>NC_141335.1:8322902-8922902 GCF_037954235.1 Aulostomus chinensis | reverse complement strand
GTGTGTGTGTGTGTGTGTGTGTGTGTGTGTGTGTGTGTGTGTGTGTGTGTGTGTGTGTGTGTGTGTGTGTGTGTGTGTGTGTGTGTGTGTCATCTGTTGATGACTGCACTTCTATGGGATTAGTGGCCACATGACAACACTGGGCTGGCCGCCTAGTGAGCCTTTCTCTTGGCTCCCCCAGCTGAGGCGGTCTGTGTGCAGTCCAACAGTTTACTGAGAGCTGGAGACGTCCTCACTTGGTTTCATTGGAGGCTCAAATGAACCTTAAACTGGACCGGCTGGGAACTCACTAGTGATGGCTCAGGACGTCAGCAGTTTGACTGGAGAGGACGACTTTGAGGAGGAGAAATCCCGCTGCTGCTCAGACACCGAGGCTTTGAGTCACGGAGACAAAGACTATGATGACATCTTGGAGCTGAATCAGTTTGATGGACTGCCTTACTCCTCCAGATTTTACAAGCTGCTGAAAGAAAGGCAAAAGCTGCCAGTGTGGAGAGCAAAGTGTGAATTCATGGACACTTTGGCTAAAGGACAGTTTGTCATTGTGAGTGGTTCAGCCAAAACTGGAAGGAGTTCCCAAGTGAGTGCTGGCGGTTGTTTTGACATTTTTTATTGCACAAAATATGAGTGTTACAGGGAAATATTGTGATGTAAACAAAACTGATTTCAGTCTTCTTTTTCTGAAACAGATTCCTGAGTGGTGTGCTGAGTTCTGCTTGTCAGTCCAGTACCAGCAAGGGACAGTGGTTTGTACCCAGATTCATGCGCAGACGGCTGTGGATCTGGCCTTGAGAGTTGCTGATGAGATGGATGTCAACATCGGCCATGAAGTGGGCTACAGCATCCCCCTGCAAACATGCTGCGCCAATGATACTGTCCTCAGGTCTGGAAAAAAAACACTTTATTCTACAATCTTTTCCTCTTAGCGATGCAATAATGCCTGGTCATGACACACGTAGCTGAACTCCCCCTCCCCACACACACACACACACACACACTTTCCTTCCAAAGGGTAACAAAAGGCCTAGAGGGGCCACTTTTCAGGGGCTCCTCTACAGATGCCTGGCCTCCCTTGTCTGCCCATATGTCACCCTCCCTTGTAAGTCAGCTGGGAACAAAAGAACTCAACACATAGAGGGGAGGAAGATTAACAGGCGCGCGCACACACGCACACACACACACACACACACACACACACACACAAACTAATTATCAGAGTAAATTACGATGACATGTCTGGCCTTACCACTGAGGATTTATTTCAGCTAATCTGAGTCTTTTCGGTGTTGCAGGTACAGCACTGATGACATGCTTCTGAGAGAGATGATGTCAGACCCTCTACTTGAGCGTTATGGTGTGGTAGTGGTGGACCAGGCCCATCAGAGGACCGTAGCCACCGACATTCTCCAGGGTCTGCTGAAGGATATCGCCCTGCAGAGGCCAGAGCTCCGCGTGGTCCTCCTCACTGCTGTTGAGCCCAGTTCCAAACAGCTGGCACATTTTACCGGTTCCACTGTGCCCCTGATCCACCTGGAGAGCCCGGGTGCACGGGAGGTGGTGCACAGTAACACAGGCGATGGCTACTTCTGCTCGGCGCTGCGTCTGGTGCTGGAGATCCACCGGTCTAAGGAGGACGGGGACGTGGTGGTGTTCCTGGTGACGACACAGGTGAGAATCAGGAGACGCGGCTGCTGCAGTCTGAGAAACATGTCATGTCCTCTGACCTTCTAGATCTCCTCCCCACCAGGAGATCGATCTGGCCCTGGACATCCTGACTCATGAGAGCCACAGCTGCCCCCCTGAACTGGGCCAGCTCCAGCCTATCGCCGTTCATCCTGGCCAGTCCGGGAACCTACCAGGCGAGGATCAGACTGGTCGGTCCAGGAGAGTCTTCCTCACATCCGGCCCCAACGAAGACTTCTTCTGGGCCGTTCGCTCCATAAACTTTGTCATCGATGCAGGTCTGGAGAAGAGAGATGTAAGCGCTCCTCTGTTGATCCTGATGAAAGTGAAGCTCTTGTATTTTTTTTTACTGGGTCCAGGCTGGTAAATCCCACTGGTGAGCAATGGGTCGCATAAAACCAGAAACAACACACGCGTGTAAAATAAAAATACTATGAGTGTTATTTAAATGAACAACACTTTTATGTTTTATTTATACAAAATTCCACTTTTTCAGCAGGTTCAGTGTTCAAGTGACCCAGTAACTCCAGATCGTTGCCAGATATTATTACCAGTCCGAACAAATACAGCACGCTTCTTTTTATGTATATTTTCTGACATCTCAATTTTATCTGATTAGAAATAAAAAGGTTGGAATTAATAAATGAATTGATAAAGGGAAGGGAGCATAAAAGAAAAATAATAAACATAAATAGATATAGGAATTGAATGTCATCGGAACCAGAAATAAAAGGGAAAAAGTAGAAGAGACATTTTTTTTCCCTGCTGCCAAAAAACTAGATCCACATTACAATCAAGATGAATTCTTGAAGCCAAAATGTTCCTCTTTCAAATATTTCACTCAGCCTGAAGGAATCTGATAGAAATTTTGTCGATGGCCAGAAAAAACATCACACAAATCCTGCCGATGACCTAAAACAGTCTCCAAAATCCAAGAACTACAATTCTGTCACCTCCAAGAGTTGTTCCTCCACTTGCCCTCACGTACAAAATCAAATATTACAGCCTGTGTTTTATTTTGGAGCATGGCACCACTAGTGTTGAAATGTCAGCGTGTTGTGATGTCACAGGTTTACAACCCTCGGATCCGGACTAACTCGGTCATAATCCAGCCAATCAGCGCAGGTCAAGCCGAGAGTCGTAAACAGCTGGCGACAGGTGAGAAGTCTCAACTTAAAGTGTGATGTATCTTCGCTACCCTGACATGTCTGAACGACCACTTCCTTCCTGTAGGCAGGTGTTTCTGTCTGTACCCGGAGGACAGGCCACTTCCTGCTGAGACCCGCCCACACATACTGGAATCTGACATCACTTCCACCGTGCTCTTCTTGAAGAGGATGGAGATCGCCGGACTGGGCCACTGTGACTTCATCGACAGGGCAGGTGAAGAATATATCCTAGTACCGGTTAAGCTCAGCTGATTTCAGGTTCTGGGTTCAGTTGGTACGTTCCTTTTTGTTCCGCCTGGACAAGAAGCGGTTTTATTGGAGAGCAGTGAGCCGTGCCTCAGCTGATCAGACAGCGACGGCTCTGCCAACATACTTTTAGAGTTGACCTGCTTCTGTCCGCTTCTGTGTGCTTTTGTTCCACAGATTTACCCCCCCCACACACACACACACACACACACACGCACACTCACAGGGCTTCTCATTAGTTGATTGCAGCATCGTCCCAGCGCTGTTGTGTGGGATGATAATAGAGAGCATCCAAGGTGGATTTTATCTCTTTTATCTCTTCTTGTCTCTTTGTTTCTCTGTCATGCAAAACATGTTCAGAGCAATTTGAAAATCTCATTTGTACCATGAACGACTTCTCTCCATTTTGCATAGTGATGCATGGCAGATGTCTGTGAGGATTATAAAATCCTAATCTGCTGCTGCCTTTTTACTCAGAGCGTGCCCACCGGGGTGCCAGGGAGGGGATTGTCCCAGTGGGTCACTACTTTGGATTACACTGTGGACATCATGCAAAACCCCAAATAATCCCTGTTGGTTTTGCTCACCGCGTATTTGTATGTAATTAATCATTTCCAATGGCCAGTATGAGGAAAGAAAGCTTGTTGTTGCCAGTTTTATCATCCTGAAACTGTCCCCCCTCAGATCCTGAAGGTCTGATGCAGGCTTTAGAGGAGCTGGACTACCTGGCTGCTCTGGATAACGATGGCAACCTGTCTGAGATGGGCATCATCATGTCTGAGTTCCCTTTGGAGCCCCAAATGGCCAAAACACTGCTGGCGTCTTGTGAGTTTGACTGTGTCAGCGAGGTGGTCATCATCGCTGCCATGCTAACAGGTAGCTCAGCACTTAAGCTGCTAAACGTCACTGTGACCTCCTAATATTGAAGCTAATAAAGACTGACAAGCAACTGGTGCCTTTAAATTGTAGTATTATGTTTCATGAAGCAGCTTCCTGGATTTTTCTCCTCCCAACACAGCTCCTACCTGCTTCACCATCACCCCGCCGGACCTAAAGCCTGAGGCGGCTCAGTGCCACATGAAGTTCCAGCACCCAGAGGGGGATCACTTCACCCTCATCAATGTCTACAAGGCTTTTAAACAGTGTCAGCAGGATCCACGTGAGTCTCTCTCACACACACTCGTCAGTTAACATGATAAAAATATAGTAAATATAGCATTTATAAACATTATAAAATGTCTACTTTTAAATATAAATAGCAGCCTATCAAACATGAAAAGGCCTTGAAAGAGCCTTAAAAGACCATAAAGAATAAAAAATGGGCATAGAGGGAAATTTTTATATATTTTTATTTTTTATAAATTTTTATATATATATATATATATATATATATATATATATATATGTGTGTGTGTGTGTGTGTGTGTATATGTATATACAGTATATATTTGTGTGTGTATGTGAACAATTCATATATGGTTTTTTAGCTCATATCCTGGCAATAAATGCTTACAAAAAAAATGTAACAGTACATTGCATATACACCCAGTATCGATATATTTTATCATCAAACTGCTAAAGTAATTTATAATATATTTACAAAATAGAGTTCAAAATTTTTTTGTAAATGGCGTGCCAAGGCCACCCTGGAGTCCTCATCTCTCTCCTCCACCCTTGTCAGACTGTAACGTGGAGAAGTGGTGTAAGGACTTCTACCTAAACCACGCCTCCCTGCTGATGGCTGACGCTCTTCGTGCTGAGTTGACTGACATTTTGAGGAGGATTGAGCTGCCCGTGTCAGTGCCGGCTTTCAGCACCCGCGTCAACACCATCAACATCAAGAGAGCCCTGCTGGCGGGTTTCTTCATGCAGGTCAGGTGACACACATCGGAGGTCGGCCATGTTGTCGACTCTTACATATTCTTTTCCGTAATCAACATTCACGATATGTTCATTTAGAATAAACTTTATTCAAAATAATACTTTGGAAAAAATCCACTGCTGACACATTTTTCAGCAGTGTTATTGCACTTCAGCTTGCCTCATCTTTTGTTTTGTACACATGAACTGAACTTTACCTGAATAACATTGCATGTTTTCAGCACCTTCACTATTTGTCTTCTTACTGATGCTTCAACTAAAAACAAACATTTATAAAGTTTTTCAAGCCGGAATCAAAAGTATGACTTAAGATCCTGTCATTCTTAAAAAGATTACCTGGATAGTGACGCCACTTCCTGGTTCCTGGATGTGGTTTCTCCTCAGGTGGCTCGAGATGTGGATGGATCAGGGAACTACTTCATTTTGACCCACAAGCATGTAGCACAGATCCACCCTCTGTCTGGTTACGGTTCCAAGACCCCCAAACTAGGCCTACCAGAGTGGGTGCTGTTCCATGAGCACTCCTTCTCTGAGGACAACTGCCTCCGCGTCGTCACGCATATAACACCAGAAGAGTAAGTCTCTTGTTAAAGGGATATTTTTTGCTATCCTCCACAGAGCCAGACAAGAAGATGGATACCTTTCTCTCCTCGGTACTGCATTAAAGAGCTGACAGCCAGAAAGGCAAGCTGGCTACTAGGGATGGGAAGTGTTAGCATACCGCTGTCAAAAAGCAACAAACGGACAAGCTTCAGGATCATTGGTTTGTCCAGCCATAGTCCTCCTCATCCTCATCAAAGCCAGTAACACGTTTTATTTTGTTGGCCAAAGTTTAGAGGTGCTATGTCAAACCACTGCGCCCAGACAGAAAAGTAGTTCCAGCTATGAGTCTGATTCTAAAATCACAACACCAAATACTATTTATATTAATCCAGATTAAGCCTGTTTTGGAGTAAAGTGTATTTGATGACTTTTGACAGAGCTACGCTAAAACTTATACCATACACTACCATTCAGTGTGCTAAGCTAACTAGCCAGTCCCTGAGTTCTGGGGATAATGAGAAATAAGGGAACTTTTCAAAAAGTTGGCATGTTCGTTTAAAATTCAAATTTTTAAACTCTTTTGCATCTGAAATGCCGCCTTTTGTTGCTCTAAAAGCACCCTCTCGACCTCTTTAAAATTTGAAGAGAAAGTCAGTCGTGTCGAATGTGGAGGGAAGTATCAGTCCTCTTTTCTAGTATCAGCTGGCCACAGAAGGATTATGGGTTGCACAGATGTCTGGGAATGTGGAGCTGCAGCTTAATGAAGGAAAAGCTCTGCAGCCTTTGTCATGCTCTCTTAGGTTCCACATCCTTAAACGTATGAATCGGAGCGGCTGCACACCAAATAATGTGAGAAGCAGATGAACTCGAAATCCTCTCTCTAACTAAAGTGAGCGGGATTGAAAAACGGCTCAAATTTAAACCAAGTTACACAATTTCCTCTCTCCTGTTTTAGGTTCATCCAGATGGCACCACAGTATTTCTTCTACAATCTGCCACCCAGTGAGAGTAAAGTCATCCTCCAGAACATTTTGGACAATGCAGTACCTCAATGCCAAAAAAAGAAAACTCCAGCTTCCCAAGATGAACCCCAACAGACTTACGACCGCTGCGCCATACAGTGACTGTTCTACTGCTCGGGTTGGATATGGAAGTAATTGTTGCACTATATTCTAGAGCAGCCATTCTAGAATTTCAGAACGATGCAGCCCATTTTGAACTCTGGAAAGATGTAATGCACTCAAACTGATCGCACAAATTAAACTGAATATATTTCCTGATATAAACTGTATTCATATATAAAATAATTTTGCGAATATGGGCTTAAAGCAACGCAGTGCCAAAAAACAGTTAATTCAAAAACACATAATTTGTAAAGCAAGAAGAAATTAAGTTTTGACAGCTTTTATGGCTGTTTGTTATAATAAAATTCTTTATTTAACAGCATCTAATGTATTTTCTCATAAATAATTTGTGGTCTTTTCCAAAGTTGATGAAAAAATAATGGAATGAGGAATTATTTACTTTTATTTTAATTATTGTGATCTCCTTCAGCCCACCATACGACGGCCCGGGGCCACGCCTCAGGAAGTTGGTTGTCTTTGTGGCGCGACGGGATTTTCTAACTCTTAGCACATAATGTTAGAGTTCCAATTTAATCTTGGAATTGCGTATTCAAGTGCAGTTTTCATCATTGTTCATTTTGGCTGGTTGTAAAAGGTTATTATTGGATGAAATAACACATTTTATGGGTGTTTGCATGGGATGGTTGAGTTGCAGACGAAGTGGTTAACTGTTAGCAAGCGCGAACACAAAGTTCAGCTCTGTGTGTCTGTTCTGTATGGAACTACAACATCTCGACTGTGGGCTGCAGGCCCAATCAGCAGCTCCATCTGGTGTGGACCCACTTCACTGACTCTTTAGTTACATTGTGGAACCTTTTCAGTGACCTGGACTGATGATACAACAAGAGCCACGTCCAGAATTCACCCGGCACAATGACACCTAGCCGACTTTCCTTCCCTCTGGACTCCTTTACAACAGCACAGGTGTTCAAATGGTGCCATCAGTGCTGAGGTGTTATCAGAGATGTGCTTGGTTTATCATATTTGAACGTACCTGGCTTGTGACTCCATTCTACTCCACTTCACCGTGACAGTATGTTGCATTATTTTTCTGTTAATAAATTTACTAATGCAAAAGTTTTACTTTTTGGAAAAAGACTGGACTAGTTTTAACAACAGTATAACCCAGTCCAGAGAACCTCAGACCCCCTTCACATGGTCTCTAGATGAAACTAAAGGGGTCATAAGATGAAAACTCCCATCAGTGTGAGGGTGAGTAGATAATGACTGAGTTTTGTTTTTTGGGTGTCCCTTTAATACGGTAGTGTTTTGTGTAGCATGACGACGCAGTAAGAACATGCCAAGAACACACACGTCAGGAGATCCGTAAGAATGTGTTATAAGTGAACATGACAGGCGGATTCCAGAAGGAAAACTATCAAGTATCAATTAATTCAGTCGCTCCAGAAGGAAAACTATCAAGAATCAATTAATTCAGTCGCTCCAGAAGGAAAACTATCAAGCATCAATTAATTCAGTCGCTCCAGAAGGAAAACTATCAAGCATCAATTAATTCAGTCGCTCCAGAAGGAAAACTATCAAGCATCAGTTAATTCAGTCGCTCCAGAAGGAAAACTATCAAGCATCAATTAATTCAGTCGCTCCAGAAGGAAAACTATCAAGTATCAATTAATTCAGTCGCTCCAGAAGGAAAACTATCAAGCATCAATTAATTCAGTCGCTCCAGAAGGAAAACTATCAAGCATCAGTTAATTCAGTCGCTCCAGAAGGAAAACTATCAAGCATCAATTAATTCAGTCGCTCCAGAAGGAAAACTATCAAGCATCAATTAATTCAGTCGCTCCAGAAGGAAAACTGTCAAGTATCAATTAATTCAGTCGTTCCATAACAGAGACTTATGGATTTCTAGGATTATATCATTGGGTAGAATAGACTCCATCAAGGAATTCCTGACACATTGCACTAGGGGGAAAAACAAAGATGGACCAAAAACTAAGAACTGGTGCCATCTAGTGGCCTTACCAATGACTTGCGTATATAAGGAAACTGTCAAGAAGCTCAACCTAGAAACCGTCAATGAGGTGGACAACCACTGGTTTCAACAGCTTTGTCTTTCTAGGCTGTATTTTGATCCAGAGAGTAGTAGCAGTAATTCCTTCGGAATTCATGTGAGAACGCTACGGATGTTAATCAATAGGAGAGAAACTGCATAAAATTTAAAAAGCATTTTTTATTTCACAGCAAACCATGCCGATGTAAACACGTGTAAATAGAGAAAAGTGGACAAACTAGCCTCTGAGTTTGCATTGGATGTTGCTTAACTATTGCACAGAGTTCTGAGAAGCAAATAACATGTCTGAGCTTATTGTAATTTCTCTTCGATCAATTTATTCACAGTATTAGTGGCGTTAGTGATTATCAAAAACACCAATTATAATTAAGTTGTGGTTCATCTGGACTTGAGCTGCATTTGTTCTCGCCTTTTGAAATCCTTCCAGAAATTATAGCTGATTATAGCATTGTTGAAAATGTTCTTATGACATGTTTTTTTTGTTGTTTTGTTTGTGAAACAATAGACGAATCAGGTGATCTTTGGTACAGTCATCATCATCTACATGTTTGAAACCTGACCCATCACTGCTTCAGCAGTAAGAAAATTAAATAACTTCTGAATTTACAACTCTTTTGACAAAAATGTACAGTGTCATGCAAATTTTAGAAAAATGTATTTTAAAAGGTGCAGAAGGTAGAACCAGCATTGAAACAGTCAGACGGTGTTGCCTGAGCATGTTAATAATGGCGACTGTAAATATCTGAAGACCATGATTGTGATGTCTTGAAAGTTAGGACTTCCAGTAAGGAGCAGACGGTCTTCCTCCATGTTTCTGTTGATGTCATGAATGTGGAGCCTTGTTGTCGCCTGTTTGGGGCATCAGCTGCTGCAGGAGCTCCACGTAGAGCTGAACACACACAAGCAGCGGTGCGTTTTTCTCTGCTCGTAGCAGCCTCGAGTACACACTCTTGTAGGTTTTCAGCAGCTCCTCGTCCTTATTGCTGGAGTGAACACATGCAGGAAGCGTGGAGAAACCGTCACATGATGATCAAGGCATCTCTACTACCTCTACAATCTTGCTCACCTAAGTTTGCGTTTCATTGTCGTCATCAGTTTGATCACTTGCAGTAACAGGAAGGAGAAACTTGGCTCAAACACGCCAATTAATTTGATCACTTCCTGGAGGTCTAGCCCGGAGGTGGGACTGGTGACCATGTCTGGAGACCCTGCTGAGTCAGCGCGGTCTGATTCACTCAGCTATGGAATGAGAAGAGACAGCAAAAAGATGAAGAGGCAAAGCTGATGAGGCACGAGGAGTGTTTCCTGTCTGCTACTGTTAAATCTACCTGGATCTGCTCCTCCTGCAGCTCTTTCTCAATCAGCTGGAAAGCGTGTTGAGTCTCTGTCATGATCTCCAGAGCTCCTGTCAGGCTCTTCAGCTTGGCAGTGCTGCTATTCTGACCTGTGGCGAAGAAGGTAAGAGTTCAGTCCCTCTCGTGTTCAGATGTTATCAATGTGATTTTTATCCAAAACAGCTCACAATATCTCATTCACACTGTGATGGAGGACGAGTGCATGACCTGCTGTCCCTCCTGGCAATCATACCTGCCATGGTAAACTCAGCGAAGGCCACCCTCTCCAGGAGCGTGCGCAGCAGCTCGCAGGGTGCATCTTTGAGGCTGAGGAACAAACTAACAGCCTTGCTGTAGTGAAGCTCAGCCAGGCTACGATGCTGCTTCCTCAAGTGTTCATTCCCCACCTGATGCACAAATACGACCAGAAACACCGACATCAATCATGAATTACGCGGCTATTGTATACGCGTATGCAACGCTTGTGAGACAAGACAACAGAATCATGCAGCAGATACTCAGAGTAAAGCAGGGTTCTATCTATGTTGTACCAGTTTCTGTGGTTTCCCACCTGGTTGCGGAAGCAGCTGTGGTACATGGAGGCCAGGCGGTGGTGGATGGTGGCCGCTCTGTACTGGTACAGCGGCTGGCGAGCTGACTCTGTCTGCAGGTCACAATACTTCAAAGACTTCATCATCGCCTCAGTCACCTCTCGCTCAATCTGGAAAAGCATGCAGGGAGATTTATTTAAAATTGTACATATTTCATTCACTTTATCCAGTTCATAAAATTCAATGGAAATGCAACATGAGCCTATATGCCTATGTTTATAACATGTACACATCTTTCTGACATCTATTCACCATGAGTGACATTATAATAGCAGAGCGGCCCTTTGGCCTTGGTGGGAGTCGGTATTCTCTGAGAGTTCCCTCCTTCAAGTTATTGTGTCTATGCTTGTTCCCAGAGTATCAGTGGAGGAGCTGCACAGTTAGGAGTCAAGGCAGCAGAATCCTCTTTGAGACGCATTGGAGGATGAACACAGTTTTTTTTTCACTCCACTCTTCTTTGAAATGCAGATTTTCACTGTCGACATTTTGAAGGCCATCTCTGAAGGTCCCATTTTAGATACAGTCACATGTAGGCCACAATCTCAGGATTTTCTCGAATGGTGCATGTATATTTTTTTTAATTTCTTATTTACTCTCTATTAGCTAAAGAGTTCTGACTCACCTGCTCCTGGGCCTTCCTGGACAGTGGAGCGTAGTCCTGTAGAAGTGTAGCGCGGGTGAAATAAGTGGTGGACAGCTCCCAGTTGACACTGTCCCACACTGCTGGGTGGCTCTCTCTGGTTGCCAATGACCTCATTGCCCGCAGATAGTAGTCTATGGCCTGAGGTGAAAAAAATTATATACTAGATGAAGTAAGTGGACCAAAGGGGATCATCAAGGTTTTAAACAAGGATTTGACCTTGATGCAGCACCTTGTTGTAGTATAGGGCCTCTTCAGGTGAGAACTCCCCTCTGCTCTGGTCTTCAGAGACGGCACAGTGGGCCTGAGCGCAGATCCTCATCAGCCTGCCAGTGTTACACAGCAGTAATGCTGTGTTGGTGCTGTCCCCGATGGCCTCAAAGTCCTTCATTCCTTTCTCGAAGAAGGCAAAACTCTTTTTCCACATCTCCTGCTCTGCTAGCGACACTGACTTCTTCGCTGGAGGGGACAGAAAGAGACGATGCAGCCAAAAAAGGGTGAGAAGGCCATTTTAAAAGGAAAACAAGGCAGAAAAAATAAATCTTGAGTTGTGTTCTGTCAAACTAAACTATTTATCAAATCAGACCTTCTTTCTCAGTCTGCACGGCGGCTGCTTGGTTCATATAATAGACTCCCATCTCGTTGCGGATGTTTCCCAGCCGTTTGAGCACCTGAGCCAGCTGATCAGAAGAGTTCTCCTTCAAGGCCTCAGAGATGAGCAGCTCGTATGCTGCCTCGTAGCATTTACAGCTAACAAAGAGCTGATACTCAGGGTCCATGGCCAGGTCTGTCGCCATGTTGAAGGCTAGAAAATATGTAAATGACAGATTAAGTCATCAACAATTGAATAGAGTGCAGCAACAAGACAAGACATTACAGGAAATCTCTGCATTTTGTAAATAATTGTGAATAAGTCGATTGTCTTTCTGCTGTGACTGACCCTGGCAGCTGCTCTCCCTGTGCAGACTGTGCAGGAGCTCCTGGTCCTCTTTGGTCTGGTAATTGTATTCTTCCAGGTAAGCTGCTCTGTTGTTGGCATTCTGGGCCAGCATCAACTGGATGTCCCCACACAGAGACAGGCACTGGCTGTGGAAGAGCAGCACCTGCGGGTGCAGCGTGCCGCTCACAGAACAATAGGCATCTGGAGAGAGCAACAGGGGGAGTGGAAAGCATAAGGTTCATTCTGTGAGTCAGCTCTAGTAGCAGAACGAACTGACTGACTAATTTGGTTGTTTCAATTATGCATGAATATCAAATGAATGTCTGAGTGGCAAAATGTGGACATTTGAGTTGTTAGGTGCGATCTGGAGCAAGATCAGTTTGATCAGATGATGTGTTTTAATAAAACAGCAGCTTGTTACATTCATTTAGTAAATTCTGATTTGATTTGTGAATAAATCATGAACACTTGTTGAAACATACAAAACTTTCACACAAAAATAAAGCAAAGTGCCCTAAAAGCTGCCCCAAAATTGAATGGGTTCTTCCTCCATGCTGCACCCACCACCACCACCACCACCACCACTAAATGTCATGTAAAGCAGCGAGATAGCTTGTGGGTTATACTGCTAATAGGACAGTTTTTGTTGGATGTAACAATCAAAGCAGTAGATGTGAGTGCTAAGCTCACCGTAGCACTGCAGAGACAATTTGATGTAGCGCAGGGCTCGGCCATATTTCAGCAGGTTAGTGGCTGCATCGGACAGGACGTAGTAGGCCTTGGAGGCTTTAAGGAAGAGCTGCAGCTTCATATGGTGCTGCCACGAGCCAGGGATCATCCCTGAGCGTGTCAGGTGTTTCAGGTCTGCCTGCAGGGGCTCCACTGAGAAAGACAAGTTAGTAGGATCAAGACTGACAAGTCATCCAAGCACTTTTGTCTGTATTCAGAAAGAGAAACTGATTTAGCTCAGTGTGTCCATGTCCTGTTTATGAACTTATATTACAGCAGCTAGGAAACGAGCCGGGACTGACCTCTTTCAAGAAGAGGAGAGATGCCTTTTTCTGCAGCACAGCCTCCGACTGCATTTCTTTCTTCATATTTGAGAGGAATGGGTGTGTTAGGGTCTGCAGCTGGGAGATCACTCTCCTTCTTCAGGCTGCTATCTACAGCCTTCAGCCCCTGGACAACAGATAATACATTTACACTGAATTACACATTTTACATGAATATGCACCGAAATCGACGTTCAAGCGTAGACATGCCTTTAGGACATAGCTCAAGACGTGTCTGCATCTCTCCTCTTTGTCTGGTGAAGCCGGGAAAGCACAACTTGGCTGCAAAGATTGGAAAAAAAGAAGAAAAAAAAAAGAGTTTATTCATTAAACACACACTTCAGTTGGAAATATGCTGTGTAACTGTTCCCTTGGATCTGTTTGCAAGGGAATGTCGTGAAACTCACTCTGATCAGGTGAGTGGATTTGTATTTCTCTGGGACCGACAGCTCCCCGACAGAGCGGATGACAGCTACAGCTTTACTATCAACCTGGGGGCTGGAGCAGTTACTGTAGGCGCCATTCTCATCGCTGTCCTCCGCCAGCTCCTCGTCTTCTTCCTCTACCTCCCTGTCTTCGTCACTGTAGCTGTCCTCTGAGCCACTGCTCCGGAGAGACTCCCCTCCGTCTTCCTCGAGCTGGAACAGCTCTGACAGCATGTAGTGGGCTGAAGCAATGATCTTAATGGAGAGGAGAGATAGAGCAGTGCCCCTCTATTAAAGAATGTGTTCTCCATCTTGTTCCTAAAGCTCAACCGTGCAAGATGTCCCGAGTTTCACACAGGATGGCTGGTTTCACCTTCACTGTTGTTCATGTAAATTTTACTCAGTGCTCATTAGAAATCTGGTTTTAGGAGAATGCACTTTTTACAAAGAATGCACTCTACCGTGAAGTAAGAGACATCTTTAACTTGTGAAATGGAAAATATTCACATCTTCTAAAAGAATAGGTATCTTGTACCCACAGTCTCACTTTCAGTGGGCATTTGTTGTTCCTGCTAGGTTACAAAACAGTCTTCCATCACTTAAACATTCCTGCAGAATGAACAGGTCTACCTGATTGGAAGCAAACAACTGTGACAAACATTAAGCCTGACTACAAAGTCCACTTTGAAGACTAAACTAGACTCTCTTTCACTCTGGTTCATCTGTTCTTACCTGAGGATGCCTGTCCAGATCCAGAAGTTTGACACAGTTTAAGAGCAGAGTTCTGATTGTGCCGTAGTGTTTCCTGTTCTGTCTGGCCTTCAGCATCAGGTTGCTCGCCACTCTACCACACAAAAAAATCACAGGATCAATGCTAATTATTTATCACGAAGTAAAATTACTTGCTACCTTATGTTGCGATTAAAAAGGCAGCTCAAATTTAGTTATCGCAAAACAGAGTTGTGTATGGTTATTTTTGACTCTTCATTGAACAAATAATTTCAGTTATATAAAAAAAAGAAAAGTCTGCCAAGCACCTACTTATAAAGTAAGACGGCCACAGGAAGAGTGAAGGGATTCTGACATTTCTCTTCTTCAGCCTCCTCACACAGAGTAGTGAGGTCATAAAGCTTGACAATATCGCTCCCGCTAGCTGACAAGTGGAGAAATAACAAACATGAGAATGCTAGAAGACGGTCAAGAACGTGACATTTAGAAATAAAACAATGTCATCGCCCACCTTTAAAAAGCCAGTAGGTGTGACCCTCTTTGGTGCAGTTGGACTTGAGGAAGGAGAGGATATTTTGAGCTATGTCTTTCACCACCCTTGTGGAGAAAGTAGAGTTCTCAAGATGGGGAATGTCCTCGGTTTTTATCATCTCATATTTCTGCAGCGAAGAAAATGACCACGTGTTTATTACAAAAGTATGAGGGCTGTTAGAGAGTTATATTTATGATTTAATACTGGCCCACCTGAACGATGCCATTGACGTGAAAGCACATGACAAGTTCTGGAACATTGCACATCAGATTGTCGAGCCAGTAGTCGATACCTGTCAGAATATTGATTGGCTTGTTGTTGTCCCTGGAAAAAAAAAAATAGAAACCCAACAACCGATAAAAGACTGCCCAGGAGTAAACACGTAGAATCTATGTGGATTTTGGATAAGGATGCAAAGTGTTGTGTTTATAAAGGAACATAAGATCATGTCATAAATGTTACATCCTGGACAGAGCAAATAAATGAAAAGATCAACCTGAGTTTAAGACTGACGGCTGGATAGCGACCACCTCCGAAAATAGGCATGTTGGACCCAACCAGCATGTGGATATCTTCAAAAGTCCACATGATGTTTCGCACAAAGTCATTTCTTAAACCCTGTAAAGTAAGAAGATACACTTATCACTTTGTTAGGTGCACCTATACAATGAATGCAGTTTTAGCCGTCTAATGACTCCTCTCGTCATGGGCCTGATAGTGTTCAGTTATTGGTTTATTCTGACAACCGAGAGTGAACAAAATATTAATGGGTTCAATTTAACAGCACCACAAACGACAACCTCTAAAATTGCCTTTAAACTCAATCAACCCCTTCCTGAAACAGTTTTAAGTGAACATTATAAACCTGATGAAGTGAGGTTGTAACTGTGGAACATTCAGGCTGAGTAAAAGGTTACACTACCTGACTGTTCTCCCCTTCATTGAAGAGTGTCAGGAGGTTTTGCTCTTTGGGTACTGATGTGACTTGGCCCAAAGCGAACTGGCTGTCCACAGAAACACTTTCCTGCTCATTTGACAATAGCAGTGTTTATAGTTTTAGTAAATTCCATCAAATGCAGACGCAGCAGTAAATAATTCATAAATAACTGATTGAAAGCCAAGAGAAAAACCTGCATATTAAATTTACCTGAGGGGGAAAAAAATCCCACGTTTTCAAAATAAGTAGTAAGAATGTGAACCCTCTCTTGGAATTTGCAGTCTTTTCAACATGCAATATTTTTTTCCCAGTGAAAATTGTGTCTTGTCAATTCAGAAAAAAAACTTTGATATCTTTCCTTCGGGTGATATGACATAATTTCATGAGGCTGACTCTCGTGGTGGACAAATAACAGCTCATCTACCTGTTTAGCTGCTGACTCTTCAGTGTCGGAGGGTGTGCTGGTGAAGGTGGTGGGCCATGAGGAGCTATACTCCTCTGCCCCCCTCTCCTCCTCTCCTTCATTCAGGTTGTCTGGTACAGGCTCAGCGGCGCCATCACCATTTATACTGCAGGAAACCCAAGCCATTAAAAAGATGCATGTAAGTGAACTCTTGTGGCTTGAGTGATGTCCAGAACTCACCTGTAGTATAGGAACTTTGAAAGGATTGCTTTCTGATACCAATGCTCTTTACTCTTCTTTTTCCTCTGCCATTTCTGATCCATCAACCGCTGATAAAACTCTTTGAGCCACGTCCAATCTCCCGTCTACACGACACACAAACACAGCAGTGGGCATCTTATTAAGACACACATTCATCGCAATGAAATATCTGGGATCCCAGCTGTACCTGAGAGGATCTCATGAAGAGCTCTTGAATGTCCAGCTCATCCAACAGCAGGGTCCGACCCACGCGATGAACGGCCATACTAACATGGGATTTGCTGTATGGGATTTTCAGAAGCTTCTTGATGTTCTGAATGGGTCAGGAAACAGTGTTTGTGATGTTGTGTGTGTTTCAGATGCAAAGAGAGAAATGTTGCCTTTGCTACAGCTCTACAAACCTCTGAGTCTGACACAACATCCACATCATCGCCGATGCAATCGATGAAATCATAGGCCATCCCAAAACTACAAAAAAGAGATGGCAATTCATGACTTGTAGAATAGAATATTTATGGTATTGAGTCCAATAACCCAAATATAAATGGAGCTGATTGAGGAAATGCCAGCAGAACTCTCAGCTACATACTACACAACATGTGATTATTCACCAAATATCTAGTTTGCTAGTGTTACAGGACAAAGGCATGGTGCCCGAATCCTCTGCAGTCTGATATTATACACAGCTTCTGATATGACTACACCAAAATGTATTGATCAGTCTTTATGAGTGCATTAAGACCAGCAGAACAAGCCAACAATTAAGCAGAGAGAAATACAAAAGTGTCCACTCCCAGCAAAAGCATAGTCTGCCAGTGTATTAGTACACATACTGCAATTTATCCTAACCAAACTATAACAAATACATGCATATCGAAGTATTAGAATGTATCTCCAAAGCAATAAAGTAAACAGAAAATTACTTTAAATGAAGGAAAATGATGAGAAATACAGAGTATTTTTTAAAGCTGGGGCCTGAGCAACATGGCTGAAAATCTACTAATTAAAATTTTTTATCTTAATGTCCACACTTTAATAACGATCATGGCAAAACAGGTTGAATACCGACTCATTTTTTTTTGTCTCCAGGGTTTCAGTTGTGTCATGTTGTTAATGCAACTTATATCTGTTAAACTATACAATATGATGATGCCTGTTTATGATAAAGTCTCCATTGCCAATACATGTTACTATTGTTTTACAGACCAAGCCAAATGTCTGTAATTTGAAATATTGAAGAGTAGCAGTCGATAACTGGTGATATCCTCCAAGGTTTCATCAAAGCAATAAAAAAACTGGTTCAGGAAAGGTTCCTTACTTCTGTAAGAGAGCGTTCTTCACCTACAAATGCTCTAGAAGAAACACAAACCTTGCTGCAGAGATCATCAACCATGGCAGAAAACACATACCTAGAAAAGGGTTTGCTTTTACTGCTGGACCCCAACACTGTGGTGCCAGCGCTGCCCAGTTGGGGGTTCTCTCTCAGCCAGTTGGCAGGAGGCAGCTTGAGGTCTGTCTTCTCCTGCAGCAGGGCATAGCTGGTGGGAGGTGGGGCAGCAGAGTACTTGACAACAGCTCGGCTCTTGATCTCACTGTTGCCAGAAAATATGGCAGAGTCCTCCAAAAATAACAAAGCATAATGTTGTTATTGTTCAAATCATCATCATGCATTCAAATTATGTTAGATGTTGGTCACCGAGTTATCGATAAATATTTAAGAAGGTGAATCTCGAATATTGGTTTATAAACTAACATGTTTGCTGTTCTCTCCTGCATTGATTGAGCCACTGTTTTCTTCCTTGGCGTTATCCACGGGGACCCCTGGGTCTCTGTCTCCAGCCGATGCGCTCATCGTGGACACATAACTGTTCAAACATGAATATACACATTGGTGATCTCTACATAAATGGACAGCCTATTCTTGCCATGGACCACACATGGTCAATCTAATGTTAAACATTATGTCATGGAGCGAGATACGCCAATGCATGTCAATAAAGTTGTCTCTAGTTTGTTAGCTTGACAAGCTAGCTCCTTTACAACGCAACTAGAGGAGACGTTAAAAAAGTAAAGTTACAATACACAATTTGCAATAAAAGTTTAACGACACTAACATGGTTTGGTCACCCTTTATAATGCGTAGTCCTTACATTATTTGGAACTTGAGCCCAAAGCTTCTCCTCCTCCTCCTCCCATCACCAGCCAGGCTGTTGTCAAAGCACACGCTCGTGCAAAGATTGAGAGAAACACTTCCGGTTTCAGGGGCAAACTAACAACTAATTTCATTATTTTAACACACTAAATAACTATTTTCCCTTTTAAATAAAAATCCAAAATGATTACCGTTATTAGTTGAATAAGCGGCAAAGTTTTAGAGACTTTCGGCTGATGAGACTTTCGTGAGAGACACAAATAAACCGGAAGTGCTTCTAGAGGTCCCGTTTCTAGAAAAATTGAGCGTATTCTAGTCCTGTTGCATTTTATTCTGAAATCTCGATTCTATTTAGATTATTATTGTTGACCAACTCCTCTGTGTATGCGTTTACTTAATTAATTTAATAAAAACAACAATAACAACTATACATGTATTTTAATGTGTGATCACATTAGCATATTAATGTATGTAAGTTATGATATTATGTTATACGATTGGAAGATTCCATCGGTAAGCAGCTGAGAGAGAAGGGAGGAGCTGCGGAGGGGAGGAGGCTTCAGACTCAGCTGACAGCTATAAGTTTCAATCAACTCTCGTGTTTGGTCAAGCCAGATATTAACAGAGAGGTCTTGGAAATAGGACTGAAAAGCTTTTCGTGGGACAGAAATCGGAACAAGAGATATTTAGGTGAATTATCATGGGAAGCTGGAAGAATCACGTGCGGGTCCTTCTGCAACGTAGAGACCAAACCGAGAAAGTCCCGTACTTTGGCGTCTTCACAAGCTGTATGATTACATTTTCTGAACTTTTCAACTCATGATGACGATACGTTCATCCACTTGCTCCCTAATCTCTGTTTTTTTGTTCTTGTTGTTTTTTTAAGTGTCTCGGTTGGAAGAACGGTTTGAAATCCGAAAAGAAATTCTAGACGATGTCCAGTCCAAGAGGTTAAAATACAAAATATTTGTGCGCTCCTCTACTGCTGGTCCGGTTAGATTTTCAACCTGCTTTTTTAAAATTATCATTATTATTATTATTATTATTACTATTTCAGTTTAGGTGGAGTAGAAGCTGGTGGAAACATTAAACTGCTTCAACTCCAGCTAAGAGAAAGTGAACATCTGGCTGAAAAGGTGAGTTTAGAAAATACAAGTTTAATAAAACAAACATAATTTGCATCAATATGTCATCAAATGAAACAAATTGCAATAATAACAGGTTTCGCTGCTGGACATTTGATTCATACTGTGCCATTGGATGCTGTACCTAAAATGGAATCATACAGCAGTAAGAGAGCTTGACATGAGCATTGTAGTTAGTGTGTGGGGGCATGACCTTTGACCTGTGTAATATTGCTTGTAGGCTGTCCATCATTTAATTAATTCTTCTTTGCTGTTCTCCTCAGCTGTCTCAGACTGTCTCTGACTTGACAGCTGTCTTGTATTTGAAAGAAGATGAACTACAGTACAGGAGGACCCGGTAAATTCAATGGCTATCAGAGTTTGAAACTCGTGCATTTGTTCAGCAATGTCATATTAAGGAATGGAATGGAATTTTTTTTTTTTTAATCTTAAACATAATTACCAAGCCTAACGTTGCGCTGTGAACAAACTACCTCTAGGGTCTTGTTAGAAACTTGGGCATTTATGACCAAATGGATGTACTTATGTAGTGTAACCTCAAATTTCTGTTGCATAAATGTTGATAAAGCCGTGAAAAATCAAAATGTCATATTTAAATGTTTCAGTGTTTCCCGTTACCACCAAGAGGCACTTGCTCTGGCTTTAGGGAGCAACACCCTGAAGATGAAACTTTCAGAATTTGAGTTCATCATTGAATGTCAAGCCAAAGAGCTGGCAGCCATGTACATAGAGCAGAGCGAACTAAAAGATGGACTGGCACAAGCTAGGAGAGAGAAAGAAGAACTCCTGCAACGATGGCTGGAGGAGAAGAGGGAGCAGGCAGAGAGGCTGAACAAATACAACGATGCCCAGGAAAGGTACGCCATTGTCAGCGGAGACTGTGCTTGCAGCCCTGTTCCCAATGACAGTTTAAGCTATCAGTGATGACTTTGTTGTGCAGGTGGCAGCGTTTGGCCAAACAGCTGAGGAAGCACCTCCGTAAGGAAATGCAAGGTTACAGTCCCACAGTGACCAACTCTTCTTGAAATGGAACGGCAGAAATGTCTCCACCAACCTCAATGTAAGAATCAGTTTTCTCTTTTTTTATGATGGAATGCAGTAGAGTTGATGAATGGCTTTGTCTTAATTTTTTAGCGGGATCAACTCGAAAACTTCTGCAAATATTTTGAATGTGACTGCAGATTTTTATCTATGACTTTGATCTCTGCGTCTGCTCTTTTCTCCCACTTGAATCTCTCAGATCTCACTTTGATCTGAGTTCTCACTTTGGTCTAAGAATTAAATGAGTAAGTGGCCCCCCGGCCTGACCTAGGGCACCTTGGCAAGAACACAGCTTATGAACACAATAATAATCATAAAGGACCAGCACACTGATTTTCTTGACCTATATATCAATGCTAGATTTTAATATTTCACCTAATGATAATGCTGCTGGTTTTGTGAGTATTTGAAGGGAAAATCCCTCTTTTTTTTCCCATTCATTTATGCTGAAGCCCAATCAAACTAGATAGTACTATACCTGACAAATAGGAAACACCTCCTCTTTTTTATTTATTTTTTTTACAATTTCACTGGTACATCCATTTTATGTAGATATTTCTTTCTTCTCATGCTACCTATTGTTGTTTTAATTGTAAATCAGTTTCCTCTTTCTAATTTACTTTTTATGTGGTTATTTAACCCTAATACACTGATTTTTGAAGTACTGAAACCCTGTACTTGTTAAACATATAAGATTTACAGGTTCAAATTGTGCACTTACATTTATTCTTCCCTTGCTGGTGTTACAGCAGAAGTTATGACCTTAAAGTTGATTTACAGTTCATTTAATGAAAGGCACAATAGTGATTATGCTTGTGACTTAATGATGAGGCAGCGATTGATTGGCTTCATTCACGCAGTCTGTGATCGCCTGTGTTCCTTCTTAACTTTGGCTCCAGCACCTCTGTTGCTTTTAGCTTTTGTAATATGATTGATTTACATTCCTCATTTGTTGAGGATTACATTTGCTCCTCTTGAGTTAAGTATGCTACCTGGGGCGTCTCTGTTTGGAATTATCTCATGCTAACACCCTCCCATTCATATTTGTGCTCTTGCAACAAAACTAGGACACCCACCTGACCAGCTGATAACTACTGAGTCACCTGCAGTGGTGGTAGTTTGGTTTTGTCAAGCTAGCTTACTTAAAATCCTGGATACGATGAACTCGCTTTGTGATACAGGCAACTGGTTCTGTAGTATCACATGTACCAGGAGGATGAGGCAGCAAGTCCTGCAACACATCTCAAGTACACTGAGGTTTATTTTGTTACTGAACGTGAACACGCCTAACGGCATCAGCAGGCAGCTCTTTTTCTCAGTTTTCACCTGATTTGTTACATATGTTTTGAAGCACAACTAGAGAACTTATTTTTTGTGTCGCTTCTCTTGTCCTCAGATAAACACCAAGGGCGGCTTTGCTTCACTTTGGCAAAAGTCTGATAATGTTTCGGATCCTAGTGATGACTGGACAAGGATTGACCTCTTTGACCCCGTTACACTTGGTGTGTGGGAAAATCATGTGGGACTCCAGAGAGATGACAAAGCAGTGACGAGGAATAGGAACAAATTGTCTTTTGTCTGTTTTCATTCATTTCAAACAGTTTTTGTTTTGTTTTTTACTGACGACTAATTCCTCATTAGAAACTTTAAAAAAAATCAGTCTTTTTTTTTTCCAAAATGATGTCAGTTACACTCCAGTTAGCTAGTCACGTTTGCACTTTGCACCGACTGAATTTTATCTGCTGTCATATCAGTTAAAGGAGGTGGTGTTACAGCACATCCGGGATCTCTATATTGACGGTGTGTGTTTATTTGAACTTAAAACTACCCTTGCTTGCAAAGAACATGGTACAAGACATTTTAATTGTGTTGCGAATATGAAAAGAGTCCTGAAATCTATCACTCTTTGATCTCTAAAGATCTCTTTTTAATGTTTTAAAAACCTCCTTTGAATTAAATCATTTAACGCGTCTCATTAAGAATCTACATCTATTCAGACGATATTGTATTGGGTTTTTATAGCACATTGTTGAAAATAAAGTCAGACAACAAATTTTGTGTTCCAAGTGATTTTATTTTTGTCAACAAGTCTCACGAACAAATAATTCTAACAACTAAACATTTAATGTGATGTCATTTGATATTTGATACAATTATTACTTGTCACAAATGTTTAAAAAAATTCCAACAGTTCTCGTTCTTCTCCAGGGCAAGTTGAGGTCGCATTTCAGGTTGAATGTTTTCAACATGTTTCCATAGTCACCAGTGATTACATTAGTTGGTGCGTGTGTGTGTGTGTGTGTGTGGGTGGGTGGGTGGTGGTGCATTTACTAAAGTCCTAGGTGAACTGAACGCTAAAAATATTTGTGTCAAAATGGTAAAAGGTAAAGGGAAATATTCTCCAATGAGCAACGACTGCAAATGGGTAAGAAATCCCTCATTTTATCACACTATCATATCAGATTAGGAATATTTATAGACTGGCATGCAGACTTGCTTTTTGACTTTTGACTAGTGAGTCCAATGACTTTTTAGTAGTAGCCATGAGTGACGAAACTCTGACAGTCTCAGAGTTCTCTTTTTGTCCTGACCCCTAGATCACAGCAAAGTAAGCCATAGTTATTTTCACCGTTCCTGTCAAGATGCTGTCATCCAGTGCTCCCGACCCTTTAGATTCAGCACCCTCAAAATCTGCACTGCACTTACTGGAGGCGCCAACAAGACGCACGCTAAGTTTGACATCAATCTGATGAACCAGTGCAGAGATAATGGAGTTACAGACATACTGACACCCGGATGATATCCCAGAGCATCGAGGCTATCCAGGCGGAACCCTGAGTCATCTCAGAACGCATTCTGGTCTCAGTGCAGCCTTAGAGACATCAATACAGACTGACATCACAGATTTACTGACATCGCAGAGGAACCTGAACAAGATCTTAATAGTTTCGGGATTTAAATGTGATCTGGGATATAAGATCGAAGGACAGGCAGAATGTGTTAACGTTGCCAAAATGGCAAGAGGCAAAGGGCAGTGTTGTCCTTCAGGTTGCAATGACGGCAGATGGGTAAAAGGCTTTTCATTTGTTACGCAATGAGATCAGTTTATTTCCAAAAATTTACATTTAAGATGAGTACACTTTCTTTTTTTTAGTTTGCGCATTCAAGTTTACCAAGAACAGAGACGAGGAACCGCGAGACCTCTACAACCACTGGTGTGATGCTGTCTCAGGTTAAAGCTTCATTGCCACAGGCGTGTAGCTTCGAGCGATATCCTAAATGGAAAACTAAGCAGGTGTGCCTGAAGAAGATGCTATGCTTTGTATGATACTTCTCATTATAGGCATTGCCGAAGGCTCTTAAAGCGTTTGGAATATTTATTTGCATGTTCTATGGAAGCATATCCGTGACTGTGTTCATTGTTACGGTATTTTCCGCTGACTGTCTTCGTGGCTCTCTTTTCAGATAACCATTGAGTACCCATTTTCACACCATGACAACAAGCGTGCCTTCAAAGGTGACATCATTGTTTTCAGTCATGTGAGTATGACAATAGTGTCGTGAAAGCTTTGGAATCTTCCAAATGATGATGTCGACCTCTGTATCTAGATTTTTGTATTTTCATGTCGTACTTCATTCAGGGTGTGAGACGCAGACAGTTCGATGATCGGAGAGAGTATGACTCCAACTTCGGTCTGGACCATGAAAGCGCTAACAGCCGGCCTGATGAGACCAAGACTTATAACTCAGCCTACAAATCTGACTTTGAGGCACACCAGGGTGTTAGTGTTCCAACCAGGAACAGGCGGTTCCCACGTAACCACCTGAAAAAGTGCACGGAGGCAGCTTTGGAACAAGCAGGGGAGAAGTTCATGTGGTTTGGACGAAGCGACTTTGAGACTCCTCAAGTGTTGCCGGCTCCAAACCATACCAGCATCTTCCGCCCCTTAGAATAATGTTACATCTCAAGATGGGCGGAAATGAAAGATGTTGAGTTGCTGTAAACCGTGTGGATCATCTCATTCACACTTTCTTAATACTAAAGGGAACCTTCTCTTGTTTTGGATGTCTGGTGTTTGAGTGGGCAGAGAGAGAGAGAGAGAGAGAGAGAGAGAGAGAGAGAAAGAGAGTGAAGGAGTGAGAGAGAGAGAGAGATCAGCTAATGGTCGAGAGACATTAGCCCATAATAATGATTAACAGAGACATGATAGGCAAACCAGAATGAGTGAGTATTCAGGGTAGGGGTGTATCCAACAGGACATCATTATCTGTTTCCAAATAGTAAATCAGAAGTAGGTGTGATCTTGACAGGAAGTGACTGTTGTATTTATTTTATTTTTTTAAACCAACAAAATTTTAATGAAATCTCTGGATTCAACCTTCACTCCCTTTTAATGTAGGATGCTGAACAGCCTGAAACTACCCCCCCCTCCCTCTCCCTCTCTATTTCTTCAGTTTGACTGGCCAGCTGGATAAAAATAAAAACAGCTCTTATTAATAAATACTGTATTTCTTTTTTTAAATGAAAACTAGGTATTGTGTTGCATTTTACCAGTTAAACTTTGCCGTCTTAAAAAGACCCTTCTGATTTTCTATGATAAACCCTTCCTGCCAATCTGAAAACATCCTTATTCCTTGATAATTATTATTTCACACATGGGAATCTCCAAACTCCCCTAAGTTCCCGGGCCTTACAACTAAAAACTACATGTTTGAGGCTTTTTTTGCTTTTGTGGGTTTGCCAGAAATGTAGCTGACGGCAAGTTTTGTTGTCTTGGTGCACTCAGAGACGGCTCCGGTAACTTTTTTTTTTCTGCGAGCAGTGGGCGGGGCTCGGATTATTATGCCAGTGCAAAGATTCATGGGAATGCTTTTTTTTGCTGTTGTAGAAATTGTTTCGGTTAATATTGTTTCGGAGTTTAAATCGTTGTGAAAGATTAACTGTGTGCTTATGGTCTTGGGTTTGAGATTGAAAGGGCAGAAATTACAGATAGGATTCTTCATAACTCTTATTCAGTTAGTATGTAACTGGGGATCAAAGCAGCCAGAAATCAAAGATGGACAGTATTTACAGGCTGTCATGACGGGCAGAATGACTGAGGTCAAAGTCAGATATTAGGGAGACTTTTTAAGCCATACAAACTATGGCCCTGCCTCTTAAACAAGGGGCACGACACCAGATAAAGGGCTGAGGCCTGTCAAAATGACCTCACATTATGATTGGATGGCTTTGATGTTTTGTGACATCACACAACCTTTCAATCAATGTAAATAAATTCAAGGAAATTGTACAACTATTTTGATTATGTGCACCCCCCCCCGCGAATTCGATCAAACTTAGTGACAGACACTAGGGTCAAAGCTCTGAGATGAACAGAATGACTGAGATCAATGAACAAAGATTTTCCTGGAGTTCCAGTGACGTTGCACAATCCATGGCCTGCCCCTCAAACAAGGGGTACTGCATGAGTAGCAACAATCCTAAATTCAAATGTATGGAACGTCATTATTTTTATTTTTGCATTTTCATGTCATCGTCATAGAAACAGCTCAACACGGCTGTACTAGTTTAGCATTAATTTTATGCCACTGAAGAGCCTGCTGGCAGGTATACATTTTGCCAGTAGAGGGCAGCAGCCCAGCGTTAGCTGATCTAAAGATCCTCTGATTTGTTCGTCAGGTAATTTGAGTGAGCAGTGTGATAACTTGTGAAATGAGCACGCTCTATGATTCTAAATATGATTTTACTCAACGCATATTTACACAAAAACACCAAATAAGAGTATGCAAATTAAAATAAGTTTGATGACATAACGCATGGTTTTGTTTCACCCCTGTGGATGAAAGTGATGCATGTGTGTGTGAATTGGCCCAGAGAAGGAAGCGTGGGAGTGAATGTAGGAGAACACTACTCAGAGAAAAGCACTTAAGTGATGAGTATGCCCAACCACTCTCTCCAAAAGCTGATGTTTTCTCCAGAGTGCATTTGGACCAGCTGCATTCTTTCTTTAAATACCCACCAGGGAAATGAGTTTTTCTCACAAGCTTTCTTTCAGCTGGAGTAATTAGCTGATCCCCATACAGTCGTGACCTAGGGATTTGTTTCACTTTTCAAAGGTGGACTAGATCTCACAGTTTTTAAACGGCGAGAAGGAAAGCTGTGAAACATCCATCTGGAGCTGCTGCCGTTTGAGATTTCACTTTGAGATGATCTCATGCATTGCTGCCAAAAATCTGATCCCCTGATGCAGGTGCACGACTGACACAGAGTTGCATGGCGAAAACAATACTAGTGCGGGGATGAAAGAAATGCTTAATTTCAGTCCTTTTTTTTATTTTGCTTTTTCACTGAGATTGTAACATATAGCATTGGTCGGATCACGCTTGAATTAACCCTCAAAGTGGTGTTGAGTGTGAAAGGAGTGTTCATTAATGAAAAAACAGCTGCGCTCTTGTTTGACAGTTGGTTCTGTCTAGTCTCGACTGCTTGTCTGACACTTCTGTCCTGTGGGTGCAGTTTGCAGACTCCACTTTCCATTGGACTTGCCACAACTTGAACGACTCCTCCGCACATAAGCCACTTCATAATCAGAGAGCCTCATTAGCTCTGTCAGAATGCCGCTGATGCTTTTAATACTTCGCAAGGCCGCAAGTGTCATATACATGTGTCGTGTAAAACCACCGCTTGCTGCATTATCAAATCTTTAACCCAAGGACAAAAGACACATCTCAGTAAACAAGCGTTGAACCACCAAAGCCTTGCACCTCATGAATATTAAATCAGACACTTTGAATCCTACCTCTTTGGTGTTCGGAGGCCCTTGTCTGGATTCTTACCATTTGCTGTGATTTATTCGCAGGTGCTGTGTCTCTTTGATGTGTTGAGTTGAGAGGTTTTGCACCTGTTAGAGGGAGAAAAAAGCTCTGAAAACAAGAGGGGGATTTGCCAGACAGTTGAAATAACAGCAAGTATTTGTGCTGCTACGGTATATTTTATGTGTTTGGGGGTTTTGTTTTTTTCTTTTTTTTTGGTTGTTGTTTTTTTCTTTTCGTAATGAGCACCACAAAATAATTTTTTCGTCAAACAATATCAATCTTTTTTCCTCTTTACTCGTGTCAGTTTTGGCATCTGTTCTGACGCTGCCAAGTTGTGCATTCTGTCCATTACCTATTCATTACAGATGTGACATGAAAAGAGAGTTGCCATGGAGACGCCATACTTAAATGACATCTTTCAAACGTTTTTATTTCTGTTTATTCTTTTGCCAATTATAAGTAATGTCTCACTGCCCTGGTTTCTTTCTGATTTTTTTTCCCACTGCTTTCTTTTGATATTCTTAAAAAAAAAAAAAAAAAAAAAAAAAAAAGGGTTTCAAGAATCACAGTGTGACCTTTCTTGATGTCTAATGTTTCTTTGTGTTCAAACAAATCTTGTCCAAATAATAATGTCACTGCAATTTCTGTCAGCAGGGTTAAACTACCTTTCTGCAAGGTTCCATCCCAGTTATTCCACTTGCAGTATTTCATATCCTCTAACTGTCTCACTTTTCAGGCAGACAGTAGGGTTCAGTCCCCCGCGGCAACCTTGTGGCCCTTGTTCCAGTAATGGTCAGGGGGCCCTCCAGAGTCTGACGGCGGTGATAAAGGTTGCTGGCTATCTCATTTCCACAGAGGACAAGATAACATGCTGAGAACATTCCCATCACTCAAGGAGTTTGTTCAGAAGAGATAAACCCCCACTGCCATCACACACACACACACACACACACACACACACACCTACCTGCTAAATCTCAGCTCAGTGAGTGTGTGTGTGTATTCGTATGTTTATGCACCGCACACACGTTTAGATGGAGTAGCATGGAGATTGCAGTCATATCCAGGCCTGCTTTTAGTTGCAGCTGTGAGATCCGCTAGCCTGACATCATGGCATTGAGCACAGCTGCAGAGACATGGCCTCTGAAGACTTATGCTAGCGCTAATTCACATTGCTCCATGTATTTTTCAAACCTCCAACACAGTTTGCATGCTAATTTGCGTGTAGGTGGTGAGTATAATTACTTTAGGCTCGTTGTAAACAAAGACCTGCAAGCTGCGTGTATCCCACCCGAGAGTTTAGAGAAGGATGGAGGAATTTGTCATACAAGTTTATGTAAAGAAAATCTTATCCCAGACTGTGTCCATTTGTAGGAATAGCTGTTGAAACTGATCAAGGGGAGAAAAACTGTGAAGAATATGAGGAGTGAAAATGATTACATGTATTGGGCTATGATTACAGCTGTGAAATTACTGCCAAATGGCATGTTTTTTCCAGTGGGATCAATTGCTCGCTTTCTTAATTGTGTTTATGTATTTAGAATTAAGGGCATAAAATGCAGAGAAATCACGCTTCTCAGCCCACACAGTTCAAATACTGTTTGCCCTCACCGTGGAGGCAACATCAGAGGGGATTAAACCTACCAGGGTCAGCTGCTATTTTGAAAATTACATTGCTGTATAGATCTTTTTTTTAATTACTTACCTTTTCTTGTTTCATTGTGTGTCACGGCAAAGATATCGGATGAATAAACAACAATCATCCCGACAGAATTCTATATATTGTGCCATGAGGACAAGTCCAAATGTTTTATTTAACTTAAGTGAATTATCCCTACAAGAATTTATCTTAACAGAGTGAGATAACCACAAATGCGATTACATCACAACATTTTATAAAAGGTTGAGAGGAGAGCCACCCAAGTAGTCAAAAACACCTGGAGTAAAATACCTATATTTAAATCCATAAGAAATAACTGAGAGAGTGATGTAGCCTACATACCATTCATATTATATTCTAGTTATCTACTTTCTAATACTTTTAAAAATAATTAGATTATAAGCATTGAGTGTTTGATAACAGAAATACTACTAATAGTGGCTATATTTGAAGTGTAGTTATCATAAGGGTTATATTTGCTGAATGATAATGTCAGAAAAGGGTGCGTGGTTCGGGGAAGGGTGCATCACTTCACATCCCCGGCCCACATTTGCTGAAATCACAAAATGTCCAGTGTGTTAAGATAAAAATGAAGGTCAAGTTCAACAACTGATGCGGTTAAAGTCCAATCCTTAGTATTCGGACATAGTAATAATCAATTCATCGAGACCGGTGTGATTCCACTGCAAGATAGTCTCGGGTCAAATATCGGGGCAGTATCACTCTCAGGACCGATTATAATTACAGGCCTGTAATCAACCGTTCCATCGCTAGTAAAGGAGCTCCATCTCAGCACCTCAGGATGTTGATGTCATCAAGATCTGGTGAATCTGTTCCACTTTACAGACCAAACGCCTCAATATCCCCAATTGTCCCTCTAACTTGACCAAAGCAATGCAGATATTTCAAGGATATAAAAAAATATGTGTCAACAAACAAGTCTAGTTTCTGACATGAACTGAGAGAAGCCGCAGAAAAAAGCATTCAATTAATTTCTTTTTGCTCACAGCAGAGACTCCTGCTTGAACAACCCTCTTATAAATATTCTCAGTTTTCTTTTTGTTGTTGTCAGAAGAAGAAAAATATCCAGACTTTTCAGGTTTAATGAAGTGTTTTCACACTTTGTCTCTTGTCAAAGGCGGCAAATCTATCTAATTTGCATTCTAGCAGAGCCATAAATATAAGACAATGAGGGAATCAGTGTCTTTTTACAGCTGCTACAAATGTGTCAGAGGTCTTACTTTGGTGGAACATAATTAGATGTAAGCGCAATCGGAGTGGCTTTGTGTGAATTATATTGTACCATCTCAAAGGCAAAGACATTCAACCATTGAATGAGCACCTACAGTGAAGGAGGCGCACATGCACATACAATACAATGGTGCACTCTTTAACCATCTAACATTATCATTGCATGTAAATTACTCTTCCGTGAGCTCCTCATTACAATATCCCATCTGTAGAGTGTGTCATACGTTGTTAAATTCTCGGTTTAACATATCGACTTTTTAGCTACTAATTGTAAGTACCCTGGTGGTAATGGTTAAGTTGAATTAGCTGCACTGCCAATCCTCCAGGAGGACAGATGTGGATGAAATGTTGATTTTTAAAATAAGTGAGGTCAACAATGTGTGTAACACAGCGATAGACTCAAGGTCATATTGAAATCTAGCGTAGTATTTTATAGGATGAAAAGATGGATTCATGGTTACAGGAGGGACTGAATGAATGAATAAGGGTCACGGCAGTTTATTTTGTTGTTGAGAAAATATATCCATAACTGAGCATTGCACAGGAACAAGTAAGAGAGGGCTATAAAATAGGGTGATTTAAGCATGAGAGACCGATTCAAGGTTGCTGTGAAATATTCATTCAAATTAGGTAAAGAGTGGAGCAGCATAAGAATAACCCGTCTTTAAAGATTAACATAACCCTTGGAGGTGTTATTGTATCCCCGTAACCAAGTCAAGACTTCAGCAGGTGCCAAACACCTCTCTCATTCTCTCTCTCGCTCTCTGTCTCTCTCTCTCTCTCTCTGTCTGTGAGTTACTGCATTAAGTCCCTCAAATTTAGTAGCACAATCATGAGCCTCCCGTTCACTCTCTGGAGTAGAAGAATTGCTTTGCATTTTAAAAAGGTCAAACACTCAGATGTCTGCCAGGAGGAATTGAGGGGAGAAATAATGTCTCTCTGCAGAAATATGCAGTTGCACACTACTGATCCTCTCAAAGAGCCACGGTGAACAGATTAGAGTTGTGTTTGTGTTGACTGCCATCTTCTAACGACCGCTACATAAACAAAAGCACAATATCAAGTTGTAATGTTTAAATAATCAAAAGGGCCGCATTGATTTCGTATGCATGCATCTGGAGGTGAGCACGTAGAACATATTGTTAAGTCGCATTATTTGATTTTATTTTGTAACGTGCAGACACAAATAAAACCTTTTCACATTGTGATGCTTTACTAAATGACCTGCACTGAGAACAACAGAAGGTAAGATTATAATTAGCAAACACAGCTTTTTGTAAGATTGCATCTGCAGCAATAAAGCAGATTTTTAAAGTAGCTATGTTCAACTCGACGAGAGGAACATTAGATGCCGTGTGCGATGAATGAAATGAATTTAGCATACCAGCATACGTGCATTACATACATGTTACTTTAAATCGTTTAATCACTTCATGTCTTGCATCTTTAACTTGCTCGTTCATCATTTGATTTTTGACTGAAAAAGGATCAGAGTTGATTTTAGACCACCTCTTTTCCCGGTCTCCTTACCCTCCTGTCATCTATTCCCTCTTCTGCCATTGCAAACATATGCTTCCATTGGTGTCCCCTGTTGGCTGGTGTTGATCTTTGGTGTGTTTGGGTTCATGCCCGGTAGTTACATTGTGCTGCAGACAAAATGACCACAGGGAAAGATGCACTCAGGACAGGGCCAAGAGCCCTCAAGGCCTGGGACCACACACAGATGGTACTGAAGCTAAGGCATAGGAGCCATGTGAATGATTAATCCACTGCATGCAGGGATTTTTCTATTATTTCTCCTATATTGTCTTTGTGGGAGGCGCGGTTCAAAGACTTGGAGGTGTTGGAAAAGTGCTGAAAAGTACCACAAAATCCTCAGAACCATCTGTTATTTCTTATTTGTCTGGAACAACTGTGTGACTGTGCTGAAGGACTACAACCATGCAACTCCAGTGACTAGATCCTAAAGAAATCAGAATATAGGGGAGATTGGATGGGTTTAAGCCTGACATTACTGTAAATTATAGCTGCAGTCGCTGCACTTGTGGTTTAAGCTGAATTCCAGTCCCCCAAAACACAAGCAATACATATTACAAATGTATACATTGAGATGTTTCTCATCCAACCAGGAAACTGACATAGCATTAGATACACAAATATGAGCCACATGACAAAAACAAATTTACAAAAAATAAACTGAAACTTTCATTTGACATCACAATTACATGTGCTACAACCTTAGCACAGGTTTAACAAGAGAGATGTATTTAAAGTCATTGAGTAATACCAAACTTTTGTTACAGATGCTGTAATTACACATTTTGGCCATTATGTGTACCTGGTTTCCACAGGTTGCAGGTCCTGTAACCAGGTCTCATGGCTTTTACAGACTTTCTAAATATACCAAAATACATCAAATTATGATAATTAACTTCACGGAGGGTTGTGAAGCTCAAGAGGTATTTCTGGAACTAATTGTGAGGTTATGAATACCACAAGAGGGGGTCCTCAAATAAAACCCTCTTGTAAACGTTTCTGTCGGAATATCTGCTTGGAGCACTTAATGAATAGCTGCAAAGTTAGCAACTGTTGGTTAGCTCTCTTATCTGATTAGCTCGATCTTGCTAGCACACTGGCCACAATATATCTTGAATCCACAACATCAGTATGTTGAAAAGAGGTGTAAACAGACCCATACCAATGTACGTATATGGCTATGGGTTGAAACTGGACCTCATTTAGGGCGGTCTTATACGCCTGTGCTCTTGAAGTAGGTTGCAAACAGGGCAACTGTAAAATTAGCATGCTAACCTCAGTATACACTGGCTAATATCAAAATTACAGAGGCCTAAATTGAGAGGACAAGTTATTTTTCATTGTTCTCAAAATATTATGTGTATCATTCTCCCAACGGCCATCCCAGCACTCCATACAAAACCATTATTTTGTCACAGGGGTAATGATGCTAACATTTTTTTTTGGTAACATTTTTCAATGTTATTAACCAAAAAATGACATTTTTCACCTTTAAACCACCCATTCAGTTTGTTGATAACATATTTTAAATGCGTCTTTGGCCGAGACCTTCATTAATAAAGTGAAAAGTATTCAAATCCAAATACAGATCGCAATCCGAAATCATCTTTCTCGAAAATTCCCACTGTCCCATCCCCATCAACTGCCAGGAGTGTTTCTCACTGTCGCGTGTGCGTGCATGTGTGTGTGTGTGTGTGTGTGTGTGTGTGTGTGTGAGGGAGAAGTGGGCAATGGCTCCGCCTCACTCAAAAAGCGAGAGAAAAAAAGGAAAAGCAAACTGATACACACCTCTCATTTCTGGCAGGAGGAAAAGAATAGGAGTGTTTATGAACCGTATAAGTAAACAGCAGGACAAGCAGCCACACCGAGATACAAGGCTACTTCCTCCGTTACAGACCGACACAAGGCACCGTCTCTCAGCGCCGGAGATTGTCCCGCTGCCTTCAGGATTAAGTTTTTATGTCATCTAAAGGTGGATCATTATCTAAATCCGAGATAACAAGCGAATTTGAAATGCGTAGCCTGCGATGCTATTTCTGGAGCCCCCAAAGCCGACGTGTGAACTCTCAGTAAACATTCAGTCGAGGTAAGATTCGAGATTGTTGCAAAGGTGGTGTTGAATATTTCGGTGTGTGTGTGTGTGTGTGCTCCAGCGGGGTATAGTTTTGAAAGCTATACTTGCATCGCTGTCCATGTGTCCCTGCGCCATCGGCGAGGAGGGACGAGGAAAGGAGGGAGGGAGGAGTGTAGGAAGACATTAGCCAACACATATGATGTGGATATGGGCTGTCGTAAGTTGGACAATTACAGCGTGTAACAGCTAATGTGTTGTAGCTCTTCATTTTTTTTCAAACACTTATTTTTAAAATCTGAAATTAGCCACTTTTAAAACTACACGCTGGCATATTGAGTTTGCTGAAAAGTTTTCGTGCAGTGCTTCATTTCAACTTCTCATAGCCAACTAATTAATGAGTGCTTAATTAGTAAGTCAATCAGGCCCCCATATGAGCACCTGCACATTAAAAAAGGGGGGGATTATCCCTCTATTTCACAGTGTTGACAGGCATAGCGGGCATTGCCTCTTAAAACTCTCCATTCCCCCTCTTCTTCTTCCTTTTTATTTTTATTACGGCAATTGGAGGGTCCAGTGGAAGAAAGCTTCAAGTGGAGGAGGAGGAGGGGCTCTATTGTCTGGCCAGTGAAGGGGTGGGGATTGAGGCTGTATGCAGATGTGCTGTTGGCAACGGACATCTGCTCTCCCCCTGTGGGCATTGTCACAACAAGGCAGGGGAACTTCATATGTCTGCAGAGTGAAGGCCTTTGTTAATGATATGCAGGCCTTGCCCCTTTCAAGAGGTTTGCATTTGGGATATTTAGTAGAGCGTGTGATCATCTCTTTCTCTGAGATTTTTGGAGATTTCTTAAACCCTGAAAAAGTTGCTTGTCACAGGCTATGTTTACCAGGAGGGTAACATTCTGATTATTCTCTGAATAAAACACAGCCATGAAAATAGTTTTCAAACAGCTTTAAAGCCAAACTTCATCCAAAAAATGTATTCTGCTTTTCAAGTACCGGCAAGTAGGTGTCCTAAGCTCACACAGATATGTTTCCCTCTTGTATTACTTACAGAAGGCAGACACAAACTGTCAGGCATATTTAGCTTAAAGCTTATGGTAACCAATGGCTATCAACAGCTACAGCAACAAAACAACGGTGTAACTGCCCGAAAACATCAGTTAACAAATTTTCAAGTGCATCTTCTGGTGTAATCCACATCTTGTTTATCCAGCTGCATTCTCAGTAATCCACAAACACTTTGATTCAAGATAAAACAAACTATAAATCTTTGGCTACTGGTCTCGTCTGCGCTAGTTTATGCTTGCGCCAAACAAGAAGTGTTGCAGTTAGTTTGTTTTTAGTTTGAATCAAAGCGGTTGTGGATTACTAATCATACAGCTGGATAAACATGACAAGGTTATATCAGTTGATGCTCTTGAGAGTTTTTAAAAAGGGATTTTTTTGGGGGGGGCAGTTATACTGTTATTTTGTTTCTTTAGCTGTTGTTAGCCCAAAGTAGCTATTAGCTTCAAGCTAAACAGACATGGCTACCTTTTTCTGCCTTCTGGAGTCACAGAGTAGTGATTCAGGAGGGGAAAAAACTTCTCTGCAAGTTCAAGGCACATATTTTTGAGTACTCAAAAGGCAAAAACAAATATTAAATTGTAGATAGTAAATTCTTTGTGTCTGTGTCACTTTAACCTGAAATAGGTCATACTTGAAGTTAGCAATAATATGATTAAAACATGGAATATTTTGATCTTTTGGTGTGTTTCCAAGTTCCCATTTGGAAACTTACACTGGGACCCTTCCCTAAGGTCGGACTTCCTATTCCTAAACTCCAGTTTAAATCCAGAAATCACTATTAAAAGACTGCTGTGCCCATTAGAGTGAACGATTATTTAATTTTAGCACTTATGTTTTAATGATGTCACATTAAATCAGTTGTACATGCAGTACTGTAAAAAATTGACATACTTTGTCGTAAATATTTTGCATCAAAATACATTTGTGCAAAATAAATAGTAAAATGTTATCAATTGGTATTATAAATTTGTTTAAGATGTAACAATGTAAGTTAAGATGTCAACAATGTGTTGTTGTTTTTCTTTAGCTTTTCCCATCTTCCTCTGCTGGGATGCTGTCAGCTCAGGTGTGATTTCACTTCCAGTTTTGAGATAAAACAAACGCAGCATTTGGCGTGTAATTAAAGCACATTGGAGACTTGTACACACTTTGAAGGGTTTTTGCTGCATTTTGAGACAGGTACAGCATGTGCGCTTTACAACACATTGTCCAGCTTTCTAAAAGTGCTACAAACTTGGGTCTACGTACATTCACAAGAAAACACTCAAAATATACCGCAACTTGACAAAATACATTTTAAATCAAATTCCAGAGGGAAGAGATGTAATGTGGTTGGTCGTCTTCAGTCATTTTGGAGTCATCTGTACTGTATTATGTAAACAAGAATATTAATGGTTATCCAAATACTGTGTTATTTAGAATAATAGTCAGATTATTTCTATTGATGTAATCGTAGCCACTGTTTGCTGGGATTCCTTCTTTCCCTACCTCAGTCTGTCCTCCATGCTCCCCTCACCCAATCCCTCCCCTCATCTTTAACTCCGCTGGGGGTTGAACTTCCTCTCACGTCTTTGTGGCCTGCGTGTATTCAGATATGAAAGCTGGCCTTCCAAGGCAAACACATCACAGGAAGCTTCACAATGTACATGGCAGCTCCTATCAGGCCTTCTGATTTATCACTGGGAGGAAAATGCCAAGAAAATGCAAAACCAATGCTTACATATTTATGATATCCTGCACTTGGCTTGTACTTGATGGTAGCTATCACTGTGTATGTGTGTGTGTGTGTGTTTGCGCGCGTGTGTGTGTGTGTGTGTGTGTGTGTGTGTGTGTTTGTATTGGAAACCAGGAGTCTCATTTGCCTGAACAGATATTCCCTGGTGACTGCTGGAGTCAGTGTACTGTGATTACTAACATGATTTGCGCTTGTCGAGAGCACTGTTGTACATGGCTGATCTTCTGTAATATGCTTGTGTAAGGACTCATTTGTGTGTTTCTGCTGTATTATAACACGAGTCAAGCCGGGAAGCAGTGATGCAGGAAACCTTTTTTTCTTTTCTCTCTGTCTCTCTTTTTTTTTTTTTTGGTTCATAAGGAGGAAGAGCTAGAAAGCAGCAACATAAGAATATTCTCAACTATGCATTGACTGGTGTGTTTTGCAGTGACAGAAGCAAAGCAATTACAATTGGTTAATCATATTCTCAGAGTCTAATACTCCATTTAACACAGTAATTTGGACGCTGCTGAAATAGCTCTTGTGAACTCTACTGAGAATTCCCATAATGGCTCGGCCACTAACGGCTTTTAAAAGTTCCCATAGGAGTTGGTTTGAGAGGATTTTACTGTCATGTGATTGTGCTATGCATTGTGGAGAGAAGGTAATGGGTGTGAAATTACACTTGGCCATCTGCAAAGGGCCAAAAATGCGCAGCCTATGGTCAGTCAGGCTCTGATTTTCAAAACCACTGAGCAAAGAGGATTTATAGCACAGGTCTATTGATGTAGCTGCAATTAATATTTTATTGCGTAATCTTTTTTTTTCCCCCACTCTCTTTCATTTGACAGTTTCTCCAAGAAGACATGTTCAATTCTAGCCAATTAACCAGTTAAGCCTTTAAAAGAAACTTCATTCTCTCATTGTGTTCGAGCTTTGATGTCGAAAACGAGATTTTTCTCGTGCGCCGCCGAGGCATCATGATGAGGGAGCTACAGTTGTGGGAGAGATTGTGTTGTTTAGTGTAATTGGTGCGCTACTCCACAAATGTTCGGCACCTGTTTTGTGCGAGTGGATGCGGACAGCAGCAGGTGTTTGATTCTCCTCAGTGATAACGCCGTTGCCCCTCTGCTGCCTTGATTCTCTGTCTGTGTGTGTGCCGGTGGATATGATCTCAACAGTTGGGGGGGGGGGGGGGTGTAGATTCATCCTCAGTTGTTTGCTCTCATGTGCAGCTCAAGTCATTTTTCATGCTCTCACAGCTGTAGCTTCCTCCAGCCACTTTATCCTACTAGCTGGGGTTTTTAAGGTTTCCCGGCCTAAAGTAAAGTACAGAATAAGGCGGTAGAGATGACAAAGAGGCCAGAAAACAAGTGAATCATGAAAACACAAAGGTGTCTTTTTCCTTCATTCCGTATCATGTAATCTAGTGACTCCCATGAGTAGATATTTCTGGACAGATAAGACAAATCAAATTTCACACAAGCTGACTGCTATTCATATTAATATTGTTAATGGAAAATATTTGGTGGGAACTAGTGACTCCAAATCAGTACCAGATAGTATTAAATGACTGTGTAATTTTACTGATACTTTCCTGTAGTTTTTCAATAGCTTTCATGTCAAATCAATACCAGATATTATGACTAAAGTGGAACAATAGGACGCACCAGACTTTCATCAGGTTTTATTGCAACTCCTATTTCATATGAATATTTTGGATGCAAAATTAATTGTTTACAGTAGCTTTCATGTCATGTGACCCAGTGGCTCCAAAACAATACCAGATATTATTAGGAGAGGGATGAGACATGCCTCTTTTTATGCAGTTTTAATTTCATGCCATTTTGCAACACAATACTTGTTCATAATTTATTTCTATGACATCGACGTTGATCTAGCTTACAATGATGTGCCACTTTTATCAGTGGCTCATTTTTAGTCGCCAAGCTAATACCCACAATAGCGTTAATTAATTTCCCCAGAAATATCACAGGGATCCTTCTGAAAAATGTAATAGTAGTGGAAATATTTCCAGACACATAATTATGATATGATTTCTGGAGCAGATTTGCATATAACAAAACAATAGTGTTTGAGTGCCCTTCTAGTTGTTGTTGTGTCGGTGATCCCTGAGAGTGGCGGTGTCAGAGCTGTACAGTTATGAATCAAGGTAGCAGAATTCACTCGAGGTGTGTGGGAGGATGGACACATATTTTTCAGTCCATTCCTATTTGAATTACTGATTTGTCTGACTTTTTCTTTTACTGAATGTCTTTGAACATGACATTTTAAAAGGAGTCACGTCTAGGGCTAGTAACTGCTGGGGAAACAGCTCCGACTCAATCTCAGACCTGTTGAATGACAAGAGCTACCGTTTTTCTGACCTGCATTAGAAACTTGCATTCTCTGGGTGATGATTTGACTCATCCGGCAGTAACATCAAGCAGATAGTAAAATATGAAGAACAGAATTGTTCCATCCATGTAAATAACTTTGGACATTGTAATGGCCATACTTCCTCTGTACCTTGCTGGTTGGAAATTAAAAGAAGAAGAAGAAATCAAAATCTTACAGTCTGGGTTCCACTGCTTACACAGAGGACATCAGTTGGCTCGGCAGTCCTTTCAATGTAGCCAAGGTCACATTTGCATTCACTGGTAAAAGAATGTGGCCACATTTAGCCCAGACCTCCTCTGAATGTGGTCTAATGTAAATCCTCAATCACTGGGTTGACACGTACAATTGCAGTTTCAGGCTAATTGTGCTAAAATATAGTTCAGTGATTGGAAGAATCAATATAGTAACCAAAGCACGTCACACCTCCAGAGCATTAGGTGGCAGTATGACCCCTTACACCTTGTTACAATCAATGTATTTTTATTTTTCACTTTGTGGATCACATACAAAACAAGGACTTAGATTTATAGGGTTAAATTACAGAAAAATGGACAATTGCTTTAGATGAGACGGCGCACAATTTGTCTCCTGGTCTGTCTGGCAAGAGGGAAATCCTAACTGCCAACGTTACCCTAACCCTTAATGGTATTCATAAGGACATCTTCTTATATGACTGTTCACAAAAATCTGCAGAAAAAGGCCATTAAAACCAGTAATTTAAATGGTTGAGGAGTACGGTGTCTATAATATGGTTTTAGATATATAATTGAGCGTTCCTTTAAATTATTAACTCATGATTGGAGGAAAGCTCTTGGCAGCGGCGGCGGGGTAACAGTGGAAGATGTTTGCTTTTCCCCTGTATTTATGCGGATGGGAGTTGAATCAAACCACTCGGCTGTCTAATAACCTCCCACCTGGCGTAAACCATCACACTCTGGACTCCCTGCTCCTCCTTAATGACTGGCCATTTTCCTCCAAAGAAGTCCTAATTGCTTTCAACGGCATGCATTAACATTATGCCAGGGATGGATGGTGTGTGTGTGTGTGTGTGTGTGTGTGTGTGTGTGTGTGTGTGTGTGTGTGTGTGTGTGTGTGTGTGTGTGTGTGTGTGTGTGTGTGTGTGTGTGTGTGTGTGTGTGAAGTGGCGTAGCGAGGAGATCTAATTGGGATGTAATACACTGTCTTTTCAAATTCTCCCGTCTTCTCCTTCTGCTCCTTTACGTGATGTAGAGACAGAACTTTCCGACTTTTAACATATCAGAGATGAATTATGGCATTTTCTTTGAACTATGTTTTTGGAGGAACAAGCAGACAAAACAGCATCTGCACACAGCAGGCCATCCTGACTGCCTGCTTCTGTCGTTGGGGGCAGAGATGAGGCTCTCCATGAACATTGTTATGAAACCTAGTCTGCTGCTGCTGCTGCTGCTGCTGCTGCTGCTGCTGCTGCTGCTGCTGCTTCGCTGGTTGTTAATGCTGACTGCTAATAATGTCCTCCTAGATGAGTGTGCCTTACTGGAACCAGAGAGGAGACAGAGACTAATGAAGAGAGGCAAGAATTGAAAGGAGAAAGAAAGATGGAAACACACCAGCTCTCTCTGTCCCGAGCATGCTGAAAAAAAAGGCACACTTATTGTGTTTTGTTTCCTCTTGTTTTGTGTTCCTTCCTTCCTTCTTTCCTTCCTTCCTTCTCTCCTGTTTCTCAGGAGGGAGGTGGCAATGAGGAGGAGGAGGAGGTGGAAAGCTCGCTTTTTTGTCTGGCCAGAGCCCCCCCCTTCATTCCAGTGCAGCTGACATATACTTGTGTCAGGAGGATCTATCCTGCTGATGTTAGGGAAGTGTAAACTGAAAGAGATGTCTAAAATGCTGAAGTGGGGCCTGGCCAGTGGAGGGATGGCTCTGTTGTTTGCCATTCTGCTGAGCACCACTTCACAGAGAAAACTTTTCTGTCCGCGATCTTGCTGACGGGTAGAAAGGGAGGGGGGAAAAAAAGAGTTTGGGAGTCACTCATGGGTTTGCAGAGCTTTGGCCATTGTAGGTCGGTGACACTGACATTCGGATATGGTGAAGGGGTGAAAAAAAAGAGAAAAGGCGTGCTTTTTTCCCCCAGCTGTCTCTTACCACACTAACTGATTTGCCACTGCTCACAATTCTCCGAGACAGCAGTCACTGAACCTTCCAATCACATGAATATGCATGATAAGTCCGCTTTTCTTCCCTGTCCTCTGGGCTATATTTTTTCCTCACCCAGAGACCTGTCGTGTTGTTTGATTGGCCCTGACATTTGAAAAGGTCCTTGGAAAAAAAAGAAAAAAGAAAAAAGTTGTTTATGACAACTGGAGAACTCTCCTTGCAGCAGAGTAAAAATGGCATTTTGAAAGGAGCACAGCTCTTGCATATTTAAATGCTAATGGCTCTGTGAATGTGCAGGCTAATAGGAGGTTTCAATCTGGAGTAGTGCAGTGTGCACACTTTCAGTGTGCGGGCACACTGTCTGAGTGCTACTTCCAATAGCTGTAGAAGGTGCATCGCCTCATTTCATTAACTGATTATGTTGAGTTTTTAAATTTTTATATATAAATATATATGTGTATGTGTGTGTGTGTATATGTGTGTGTGTGTGTATATGTGTGTGTGTGTGTGTGTATATGTATATATATGTGTGTGTGTATATGTATATATATGTGTGTGTGTATATGTATATATGTGTGTGTGTGTGTGTGTGTGTGTACATATATATATGTGTGTATATATATGTGTATATATATGTGTGTGTGTGTATGTATATGTGTATATATGTATGTATATATGTGTGTATATATATATATAACTCAACATATATATGTATATGTATGTATGTATATATGTAGAGAGAGAGAGATCTATACATAGATATATACAATATAATGATTAGCCTCTCTCTTCATGGAGATTATATAAAGTTTATAAACCCTCAGGGATTTTTTTCAGAAATTCAGGCATCTGTAGTGTATTATGATGCAGATAAAGTTTAACAGCTTGTTTTACAAGCTTGTTGATGCTGTGTGGCAGGAGTGGGGCTGCCAGTCGTCGACAAGGCCCCTGGGGTTCTGGCTGGGTAGCCCTGTAGCGAGGCACCGGGTCATTGCTTTAGTATGCGCTGTTTTGTTAGCAGTAGCCAGCCACGAGCGCCATGGATCTCCCTGGACTTTGACCTGCTTACTGAGTTATTTGGCCTCCCGATCCTGCTGGCTTTTTAGTTTTTATGTTGTATGGAACATTTAGTGATGTCATTAGATAGAAATGCATGGTATTTTTATGCTGCGAGGGGAAAAAAAAATTGAACTGTTTGTTTTAAATTAAACTGGTTATTTTGTACTGTAAGAGAAAGCTGCAAGAAACGGTGATGCATTAAATGTCTGTCTATCATTAGGACAACCACACTTTTCTGTTTAAATATGCATTCATCCTTGCACTCTAGGTTAAACCTGTTGCCGTACTATACCTTTCATGCCTCTAACAGCCTCTTTGCTTGCATAAATACTGGCAGACATCCAAACAGTGAACCTGCAAGCATTTGACTCCTAAACTACAGACTACATGCAAGACTGGCCCTTACTTTAAATGACCAGGGGACAAGCACATTGCTCCTGCTACATACACATTGCTAATGTCACACAATAGCAGTTATTCACTTGTTGCTGTATAGAGAATGGAACAGGGAGCCGTCAGCCTGCTTCTCATCACTCAACTGCAGTGTGGAAAAAACATCATATTATCTACTTGTTGCCAGCTGTTATGGATGTGATGACAAAGTGAGAGGCAGAGACGACTGATGGAGTCTTATCACCTCAGCTATCTCCGCTATGAATATGGATATTTATATTACCAATTGTTGGCGAGCCTGAGGCTGCTTCTTTGATTCGTAGCTGCTCAGAGGCTCAGTGGGATGGTTGGCTTTTCAACTCGTCAGCTTGTTCACAAAAGACTGATGTTTGATTTTCAACCCTATGAAGATGTTTGATCCCTGGTGCTGAATAAAAAGGATTACTGTGGGTTAATGTTTCACTGGGCGGAAGGGAAGCCACTGAATCTCGGGCCCCCTCAGTCCTCTGTGGAGACTTGTCCCAGGAGTTGCTGTGAGTTTAGGTAAAAGGCATCCCTGGAGTTTCAAACAGCTCTAGGAAAACTTCTCTCAAGATATCGTGCATACTGCAGTCACTCTAGTCTTCAGTAACTGTGTGGTGTTTCTCTGTCAGCAGGATTACACTAAAACTGTTTTTTACCAAACTTTTGAGGAAAGGTGTCGAATGGACCAAGGAGGAATCTAAGGTATTCCATCACAAGCGCCACCGAGTGATGACATGATTTATATCAAAATGTCTCAGTTGTCTTCATGTCATGGAGAGCAACATAATATCCAGTAAGTGCATGTTCTCTAGCACCACCGAGTGAATGCAGGAATTGTATGCATTAATCTTCTCTTTCGTGCCACATTCAAATAGTCTCAGCTCCTTCTCTACAGAATATCCACGCACTCCATATGCAGGGGTGCAGAGTCCGATCATGGCTACTTGCACCTTAAATTAGGACCAGAGCATTAAAAGGTGAGGGCCAATCTAATCTAAACACAAATATTCTTTAGAACTATTATTCTTTTAGTGCGCGTTGCTTTTGATATATCTATCCTTGCGCATCAGGTAACGAAAGGTCGTCCAAACTTACATTCTTACAGTAATGAAGCCATCAGGAGACAGGGTTGTGCCTTGGAACGATAACAAAGCTGCAGTTCATCAGTATTGACCCGTCGGGGGTTTTGCTGAGGCATGGAGACTGTTTTTATTGAAAGACACACTGAACTTGTTTAAAAATCAGCAAATCCAAATCAGAAACACAAAGTACAGTCAGTGAGAAAGTCTATTATCCTGCTCAGGGATGCAGATAATTTTTATTTTATTTTATTTATTTTTTTCAAAATTGATGTACCATGGGGGATGCAGCACATTTGTAGTGGTATTGTAAACATTCCACCATGCCATTGGTTTTTCCCACGTTAATGTTTTAAGATGTCCACAATGGTATTTTTATTTCACTGTACCTAGTAAGGTGAAATGATGATATACTTCAACCAATGTTTCCAGGTACTTTCAACCCTAGGGGGAACTACTGAAACATTTCATGCAACTCACAGAACATATTTATTTTCCTCCACTCAGTACTCCCATGACCGTGTCTTTTCTCCCTTCTTTAAAGCTCGTCCCTGACCTTTCTCATCTCTTTTCTCCACCACTAAGCTGTCTTCCCCATATTTTCCTCTAATATCAGCTGTGCCTCTTAATCCGTCTGTGCCCTTGTCTTGTCTCTTTTTTTTTTGCCCCCTCCCTCCCTTTCATTTCTGTGTTCTTGCTCACAGGTGGCCCAGGGGCTCTTCTGTTTGGTATCTATTCAATACAAGGCGCTGTCAGGGAAGCATAGCATTGTCATAAAGCTGCCTGATGCATGAAAGCAAACACATACACTCCCACACCTAAAAGGCACAGACACAAACCTACACACATGCAGGCAATGGTACATTTCCCTTAAAGCAAGGTATTAATTAAAAAGGGAGGCTGGAAAGACACGATCATGGAATGAATCGTTGGTGGAGACAACTGGGTGGACACAATGTTCTGTGTACGTAGTGGCTCAGATGATAAATCTTTGCCCACAAACTCAGTTTTGTATGATGATTTGTGGAGCGCCATCAGGAGCACAGTCGCTATCTCAGTCTCAAGCATTTCACGCTGGGCAGAGTTTCTCAGATCTCCTTCCCTGGAGGCAGCGTGCAGCCAGACACCCACCTTGGCCCCAGTTCCCAGCCGACAAGTCTGTATTTTTGGTGTCTGTATGTGTGTGTGTGTGTGTGTGTGTGTGTGTGTGTGTGTGTGTGGGCAACAACATTCAGCAATGTTCTCACAGCCCAGCTGAGACTGACAGATGGAATCATTTCACACACAGACAGAAAGGCAGGATACAGGAAACGGGGTTGTAGTTAATAGTCCTGACGCTCCTGTGGTTGGTATTAATCTGGGTCAGAAGCATTTGGCTCCCAGCAAGTCAGCCTCCGGGGTGAACTTGGCCTTTCCTTAACCTTGTTTACTCAACTAACTTACAGTCTACTTACCTTATTTGCTTAATGGACCTGACAAAATGTTTGACTCAGTTGTGGTGCTTGACATATTACTACTGGAACTGGTTCAGTCAGATCTTTTCAATCCACCTGTTTTGGATGTTATAACACCATTAAAGGGTCATAATCACTTGTTAGCATTACCATATTTTTGCCTCGGACAAGGCGATCTACACCCACCGCCACATCAAAATGAATATCCTCAATTATCATTGATAAACCACGACCTGATTCAGAACCAGTCACCTTTAGGCACAGTTAGGAAAGGGTGTTTGGCATTTATTGTCATGCTTACAATAATAACTACATGCTGAAGGGTTATTATTGGTTTTCTTAGAAGACAGTCGCAGTTGGAAACTTGAAGAAAAAAAATCCTCAGTGAATGAGAGAAATTGTTTGGTTAACTTTGACCTCCGGATAGATGGACCTCATACCTGTCCTTCAGTGAAAACAAGAGCCGCTGTGAACTTTGTGTATCTCACCAGGCTGCAACCAGTGATGTGGAAACTAATGTCAGCTCTCCCTATGAACTCTCTGCTGCTGTCAACAATCACTTCAGTGCCATATATCTCTACTGCTCTACATGGTAGCATGTCACAGTCACCTATTAGTACAGCCACACAGTTACAACCGGATTGGATTCATTTACGCTACGCTCCAAAACACAACTACAGCAAGAGGGGGTTTTTTGGACACAAAAATATGCAATTAAGCTTCTCTCTTCAAACCGATACTGACTGAGTAGCAGATACCAAATCTATAGCCGTGCTAATTCACTGAAACTAATACATTCTTTTTTTTCTTTCTTTTTTTTTAATTGAAAATAAAGGAATGAGAGCTTATGTATATGAGAAGGAGGTCAGGACGCCCTCTCATAGTCACGATGATCACAGTCAACCGGCGCTCATTCAAAATATGAACATTTGCACTCAGTCGGTGAACTCATCTCTTCAGTTAATCTGCAGTTTAATCGCTCTCACAGTTGCTGCATACGCGTCCGCTGATCAGCAGTTAATTAGTCGAAAAAGACAGATCATCAAGTTGAACAATTACAGCCTGCACCAGCAACCCCGCAACATCCAAAAACGTGAAGATGTATCTAATCAGACTAGAATTATTACCAGGGGATTTTTATGAAGATGTTTTAAAATTATGAATTATGTGGAGACAATTGCAATTTTCACATAAATGCTGGTTCGACGTGTGTGTGTGTGTGTGTGTGTGTGTGTGTGTGTGTGTGTGTGTGTGTGTGTGTGTGTGTCATCATTATCCTCTCGTGTTTACCTGTGTGAACCTTCACTTTGCTCTTCAGCCCCGGAGGCAGTTTTTATCTTATTAGACATGGTCAGTGCTTCTTTGAGAACCCTAAATTTACACCAGAAATGAAACTGTGGCATCCACACTTATTTGCCCAGCTGGCCAAAAACACTTTTTTTCCCCAAACCATGCAAAAGCCACAATTACATTTGAGTCACCAGCCTTTTCGTGAGGTTTCTATCAAGTTAAAATTTTAGCTTGAGCAGAGATGCATTGAACCGTCCACCATCTCCAGTTCTGCAGGAGAAGCTGCTGCTTCTGCTTTCTTCACCTTTTCAAAGAAAAGGCCCATAGCAACCTGTATTTTTCAGCTACTACTGCTTACAGTCAACTGATGCATTTTTAATAAACAAGAGAAAATACTTAAAATGCAGCCATAAACCCGACATTACTGTACGTACATCAAGAAATCTGAATTTCTGGTCAAATCAGACAGGAAAAGATTAGGGGAAAACAACACTATTTTACATGTGTTTTGTAACTTGTATTTTTATGTTTTATCTGCGCGTTGTGGTCATGATGTTTGTCAGTGCCAGGTAAATCTGTGTCATGTTAGCCAGCTTAGCTGTTCAGATCACTCTCTGTCCAGGTTTCATTTTTTTGCCAGGTGACACATACTGACTTCAGTGTCGTGTGATCACTAGAAGCACTTACAGCTATGACATCCTTGAGGACCTAGAATATGCAGCCTACGGGTCATTGTTTCACTATGTTACCTTTTCTTCTGACTGACCACACTTTCTTAAATGTTGTTATGGCTCATCCGTATATTCTGAGAAGTTCTCCAACCTGTTCCTGCTTGCTGTTGGAGAGGTTTACTGTTCGTGGCACGCCAAAATGACCCTCAGGCAACTGGGAAATGTCCCAGTGCTCCAGACTGTTTCACGTGATTCCACTGATCTGTGACAGTGTTGCTCTCATGCTAAGAAGTTGAGCTCTGCACCTCCCATCTGAAATGATGATGAGAGGGTGGAGTACTTGTCTTGATACACAAGTTGTTTTAACACGTGATGCCATCAGGGGTCTAAACCAGTTTGAAGAAGGGCAAACCCCCCCCCCCCCCCCCAAGAAACTCTCCTTGTGCGTGCTCCTGTTCAATAGCAGATTTTGAGTCTATTTCTGCAACAACCGCACTTACAGCTGTGTTTATTCTACTAATGTTAGTGTTAGTTACGGATGGTCTCACCAAAGCTATCTTTACATGTGGATTTATTTTCTCTGCTGGTCACAAAGAGCTCATAAAAGAAATATGGTTACCTGTGTGAAACAGGATGAAAGTCAATGAAGAACATCTGCTGGACCAATTAGCACCAAATTCTGTACCGGCAATCATGGTTCTCATGTCACTGGTGCCACCATGAAGGTCAAAGGCCGTGAAATTAGACGGACATGAATTAACTAACCATGCAAATGCTCCAGTTTGTTAAAACCAAACAGGTAAGACAGCACCTGTGGTCATATGATTTAATTTCTCTCTATTTCATGCCGCAAGAAATCATGTTGACTGCCAGGAGGGAAGTGGGCAAGACAGATTTATAACCACAATAAATGCACCGTATAGTTTTTGTGTGTGTGTGTGTGTGTGTGTGTGTGTGTGTGTGTGTGTGTCTAATCTGGTTAAAGAAAAACAAGCATAACATTTAGATGCGTGTTTCAGGTACTTTCCAGTTTTCAAATATAGACACTTTATGTAAGTTTTATGTGTTGTGTAGTGGTGTCATGGAAAAATAAATTGCCAATTATCCCAGTTGAGATGTTATGCCAGACTTTGTTTTAGTTCATTAGATATAAGAAGCTTGAGAGAGAGAGAGAGAGAGAGAGAAGGAAGGCAGGCCACGCAGAAAGCCTCAATGGGGTTAGAGCTAACAGGCTGCCGTGCACAATAATGTCACCATTATGTGTTTGCAGGGTGACTTAAACGAATAGGCATTATTACAAAATTGTGCATTAGCCCCAGTCAGCATTTAGTGCTGCTGCAGTCTCATTTCATTTAGACCTGTGAGAAGAGACAGAGTGGGAGGAGGGGGGGGGGGGGGGGGGAGGGGAGGGAACTTGGAGGAATGGTTCAGAGAGAAGCAAAGCAGTGTAAAGGAGAAATGGGGAATGAAAAGGACGCAATCTGCCAGAGGCTGACGAGACATGCAAAAAGAGAGAGAGAGAGAGAGAGAAAGAGGGAGAGAGACGCAGATGGACTGACAGACTTGGGGGATTGTGACGGTGATGGAGCAGTAGAAAGAGGGTAGCTGTAAATGTCAGTAACTGGTGTATTTAGACAGTGAGGGCTGGAGGAAGAAAGAGGCCGGCAGGGAAGAGGAAAGTGTAAATCAGCGGTCTGAGCGACAGCTTTACGTGCCCCTCGGAGCCCCATCTATACAATTAATGAGAGAAGAGAAAACGTAACCACCTTCCCCTCTCTGTTTCTTCTTTGCTGCTATCTTGCACTTTCAGGGACATAAATCATTGACTCTTAAGCAGTCACTGTACGTAGCTGCTGCACAGTTTTCCTCCAAATCTTGACTGGTGTCCCTGTGCAATGATGTGCTGCATTAATGAGACGTGACTTGCAGCCGGTGTCCATTCCAATGGCATTTCTCATAAATAGGCCTGGTTTCTCATCTCAGTTCTTTCTGTTGTTTAAAGATAGACATAGTTCTGTGAAAATACCCCTGTTCACTTCCTTGCCAAGAGTTAGATGAGAATATCAATAGCGCTCTTATGTTTGGATGCTTAGTATGGATTTACAGCCGCGTGCTGGTTCTCATCTTTCGGCTAAAGAAGAAAATGTATTTTCCAAAATGTCAAACTGTCTCTTGAAAGGCAGGTTGTATCCAGTGCATCTCTGTCACATACACACTGGAAACAAGACTTTTTTAAAGTGGAACTGAAATGAAAGAAGTAATTTTAACACTTTTAGTGCAGCTTTAGCATATCAAATTACAGTTTACTGCAGTAGTAATTTATAGTACTTACATTATGGGTCAGCAGCTCTGGGTCAGGTGCCCTCACGAGCACTGTTTTTCTGATCTATATGGACTCAATTTTATTCAGCGCTTTTCTACCTTAGCGGCACTCAAAGCGCTTTACAGTGTCGTCTCATTCACTCATTCACACACACACTCACACACTGATGGTGAAGGCTGCCATGCAAGGTGCCAACCTACTCATCAGGAGCAATTATGGGTTCAGTATCTTGCTCAAGGACACTTTGACATGGTCACCGGGTGGAGGATCGAACCAGTGACCCTTTGGTTGCTAGACGGCCACTCTACCCCTGAGCCATGCCGCCCATGGCTGCATTGTAATATATATATTGTATTATGTGTTATAGTGTTGGGACCTGCCAGGAATTCTGGATCAAAGTTAGCCTTTCCGAAATCTGGAATATCTGCATGGATATAAAAGCTAAAATGTTGATGAAACTTTATTGCCAGATGGGTAAAGTAAGACATTACAAAATAAAATAATAAAAGATAAATTAATGTACTTTAAAAGACACCATGTTTCTCTCAAGCTCGATTACATGGATGCAAACACATACTTCCCTGCACTGGCTCAGACGCGCGTGTGTGTGTGTGTGTGTGTGTGTGTGTGCGCGCGTGCGCACGCGACAGGGAGAGAGAGCTCATGGTCATCAAGTTCACAAAGGTAAATAAGTTCACTGCGGTCAAAAGCAGCAAGCTTGTGATCTACATAACAAACATCAAGACTTTGTCATCCAAGTCTGAAACTCCTCCTTGTTCTTAACAGTTCTACTTGCAGAACAAATGTTATGACTCAGTCAAAACCGAGACTTCAATTCATTCTGGGCCTTTTCAACCTCTTTGCCAAAACCAAAGGTGTCTTAATCAGGCCCTTGAGTCAGGAAGAAAACCCCTCACTTTCACTTCCCTCTGCCTCCTTCTGTGTCTTACTCCCTTATTACTAACTTGAACAAGGTCTGCTGGGCTGTCTGGCTTTCATGTTCTTTTCTTCACAAACTAAGAATGCGTGGGTAATGCTGATGTCACAAATACAACTGAAACAGAGATATACCGGAATTTTTTTTTGCTTTTTTCTAGTTGTACTGGGTGTGAGATGGAGGAGCATCATGGACCGAGATTAATGTTTTGAGTCATTCAACAAGGTGGCTGGTAGATGGACAATCCAGCAGCCAAGCATAGTTTTTGTGTTGCACACAGAGTTGTTTCAGTATGCGGTTTACATACGCTGAATATAAACTTAAAGAGATTGCAGCTAAATAGATGAATGAAAAATGATTATAATTTTCTGAGATTTACTAGCTAAATGAAAACTCTACTTTGTAGTGGGTGTTAATTTTAGAGCCAGTGCAATAATATAATGCTGGTTGTATTACTCAGAGGTTTTGGAGCATTTTGATTCAAATCTGGCTTCTGTTTCTGTCTCTGTAACTGTGCACAGTGAGACATGGTAGAGACACATCAAGGGTTACAAAACCCTGAACTTTGAACACCCTTCAGGTCTATGCCAAGAGAACAAAAAGCTCTATTCTTGAAGTTGTCATTGGAGTGATTTTTCAATAATTTGGTGAATTTAGCACCTACATTATTGCTTTACTGTGTAACTTCACACTTCTGCAGTCCAAATATGTGACAGTGCGAAAACACTGATGGTTTGAAGAGCTTCATTACCCATAAATCATCCAGTATTACACAAGTAACACTCCTCAGAAATATGATTTATTCTTTTCATTGGCTAGCAGTGCATGGATGTGGTGGGGACAATGTTTTGGCAGCAGATACAAACCGTCACTGGGGAGTTGAGCTTTCTCGCTTGCTGCTGGTGAAGTGAAAAGACAATGCAACAATGTAAATGCAAGATTTGCATTTCAGCCAATGCGCTGCGCCTCTTTGGCTAGCTCCACCGACTGTTTACCTGCACGGAATCAAAGCCAGCTCAGATGTGAATGGTCAATACCACTGAGACTACAAGGGGAAAGCAGAGGGTCCCAAAATTATGTCTCTTTCCTACATTTTCTTCATTCATATGCAAAAGCTGTTTATAGACAAAACTCAAACAAGAACAAGAAGTGCTATATGAAAAATAGGAGCAACATGATGTTGCACGAATTGCTGTTCAGCACGCTGTACATAATTCTAGCACAATTGTCTCATTCACATAATGGCATGTTGCATTCACAACATTGAATCCAGCAGTGCATAAAACGCTCTCACCCTAGGAGGCAGGCTGTAATAACAGTCGTTTGCTGTAATGCAACATTGGCGTTGACCAATTGTCATTGTCATAAATCAAAAGTCTCCTCCTAATACTACTGTAGACACGATAAGTAAGGATGTTTAAAGATTCCAAAATGAGCCAAAATGAGCAGCAGAATATGCAGAATTAACATTTTAATGTCATGCCAAAGACTTCAAAGTGCTGCAGATGTGGATTTAGCACACTAACCACCTACCTGTCTGGTAGCCTTGTACCATTTTGCACCTCAGTAGATGATGGGGAATCACTGTAGTGTCATTAAATAGAACGAGAGTGGTTTAAAAATGAGCAATCTTGCCCACTTAGAAGACTGTCAAACCACTGGCACATTTTTTATGGAGTAGCTTCGATGGAACGTGTGCAGCTAATGTATTGGTGTATATGGTCTGTGTCGCTGTTGTCTTGCTTTTTCTGGTTTACTAGGCATGCTACGACATTAATTATCATCTGTTCCCACTTAAAAGATTTAAAGATGGCAACGTAATCTTGCAGTTTGGCTTTTTTTAAATTCACACTCTGCAATTAATTAGGACAAGGCTTTTTTTTTTTTTTAAAGTGATGATAATAAAGTCACACCCTATGGACCCGGTGCTATGCTGTGCCCTCTAGACATGCACATAATGGAATGTATTTGGTGCATTAAAGATAACAATATTAAGTCAATTTGATAAGAGCTGTCCAATCAGACGACTGTGTGATAAACAAGACCTCACTATCAGAATCAGCTAAGTTATTATTTTTAACATGGGTACTTGCCCAGAATTTCACAACCAGTGAATTGCTAGCAACATTTACAGTCTTGTCAGGATTCCAGTGAACACATGTATTCAGCCTCAAATAACACAGCCGTGTGTGTGTGTGTGTGTGTGTGTGTGTGTGTAGCAGAGCCCATGCCCTCTAGATGTCGAGTCAGACAATCCCAGGAGTTGTGTACTTTTGTAGTTTACATTTGTTCAGCAGTGTGACTCTCTCCTTTTAGTCTCTCTGTCCTGCAGCTCTAATGATGCATCTTCTCTCATGTCAATCGTCTTATTGTTAAGTTACATAACAGCACTTAGTCAAGTCAAAACTCCTGCAGCGATGGTGGATAACTGCGCTTCCTCTCTGGCACTCCACTGGCTGAGAGCTCTGTTCAGAGTTGTTGACTTTTCAACCCACCTACTGGAGGAGGTGACTTCTTTTTTTTTTTTTTTTTTTTTCTTTCTCTGGAAATGAAGTGGATCTCCTTCTTACATGAGTCAAGTCTCTGGAATTAATGGAAATGAGATCATAATACCACATGGGGTTTTTGGTAAAAAGGAGCTGTTAAACTGCTGAGCGGGTCATTCCTGGAAGTCATTCTTCAATGACTCGGCTACAAAAATGATTTTTGGAGGCTAGTTATTACACTGTATTGTGTGTGGCTGTGGTAGTGGGGCTTGCAAGGCTCTCACGCTATCTCTCATGTTACATGGGTAAAGATGTGATTTTAGTTATACGATATGACTCTGAAAATGACAAAATGGAGCTGAAAATACAACTTTCTGTGTACCGGCTGTTGTAACGTCATCTGAAATCTCGCCGCCATTACATCCATGGCTCACAGTATGAGTTTATCTCGATATATTGTGATATGATATTGATACCAGGTGCTGAAATGTGGATACAAAGCGTGAAAAAAAACAACTTTGAGAATAGTTTCCTTTCTTTTTGCAGAATATGTAAGATGTTTGATATACTGGATGATTTTCAGTTGCAGACAGCGATGCAGCAGCAGCTTTGTATTTCCTGTGTCAAGTTGTCAGACAAGTGAATTCAGCATCAGGAGAGTTCATAATAAGTAAACGGCCAGATGCACTCATGACCTGTAGTGTGGTTGCTCTGGAGCACAAGAGTCAGAGATGCATACATGCAGTCTCTCTCCAGTCTATTCATAGCCAAGGCAGTGTGACTCCTCCGCCTCTGACTGTTTCCTGCTTTCCCTCTTGCTCAATTACTTCTCCTCTGACTCCCACATGTGGGTCCTCAGCTCTTTGGCAGGAAGCTTACCTTGTGGAGGAGGAGAGCTGAAGCACAGCTGACTGATGAAGGAAGCCAGAATGAGTTGGGTTAAAGAAAGACATGCGGTGTATTTGTCAGAAAAAGACACATACACACTCACACGCAAAAAAAACCCCCCAAAAAATAGAGCATTGAATGCAGGGGAATTTCACCCCACTACATTTAAATCAACTCAGCTGCAGTGCACCACCTCCTCCTCCTGCCCCAACAGCTGGTCACATAAAAATTCATCATCCAGCCATATTGCATAGCCTGGCTTCCATGCAAACATAACTGTTATAATTGCAGTTACCACGTAAATATCAATATATCATTACATTAATAGTCAAGTGAGAGCCATTCTCAAAGTGCAGCATTCTAGGATTGGGCCCAGAGGCAAAGTAGAAGGAAACGGTTGTGCTGGTGCTATGAATGCAGAAAAAGGCAGTTTAAATGTAGGAGGAGGATGGTATCTCACTGTACTCATCCTGTTTTTTTCTCATGTACTTTCCTTCCCCTCCCACCAACACCCTTCTGTCTTTATTCTGCTGATACAACCTCCTCCTGTCTGCTGACTAACTGACCCACATTCCTCCATGAGACTTGCTGCCCTTACAGTGTGTGTGTGTGTGTGTGTGTGTGTGTGTGTGTGTGTGTTTGTGTATATGTGTGTGTGCTTACAAGCCTACATTTCTGCTTGTCATCTGTGCTATTGTGTTTGTGTATTTGCCTCTGTGTGTGTGTGTGTGTGTGTGTGTGTGTGTGTGTGAGAGAGAGAGAGAGTTATTGTGCCTCCCCTCTGTCTATCTCCGTCTGCCTTTCCCTAAAAAACTGTGCCGCGTCCCTTAGGCTTCAGCAGGAACCAATTAGACGATTGCTCTTTAGAGGAGCATCAGTCATTGAACATAAACGTTTGGTAAAATGCCTCATTTACTCACTCACTCACTCACTCTGTTTATACCCCCCCCCCCAGTTAGTGGGGTCTGGTCCCAGAAATGACATTTCCTCCTTTGAATCAAATAAGTTGTTCTCCCTCTAGTGGAGAGTCAACTCTCTGCAATGCATGTGTTTAGTTTTGCATGGCAGTTCAATGATACTGTCAAGATTTCGGAACAGAGACAACTGCAAGATTTCTGTTGGATTTTAATTCCAACGTTTGTTGGGATGTGATGGAAATAATAATAGTAGCAAATATATCTAAGAAAGAATGCTCTCAATAATGGTGGGTGTGATTCAAAAATGCTCATTACCAGTATCTCATGACTGTGATACCAGTGCCTGATTGATTCTCTGTGTGTGACTGTATAAAATCCATTTAAACTAGAATTCCATTACATATTACACTACAGATCTTTTCGCTTTCAGCTCCCTGACAATTTCACACACTCTAAACAGCTTCATTACATTGAAATGTTAACCGACTGACCAAAATGTGAGTTTCAACCCCCTATTTTCTGTATTCTTCAGACATCTTTCAATGCTCTGTAGAATTTGAGAAATTCACTTGGTGCCATAGAAGCATTCCAGTTCCATACCCAGCCCTAATCCTCAAACATAGCCTGAGGTTATTCTGTAAAAGCCACAACTCAGCAGACAGCTCGATCAGATGACATATAGAGTTTCGCCCCTAATTCTGTTTTTCAGGAGACGCATTGCACTGTATGTTGGAAGAAGCGCTGTGAGTTTAAAAAAAAAATCACTACAAAACCGCAATCGATCTCACAAGATTAAAATACCTGTATTTAGTTGTGTCTTTTTGGCTGAATGATACTCAGACAAAAATCTGAATGCGATTGTTTTGACTGGCATTGCAAATGTGATACGATTCACAATATTAGAGGGACCTTTATTCTCGTGGGTAAGTGTGTAGAATACCATTTGCATGCTGGGATATTTCTGCAGCACCACAATACCTCATTAGCAAGGTATTTTCCAAACATATTTGGCCTTTGGCAAATATTGACCTTCCTAAACCGTTGGTTAATCTTGATAAATCCTTCAGCCCTCGTGATATTGGAGTAAAGAAATGAATTCATATTGTTAATTACATCTCAGTTTAGATCATTTTCGGCTGATAATCTTTATTTATTTTGAGCCGTAACCTCCCATGATGTTGCAGATGTCCAGTTTTTAAATAGTCCAGGTAACTGTTAGTTTGTTTTTATCAACAGATCTGTCACTTTCTAGAATTGCCCTCAAAAATATTCTTTTCCGTGATGTTTTTTTTTTTTTTCTGTTCTCTTTCTTTTCTTTTAGGCAAAGAACATCAGCCAGCTAACCTCCAGAGGATTTGGGGAACTCGGGGGTTTTAAGGTGGAGCTGTGGATTGAAAATCAAGAGAGGAGAGAGAGTTTCAGACTTGGAACAGGATGGCTCTGGCCGACAAACACAAAGTGAAGCGCCAGCGGCTGGACAGGATCTGCGAGGGTGAGAAAAACTACCTTACTCCTTATTTTCAGTTTCACAGTGGTATTATTTCGAGATGCAGGCCCCACATTTACTTGCTAAAGGTGCTCATGTCTTTGTATATATGCGCACTGGAAGGTATGAGTGTGTGCGTCTTAGGTCCACGGTTTTATGTTGTAGTCATAAAAAAGAAAAAGAAAAAAAAGATTCATTTTCACTGTTATAAGACATGAAGTTTCCACTAGTATTGAAGGTTTTCATGCTGCTATGAATCCAATAGAAAAAAAAAAACGTGGGATTGTTTGCACGAGTGTGTGTCAGAGGGGAACCTTGAGCCCAGCCCAGACTCCAAACTTCTTCACTGAAGGCCGGTCTAGGAAAGAGGGAGTGAGATGAGAGTGAGTGTTTGCGTGTGTGTGGTGAAGAGGAGGTTGAGTTGATGGCTGAATGAGACTTGAGTTCGATGTTTCCAGATTGCCGGAGAGATGAAGTAGGGAGTTTGTAATAAAGTGAAGCACTCCTCAGAGGCCTGGGATTGATTATTGCGAGCAGTGCAATTGATTCGTGTGCATTTCTGTGTGTTCTTCAGAGAGACAGAAAGACAAAGCAAAGAGATTTGTCTGTCACATTGTCTCACTTCTTTTCAATTTAATCACAGAAGCCACTGAATATCTGAATGTTTATTTTGTGTGTGTGTGTGTGTGTGTGTGTGTGTGTGTGTTGCATTTCTCCCTTCACTCACTAACAATGCACTCTGCAGTAGTTTTATTGTCATTGATATAGCTGCTACCGTCTACCTGCTGTTTCTCTCCTTCAGCTGCTTTTACGCGGCGATCTCAGGTTGCTGTTTGCACATTGCCGGTGTGTTGCAGAATCCTGGCATGCCGTAGAAAGTCAACCACTGCAGCATCATTACATCAGCATTGTTCGTGTCAACAAATCAAGTGTCACGACAGTTGATTCCTTTTTATGCTGATTTTACTGGAAGTTGTTTTTTTTGTGTGTGTGTGTGTGAAAACGTGGCAATCGTGGCTTGCAGCTTGCAATGAGATGTGACATTTTAGGTTTTCTTCCAATGTATTGACAGCATTTTGAATGAGAGACGTTGACTAAATTGATGTTGACTAAATTCCAACCTCTTATCTTTTCCCAAAGGAAGCATATGTTGCACATTGTTCATTTGAGCACTATAATATGTGATTCTGCTGCTTTTTTGCGATAATAAACTGTGTAATTCTGGCTTTTTTGGAAGAAAACTTGGTTTTCAAATCCTGCTTTGGGGTCCAGGGGGTTAATACTTAACAGAGTATTGAGCATCAACCTACTTTGTTCATTTATAAGGAAAATCCATTTGAGAAACACAATATAGGTTCATAAATGAAGCACTGATGCTGTCTGTTTCCATCCCTCCACCCATGAGATGCCACATCTCAAGCTCTCTCCAAACCACCAACCCTGCTTGCATGGAAACATTTTTTCCCCCTCCTTTTTTTTTTTTTTTTAAAAACACAAGAAAGACGACTGTGTTTCTTCTGAGGAGGAAACGTGTTCGACAACATTTTCAGATCCATCCCATTTGTCTCCTCCGACGGAGCACAGTGCCTGTGTCTCCTCCACCTATCAAAGATTGAGTCATTCACCCGAAGATGAAGTTAGTCACCACAACTGCTCTCAAAACATGTAGAAAACTGTGATTCATTTTTAGGAAGTTAAAAGATCAGAGAGTGGTGAATCACTTCGGTGTTCAATCTGTTCAACCGTGTAAAAACGATATTTGAAAAAGCAGAAGGATGGGGCATGCACTGTAATGTCAGAGCCACCCACTATTATCTATAAAGAGAGTGTCGGGACTGAGGCATGAAATAGAAATCAAAGTTCATATGTGTATTGATGAAAACAAGAACGTTACGCTGTAATTGTGTTTGCGTGGTGGGTTTCACTTTAAGAAATGGCGAGAGAAGCTTCCCTAATCTCCATTTGTCTTTGGAGGATAAGTGTGTCAATCCAATACTTGCTCCACAGTGGAGTACATTGATTACATCTTTACTCATTGTGATGGGCGGCTAACTTCGCCGTGCCTGTGGCCTAAATCGAATTCGAAATGGCTGCTCGAGTGCGGCGGCTTCAGTCTCATCAAACGTAGTCACGGTAGAGGAACTGTCAATGTTTCACCGCTGAGATACTCTGATGGGATTAATCGCCTTTGTTGGGATTTTGTTGGGTGTTAAAATGGAAAGTTAAAACTGCAGCTTTGGGTCTTTTTTTTTTTTTTTTTTTTTTTAATAATGTTCTCACTGATTTACCCACAAACTGTGTGAAAAGATCCTCAGAATTTCCAAGATGTCATCCTCACGTTGCCTGTGTTTGTTTGTTTTTTTTCTTCTCTTCTTTTTTTTTTTTTTTTAAGCCAACTTTATTCAACTTGTTTCCCAGCTGGCAAGGAACATTTCTACAACACGAAGAAGAAAATATTCATGCAATTGCTGAAGAACCTTTTAAGGATGTTTATTATTTTACATTTGTAACATTCCTATAAGGTTAAATGTTTCCCTACAGTAGGGCAAGACGTTTTAACTTCAGCATTCTGAAGAGGTTTTTATAAATTGACATTTTTATAATCGGAAAACCCCCCCCCAAAAAGTTCCCAGAGCATCTTCAGAATGTTGTTGTAAAATAATTTTTTAAGTAAAAAAATGAACCCGATAAGGACATTTTGGGAAATCACAAACATTCACAAACCGTTCTTTAAACATGAGGCGAAGACATTTGTCTTTTATCCATTTGAAGAAGCTGTAGGTAAAGTTAGCCACGATGCTACATGTGTCCCGTCCAATCATATCGGCTAAAAATCTGGAATCAAAGAGTTACAGGGATGTTGACATAATGTTCTTGTTATGTTATAATATTTTTCATGTAGTCTTGCCAAATAAAAGGTTTGTGTTATGCTCATAGTCTAGGTAGAATAAAATGACAATTATATAGATGACAATAACATTCTAGGATCACGCTCAAAACTCGTAAAGGTGACAAAACATTTCTAAAATGTTTTGAATGTACCTTAAATCTCTGACGATCGCTCCATAAATTTGAGGTTTTGTCTGTAGCTCCACTCATTTGGCTTTGTTTGATGAAATATCACCTTTTCACCTATCGGTTAATGTTTAACTTCCTAAAAGCATGTTTTTAATGGCGTTAGTGGAGGTGTTTTTTGTTTCAGAAGAAGTTCTTGATAATTATTATTGTCTAATGATTTATGGGCTAATTATCCTCCATTAAGCAACAGCATTATTTAGTGTAGACATCAGCTTTCAAGATGTAAGTCGTAGTACTTCTCCTTCTGCTTTGGGTTTGATTAAGTGCCAGGAAGACTACGACTGCAATAAGGGAACTGTGGCAAACATCTGTCGTGAGCATCAGTTCTCCAACTCTCTCACCACCCCCACCCCACACCCCCACCCCTTTTCTCTTTCACTCTCTCTCTCTCCTTCTGTCTTCTCCATCTGTGTACCCAGCATGCATTGGCATGGGCAGCAGCGCGAGTCATTGCCATTGCCGTTTAGCCAGAGCTAACTGACTGATCCGGGCAGATATGGGATGTGAGCGGCGCTGCGACATGAACTAGGTCGCAGTGACAGCATGTTCCTGAATGTTGATTTACAAGTTGTAAATCTGTGCTTGGATGCAAACACCACAAGGTGGGGTAGTGGAATTTATCATCGCTATTCCAAGAGTTGGCAGTTAAATGATTCTGTTCATGCTGGATAATACATTTTGTTTTGTCCAGAAGGGAATAATGTAAATAATGTGGCTAGTCAAGCTAAAAATACCATAAAATTCAGCCTGTAAGTTATTCAAATCCTCGCATTTAACAGACCTGCAAGCTTTTCTGTGACAAAATGCTTCATATGACAACCAAAAGAGAAGAGGGCGTCCTGATGTCATCTACCCCGCGGGAAAACGGGTGGGTGTTCCTATATTATACTTTGCTTTTCCAGCACATAGTCAGGGCTGCATCCACGTCTCTACTTTTAATCCCTCCTTCTTCCTCCACCACTCTGGCATCCAGCTCTGGTGTGAAGTCATTGGTGTAGTCACAACTCCCCCACCTGCTGCCTTTTTGTGTCGGGCATCACTCACACATAGTGCCACATTGTGGCGATGATTATGAGTAAAAGCCCTGGTCAAAGACTGCAAGCTTATTAATTGTTTTATATTCATAATAACCAGTACAGAATTCACAGCTTGCAATTGGATAAGAATTTGATTTGTTATCAAATTTTGAAGATTGGGATCAACGAGTTTGCTTTGATATGTGGTAATTGAAAATGCTGACGTGAACTAAGAACAAAAGTAACAATGTGTATTTATCTAAAAAAAAAAGGAAAATTAAAAAAAAAAGACATAACTTTGCTGATTGAATTAAATTTCTTTTCCTTTGAAGAATACATTTATCAGATGCACCATGAGGTCCCTTGTGTACGCACTGGTTTTTGAGTGGATATAGTGCAGCAGCACCTCGTAAGGGGTCTTGTTGGGTGAAAGTTCAACATTTTTGTCAAGTCACAATGCAGGTGTGTCAGCGTCCATGTGGGACGATATCAGAGGGAGAGTGAGGATGGGGTGTGTATCTCCAAAAAAGAGCAAAACTTGGAGGAATGGTCTGGCTGGAGCTCCATTCATCGGATCAAATCATCTCAAGCGCTTTGACGGTTTTGTTTTGATGTAATCATGCCAGATATTTTATTACATTACTAATTTTGGTATGAACATTTACCCACCAATATCCCTCTGAGGCTCAGCATGCCAAACAGAAAATCTACCCACATTTGGTGATTTCAGGATTCGGGACCCTGGCTGGAACACAGTCTTCAGTTGACCTGAAGCTTTTCTGCTCTTGACTGCACCCATAGGAGATGGTTTATGGGAGGAATGGTGCCATAGCTGTACTAAAGGAAATTCTGTTGAATTAGTTAGCTTTTGCTTTTGGATGGAGGCCTCTAGTATGTTCCCAATTTATTCTAGAAAACTGGAGAAAGTGTGTGAATTCAGAAACTTGCTGAGTATATGATTATCATTTAGATAAGTACCAGCTTCAATGCAATCAACCATTTTACAGCCCACTTAGTCCCTATGGAGATGCTCTCAGAGACAAATAATCCCTCTGGAATAACACACAAGGCGGCTTTGTTCGTAATGTCTGTTAAGTGTGCATTACAATTCATCTGACAGCATTATTCTTCGCAGTGGTACCGGCATTGTAATCCCATTTCCAGTTAGTGCCTCCTGCCCCTTGCTCATGCATAAGTCAATGAGTGTTTAACATTCAAATCATGCTTTTAGTACGTGACTTGTCACAGCATAGGAGACAGTTGTTTTTATTTCTGTTGCAGTGCTGTGTTCGCTTTGAGTTAGCGTGTCATTTTTATTCATATATGCACGTCAGACCAAGGCTGAGGCTCCGGTGGCGGTTTGCATGAATGAAAAGGGATATTAACAAAGCGCCGTGGCTGTGGCTGTTTCTACTGCATGTCAGAAGATGAGTAGACCAGGGTCAAAAGCCTGAGTGGGGGATCCAGGATCATGCAAGCTGAATTTGCTAATGGACTGGTTGCATGTGAACTTTGCTGGTTCAACGTTCAGTAAATGAAGGCGCGCACACATTTTGTACTGTTAACACCAGTCAGCGCACACATGCGTTACTGCTCACATACACAGACTGACCCACCTATAGTTCTTCCCCTGCTTAGCTGCAATATTAATGTGCAAGTAGTGACTGAGAAGGATGGTGAGATGTAAAGAATTTAATGAACAATGGCAAGGAACGTGTGACAGCTTGTGGGTCAACACATTCATTTGAGGAGAAATGCAGGTCTGTAGGAGAAAAAAAAGAAATCTATAATACCATGCTAAAGCAAACAGTACTACTTTATGAAATCTATCTGCAGTAATAAAAGCACTACAGCATTCTTGCTACAGGCTCACTTACTGGAGGTTCTGTATGTTTTGCATCATTTAATTTTTCACCAGTGAATTCTTATTTGATGTAAGGTCTTTATAAGCTTCTACTAGGGTGGTATATTATTTGTTCTAAAATCCCCGGCTTAATTCCTAAATCCCTCTGTTACAGTGAATCTGGCGCTGTGTGCACAGTCTGGCAAGTACGGCAAATGGTGGAACATTAGAATTTGAAAGTCAAACACTGTTTAATTTGAGACCAGCCGAACTCTGTGATTTACTGTCCTGTCAGGATTAGATGAGAAAACCCTGAACACACACACCTCTGCCCCGGTCTGTCTATTTGAGGTTGACTTTATGGGGATGTGTGAGAGTAATGAGAGGACAAAGTATGTTCTCTGTTAGCTCAAAATCACTCTGTATTATGTGGGTGTGCGATGCTCTGATTTTTCTCAATGCAGCCCAAAAGGAAACTCTAAAACCTGCTGCAGTGCTGATTGTTGACAATCTTTAGTTGAAGCTATAGTAGGTACCTTTGGTCTCCTCTCTCTGGAATTGAGAGTTATCACAACAACAGGGATGGAAGTTGTCATCGACCCATCCTAAGCCCCCAACGTCTTTTGTTGATCTTCTGTTGCTTGCCTCAGACAAACCGAGTTTAACTTGGACAAGCAAAAGTTTCGACTGGAGGATAAAAAAAAAAGAGGGTGCGGCTTGAGACAGGTCAGTCATGTATCCACCAGCAAGAAACACGGTCAGGTGTGTGTCGTGCCAGACAGTGTAAAGTCGTGTTGTTGTTGTTTATTCATCAGAGTACAAGAGCCTTAAGATTATGAAAACGTTTTGACCAAACTGCTGGCTTGCTAACTAGCTCGCCAACTAGCTTCTTAAGATACACAGTTCCCTGGCCTTTGATCCGATATAAACACTGCTTAGGTTCCATTGTACTCCTATCTGCACTCTTCTGTTGCTCCCCCCTTCAGCTCTGGTCCAACATTGCTTGACGCTGCATAACGCATCCCTACAGGTGCAGGGGAATGTTGTCACTAGCTCGTCGCTGCCTGGTAAATGCAAATGATTTACCGGGTAGTGGCAAGCATCGTCTGAGGTCATTATGTCACGGCTTGAATGTGAGAGATGTTCATCCATATGCAAAAGAGGAGAATTACATAAATGCAGGCTGAATTTGCTAATGAACTATACTATTTTTTTTAACATTAATAGTTTCATTATTATGTCCAAAATAAGAAAACAGGAAAGAGTGTGTCTTGCGTTGATTAATTCACCTGACTAAGTATATAACAAATCCCTGACTGCTGAATAAAATTAAAATGATTTCAGTGTAATTTTTCTTCCAACTCTCAGCTTTGATTAAATAATTTACAGTGGGCTTTAACGGCTTGCTAATGCTTTCATGCCCTTCTCCTTTCCATTTTAATTTCCCTTTACATCAAGCTGACAATTTGACCTTCCCCCCCTAAAGAGTTCTCCGTCATCTGCGTGATTGGTTTTAAAGCCACTGTCATCAACTTTTTTCACCGTCATTTCATGCAAACGGAAGAATACGCCGCTTCCCTTCTGATCTCCTGTTCTAATCAAACAACTGTGATTAAACCACATAGTAGTGCTGACGACTGATGAACTTCTCCCGATGTGCTGATTTAACAAAGACTTTCATCACTTTATAAAACAGGTATGATCCCTACCTCTTTATAAGGTTAGTTTTGAGATAAATGGACGAATCCTTACTTTTTTTATCAGTTTTCTGTGTAAAGAGAGATAACCTGTAGATGGGATCAGGTTTTAACCACGTGTAGAGAGACATGAAGGTCGTTTGGTAGTTCAGTGCATCTTCTCAGTCATACGTTTACTTAAATAAAATGACAGATATACCCAAGTACCATTATATCATGTATGGCTCATGGCCAAGGTATAATATTAAATGCTGCAGCAACATATATATAGTTATAATAGGTTTTTACACAATGGCATATTAGAAAGAAGTGGAATGAGCTCCTGTTGTGTTTCAGCTCAGCAAGCATAGCGTTTTCAAGGCAAAGGTTATAGGTGCTTTGGATTAACTGCAGTCCCCCTCCCCCTTCACACACACGCACACGCACACACACATACATGCACGCATGAGGTGTTACTATCTTCATGGGGACCTGTCATTAACATAATGCATTCCCTGTCCTCTTCACCTGAATGGCTCTATCCCTGTATCCCTTTGAAAGAACTTTTTTTATTTTCCAAGTTTTTTGTTCGGTTCTCTTTTTGTTGTAATTAGAAACCACAAAACATAATTTGTTAAATGTCTTAGCACAAGAGTAAGTAGTTCCAGTCTCCTTGCACAATAATATTGGAACAGCACTGGTACTGGCTGATATTGATGGTCTTTTTCTATATTGTATTTGTCTGATGGCTATGTGTATTGATCCAGTTTTGTCTCTTTTTCTTTTTCCATCATCAGTGTTGAGGAAACAACATATATAACAACAGGCTTTTTGGAAAGTCAGTGTTTTTTAGTAGTATGTACAAAATGTGAATGTCATATAATCTTTTTGTTTTTTTAAACAAATGGCATCGACATAATTAAAGTCAACATATCGGATAATAATCTAATATTGAGCACCTCTAGTCTCCTCAGTCCCTAACAATTCTGCAACCCCCAACTTTAACCCTCAAAGAACTGTTAAAACATGCAGAGTCTTAACATTTTGTCCCTACAAACTGCATAGGACCCCACAAGTATACAAGCATATGTACACCCCAGTGTTTTCCTCTTCTATGCAAAGAGGCAAATCCAGATTACAAAGCTTCTCTAAGTGAAGGAGGTCAAAGGAGCTTTGGGAAAGAGGGGGAAGGTGCAGTATTTTGCTGACAGTACAATGGTTATGTTTAGAAGGCATGTGAGATAAATAAATAATATCAGAGTTATAACTTTTAAGTTATTTTCCTATTATGTAGGCCATTCAATAATATAGATACAATACTGCAGTTTGTGTTGTGAATGCCATTCACAGCAGTCATTTTATGTTAAGGTGTTTGCTGCCACTGCTTTTTAATTTCAGTGTACTCGTATTAATATACAGTCAGCGTGCCTGAGAGTAAATGGAGGAGAGCGGGGCAGTGACAATGAGAGCTATAGAGGCATCAAGGACATTTCAGGGCCAGTTGGGCAGCAGTTGCGTGGTGGCTCTGCCGCTAGCATGGGGCCTGGAGGATTAGTGTCCAATCAGAGTGGATTTGATGTTTACTGACAGCACATGGGACTAAGCAGAGAGAACTGTATTTCATTCAATGACGCTATCTCCTGGCCTCCCCTCCCTGCTCTGTGAATTTGGAAAATAGAACTTACTGACAGCATCCCATCAACAGCTTCAGGTATGTAACTAACTCTCTGAGGGCTTGGGGTGTGAAGTCATTGGCATCATCACCATCATCATCACCGCCATCATCACCATCACCAGCTACGCATATATCTGGTACAAATGACGTCACAGTGGGAAGTGGAATTAAACAGGCTTTATTGAGTTGTAATCCCTCATAGCAATCGGCAGAGCGAGTAAAATGTCCCAAAGAAGAGAGAGATAAACCCTATTGGATTAGTACAAGCCCCTGCCCATCACAACATCTAACCCAACCTATCCCCTCCTTTTCTTTTTTTTTATTGAACAAATTTGATGGTGCATGCACCCTGTTAGCGTGTCTTCCATGGAGTAGCTGTGCTACCTATGCTGTGTACTGTGTATGTGTGGTTTGGTGTGATGTGTTTGAGTTTATGTGTGGTGTCCTCTTTCCTCATGCTCAACAAGCCAGTATGACCGGAGATTAATTATTCAAGGACTGCCAGCCAAAGGGGGAGCCACCTGATAGCACGGATGTACAGTATTACAACCTGATATCAGGTGAAACTGTAGACCCTGCTACATCTTCTTCTCTGCTTGCTCTTCACCTCCCTCTGTCTGTTACATTTTGTTGATGCTGCTTTACTTGAAGACTTGAGAACATTCAAAAACACTACAAGAGGAATATTTGATCGATTTGTGTTTTTTACCCTCCACTAAAGCTGCATTTTTTTTTTCTTTTCTGCCAATGCTGGTAACTAACAAACAGTTGAGTCTCGGTCGTTCCCACAGTTGGGACACATTAGGGGGGAATGAGGGTCAGTGGGACAGGGCTGAGAGTGTCTACGAGCAGCAGGGAAGACTGGCTGGCCGGCGGAGCTCTCTGTCATACAGAGAGGGAGGAGAGTGGTATGAGACTCCACCAGGGGTGCGTCCTCCTGACCTGGATTTAAAACGGGACCCATATTCCTACCAAGAATACGGACAGGTTTATGCTGAGCGGCAAGACCCACGGGGGCTGAGGAAGGGCTCTGTGCCTGATCTAAACCACTACGAACGAGGACCCATGGCTCATAGAGGATCCATTCCACATCAGGATTACTATTCCCATGATCCAGCCATGACTCCTCGGCCACCTGAGGGATTTTACCGGCCAGAACACCAGGCTCCGTCGCCGCACCCTCATCCACTTAGTAGGTCAGGCTCTCATTTTGGGATAACAGCCGTGGGTCGTGCTGGATGGGATCAAGGTCAGGCAGGGAGAGCAGGACCTCAAGCTCCGTCATCTCCTCTACCTCCCCCCCCTCCTCCAACCACTCATGAGTTGAGTCGGGCTTATAGAGAATCTGGTGCTATAACTTCTACCAAGATAATGGCAGATGGCCAACAGCGCATGCCATCCCGAGATCCAGCCCCTGGTCATTATGGCATGGAGCATGCATCACCTCGGTATGCTAGTGAGCCTCCACCTATGACCAGTCAGTCGGTCTATTCTGATGGCCGCCCATTGGATCCACAGCAGCAGGCTGCTACATGTCTCGTGATTGACCCTTCTAGTCAAGGTATGATTATAAGGCAAGAGACGGCCTCACCATACACCATCCAACAACAGCAACAATTACAACAGCAACAACAAATACAGCAGCAGCAGTTGCAACAGCAGCAAATACAGCAGCAACAGCTCCAACAGCAACAATTACAACAGCAACAGCTTCAACAGCAGCAATTACAGCAACAGCAACTTCATCAACAACAAATGCAGCAGCAACAATTACAACAGCAACAGCTCCAACAGCAGCAAATACAACAACAGCAACTTCAACAGGAGCAGTTGCAGCAGCAACTGCAGCAGCAGCAATCGCTGCCACCTCCATCCACAATACCCATCACTGACCCTAAACTTCCATTGGCAGCTCAACTTCCTCCTCCACCTGCCCCAGTGCAGACCTCAGCAGTTGCACCTGTCCCTGTCCAGGCAGCCCCAACTCCAGCTCCTCCTCCTCCTGTCTCTCCGGTTCCCGCTCCACTTCCTGCTCCTCCTCCTACTGCCCCGCAGACGCCTTTGCCTGTTGACCCCAAGAAGACAGTTGATCCTGAGTTCCTTGCTCTGCTACGAAATGAGGGGCTCTCAGAGAGTACGATCTCCTCACTTATCCAGCAAGGATTTGACTCCACCAGCATGCTGGCAGTCATGGAGGAGAACGATATTCGCACTGTGTCTCCCAACCTTGGCCAGGCTCGTGTACTGTCTCGCCTGGTCCTCAAGCGGCCGAATGAAGCTCCGCTGCCCCCTTCTCAGCCTCAAACACCCATGCGAGCTCGATCGAATAGCTTTAGCCATCGCTCAGATGTCTACCACCAGCATCACCACCCTCCACACCCACCACAGACTCTGACTGTTGACCCACAACTGATGCCCCCACAGACCCCTGGGGCCATGCAGACCATCTCACCAAGAATTGGAGAAGTAATGGGTAGGAGGCCCAGCAGTGCACCCTCCCAGCACCTTCTGGAAGCCTCTGGAGGCTACCCGGGCCAACCCCCTCGCTCCCCGGGGCCATATGCTGGAGCCATGATGCCTGTTCAGTCAAGACCCATGTCTGCATATTCCTCTGGTGTGACAATGCCAGGCTTGCCTATGCAGAGCATGCAGATAATGCCACAGCAGATGACTGGCTCAATGCCTGCCATACCAGGTTCTATTCATGCCATGCCAGGTATGCCACAGCAGATGCCAGTTTCCATGCCAGCTTTACCTCAGCCACCACAACAGGTACCGAAAGCATATTCCACCAATTACACTGTGCCCATGGAGCTGATGAAGAGAGACAGAAGCTTACTGCCGTTGTCACCCATGCATAGCCCTCATCCTAGTCCTCAGATGATGCGTAAGGGTGGGGGATCTGCACCAGACAATTCCCTTGTCCCAGTAGGAGCCCCTATTCAAGGCCAAGGAGCTCTTGGTGCTAATCAGAAGCTAAGCCGTCGCACAGGTCCACCAGTCATCGTATCAACTATGGCATCTCCAGACACAAGTAAACTTTTTTCTTCTCTTTCCATCCTTAATCTACTGTTGGTTTTACTTTCTGAAATAGTTCTTGGTGTGTCTTTGTTTCTCTTTGAGTTTCAAATAAGATTGATTTGCATAATTTGTTTCTTTTGCATGGTTTATGTTTGTCTTTGACACCATTTCCCAAGGCTCTCAGTGCTTGAGAAAGCTCTGCAAAACAGTGTTGCTACAATTTATAATCTTGATGGATTTATTGAACTCTCTCCAGAAACAATAACGAGAGAGAATGGCAGACTACTGGTGTTAACATCTTGTTAGGAATCTGATTTGTAAAGGAGATACTGTAAACAAGAATTTGTGGTTCTGCGCACTACTGCTGCAACATTTTCCATCATTCAACCTTAATCCATAATTTCATTATGAATGTTTGTTTCATTTGTTGTAAAAAAAAAAAAAATCAGTCTTTCAATCTCTTTTATTCAAAGAAATAAGGAGGAAATAAAGTAGCTTGTGAGAAAGTGCATTGCTTTGTATAAGAGAATTTGGCACATCAACGGGAGAGAGAGAAAATGGAACAAAGTAACAGCAACCTCAGTTAGTTGATGTCAAGAATGAAACATATGCGTACATGTGGCGTGAAGTGCTGCATCATTTTTTCCCCCACTAGTTACTTCTACCTTTTTACAGATACAAGCTGTCTAAATTTTCAGAAGCAACTTGGATATGAAGCCCAGCAAATCTCAATGCGTCCCGTGGCTCCTCTAATTAGTATATCGCTTTGGTAGCATAACCCTAAGAACAATACTTGAGTACTGTCAGTAAAAAGTACTTATAAAATGACATGTAAAAGTACTCATTTTGAACTAATTTCTATACATGAAAGTGATAAATAATCATATCCACCTACATATGCCAATGTAGAAAAATTCCAATATTCTACATATAAAATATTGATCAGGAAACTTATGCACACTTTGGATTAACATATTCACTGATATGATATACTGTGTCTGTGAAAGCCGCTTTTAGCCAGTAAAATTGGCTAACCGATATATTGGTTCAGTCTCTAGATTTGTTGTTGTAGACGTATTACAGTCATTTTCAGAGTAAAGCCTGAAACATTCTAGCTACGCTGACCATGTTTATTGTGAAATGCATCAGTTATTTTTCGACGGAGTTCTATTGTTTTCCCATCGTACAATGACGTGGTCTTCCAGACTTTAAATTGACAGTGTTCCCATAGAAATGGCGCAGAGCAAACCGTGTCAGAGCGACTGTGGCTGCTTAAAAACCCCCCTACATGTCGCTTACTAACTATTTTAATTTAGATGGATATGTGTGGTCTTTAGTCATACATGTAAGGATGCATTTGCCAAAATCTCTTTGCAAAGATATAGTTTTGTCATTTGCCACAGTATATAATGCAAATTATTGGATCAAATGCAACAACTCATGCTGCTTTCTACCATCACATTGTTTGCTATAATTGTGCATCAATCAGAAAGTTGCACAACGGTCATGGCAGCATCATGTATGTGCTATGATTTTAACTGCAGCTATTTTTGATGAAGTCCCTCTCGGCTCTATCGTGCACCATCTCCCTGCAACCCCGAGCCCCTGTTGTTGTAAACATGGATGTCTTATTCCATTATGGTAATGAGGGTGCATCAGAGTAGCCTGGAACAGCTTTACAGCTACTTGGGCCTCACAGCCTTTATTGCATTTTTTGAGGTGCGCTACCGACCTGCATGACATAATGGTTAGTTCAACTTGACCAGCCAGTGTGGAGACTTTACAAACTACTTGCTGTATGTAAGAGTCAAAGAACATTAACTGTCATGAACAGGCAATTAATTGACAGTTGGTGGGATTTGTTTTCATCTGAACTGCATTAAGTATAAGAATTTTCACCTTAATAGGAAATGCATTAACTTGTTTAATCAATGAACCAAAATCGGATACTTTGCATCCCCAAGAGAATCTGAATATTTTTGAATAACTGTATCAGATTAAAGCTTTAATTTAACCTGATCAAGATGCTTCTTAGAATTATTTTCACAATCATAGCCATACAAAATTATATTCCACTGTGGATAATAACAGCTGATTTCTTCATCAACAGCCGCTCACTAGAGGATGACTTGCAGCATCACTGCACAGATAAAATCAAATTACAGTGCTGATGGCCGATGTGTGATTGTGTCATTTTCTCTCTGCAGGTTGTAATGAGAAGAGAGAGGGGAGGTTTAATCCTTCAGATCCTCCATTTCCACTGCCACACTAATCCACAGATACTCTCATTCTGTACAGTCAAGCCTCCTGGCTTTCTGTGAGACTGGTAACTACTGTACATAGCCAGGAGGTGGAAATGGTCTTCTAATTGGGTTCAAGGCAGACTGGGAATAAATGATTTAACTGATCAGGTTGTCTTTGTGATTTTGAGGTCGAAGAGAGCAGATATTAAACAAATCCCATTGCTTTTCTTTAGGAAAAAAAAAGAAAAAAGGTTGTGGTCTTCGAACAGATGGATGCACGCTTTGGAAAGGATTTCTTCTAGTCTGCCACATACAGTCAGCAGAGTGAACCTCATTTGCATGTGGCTGAAATTTGTTGCTTTGATAATTTCATCTGTTAATGGACAACGGCGTCAAAGCTGCTCTCTGAGCATATTCCTAAATTGTATGTTGCTAGGCAACATGGGTTTTGGTGGTATTTGTAGGCATATTTGCTTCTTGTTAAAGGGTTGGCTCATTGTCTGGAAACAGTGCAAATTTATTCGTTACTGTTTTTATAAAAAGGCTTGGTGAGCTAATGCATCTAGGAGACTGTAGTAATGAATCAGTTTCACCTAAGAGGTTTCTCCTGTCCGTTTTCAGTCTTCTTCCAGCCTTGTTGCTAATATTTCATAATGATATTTTTTCAGATAAACAAACTGATTTATAATTACAGCAATAATGGGTTTCTTTTTTTTACTTTCCCTAAGATTTGAAAACAATTGATTTGAAGTGCCCCTGATCAGAGAGAATTCATCTCTAAACTAACAGTCCATGTTTAAATTCAGATAACACGTCCCCTCCCACTTCAATATATGATGCTTTGTGGAATACCCTTGAGCAAGACCCCGCCTATACATGATTAACAAGGGCTCACTGCCCATCCCCCACACCGACATAAACACCATATATGGCATAGTCAGTAGGACTTCCACTTCTTTAGTTCCACCCGGCGGAGTGTGTTGGCTCTCATTCTAGGACTCTGGCCAGGCAGCTTGATGCCAGCACAGGTCAGTTCTCCTCTGCGTGACACACTAGCCGCAATTGTGTTCTCCTGTTTGAGCCTAGCGTGATGATGGGGGAGGGTAATGGCATATTGGTTCTGGAGATGGCAGATTATGTATTAACGGGGCCCAGGTCAAAGCTACAGGCAGTTGTTACACTGAGTGAGGGATTAAGGACTTGAGAGAGAGGGAGAAGGGGGAGAGGGAAAGAGACGTAGTCCTACTACTGATGGATGATGATTGATGGCTGCAGACTGGGGGAGGGGAAACATGGTGCTGACAGCTGTCAGTCAACCTCGTGTTCACCAGGGAGATGAGCTGTTGCATCGAGACTTTGTAAGGGTCAAATTTAGTCCTCAAACTGGGTTGACAGTCAAAGGTTGTTTCCAGTCAGGGTGTTGGGAGAGTGCGGCCAGTGTTGTCACGACGCTGGATCTTAGATGGTATTAGAGTTTTTATACATGATTAAATATCTGATTACTCAGGGGAAAAACTGACACAGTGTTGAGGGCATCTAATTTTATTATTATTATCAATAAATAATTGTAAAATGATAGTAAGGTACAACCCCCCCCCCCCAAACAAAACAAACACTTTTCCAGAAACAGCAACACATGATTGTTCAGAAGTAACTAAGCTCAAGCTCAACAGCATCCAAGTTAACTTAGTTCTGACCACAGTCAAAACCATTGAAGCCTTTTAATGGGATTTAGCTTTGAGAATCATACTTGTCTGTTAGTCCAACAACTTATCCACAACTACTTGGTGAACAATCTCAACAATCCCTCACTGAAACTGGGTCATCTCTAAATTCATCAATGTTTGTACTTTTGGTGCTTTGCTAAGTTAGATGAGGTGTTTTCCCCTTTGTCATTCTTTAACCTTTGGCTGTAGCCTGTAGCTTACATATGAGCCTGCTTGACTGCATATTATACCAAGCTAACACCAGAGTGAAGTGAGTGGGACCAGGTTACAAGAAAAACCTACTTCAATGTAAATGTGTGACTGGATGCGAGGCTCTTACCTCGCTATCTGAGAGACTGCGGCGCGTATGTGTGGCTCAGGAGGTAGAGTGGCTGTCCAGTGCCTGAAGGGTCGCCGGTTCGGGCCTTGCGTCCGCCAGAGACTGCGTCAAAGTGTACTTGAACAAGACAAATTGCTCCTGATGAGCAGGAGGTTGCTAACTTGAATGGCAGTGTGTGTGCACTGTATAAATATCGTCTCGTCTAGTTTTCACTTTTGTCAACACTGCTTAGTTCATCAAATCATCTTGATCATTTTGAAGTTGTTAGTTAGCAGCAGTTGGGTTTGTAGACCACCTTCAGGTAAATTGTGAACAAATAAGCAAGCTGACTGCTATTCAGAGTATGTACTTCTTCTATTCTTTATGTCCCATTGCGCAGTGTGTGTAGACATACAAGTGTACAGAACAAAGATGATCATATGAAGGCAGACCAGTAGGGGAGTGGGAAGGGTGGAGGTTGGAATGGGGGGGGGGATTGAAAATCCACTTTATTTCAGGCGTCGAAATGTTCTTTCCTTTAAACGCTGGCTTATATAAATGCACACTGGCAGCGTCTGTTGAAGCTCAATGCAGAGTTCCTCTCTTCCTCTTAATACTGGGCAGTGATTTCCCTAATGAATGAATCAAGTCTCTGGTGTCTGTCTTTCTCTCTTCCTGCCATCTCATCTTTACAAATCTCCAGTTCTCCTCCTTCTCCCTCCTTTACTTGTATTCTTTGTTTAAATCGATGCCAGGCTGTCTCCTTCCTCTGCCTTTATGAATCTTTGAAGGAAGTGATTCAGTTATGACACTCTCGTGACTCTACAGTGTGTGTGTGTGTGTGTGTGTGTGTGTGTGTGTGTGTGTGTGTGTGTGTTGGGGGGGGGGGGGTGCAGCGGCATAATAATGACAGAAATATGTCTTACAACAAATGTCTTACACCCAGCTCAGCACATTCATTCATAACTGTGGTTGTGGGTTATAGAGCCCGTCTGCGGGAAAATGAGGGAAACAAGGAAAGTGTAGAGGGATTTGACCCAACTAACGTATCACTAAACAGAAGAAAGATTACACTGGGAAAGAGTGACTACTTTCGACTTCTCAGAAATGGATGAAGGGGTGCAAACTGGATTCTTGAAATGGAATCAACTTTCCTGTCACCTCGGAGGAAGTAAAGGTGAAAAGCAAGGGAAGATGAGTTGAGTTCCCACATTTGTTGAGTGACACAGATGTATTGTAAAGCTAATAGGAGTCTGAGAGGCTGAGCAAGGAGAGAGAAGCTCTTTCTGGGGTGTACCGCATCCTTTCAGAGGATGGGAGCGGTTAACTGCTGTTGTGGGGTAAAAAAAGAAGGAAGGACAGACAGATGTTGTCACATGCTCAAACACATAGGAAAAAGAATGAAAGTTGTGAAGCACAGCCGTAGGGCCTGAGAGGACACTACATTTGCTCTCATGTCACCATCTGTCAATCAAGATGTCCCGAACGCAATTGAAATCCCTCAGACGCGGTCACGTGACATCATTTTGATAGTGACGCTGGAGTGGATTACTATTGTCCACCAAGAGCTCATGAGAACATCACATATCTGACAATCACCAGTGTCTGTGAAATCCCCCAGAGCCTCCCTCAGAGCTGGACGTGAATCTTAATTCCATCTGACATCGGGCGGAGATGCAGAAGAACTATAATTAGGTCTAAAGTTTCAGCGAGGCAACTTAACTCAACGACTTACGTGCAAATTGTACAAATTCACCTGTTGATGGGGAAGACAGGTACAGAGAGGCAGGACGTGAGACAAAATCGAAAGTAGTTGTAGACAGAATCAGAAGAGTAAAGACAGGCAGAGTCCTTTAGACCGGGCAGATGGAGTAGAAGGGTGTTCGAAGGGGAAAGGCAGGATTTTCTTGTCATTGAGGAAGGACAAATTGGTCCAGCAGCAAAAAGAAAAAAAGAGGAAGCAGGTTTCTAGGTTTTTGCATGGGCCCATAAGACCAAGCCGATTCCTTATTGATAAGGTTTGGTCTAAAATATTGCAGCTTTGCAGGCTTTGTTGCTATGCTTGTAGTCTGTGTTAGCAATGGGATCCACAGTCTGTATTCGCAGAATTCCATGCAATTTCTCATTAGCTTGTCCATCTTTTTGTCCAGGGACCTCATATTGCCTTCAGAACTCCTCTGGATTAGTCTGGGCCCAACTGTCTGTCGTTGTTGCTTTTTGCATCCTCTGTATCCTGGATGTTGCCAGCCCACCAGCTGGACCTCGAATGATGAGTCGAACACTCTGCTAGATTCTGCAGAGGCTCCTGCTTTAACAAGCTACTGCAGTGAACCTGAGGGCTACCTGTTGCTGAAGTAGCAGGTAGCCACTACTAGCTGTGCTGGCTAACACAGCTCAGTACAATCATAAGACACTTTCACTGACTTGGCCACTTCTTCTTCTTCCACTGGTTTATTGGCGGATTGTAATGCTTTTGGCTACTGCACTCCACCATCGGTTCATCTGGACATTCAGAGACGGCAAACACGCTGCCGTAGTAGCAACAGCAAACGCACACCTGAACTTCACAAAGGATGTGACTCAGTAGAGAACCAACAAAGAACAGCATCTTCGCTCTCGAGTTAAAACCTGGAGGAGCTTGGCCCAAACGTAGATGTGAATAGATTGTGGTTGACTGTGAATTTGCTGGTGGGTGAGAACACGGTGTTATGAGAAGAGGAACAAAAAAAAAAAGGCAGTAAAATGAGAGGCTGAAAAGCCTCACTCCTCATCAGACCTCCTCTCCTTTCAGCTCCAGCCAGGGAGTCACCCTGAATTATTCATTTTGTGAAAATGAAATCTTTATGCGTGTTAAACCACAGTGAGATGCGACAGGGCCGACCATGTTGTGTTTACAATGCGCGCGCGTGTGTGTGTGTGTGACCAGGCGTTGTAGAATTTGACACTTTGCTTGGCGGTGTTTTAACAAAAGCGAGGCTGGCGGGGGTGGCGTGGGGGTGGGGGGTGGTAGATATGTTTAGACTTGCACATGAATCTGATTTGCACCCGGACAAAATATTACTGTGCATTTTTTTCAGTGGCGTTCGGGATCATGCAGTGTTTCACAGTGTTTATTTTCACACACAGAGGTGGATTTACATGTTTTTATGTTGTTGATTTTTTTTTTAACCACCCGTCAATGCAGTTTCTTATTTAGAATGGTTTTTATATAAGTTTTACATCAAGCTTTAAAATATTTTTTTAAAAAAGCCCACGCTAATTGCGGTAATTTGCAAGCGCAGTACAAGTGTGTGTCCATTTGATGCTGTTTTATTTTTCATGGATGACCTTTCACACTCAATTTGTCTAAGTTTATAGCATTCATGAGGGGTGTAAAGCCTCTCCCGTTCACCCCCCCCCCCCCCCGCCCCCGGCCGACACACACACACACACACACACACTTGCGCACACATTCTCAATCACACGCTCACATCCTCTTAACTTTTTGTCAGTCAAATCAGGCCAGTTGACAAGACACAAGGGAAGAAAAAGGTGGAGGAGAATGATGGTCGATAGTGTCAGAGAGGTGAAGGGATGCACAGACGGGGAATGAATAGCACAACAAGAATTTATGTGCCGAGATCGCCTCCCTGAAAAACCCCTCAACATCTGTTGTCCACCTGCAGCTGTGCCATCCCTCTTTCTCTCTCTCTCTCTCTCTCTTTTTTTCTCTCTCCTTTTTTATCCCCACTCGTCTCCTCACAAAATTGTGTTTATGCTTCAATCATTTGGCAACGGCACGCCGTGTGGATCACAGGAGGCAGATGGGATGGTGAATTTTAGAGGTCAAATTATACAGTACACCCTTCTCTTTTCATGAATGAGCCCCCCCCCACCCACTACTCTGAGCCTGGTTTGTTGGCTCCTGTTACACGTTGTAACCAAACCTCCTCAATGAAACCCGTTCAACTCTCCTGTTGAACTTGCAGTAAATACAAGTAGTGTTCCCAGTGCAGCGCCGTATTACACAACGTGGTTAAAAGGCTTAATTTCTAATGTTCAAAATCTTGATTCTCCACTGCTGAGTAACTTCCTCGTTCCAACATTAGCAGCTAAGATGATTAAAGATTTTTCATTTGCGACAGCATAACACAGAGCATGCAGTATTTCTTGCTATTTAAGTACGAGAGTCATAAAAATCAGAAAAGAATTTCTCGTCCTGTATTTGTTTTTGCATAAACATTGAATACCACTTTAGTGAACAAATTTGAATTCCAGGCGTTTTTGAAAATGAGAATAAACAAGATAGAATTCATTAACTATAATAAACTTTCCCCTCTGCCTAATAATACATTTATGTATGTTATCTAGCGTCCCTGCAGGCAACTTTTAAGCCCTCAGTCAAAAGATGTGTAATAAATTAGATGAAAAGCACCGATGTACTTATAGATTCATTGAAGAGATTTCAGTGAGAGGAAACGAATGCTTTTTTGCTAAAGACTTATTTAAATGGGGTAATTGGATTTGTGGAGAAAACTTTACACAAAATTAAATTAAACTTAATAGAATATGATAGGTGAATATACCCAAATCCACACAGCCTGTAGATCATTCATGTACTTTGATAGCTTTATGATATTTGTCAACTTGAATGCTGATGTTCAAGTTCTAACCCTGTTGATATACAGTATCTTTCCTCTTCTAAAAGGACAAGGCCATTAAATGTTTATTAATGGGAATCGGGATTAATCGAGATTTTTCTAAGTGAAGATTATTATTTCAGCTGCTGTCCAGCTGGGCAATTAAATGAAAATATATTGAAACTGACAGGTGGAGCCTCTCACCGACTCTTCATTATTATTGGTTCTTAAATTGATCATTTTATTTTGACAGTTCCACGTATTTATTGGACAGACCTGTTCCTATTGTATAAAATAGTCCCCCATTGTTCGTAGTGGATGTGACATTGATATGGCGCTGATTTAAAGTCGTAAAACCCAGCCTTTTGTTTTTATTAAAACCTGGAAAACTTTAAAAACTTGTCACATTTTCAGGCTGGCCTGCACAAAACTTCATGATCTGGAAGTCCAGGCAGAGACTTCTTCACCTTCATCTCTCCAATCTTTTTAAAGTGTGAAGTGTTAGGCTGCCCTGTAAGACGGCAGGAGTAGTAAACCTGTTAAATCTGCGCTCTCCTCTGCTGAGTCAGTGTTTCCTCAAGTTCACACACACACACACACACACACACACACACACACACACACACACACACACCTAAGACTTAACTGTGTCTATCTGCATCCGAGCACACTTCCTGCTATCAGGTGTGTCTGCGTTTTGTTAATTTCTGAAACGCTATGAAGGGCCATCACCTCCTGTGTGTGTGTGTGTTTTTGTGTTTGTGTGTGCATGTGTGTGTGTGGCTAAGGCAACATATTTGTCTAAGCATGACAAGGAATGATGTAATCACGGAGGAACATCGTCATGTTGAAGCTTGGAAATGAGTCACTTGATGGCTTATTGAATGCCAAAAAAAAAAAAAAATAGCGAGAAGCCTCGTGCAGGATCAAAATCCCAGTTTGTGAAGGAGAGTTTGGGAGGGGGGTGTGTGGGGAGGAGGAGGGGGCTGGCATTCTTAAAGGACCATGAAGGCCACATCACAAATAATGAAACAGAGATGCAGGGGAAGGGAGGGAGGGAGCAGAGGAAAAAAGAGAGAAGGAAAATATGTTGAGTGAAGGGGAAGGTCGGAGAGAATGGGAGAGAAAGTCATACGTGTGCCAGGAGCGCTGCACCTCTCGCTGTGACTAGTGCCCTTCAAGGAAATTTTTCCTCTCCGCTTCTCTTTCATTTCTCCTGCATAGCTGTGCCACCGATTTGTTTTCTCTGTCTTTTTTGGTCTTTCCATTTTTCTTCCCCCACCCTCCTCTCTCTGTCTCTCTCTCTCCCTCTCCCTCTCTCTTTCTCTGGCTGTCTTTCCTCCCGCTCGCAACAAAAGGCTGACAGAGTGAGCCTGGCGTCTGAATGAAAACCTGCCGCGAAGGAAGCGGAGGATGAGACGGAGCAGGGACGAGGAAGCTTTGGGGAAGAGATACAAGTGATCTGGCTGAAGAGGAGGAAAGAGCAGACAAGTGCTGATTGCTGGCGGAAGACGAATAGAGATTCACCCCCACCCCTTTCCCTCTCTCTTATTGGAGATTAAAGGAGTTGGAGGCACCGCTTTTGCCGTATGGTGACGATCGTAGTTCTTGCTCACCCCCCCCTTTACTACCCTCCATTTTTCCCCCCTCAAGAGTACCAGTCGTCTGAGAAAAAGTAATGGAGCTTCTGGGCGTGAGGTGACCGAGGAGGACAAATTTGGAAACAAGCTGTTGGAGAGGAATAGAAGCCGGCAGAGGAGAACAGAGAGAGAGGGAGGGTATCTGGAGGTAGAGGAGGTAGAGAGGAGAGGAGAGGATAACCCAGGGGGCATATTGAGGAACCCCCCCCCCCACTTCCCTCCCAAACGCCCACTTTTTTTGTGCCCCTCCACCACATTTCCTCTACCATGTGCAGCCCCTGATTTGAAGGATGTGGAGACAACATTTCCCAGGCAAGGAGCATGTTTCATGTTGTGTGTGTGTGTGTGTGTGTGCGCGCGCACATATAGTCAGTCATTCAGGGTAATAATAAAAAACCTATGTGTGTGTGAGAGAGAGAGAGAGAGAGAGTGAGATGGCCAGAGGCAGTGGGGCAGCTGAGTAGTTGGCTTAAAGGCTAATGAGCCTCTTATGTTTTTGCAATGAACTGTGTCATGAAAACAGTGTGTGTGCGCGTGCGTGTGCGTGCATGCATGCATGTGCACGTGTGTGTGCATGTGCAGAATGTACCCATGTGAGTATGTGTATCAGTGTTTCCAAACTGCTGTGTATCGTGAAGATGGTGAGATTATAAATGTTGTCACGTGCTGTTGTTGGAAGGTCAGAGGTCACAGCAGAAGGGGTGTAAGAAAATGAGAGTATGAATGGTGGTGTGTTTATGAATACTGTGTGTGCAATCAGGCGTGTACTGCGGATGTGAAGATGTATTTGGGGCTCATTATTTTGGGGTTCAGTGCTCATTTTGATACTTCAGAATAAAATAACCGCTAATATCTGAGTGAAAATTGAATTTGAAACATAATTTGGTACCAAAAACATTGGGACTCATGATCTCAATCAGTTTCTTCCTTTCGCTCCATTTATTTTTAATTACCAGCAAAATCGCAAATGTTTTTCGAACCAAGGCAGCAGGAGATGTAACTTTTATTAGTGTAAACTGATGTTTCATTCAAAAATTAATGTCAAAAGCTTTGGGCGCCAGTAATAGCTTCCTTATCGAGTGTGGGACCTGCACACACTTGCCTGTGTGTTTGTGTGTGTGTGTGTGTGTGTGTGTGTGTGTGTGTGTGTGTGTCCACTGTCCATCCACACCGACAGCTGCTTTTGTCTCAGGAGCCTGACTGTTTTGAAGCCTCGCTAGTGAAGCACAAAAGGCAACATGTTTAAAGAGGAGAGTGATGGATGGATCCTGCTCCCTTGCTCCGATAGCAACTGATATTTCTTGTTCGCTTGTATTTTCCTCTCTTCCACTTGAATTTCACTCTCCTTTTTTTTCTCTCTCCACCCCTCTTGGCTGGGCATTTGGGTGTGATAAGTTTGGAGGAGGAAGGCAGCGGGAGGACAAACAAGGTCTTTGTGTGTCGTCATAGTGGAGTAAGAGATAGGGTGGTGGTGGTGGTGGTGCTGATGGGGTTTAGTTGGGGCCCTGGAGGAGGCAAGTCTGCCAACATAAAGATTACAGCTCCCTTCTTTTTTGACTGATGCCAGGGGATCGTAAACACACTTAAGAAAGTAGACACTCCCAAGAACACAGGCGCCGTGTTCTTGTTAACATTTAGTTCCAGGATTGAATGAGACGTGATGATATTTGTTGGAGCAGCGCTGAGAAAACGGGAGCAGAAAAAGAAGAGAACTGTGGTCACCCTGCCACTTAACCACATCTGTTCCATCCTTGATAATCACCGGTCATTAATGGCTGTCGTGTGTGCGTGCGTGTGTGTGCGTGCGTGTGTGTGTCTGTGCATAGGTGACCCATAGCGAGAGGCTGTGCGTTTCTTGCTCTTCAGATCTCCAGGGATGGGTCACTTGATGTTTGTGAGGATGTAAGCTATGATACTTGTCATATTGGTTATCTGCTTCTCACTCTCGGACACGCCGTCACTGAGGCCCCCAGCTTGGGAGTTGCTAGGTAACCAGAACCAGCTGTTGGTCCTAAGCCCATTGAGCCCGTTTTGGCTCCACATCAACTGCGGAAACGTTTTCACTGAAAGCTCACAGTGAACTCAGCAACCGCCGCCGCGGCCTTGACATCATCATGCCATGGAAAATCTTCCTCACTTCCTTTTGTTTTTTACAGTTTTATTGTTCCACTAATGGAGGGGGGCGAGGGGGGGGGGGTGTCCGTGGCATGTATCTCACCGGTCTAAGTAATACAGGAGCGTTTCACCTTTCCAGCACGAGAAAGGAGGAAGGTGAGGGGAAGCAGAGGCAGAAAGGTCAAAAAGGAAAGGGAAAGGTTTACTAGAAGGAAACCTGTGAGTCAAATTACATCAGGATATAAAATACAGCATCACCCCTCTGTAGGTGCCTGAGAGGGTTATTCAAAGAGATTCGAGATGACACAGAAGACAGTGTAGTTATTCAGGCAATCACAACAGTGCAGGTAAGGGAATCCGACCGTTTACCTCTCTGCAGAGTCTCATAAACAAGCCACAAGTAAATCTGAGGGGAATACATTAGCCTCTAAATGGAATCATCCTTGTAAACCAGCCGATGCACGCTTGGAAAACCCTGCAACCACAAAACCGCAGCGCACGATCTGTCAGGAGCAAGATCTCGCGAAAATAAAGGTAACTGATGTAGCGAGATGTTATCACAAACCGGCGCTAAGATAGTCTCCCTTAAAACAAGAGGAGAAACTTGCGCAAAAAAGGTTTATTTTCTTCCATTGATTGTTTGCGCTATTTAGGGAATGATCCCTCTCTACCCCTGAAAACTCTGACTCACAGCATCTGGCAGGGAAGGAGTCAGAGCTGCTTTTCCAACATCTCAACCCTTCCAAACGAGAGAATTAGACACCAGATCATATTCACTAAGGAGAGACGTATTTCTGCCCTTTTTTAACATTTAAAAAGCTTCACTTCTGTGTCTGTTGTCAGAATCGCCCCCTCCAAAAAAGAGTTTTTTTTTTGTTTTTTTTAAAGTTTGGAACATCTGTAATCCATTTGCGGTTGCGAGAATGCTCTTGCCAGCTCTGCCAAACGTTTTCATATACCTCCTCCTGGAGAATCATTCAGTTTGTGATTAGAGTTGGCTGAAGGAGGAGATCAGCGTTGAAGCTTCCCCTTGAGGGAGGGATGCTCTCTGCTGTCACACTCAGCACCGCTCATAGCTGTCGGCTCACTTTAATGAGTAAAAGCTACGTCGAATAACGTTTGTGTTTGTCGAGCTAGCGGGTCAGATATCATTTATTTTTTTTGGTCAGTCACAACAATTGTTCGAACAAATGTTTGAATCAGAACAAGAATCGGGTGTCATCGACGTGACATAACAAACGTCCTCATCCAATATTCTCAGAAATGGACCGATCACGATGCCGCCGCCCCCCCCCCCCCCCAGCCTTAACAGTTAATCGGCCCCATTGTGAGTACTTGCATTAAGATATTTCATGCTTTAAGCATTCAGATAAAGCATTATTTCATTAAAAGAGATGAGCACGTTTGCAGAACATTCAACTCAAAAGTCTTGTTTCATGTCGGGTGATATATTAGAGTCAGAAGGGATTTTTTGGATATCTCTTTTCATCGCTTCATAAATCAGAAAATCCTTTCAACAGCAATAGAAAAAAAAAAAATCTGTTTTTCAGAGTAAATGTTCCATAAATCAAACCCTCAGTAAAAACCCTTCAGAATATGAGCTACTGAAGTGGATAAATTTGGCTTAGAAGATGATGGGGAAAAAAAAAAAAAAATCTAAATTAACACACAAAGCGTATCAATCTAGAACTCGTCCAGTCATATTTTAAACATGTTACCCTTTCTAGTTTTTGAGTTATGGTTTACTGGAGGACTGACAGCGACTCAGCACTGTTCAGGCGGAGAGACTCAAGCTGCACCGTGAGGTTTCACCACATCTGCATGTTTACATCATGAACTTATAATACAGTGAAGAATGGAAAGAAGGAACAGTCCCGCTCTTAGGGTTCTTATTTCTGATCGGTGTCAGCGCGCGTAGACAGCCCTTGTATTTTAGCCTGCCGTGTCTCACCCTCATTTCGGCATTTTACTTTGCCTGGGCAGTTGGGTAATCCTCATTGTTGAACCCTGAAATACTTTTAGGTACAATAACAGGAAATTGGCACAAGCCATTTGCATTTCTGCCCAAAAAAGATTACCAGCTCCAAATATCCTCCTGTAAAAATATCCTAATGTAAACCATCTTTAGTCATGTTGTTCCTGCTGCTTACAGACCTTTACTGACTTAGAAAAACAGCCCTGTGGTGCATTTTAGTCCTTTTAACAGCGACTCTGCTGTTTTGTCTGCTTATGGGTGGGACGCTCCGTTTGGACCAGACTGTTCTGGCTTTGATTTTGTTTCCTGTAGTCCAGGTTCTGGGTCCGGCTGCTGGGTGGGGCAGCTGGCAGGCTGCTGCCGATCTGTCCAGGCTGGTGCCGACTCAGCGAAGGAGGGAGGAAGGGAACTGGAGGAAGGAAGAGATGGATTTAATAAAGAAAGAGAACGAAGAAGAAAGAATCAGATACTTTATGAAAATCCATTAATAGATTAGCTGCTGGCCTACAGATGCTCGTAGACAAACTGCCGTTCTTTAAACTGAGGTGGAAAAATCACCCCGAGGTGAGACAGGAAGTCCAAATGATTGAGATAAACGTCTGATTGGCTCTCATACATTCCTTTTGGGCACCTTTGCCCGTTTAAAAAGCCATCACTGGTCACAGTAGTGCAGTGAAGGCAGTGGGTCGGTTTGTCTTTGTTCGGGAATATTTATTAATGTTGCATGAGATAGACAAACAACACAAACTGCATTTTAACTTGTATGCAGCTGTGGATCCAGATGTTTGCAGTTCTGGTGACTTTAATAAGATCAATGATAACTTTTTGCCTCTCGTCTGTCTCCCCAAACAGGACAGACTTTCCATGATCACGGAAAACCTGGAAAACTCATGGAACCGAACAAAATCTTTGTGTCATTGATTGACAAAATAATTTGGAAAAACCTAGTAAAAGGCTTTCTTTTTCTTTTTCTTTTTCTTTTTTTTTGCAAAGTAACTGTATTCAATTTCTGCCTGTAATGCTGTGAAGGTACAATTTTGAATTTCCAGTCTGAATGTCTCCATACGTGACCATCATCCTGCCCCCTCAGTACCACCCTCCTCTAGTACTGCGATAAACAAGAGGTTCCTGTCAGACTTGGACGCGAAAGAGACAATTTAGGGAATCGGAGTAGACCTGGGGTCGGACTTCACTCATCAAAAACAAACTGTGATGGTGGAACGTTAGTAGTACGAACACATGTAGCAACTTTGTAATTGCGAGGCCCCTGTAATAGTGCACCTCGTGGAGCTCAACGTGTATTTATCCGTTTGGATCCGGCAGTTTGTTGTAACGTCAATGTAATTCAGTGCTGGGGAGTATCTCCTGTAACACGGTGTGTTTTTGAGCGACTCAAGATATACAGTATACAGAGATAGTGTAGCAGTCCACTGTGTAAGATCCCTTGTGCAAAATCTGGAGCTCTTTCAAAGTGAATAAAATCTAGCAGGCAGACCAGTAGCAGCGATATTTTGTGGAAACAGAACAAGGCTGAATGAATCTTTACTTCAGACCCATGAATACTGAGGACTGATTGATGGATGGATGTTGGTCTTGGTTGGAACTGGTCCATTCAAGTCTGCATAAGCCCCAATCGTTCTGTTTGTTTGTTTCACAGGAAGAAAAACATGATTGGATTTTTACATGTGGAAGGGATTGTGCGGTTTTGGTTTATGATCCTTGAACTGGTGGGTGTAATATTTCTGATGATGTGATACTTTGAAGCTCTTTTTTATGGAAAATGCATTTCTCCAGGTAAAAAAAAAAAGAGAGAGGAAAATGTTGAACTTGGCCCTGATAATAACAATATTTTAGTTTTTAAGTCATAATTTTGAAGGGAGAATTTAAAAAATAATGAAACATAGAAATTTACATTTAGGGTGTAAGAAAAATCAACATGTTGTGGCCAAAACTCAAAAATATGAGATAGAAAGTGATGAGTCTAAGTTGACATGACCCAATTTTGAGATTCAGTCATAGTTATGGAATAAAAAAGTAAAAAACACGGAGGGGGCGGCGTGGCTCCAAGGTAGAGTGGCCGTCTAGCAACCTAAGCGGCGCTGGTTTTTATCCTCACTTCCCCCGGTGACCATGTTGAAGTATCCTTGAGCAAAATACCGAGGCCCCCCCCCCGATGGCTCTGCGACGGACTGGCGACCCATCCAGGGTGAACCCCGCCTCTCGCCCAGTGTCAGCTGGGATAGGCTTCCGTCTCCCTTCACGCTTAAGCGGTATAGAAAATTGAGATATAAAGTCAGAATGCTGAGATTTAAAAAAAAACAACAAAAACATTTCAATCACTGTTGTTTGACTGCCAGTGCCAGACTTTGTTGTCGTACGAGTCTGCAAAGCTGTTCCTGTAATCAAGGCAGATGTAATGACAGTTTAGAGTATTTAAATTGAATATAATAATTGGCTAATGGGGGAAAAAAAAGTGTTACTCTTTAATTTGCAAACAGTAATTAACTGAGATTCATTTCTGTGCTTGGAGGTCGTGAGCGGTTATGAAAGTTATATTATGTCTCCTTGAAAAGTCACGGGATAGTTGGGCGACGGCGAGGGTAAACGCACGTTGTCACTCTGGGCTGCAGATGAGTTGTTCTAGTAGCTGAAGATCACTCTCCTTAAAAATCAGCGGCCAGGTATCGAAGTCATTAAGAGCCACATTAACAGCCTTGTTAGGGAGTTAATTATCCACACGTTCATCAAGTGTAGTGTTTAGTGTGCTGCCACGTTCTGCCTTATTAGGCTGAAAAAAGGCCATTAGCCACTAGGACATAATTAATCAACAGCCTTTTGACCTCCTACCTCCCAGTGACACCACTTCTTTCACCAGCTGCTTTCTGTTGGAGTGTGTGTTACCATGCAAGCGCGGGCGTCTGACTACGTTTGTGTTTTTAATCTCTGACTGCACATAAGATGGTGTGTGTGAGAGCAACAGTAGTGCGTGTGCATACGCGTATGTGTGCGCGCGCGCGCACATGCTGGTGCGAGCTGTGATGATGAAGTGAACGCTGCAGGGGCGTGATGAGGAGACGCTGGGAGAGCTTTGGAGCCACAGGTGTTTCTGGCTATGGCTAAAGACACACACACACACACACACACACACACTCACAGTCTCTGCAGCAGTTTCTTGTCTTATTCTCTGAAAGAAAGAACAGAAAAATCTTTTCTTCCACATTTTTCCTTTTTAGCCTTTTCTTCAGAGACACCTTCCTCCGCTCATGGTTTCTCTCTGTCGAGACGCTGTTTAAGCTTTTATCAAGCTTCTGCTTCTTTATTTTTCTTTTTTTTTTCATTTGAAGTGCTGCTCCACAATAACATTTTTAATGGTTGTAGTATGAAAAAGTCAAATAAAAAAATAATCTCTCTTTCTCCAAAGCATTTTATAAATCAGAGTTATGAAGTGGCTCTCTAAGCTGTAATAAAACCTTCATCTGTAACTGTAACATAAACACAAAAGAGCAACAATATAAAGTCAGACTGAAATCAAGTTAGGGTTTAACCGATGATAATCTGTCCCCTGGTAAAAACATGTGGGTCAGAGGGATTACATTTCTGGTTTGTCAGCAGTAAAGCTGTACCTCCGTCCTGTTCTAGTTAACACAATATCTCTGGAACACGTCGAGGGTTTTGTTTCAGTTTGGTATAAATGTCTATTTGGGCTCAAGGATGAAGTGGTCAAAGGTCAAGATCCTCATGACCTCACGCCCCTCCCTTTTATTGTGAACGGGATATCTCAGGAACACCTGGTTGAAATGTTTCTACATCTACCGCAAATGTCCACTACACATCATGATTTATTTGATAGTCGGTAGCAGATTGGGATTTGTAATTAAAGGAACACAACAATTTTTTGGGAAAATATGTGTATTTGTCATCCTCCTCAGAGCTGGAGAGGAAGATAGATACTCTTCTCTCCTCTGTGTGCGTCAGGAAGCTTGAGACTAGCTGAGAGCTAGTTAGCCTAGCACAATGACTGGCCGTGAATGGAGAGATTAGCATACTCAGTCTTGCTCGAATATCTTCCTGAGCCGTATATTCTGTATTCTAGCTAGACGTTCAGGATCTTTGCGCAATCCTCCTCATCCTCATCTACTTTCTTAGGTTTTGTTGGCCAAAGTTTTGAGGTGTCGAGGTCAAAATTTCAGGAGCCCTCATCACATCGGGCAGATTAAACCAAAGAAGCATCCAAACTGAAGCAGTAGAGATCGAGATATCCTGGTTTTAGTCTCCAGTACGGGCCTCTAAAGTTTTATATCCTACATTTCCCATAGTACAACTCTTTAGCTTCAATCATTAGACACCCTCTGCCTCCCTAACTCCTGCCTCTTTACGCCCAAACGTATCTCCTACTACATTTTCTAATGTAAACAAGACATAATGTCGCTTAAAACCAGTTTTCCATCTCCAGTTTTTGCTCCCTCATCCACACTCACACTCTTAGATCTTCATCTGTAATTCCTGGAGTAGTAAGCTCCTCTCCATCATGTCACTTCTGCTTTAGAGAATTTGTGTGACATGTTACTTCCTCTGAGGTGTTAAAGTGTCGCTCCTCTTTGCTGTAATGGAAACAGAGAGAGGCAGACAGAGAGAGAGCGAGAGAGAGTAAGAGAAATGCTGTGCTTAGATGAGTTACGGCGGAGAAAAGCTAGCGTGTCACTTTCTCAAAGCTATGATCTTAATGACACGCTGCAAAGCTCTACGTGATATTAAAATTCTTCTTTTAATTAATCCCCCCCCCCCCCCCACTTCTCTTTGATGGCTCTAGTGCAGGTAGGGAGGACGGTCTTTCCTTGTGTTTCCAGGGAGTTTGCTGATTTTTGTGTGCGTGTGTTTGCGTGCGTGCGTGCGCGCGTGTGTGTGTGTGCGCGTGTGTGTATAAAGGCATCAAGCTCTGCATTATTTACACTCTCAGCATCTCTTAAGCACTATTTCTATCTGTATGTAAATGTGAATCTATGGAACATTGCATCCAGAGCTTGGACACATTAGCTCTCACTAAAACCTAGGTAGCTGCATAATGAAACTGAAAACTCATTTAAAAACATTTCTGATTAAATGCCGGATACTTTTTTTGGGGGGGTTTAGTGAATTAGCATGTTACCTCTTTGGGAAGACTTCCTCTAACATGGGACTTAAAGTTCCTGCAAACCTGATTTCAAATGCGCAACTCCATTGCATATTCATATCACAATTCATATCTTTTATTTATTTCAAATTAACATCCCAAATCTCTGCTAATCTGCCTCCCGTGGGATGGTGTGGGTGTAGTTAGGGTCCAATTGTAGTTCATATCTATGGTATAAAATGAGATGAAGATGTTGCATTAATATGTGACATCATCCGCACCAGCAGAAATTAGCTGGATTGTATTAGACTACGTCGTCCCTAGAGCTGCACTCCTTTAGAAAGGAGAATTTTGAACTTTGTTAAAGCATGAAAAAAATACAGGCAGTACAAAAACACGGAGACTGTACTGTGTCACAGTATATCGTCACAACCCTCTTCCTCATGCAACGTCATCCTGTTATAGGTGTAATTTGCGCTATTCAAACAGAATTTTACACGTTTTTCAAACATTTCCTCTTGAATTTGTGGATTTACTTCTCTCTAAATTTTGTTTTTGCCAAAGCAGTGCGTGAGTTTCCAGGGGTGACATCGCTGTTCGTATTCTTCTCACGGGATTGAATCATAAATTACTCATAATGTCGTAACCCTCCAAGGTAACTCACAATATGTGATGGTAGCTGCTCAGGTTGTAAGATAATAACCTTCATGTTTTGATCAAAAAAGTGGTTTTATTTGCTTAACTTAAGTGAATGGGAATCTCTATACATCGGCCCACAGAGAAAAGGACTATACTCATGTTACTGATACCACTGCCCACTTTTTTTAGGATTTATTGCTGACATCCCATATGCCAATATTTGCAGATCCTGATATTATCTGTATACAGACGAGTATATATGATAGCCACTCTTTGTTGACAGTGAAAAACACAAATGAAGAGGGTGGATTTGAAAAAGTTGACATTTTTTTCAGGATTTCCAAAACATCCAGAAATGCCCGTTGCTCATTGTTGCATCATCGTAAATCGCAACGAGGGGAAAGAAAGAAGGAAACCCATTTCGGTTGGCTTATTTAAAAAAAAATAAATAAATTTACTGATATCTGCCAATACCAGTGACAGGTTAATATCATGGTGCATCTTTACCTACCCATGACACCACAATGTTCAAGTATTTCATCTGGTAGCTGGTCAGCTCAGGCTCCAGGCTTATGACCCTTTAACTGAGACGTCAGTACAGAAGATGAACTGGACATTCAATGGAAAGTGAGAGGTCACTGTTGAACTGTATTCTGTAGTATTTAATGATGTCATTTTGACTTTTAATGGTCTTTACATGACTCTCTGTAAGACTATATGCTGTGGCAAAAAAGATCTATGTGTTATATGTCGCAGTTTTTATATCTGCGTTTGTATCATTACTGCAGAGCACCATCAGATATAATGATGTTAGTCAATCCGTACCTTCTACTTCTATCGGCAACCACTGCAACCTTTCCCATTAACTCTGCAGAGGAGAAAAAGAGAGAGCCTGCTGCTTCAGAATGGCTGAACTGGGCTACATTCTTCATGCATGTGCATCTGATGTGTTTAAAGCACATATGTTAGCATGTTGCGGTCGTGCCGGTCACCCCGCTGTCCTCGCTTCCCCCCAACTGGAGGAGTTGGAGTGACAGACATGGAGCAGGCAGGCTTGGATGTCCTCTCCTGCAGCGCAGATGCCACTAAATAAAATATTTCATAATCCTGCCCAAATCCTCTAATCACCATGACAACAGGCAGCAGGGAGCCAGGGAGTGGTGGTGTGTGGACCCCCCTTTCTCCTTTCTCTTTTCCCTCTTTTTGTGTGTGTGTGTGTGTGCACTTTTTTTTTAGAGGAATTTGGGTCGACACTGTCAGTTTTATGCCTCCCGTTTTTCTTATCACCTAAATTATGATCTTGATGTGAGGAAATCTAGGTGAATGAGGCAAAACTGAATCAACCATTTAGTCCATCCAGCGAGACAAAAATTAATCAAGTTAATTCACTAATTTTGGCAAACGCGGGACCCCCTAAGCGACATGGCAAACTCAACTTGAACTCACTCCTAGATGGTCAGATTTGAACAGTTATTTAAAAATCAGCTGATTGTCGTCAGTGTCGGAACGAGGCTGTGTTTTTTTTTTGTTTTTTTTTTGCCTTTTTGTTTTTTTAATGAAGAGTTGTGAAGGGACAAACACACACAAACACACAGTTACACTAACACACTCAGGAGCACACATTGAAGGCCTCCTGGCTTCTGTGCAGTGATAGGATGATTGAGGTGATGACCTCATGGGGTGAAAGGACCTGTTGCCTGGTAACAGTGTGGAAAACAGCGAGAGAGGGGGGTAGTCATGTCATTAGTGTGTGTGTGAGTGTGTGTGTGTGTGTGTGTTGGTGTGATATCGACCAGTGTTTCCAGGTAAGGCAGAAGATGATAGTAGTTTTGAATAGACAGAGCAGCGCAGTCCAGTTTAGTGTATTGATCAGATGTGTGTGTGTGTGTGTGTGTGTGTGTGTGCCACTGATATATGACACGAATAAACACAAACAGGCTTGTGTAAACACTTCCTGCTGCTGCGTGCTTCTCCTGTGTTTCCACGTTTCTCCAGCAGCTCTCTCCGCTGTGTTCCAGATATTAATAATTAAACTGCTTCTTTTCTCTCTCTGCAGGTATTCGGCCCCAGATTATGAATGGGCCTATGCACCCGCGCCCCCTGGTGGCGCTGCTGGATGGGCGTGACTGCACCGTGGAGATGCCCATCCTCAAAGACCTGGCTACCGTGGCTTTCTGTGACGCCCAGTCCACACAGGAGATCCACGAGAAGGTACAAAATAACACATCTGCAGGAAAAACAGCAGCTGCGACTCACAGTGGAGGACAGTGACGAGAGAATCGTCCTTGTCGTAGCTTCCGGACGTCACCGACATGAATTAAAACCATCATATCTGCTGTCCCACCCAGATACTCATATTCACATAATAGACATAAGTTTTAAAAGTTGCTTCAGTTCGTCATAATCTGTTTTTTGTTGTTGTTGTTGTTGGGTTTTGTTTTTTTTTTACAATGGGAACACATTTAGAATAAAATATTTTAGCTTCAAAGCTTGTTTTGAGAGCTTCCCGCCCCCCCCCCCCACATCGTTCTTCAGTTTTATATGTAGGTATATTTATTAATGCAGGTACTTGTAAAAATTTGACACACTCGGCTTTTTTTCAAAAGATGCACAACCTAGAATATATCGGAGAAAAGTAAAACATTCAGTTATGAGATGGGAATTGAAAGCTCAAAGAGATAAAAGACTAATCAAATCAAAAAGTACAGAGAAGTTTTCTCTCTAAGATCCGTGTAATATTTCTGGAACAATCATTGAAAATATCAAAATTTCACAAAGCAAAAACGTCAAAAAAATGTAATTGCTTCCACAAAGTTTCAGCCTAATAGTTTTTTTGCATAATCCTTTCATTACTTCCTCTTATTATTTCATGCCAACACGCAACACAGCGACAGTATCTGCAGACGTTTAAACTTCGATTCTTGAGTAACTCAAAATTTGCTCCTTCTATGTGTCCTCCTTCAGCGATGTTTCAATATTGTTTCAGCACCTCGAACTCCATCCACTCTCCCAGTTCAGCTATTATGGTTTCATCACCAGCTCCGATCCCACTGGGTGCTGAAGTGTTGCTTTGTTAAATAAGGAGGAGGAGGCTGCTAATAGAAAGGCAGTGTAATTGTTCAGAGAGGGTGAAACACTCACTCGTCTGTAGACTGGAGCATTGCTACATCCAATATGGAGGCTTAGAACAGGAGCGCTTCGTCTTCTCCGTGTTATATCAGTTTCAGTTGCCATGTTTCCATTAACACAAGGATTATAACATAAGGAACACTGCTAAAATCAAACCCATGCTATCACCCACTTACAACTGGTTATGCATACCCTCAGCAAACTCTGAGCCTTGCAGCACCTCCCCCGACAGCCAGGCAGCTCACCAACACCGCAAAAGTCCCTGTCCCACTGTCCTCCCAGGAAGCGGACAGCAAATACTGTCTTGTTTGATGTTTTGAAAGGATACATCACTAATATATATGTATGTATATGTGTGTGCGTGTGTGTGTTTATGTATATGTGTGTGTATATGTATATGTGTATATATGTGCATATACAATATATGTATGTGTACATATGTATGTATATGTACATGTGTGTGTGTGTTTATGTATATGTGTGTATTTGTATGTGTATATATGTGCATATACAATATATGTTTATATATATATGCGTATATGGGTGTGCGTGTGTGTGTGTGTTTATGTATATGTGTGTATATGTATGTGTATATATGTGCATATACAATATATGTTTATGTATATATGCGTATATGGGTGTGTGTGTGTGTGTGTATATGTATATGTGTATATATGTGCATATATGTGCATATACAATATATGTATATGTATATATATATGTGTGTGTGTGCGTATGTTAATATATGTGTGTGTTTATGTGTATATATGTGCATATACAGTATATGTATACGTATGTATGTATATATGTGTGTGCCGGTATATGTGTATATATGTGCATATACAGTATATGTATATATTTGTATATATGTGTGTGTATATGTATGTATATATGTGTGCATATATCTTATATATATATCACTGTTTATATATGTGTACACATATGCACGTATATGTATAAATACATACATATATGTATATATATATATGTGTGTGTGTGTGTGTGTATATATATGTATATGTATATATGTCTGTGTTTATATGTAAATAGTATAAACTTTGCCTGCTTACAGGATGTTTGCTTTAAAAATGTTTGGATGGAATCTGATGGGAAATGTATTTTTTTATACATTGTTATTCTTTCCACATTTACTTGTTACGGATTTGACAAAGATAGAAACAGCTTTGCAGAATTAGCTCGGATGAACATTTAACTCTAATAACCGAGCAGTGGATTCCAGCAACTTCTGTTCTTTTTGAATGAACTTATTATTTCCATTTTCTTTCAATGGTTTTCTGGTGTACATTTGCTTCTTAGAGTTATTTGAAGAAAAAAAATTGAACCTGACAGGAAATCTCATTTGCTGATGCACATCTGTCTGATAATAGAACCCCTTTCACTGAGCCACTGTGACCTATAATGTACTTATAGTATGTTAATTATACCAATTCTAACATTTATAATATGTTGTACCGTATACAGAGAGACTGTCATTATAAGAAGACAATTACTGAAATCAGTCTTGAAAATTCGCATACTGTTGTTGTCTTCTGTGATATATGTGGCTCATAAAACAACAAGTAAAAAGGCCATCTTATGCAAATGCCCGACACTTTGATTATTTTTAATTTACAGTTAACTAAATGCATACAAATTTAATGATTTGAATGTATAAGTGAGGTGGAAGCATGATGAAATAAGACTTTCCTTACATTCTTAGAGTCTTTTTAGTGCTTTATACACTCAGTGGGCGATATCTGTGTAGTAAGATGCTCTTAGAGGGAATACATTACACACACACACACACACACACACACACACACACACACACACACACACACAGAACCCATCTGGGAGTATAGATGTTGGCAGTGTTCCCTCAACTATAAGTGCACAGCAGAGGGTACAGATGGGGCTCTCTATACACACTCACAACCTCACCGAATGATTTCGTGGCAAAGCACCCCACACATACATGCATAAACAAACACACACACACACACACACACGCACACCAAGCAAACCAATAAAAGTGTTGTCTTTGTGCATGCATTATCTGTAAGCGAGCAGATGCAGCGATTAAGGAGCCTGTCACTGAAGGCATCTGTAAACTCTTGTACTTGTGTTGTCAAAGTGCAACTGCACATCAGCAACGATCTTTGTGCAGCCAGCACTCCGTCAGTCGTCCTCCGCCTCAGAATGAGAGAAAGAATGAACACGTATGAAGAAAACACTAAATCACTCAAGATCGAAGATCCTTTGAAGAAAAATATCAAGAAAAGTGGTGCTGGTGATGCTTTAATCTGGATCAGTATATCAATGCAATGAACAATGATAGACTATAATAATCCAAATTCAACCATCAATATTTTTGTGCCAATGCCACCTCAGAGGCTCTACAGCGGTAGACTTTATTGTTTTGTTTGGAGGGGAAAAAAGAGATTCTTTTGCTATTGTCATGTTTTCATTGTGATGTTTTTCAGAATTCAGGAAGAAAAATAGTGACATCAAATCTTAGTAATTGTTTGGAGAGTTGATAATATAAATGTTACATTCATTGTGTTAATGAGCATATAATATATTGTCATTGTAAATTAGTAAACTTGGGCCAAACTGTACTGAAACATTCAAAATTGACCAACATCTGCCAGTACTGATGATGACGTGCTCATATTTTCATGCATTCCGAGTACAAATGCAATATTACACTCGAGTGTATTCACTACCATCATTATCAGCATCACTGAAGCACGACTTCTCTGTAATATCGCTGAAATGAAGCTCCCTGCTCAACAATTTCCTTTTTTGTTTAGTTTTGTTTTTTGGTTTTTTTTTTTGCCCTTTTTATTTTGAGGCTTTGTATTCTCAGCAGTATTTCTTATTCCCTCCTGGAGATAATAACCAAGAACGGTGCGAAGGTGTACACGCATTGTGACCTTCCAGCTCAAAACTACGCGAGTGAACTGAAACTAATTAACACAATCTGAAACCCATTTGCTCAGTTTTTCCCACTTCACATAAACCTGTTCAGCCTATGCTCCTGCTGCGATGCCAGAACCTTCTGCTGGCTTCCTTTTGCTCAAGTAAATGAGATTAATGCTCGAGAAGGGCTTTAACCTTGAATTTTAGCATCCAGCTCCAGCTAGTTGCAATAAAAATGTTGTATAGAGATTCATGGCTATGCTAATGCGGCTCGGTTAAGTTAATTCCGTTAGTGGGTTATGAATTTAAACCTCTAGTTTAATAGCTTGCAGTGGCTACTTGCTATGCTTTCTGGGTATCTTAGCAGCTGCCCTGTTTGCATACAGTCAAAATGAATTGATTGTGACAAATAGTTTTGGCAAGTGCTCATTATACACACAGACAACCAATCGTATTTTAGAGCACACATAAACAAGCCATTTGCATTTAGATGAAGGCTCGCACATTATGTCCAGGAGAATGAGATGTAGTGAGAGCAGTTATGTTCATGTTGGCGGCAACAAGTTGCTCATACATAATGTTACGGAACACTCATTTGAATTTGAATAGGGATAATATTGATTAAGAACAATAATGACATTGTAATCGTACAATGAATGCAGATGAACATTTCCAGTCTAAAATGGCGAACGGCTGTCGAGGAAACTCTGATGTAATATGACAGTGATGATGATGATGATGATGATGAGGCTTCCTCTTCATTAATGTCCCTCAGGTGTTGAATGAGGCAGTGGGCGCCATGATGTATCACACCATCACCCTGACCAGAGAGGACCTGGAGAAGTTCAAGGCACTGCGCATCATCATCCGCATCGGCAGCGGCTACGACAACATCGACATCAAGGCTGCCGGGGAGCTCGGTGAGACTGAGGCGTCATCATCGTGCTATGAAGCCAACAATCTGTCTGGATGGACGTCTGTGAAGCCGTTATCTTAGCAAGTGTTCATCCAATCGATCTCAAACTTGTTATGCAGATTGCTGGTGCCTCCAGGGAGGGCAGTGCCAAGTTTGAAGGGTCAGAGTCTGAAACTCAACATACCTTGGGGCTGCTGATTGTCCCGTCTTTTCACAAGGGGGCCGCTTAAAATATTCCAACAATAAAGTCCACTTCAACAAGAACAAACACCAATAGATAAAGCTATCTTTCAAGGACAAGCACCAAAGAATATCACTTATTCTAAGAACAAACATCTTAGCTTAGAACAAAGAACAAGCACCAAAGGATAACGTTAGAATCGAAGATCTAAAAAAGAACACCTAAAACTTTGTTCCAAAAGTAAAGTACAAAAACACGCAAGGTATTACAGTCTTGGAACAAAGAACAAGCACCAAAGGATTGCATTAGAACTAAGAACAAACATCGTAAGATGATGTTAGCTTGAAACAAATGCCCAACGATAACATTAGCGTAGATGCAACACCAGCTTACAGCTAAGTTTGAATTCGAAAAGACATCAGTTTAGAAGCAAGAATAAAGACCAACAGATAATGTTGGCCCAAAACTAAAATCCAGAACCAAACTCAGAGATTGTCGTGGAGGTTTTGCCCCTCAAATAACAAGCACTTTAGAAGTGTCCTCGAGATCCAAGAGCCAAATTAGTGATGTTTTTGACATCACGCTCTTGGCCCTCAAACAACAGGCACTGCACACGTATGGATATGAATTAATGAATAGATAATAGTTTAAAACATCATTTTTATGCATGAAGACTAGGGTTACCTCGGATGGCAGCCAGAAAAAAACTCTGCTTGCCGCAGTTACTGATTATAAACAACATATGTAGCAGGATTTATCACTTAGACTAAACAGAATATGTAATGCATAGCATATGCAGAGCAGATGCTCCAGCACATTCCCATCTGCATCTTTCCACAGTTGTTTTTATTCTGATACACTCCTTATATACTTTTTACTACCTTGCCTTTTCCAGGAATTGCAGTCTGTAATATTCCCTCAGCGGCGGTCGAAGAGACAGCAGACTCGACACTCTGTCACATTCTCAACCTGTACCGGCGAAACACCTGGCTCTACCAGGCTCTCCGGGAGGGCACGCGGGTCCAGAGCGTGGAGCAGATCCGAGAGGTGGCGTCAGGGGCAGCCAGGATCCGAGGAGAGACGCTCGGCCTCATCGGATTCGGTGAGCTCCGTGTTTGGGTGGTTTTATTGCTGCGGGTTTTGTCACGTTGAGTCATTTGAAGGTTTAGTTTCTCCAGGATTCCTACGAGGCCTTGAAGGTTCTGAAGATGCTGATTTCACTCATTATGATCAAGGGTTAGAACTCAAATACTCCTTGAAAAATATGCATGAGCTCTCATGTTGCTGAACATGAGCAAAAAAATTAAATACTTGAAATGAAACTATTTTGTGATCACATATAAGTCAAAGATAATATGGTAAACAAATGAGACAGTATGCATTGGTTTTATGTGGACAGAAACAAAACAAAAACGCTGCAAACCAAAGTCTGAAAGTCAAGTCCAACCCAGCATTTGTCCTAAATTTTTAGGAATTTAAAGGCAGCCCGTCTCTGTCCTCAATTTATTTCCTGTCAAACAACTAAAGGGTTGGTCAGAATTTGAAGAGGTTGTCCTCCCTTCACCCTTCAGGCCGATCAGGCCAGGCTGTGGCGATGCGGGCCAAGGCTTTTGGCTTCAACGTAATCTTCTACGACCCCTACCTCCAAGACGGCTTGGAGCGCTCGCTGGGCGTCCAGCGAGTCTACACGCTCCAAGACCTGCTTTACCAGAGCGACTGCGTCTCTCTGCACTGCAACCTGAACGAACACAACCACCACCTCATCAATGACTTCACCATCAAACAGGTGAGAAATACTGTATGTCGTTTAACAGGCTGACACAATACATGTCCTTAACTTGCAGGTTCGCCACCGAAACATTATTCCCTACAGTTGGTAGTGTGGGTGTAACCCAGCAGATGCGGGTTGTTGGTTGCGTTGTGCGTCTGCCAGAACTTGTTTGTGGGTAACTGGCACTCTCAGCCTGTGTGAACAACCTTTTATCAAGAGCACAGATGCTGGGCACATGCAGGTATTTTGAGAACCTTGATGTTCCGGAATAACAGGTTGTCGCAGGGCATTTTAGAAACCACCACTTATCAATCAGTGATTGAAACGGTCACTGGCTCACGCTTACACAGACTCAAGGATCACATTGAAAGAAGATTCATGTACCGTAACGTCCTGCAATGGTTTTGCTGCTTGTACATTGCACCTCCCATCAGGCCTCTGCTGCCACCTGGAGGATGTTTACTGAACTGCCCAATTTTAAACCACAATGTAGTGGTTTAAATCATGATTTGCAGTCCGAGCAGCTGCTGTAAAGGGCAGCTTCTGACTGAAAATCATGTTACAATTTAATCTGGATCATCACATATTCCGCGCGTACGCTGAGTCAGACGTTTGCAGCGATGAAATGTTTAGTGTCCGTTAAAAATCGCCAGCTTTTCTAAAGCCCTTTCTGTCTAAATGTGAAGAGCGTGTGTTTGTGTGTGTTTGCAGATGCGTCAGGGTGCATTCCTGGTCAACGCAGCGCGGGGGGGTCTGGTGGATGAGAAAGCCTTGGCTCAGGCCCTGAAAGAAGGCAGGATACGTGGCGCTGCCTTGGACGTCCACGAGTCAGAGCCCTTCAGGTGTTTACCATCAGCCCTTCTGTTTCTCGTTAAAATAGCCTGAAACCAGCAGCACGTATTCATAGATCTATTCAGCTGTGTTTTAAAACCGATGTAATACGGTCTTGTTTGTTAGAAACCTGCACGGTGCAGGACTCAGTCACAGTCTGTCCCTCTGTCTTTGTGTCAACAGCTTCTCTCAAGGTCCCCTTAAAGACGCCCCCAATCTGATCTGCACACCTCACACGGCCTGGTACAGCGAGCAGGCGTCGCTGGAGATGAGAGAGGCCGCCGCCACAGAAATCCGCCGAGCCATCACCGGTACCAGCACCAACCTCTTAGCGCACACAAAACCCACCTGACACATTAACAGGCCCCCCCCCCCCTCACCAATCTTCTCCCTCTACTCAGGCCGTATCCCGGACAGCCTCCGAAACTGCGTCAACAAAGAGTTCTTCATCACCACGGCGCCCTGGGGAGTCATGGAGCAGCAGCAGCCTCAAGTTCACCCAGAGATCAATGGTGCCGCCTACAGGTAGGAGGGAAGGGGGGTCTTCTAGGAACCCAACAGGCCTCTGACATCACTCAGAGATCACCTGCAGCAGAGGAGGCGGTGGGGGGGGGGGGGTACTTTTGTTCTCATGTCCATATGTATGTTGATCTGCTGTTCTGGATAGAGAGCTGTTTTTCTAAATGGAACCTGGCCCACAGCCTCCATATCGTTTCAACCAGACTGAACTGCTTCTCTCACACAGCCGAGTGAACCAAACGATGGTACAGGCCATAGCAACGGGGGGAATGCAGGACAAATTATATACCTAATACTCAAGCAGGTAAATGAATCCCACCGGGTCAGCGCTGATCAATGACATCATGAATCAAAGCAGACTGACTTTTTCTGCTCTCACTCACCTGTACTGCACCTACCCAGCCCCCACCCCTCCCACCCACCCACCCACCCTCACCCCCACCCTGTACTAGACCAGATGTTTTTAACATGTTTGAAGAAGAACTGTGATGTGGGTAGTTTGTCAATTTCAAACTAGAACATCCGTTTGAATGTTTCTGGATCGGAAAGGTTCTAGTTCACCCAAACTCCAAATATTTCAACGTTCCGAAGATCTTGGAAAGTTTCTGCGTGATGAGGTAGAAGTGTAGTGGTTTTTGTTTTTGGGTGGACTAGCCCTTTAAATACCCCTCCTACCAGACCACCCCTAATAGTGTCACGTGTTTCCTCCAGTCCTGCAGCGCTCCCTCCAGGGTTCAGTACCCAACCCCCCCAGTGTCAGACACGTGCTAATCTGTTGTCTCAGTTGACTGATCTGTATGTGTGCAGTTTATAATCCGTGCACTTGGATTTAATGATCATTATGCACGGGTTTGAAATTTACACCTGTGTTACCGTAATCTGCGCCCCCTTTTTCCTCATCCACATTTAGTGCAGTTCTTTTTAATCGGACCACATTTTACTGTGCTTGACTTAAAAGAAAATTCCTCCACATACGTTTTTGATATCATAATTTTCGGCCTTTTTTCGAAGCAGAAATGTGAAAAGACTGCTGATTTCACCCTCTCACGTCTCCTCAATCACTGCTTCTCTTTTGTCCTTTTTGACAGGAAATGAGGCGACTTTGTGTTTGCGACTGTCAGACGAACCGTTGAACGCGACACTTATGGCGTTTTTCGAACCCTCTTGACGTTTTAACGGCTAAATGACGAACCGTGACAGCCATTGATGACAACACTCGCTAGTTGCAGCGGTGTAATTTACAGATTGCAGAGCTGTGTGTACCGATTAGGAATCTAAATTATAAACTGTCCACACAGATTTGCGCGTCTCTTTTTTTTTTCTCGGCTAACACCAGAGACTCGGCAGATTACTGTTGCATAAATATGTCTTTAGTTGATAGACTACGGAGCATCAACACACGCGATCAGTTTGAAAGGATACAGCTTTTTCATGAGTCTGCCTTTAATAACTCAGGACTTGGACTTTTTAGTGAGGAGCAGCAAATATTCATCTCAGCACTTGTAAGCTGACTCCCGTATCGTTGGGTGTGTTGATGACTTCCTGTCCGGTCTGCAGGTTCCCTCCTGGCGTGGTGGGCGTTGCCCCTGGTGGGATTCCTGGGCCTATGGAGGGCTTATTACCTGGGGGGGTGCCCATCGCCCACACTCTACCCCCTGGCACCCATCCATCACAGGCCACCTCCCCCAACCAACCCTCCAAACATGGCGACCCCATGAGAGAGCACATGACTGAGCCGTAGGACTGCCGCTGGAGCCGAGCAACCTACGACACCCCCCGCCCCTCCCCACTGAACCCCCACCCCACCCCAACGGTAACGCTTGACTTCAGCCATCTGAACCCACCAGCAGAAACCCTGCCGAGCGACGTTTCACTCTTTCTTTTTCTATGAAACCACTAAGCCCATGTGAGGACAGCGGACGTTTACACACACACACACAGACACACACACACACACACACACACACATATAGGCACACACACACACTCACTCTGGAGCTGCCACACGGCGATGGGACTGACCGTCACACCCCCCTCCCCCCATTCATGTCTGTTGATTTCTTCTTCTTGTCTTTGTTTTGCGGGGGAGATTCCTCCTGACGTCTGGGACAAGTCGACCACGTCCAGGACGGACATCTGGATTTCAAGGAAAAGCTTGAGAGGACAGTGACTCCATAAATGTCCCGTCAAGCCTTCCAAACCCCCCACCCCCACCCCCCCAAACCACCAACACCACCTCTTTGTCGATTTGACCCATTTCAGCACAACAACAACAGAAAAAAAAACACCCGTCTTATGTTCGTTTTTGTTTTGTTGTCTTCTTCTTCTGTTCCTCTTCTATATTGTGTTGTTCTGTTTCTGAAGATGAATGAGTTTGTGGTCACGTGTGTTCAGTAGAAAGGCAAAAGCCAGCCGGTGACGACAGCGGCGACATCCATCTTTGATCAGCTCTTCACTGCAAGCACCAGTGGCCCCTGAATGTAGAGGACGGACGCGGGGCAGCCGATGCGCTTTCCAGGTCCCGGAGGAAGATTTTGGCCCTTTAAAACAACAACAACAACAACAACAAAGAGTTTGATATTGTACGTTGAGTGTTCGTCACCTCAATGAAACATTTAGCTCTTTTTTTTTTTTTTTTTTGGAAGGTACCTCTGATATTTGCATCCAAACATGGAGCTGCAGGTGCGTCGCTACGCCGGCTAGCAACAAAGCAAAACTAAGAAACAGCAAATCTCTCACTGACTCAGGAACCAAAAAAAACAAAAACCTACAAAAAAATATGAATAACCATCAAATCTGTCCAAACAGAAAAGAAAAAAACCCACTTTCTTTTCACATCTCCACCTATTTCTCCATCGTGGTATTATTTTTTTTAATTTTATATATCAAATGTACGTTTATGGATGTTTTGAGTCCTGTTAGATTTGTATTGTTCAGTGTTCTTATAATCATAGTCTCCTCTGTGAGCGACCCGCCCTCTCTTTCTAGTTTCTCCTTTTTTTTTCCTCCTTTTTTCCCCCCTTTTTTTCTGCTCTAATGGAAGCCAGCTGTGGAGGCTCGGCGGCAGCCACATCCATCCCTTTAGCCCCCGTGACGTTAGCGAGAGACGGCTGCTAGCAGATCGTTTTGGTTTTTAGTGTGAGTGTTTGTATTTGTTTCTTGTACAAGGTGAACATATAGCATTACAGTGCAGCTGGAAACAATAAATAAAACATACTGTTCTGATTGATGATAGGCTCAGTTTTTGTTCTTATTATGCTGTTAATGTAGATGTGGATAGTCTCTATTTTGCTTTTTTTTTTGCTTTTTTTTTTTTGGAACTAGTATGGCTCGGAGGTAGAGCGGCTGTCTTGCAACCGAAGGGTCGCTGGTTTGAGCCTCACTTCCCCTTGTTACCGTGTAGTATCTTTGAGCAAGATACTGAACCCCTGATTGCTCCCGATGGCCCTGCGACGGACAGGCGACCCGTCCAGGGTGAACCCCGCCTCTCGCCCAATGTCAGCTGGGATAGGCTCCAGCCACCTTAACAGATAAGCAGTATAGAAAATGGATGGATAGATCGTATGAGATCATTTATGTGGGTGTCAAAGGAGACGCTCAGCATGTCCCCTTGATGCTTATTGTTTTAATTTTCATGACCTGCAACGTCACTGTTTTGGTTTCCTCTCAGAGCTCAGTGGGCAGCTGTTTCCAACAAAAAAAGCTCTATAACTCCCCCCCACATGACCCCCACCGCCACCGCCACCACCACCGCCACCCCACCCATCCCCGCCAGGCATGGAGACAAAGTTAGTGCCAGCTGGGGAACAATGTGGCGCATTTAGCAGCTCAACAGTCACATATTTGTCAGAGGAGTTAGCAGAACTCAATTGTGTCAAACTAAATCGGCAAGCGTTCACGAACAAGTTTGTTATTAATTTGTGTTTATTAAACTCTCATCTTTAATAAACACTGCGTCATCACCTGAAGAGCTGAGAAACTGAAGGAGAAATCGAGCGGATGAATCCGGAGTGACGTTTTCATCATTTTTCTGCACCCACTGCTGCGTTTATATGGGCCCTAATATTCCAAAAATAATCAGATTAATAGTCCAATCAAACTAATATGTCTGATGTAAACGAGTTAATCTGCATGGAGCGAGTCAGTCGTCCAAACGGGTCTCAATTGATAATTAGTTTGGCAGTTAAATATTAACTTTAGAATCAGATGAGTGGGAGTTTGTATAAGTGGAGTTCATGTGCATGGTTTGTCTTTGAAGAAAAAAGTCCGAATTTCATTATTTTCATTTCCCCTTTCCTCTGCGAGAACAAGCTGGACAGCTGTCTTTTTTGTAGGGAAAAATAAAATAATAATTGTCAATATTTCCAGAGTTTCTGTGGATCCAAAAAAAATTGTTGCAGTATTCATCAAACAATGGAAATAATGCTACAAGCTACTTTTTTAAAGGCCACAAATCAGACATCAAATAAGTAGTTTTAAATGACCTAGAAATGCACGTGAACAATTAACGTGTTTCTTTTTACTGAACAACACTTTTGGATGCTTCCTCGAAATCATAGTTAATATTTAAAGGTGCTCCAGTTTTGATTAAAATAGATTTCTAAACATATATATATGACCTTCAATTCACTTGTTTTGTCTGCGGGTGTAATGTAGTTTATGTCCACTAGAGGGCGATTGAAATCTGAGCGAATAGAAGTTCAGGGCTCATTTGTTTAATTTTCTGCGACGTTAAAAGACACGAATGTAAATGTCTAGAAAATATGTGACAGGAAACGGTTAATTTGGACATTCAAAAAGGTTTTCCTTTATTTTCTTCTTTTTTTTTTGAATTCCTTATTTTTGCCTGATCTTTGTGTTACACTCTGTATAGTGATGTCAGGCCTAAATCCACAAACCATCATGGTCACAACTGCAACTATTGCATAAATACAAAGCAACATACAGGTGATGCTCAAAGTGTGAATGACTTGAATGGAACATGTAAGCTTACACTAGGAGATGGCAAGAAAAACAAACACAAAAAAAGCAAACATTCACGGCAAAAATAAAAACAAAGGTAACAACTCGTGGTTTTTTTTCGTAGTATTTTTTTTTTCTGTCAGCTTTGGTTTTATATGTTGCAGCCTCTCACAAAGACTTTTTAAACATAGACGTGGTTTTCACATAAAGACGACAAACGAGTGTCACGGGGTGAACGATGAGGGTGAAGTCGGACGACACATGCTATAAAGGGACAAAGAGGAAGCAGGAGATTAACGTGACTCTGGGTTTCACGTACGACATTGAATGCGTCTCACTAGCCCCCAATTCCCCCCCCCCCCCCCTTAAAAAAAAGCACCAGGTTTTAGGCATCTGGATGAGGTACTAAAAATAAAAATCAACAACAAAAGTAAACCGATGGTCATGATTTCCTCACAACAACAGTGTTTCTGTTCAACGTGTCTTCATCAAGATTGCGAGAATAACAAACCCACATTAAGGAGGAAAAAAAATATACAGAAAGCTCTTATTAGCTCAAATAGGTATTACAAACAATAAATATGTAGAGTAAATTGAGAAGGGAAAAAACCCGCGCGCACGCACACACACACACACACTTCTCAGTTCAATCAGTCTGGACAAAAACCGAAGATCCACATTTACGTGCCAAACCTTGGTGAGTATAGATGTGACTTTTCAAGAGCTTCATATATGACCTTGTTCAAGCAATGATATTAATATAGAAATGTTTTTATTATTATTAAATGTGCAGTGCTTAAGGATTAAAGTAATTTATTATTACACAATCTCTGGTTTTCTAAAGATGATATTGGCTTCGTCCCTGCCCGACTGGAAAATACATCAAAAAGTTCAATTTGGAAATGTGCTTTTTGTCAGTGCCCATACTGAACAGATATAAAGTGTTGAGTTCAATCAATGCTGGTATATTTCCTTATACTTGTTTTAAACAACCACATGCATTTACATCTAGGATAAAGACTCCTTTTTTCCTTTACATTTGAAAATCAAAACAACTCAAAGCTCATTTGCATTGGTAAACCTTTATTCTCAGTCCGTATGTTGCAGCAGTAGAGTTTAGTCAGTCCCACGTGTTGATGACGTCTTCTGTCTGAGGTGGGAGGTGAGTCGGGGGGCCCGTGCTTCCCTGTCCTCCTCTGAAGACCTTCACAGTTTGTCCGTGTCAGGAAAGCAAAAATAAAGGTCAAAAACAAAGGAACATTTGTAGGTGTGGGGTCCTGCCCACAGACGCGGACCGCTTCAGTTCTGTCACTCGTCGTCGTCGTCTTCCTCCTCCTCGCCGTCAGACAAAGAGGCGCAGGCTCGGATCTGCCGGTAGCCATCCAGCCACTTCTCAACCATCTGGGTGATGAGCGGGTGGTTGCGGCGGCGCGAGCTCTTCTGAAGAGCCACCAGGACACCGCCCTCCGTCACACAGCAGTCCAACCACTCCCGCAGTAGCTTCTCCTGCTGCTCCTCGTTACCCATCTGAGGAACAGGGCGAGACAGTGGGCTGTCAGATGTATAATATCAAACACTCAGATTGATAAAGCTACTGCTGAACCAAGAGGAGTAAAAGTTGAGGCCCTTACTTCCTGTGCAGAGAGGAAGTGGATGTGAAGCAGCTTCCTCTCACTGTCCACCAGCGGCAAGAACGTGACCGTCACGTCGTCATCTGTGTTGAGGTTGGCGCCCGCGCCGCGATTGTCAAAGCCGTCGTTCTCCATGGCCACCAGCGCTGAGAAGTGGCCCCGAGTGTAGCCCAGAGCGATGGGGCTTTTCCAGCAGAAACTCTGCTCCCACAAAAGGGGCAAGTACACACCTGCAAAATGGCGAGACACCAAACAGATGGCGTTTGTCCAGGTTATGACATGGGATCATCTTCCCTGTACAACATACAGTCTGCCACTGTAACTTTGATGTGGTTCTGGATTACTTCAAATGATGTGTAACCCCGTAAACAAGCTAGCGCCTCATACTCCTACTATAAACAACAGAACGTTACCTCAAGACAAGGACATAAAACTGGGCCAGAGAGCAAAGCTCTCACTTTAGTAGTTGATTCACATTCAAAACATCACTTAGAGCCATGAGCTTTGGGTAACGGCTGAAACAGAGGCATCAGGGGGAGGAGCTTTGATGTGCTGGCACACGCTCTTTGCAAACATTGCATATAGCCGCTTTGAGCTAAGCAACCATAGCAAACATCAGATCTGAGATCATATCACACCCTCCATCAGCCGTGTATTCACTCTCTACATGAAGACATACATTGAAGTAGGAGCAATAAATGCCAGTGATTATGCATCATGTAAGTGGGGGAGTTTCTTATTTCTCTAACACACCAGGCGGCTCTGTCAGCTCCTCACCACCGTAACCGACACCAGCATCGAGCAACCCTCTCCCCAAGTAACCGCGATACTGTTACGGGCCACACTTGGAGCCCACCACCCCTCCATAGGCGCCAACGTACACAGCTCTCTGGCTCTGGTGTACTCGGGCTCCTGGCGGGAGTAAATGGCTGTTCCGTGAGGAGGGGGCTCCGCCGCAAGCAGCCGGCGCTTACAGGCCACTTTCATCATCCCCACTACAACGCAGTCAACAGGCAAATTAAAGCCAGACTCTTTTTACTGCACGCCACAAAGGTGGACCCCACTCTCACAGGATTGTTGGGACTTTGGGGATCTGATGGTTTACGTATGTTCATATCTGGGTGTGTTTCCTTGCATTGCTACACACTTCTGTAGGACAGATGAGGTGTTTTGTGGTGTTGTTCTTTTTTTCTTTTTTTTAAATAGCCCCTGAATACCTCCTAAATTAAAGAACCTAACCTGATACGAGTTGCAAACTGTAATTTAGCGGGAGATCAGAGACAGCTATGTCAACTATGTCAGTTATGCAGACATACGTAGGCTGCAGCTATTTCACAGAGGAGCTCTAGTCCTCCGACGCCCGCTGGAGGGGAAATTACAATCCATATTTATCGATATTCAACCAGAGAGAACACACTGCTCACCTTGAAAACGGGTGTACCCAAGCGTTTCCCCACGGAAACTTTTGTAATACTTCACTCCGTAGACGATGATTGGCCTACGAAGTATGTGTGCAAGAACAAAAATATGGGTCTGTTCCAAGCTGGATCCTGGCTGTAAAACACAACATAGACGCAATTAGAAAGCTGGGGCCAGTCAAACTACAAAGCACAGAATCTTAAATACTGTACACTCGCTGTGCCAAGTAAAGCCAGCATACTCCCAGCCTTTTAAACATTCAAAAACACACACAATTACTGCACTTTCACACCCTGATATAATAACAACCCGCCCAAATACTTGGTCTATGAGGTCACACGGAGCAATGGGAGGCAGAGAAGAAGTGCTGATGACAGACAGGATGCACTTTCAAAGGGCATTACAGATGAAGTGTATTGTGGTAAGAGCAGTCGAGCTTCATGCATAATTCACAATTCATTTGTGTGTCGCATTTTAAGCATATTTTGACGAGTGTGTATGTGTGTGTGTTTTGTGAGAGTGAATGTGTACATACCTGACTAGCCAGGGAGAGGATAAAAGCCCAGTCCTCCTGCCACTGCTCCTCCCGGAGTGAAAAGTGCAAGCCGAAACTTTGGGAATACCATGATTCCCATTCCTTCCAGCGTGTGTAAAACCTGCGCGCGCACACACACACACACACACACACACACACACACACACACACACACACACACACACACACACACACGCTTTAAGCTGTGATGCTATTACACCTCCCTGTAGACGAGTGAGTGCCAGCTTTTCTCTGCGTTCCTCCATCTGTGTTGCAGCTTCGGTTGGATGGTGATTAGCCATTACTACTACATAGTCATTTTGTCTTTGAGAGGCCCCTCAGTTAACCACAAATCACGCTGGCTTTGGGAGACACGTGGAGCCGGTCTCAGGCCTTCATTTGTTTTAGAGCTCCCGCATGTAAACAACAGGGAGAGTTGCTTCAACTCCTCTTAATTGTGTGTCTTCTCTACTAAAAGACTATCATTTCCACATCAAGGTTTAGGATCTTCGCATGAGACCAGATTTCAAACAGTCATGAAATGTGCCGCAATGCTAGACTTAAATGTTAATGTTGTTTAGGTGTTGTGGCTTGAGCTTGACACTAAAATACAATTAAAATATGAAAAAACAGAGCGGGACGGCTTCTTGATCCTAGTTAACATTACAAAAACAAGTGCTCTTGGGAGGAAGGTTTGAATACATCTTGACAAAGTAGCAAAAAACATGCTGAAGCACAATGAATCAAGTCAATAGTCTACTTAAAGAGCCTAAAAGCATTTTAATCTGCTTCTTAAACAGAACACTTTTTTTCTATATTTTTTTTTACAAGTATCTTCATTGAAAACATTAAAAAAAAAACTGTTTGTTTACATTAATTCTGAAGTTGAGAGTGTGGAGCCAGTAGTGGAACAAGTAGAGAAAATGGAAACAGCAGATTTAACGTTTAGGCTGTTTTGTAATCCTAGTCCAGTCGGGGAGCCTCACCAGTGAGAACAGTCATGCAGGCTGTCGTGGAGGGTCTTACGGAGCACCGAGTCCTTGTCATAGATGCCCCATGTAGCCTGCAGCACCGAGTCCAGCAGACAGTCTCCGGCCGTGCGATTCCACAGGGCATACAGCCGGCTATCCAGCCTCGTCCCGAGCTCCAAGGACCAGTTTATGATGGGAGACTCCTCTTCCAGTTCTGAATGAGCAGGGAGGGAGAGCTGAGCGTCAAAACTTTGATGTGTTTTTAGCGGTAGCAACGACATGACGTCAAAGAAAACATACTGTCCTTAGAAATCTGACGGTGAGGGGCGAGAGGAGGTTTTTCTTTGTAAGACAGGTGATGGCATTTGAAAAGGCATTTGTATGGAGGTTAATGACGACTCACACCTGTCAAAATAGATCTGACACAAGAGACTGCAGGAACACCAAGGGTGAAGTCAGGTTACACGCGCGTGATACGGCATCAAACCGCAAGAAAATGAGGCAATTTTCTAAAACGGGACAGAAGACAAAAAAAAAAAAAAAAAGCATATCAAGTGTGCCTGCATGTCTTAATGGCAGAAGAATTTGACAAAGTGCAAATAAAAGCAGTCTTTTTCTCACGTAAACTCTAAAAAAAAGGACATTATAGCAGCACAACTGGCCACCCACGTAACAGCACTTTCTTTTTTTAATTCAAGTAATGGTGACCACTAAACGACTGAATGTTTTGACTTGTACTTCTTTTTAAATGCCCTTCAGCTGAAAACGTCTGCATGTACGGTTGATGATGAGTTTAGCATGTGCACGTCATCTTTCATCAGATTCCCTCTCATGCTTCTACCATAATTTAAATGTTTAGGATTTATATTAAAGACAGGTTTCATCACTGGAAAGAATGTTATTTTAAAACCAGGCTGCCTTTGGAGTAGATCCTTGCAAATATGTTGAAATTCCTGGTACACAACTAGAGAAAGAGTATTCTCGGGGTAGAAACCTTGGCTCGTTGCCTTCCCAGGCTGCTCGTTGCTGGATGGCACTGCACTTCTGTCTATTAATTTGGACGATGAAGAGGAGCTCTGGGTGCAGGCAACATCCAGGGAAGTTTATCACTGCTCATTTGCATATACAACTCACTCTGTCATGATTCAAAGCTTCATGAAAAATATTGACTGTTTCCCTTTAATTAAACCCTTAAACAATTCAATGCTGCTGCTTTGACAGATGTATTTTTTTTTTTTTTTTTTTTTTTTTAGAGGGGATGGAGCATCTGAGCTGGTAGTGTCTTGAGACAACAAGCTGTCTCCAAGGGGAAAGTCTAACTGTGCACGTGCTTGAAATTTAAAAAAGAATGAGATTTTGTTTAAGTGTTTCATTTAAAAGAAATGCTTTTAGTTTGGGAAGCAGTGACAACAAGAGATCGATATGGTTTTGTTCAGTTTCAATCACACTCACACACGCATGCTTCCTTTAGGGAGTCAGAGGCGGTTTACAATGCAGTGTAATCAGATTTAAACCCATTTTTAATGCCTTCTCTTAATCCATTAACCTGGAAAAGGAGACTGATTTGTGTTCAAATTAGCATTAATAAATCCTGCTTCTGCCTAAAGTGATTGCCAACATGCACACAGACCCAACTAAAGAGACTCTTGAAGGTTAACTGAGAGGGTTGAAGAAGAGTGCAGATCACACATATTCATAATCAACTGGTACACACCGACTGTACACACAGACGCAAAGAGAACACGCAGCGTTGTCAAGAGAAAAGAACAAGTAATAAAACATTGTCAGTGTTCAGCATTGTTCCAGCTCGAGTGTGGAGGATGTGAGGGGGCTCCCTCTGTTTGCCAGACCATCGTCATCATCCTGGATCTGGTTTCTCTCTATTATAGCAATTATATTTGCATGTAAGCACAGCATGCATCAGCTACGACTGCAATACAGTGAATAGTTCACCTTTCTGTACATCTCGGTCCAGCACCTCATCAAAGAGTTTTTCCTGAACAGCTGGGGGCAGGTCCTCAATGTCTGAAACAAAAGAACCAAAGGGGAAAATAATAAGTAACATATCAAGAGAAGGGGAAAAAAAAAAAAAAAAAAAAACTTTTAAAACCAATAAATATGAAGAGGGCCAACTACAAAATCCTTATTTCAACTCAAGCCACGTGTTTTGTTCTTTCCATGCAGCTGCTTTCTCTACATGCACAGAGCCCTTGTCAACACAGAAGCTTATTCTTTTGCTAAAATAAATGAATGCATCGACTATGTGGAACAGAACAGAATGACTCTATGGTGGCCAGAAGCCAAGGTCTGTATTGTCCTAACCACACTGCACAACAAAAATCCTTAGCTTAGCGACCAACAACAGACTAAAGAATAATAGCAAATCCACACACAGAAATTAAGACAGAAACGACATTGTGTGCATAAAATGTTCAAGAAAGAGATTGTCAAACACGTTTAATATAGCTTTGTTATGAATTACAGACATGTAGTTGGTGCGCTGGTTGACACTGTACAAGAACAATACTGCGACAGTGAGTCGGAGGAGGCCTCCGTCTTCTGGCAGTTGGAATCGGACAAGTGTTTCATTATGTCCCTTCAGCATCTTAACAACAAGCAATTTCATAGCCCACAAGTAAACAAAATGAGTATTCTATCACATTCTTGGCCAGCCAGAAGGGACGGGCAGACAGACAGTTTAATTTCCACTTATATATAATAAAGAAAATACTCTGTGAAAGACTTGACAGCAGCACAGTTCCACTAAAGAGGTTCTGTTCCAGTCTTGTTTGTTTGTTTGTTTGTTTGTTTGTTTGCTGACCTGCAGGCAGAGTGAAGGTCACCAGGTCTGTGAGGAAATAGCAGGTGAAGTCTCCTTTGCGCTGATGAAGAGAGGCTGCTACCTCACGGCGAATCTGCTCCGTCAGCTCAGGACACACCATGGCTGGAATACACTTGGCAGCCTGCTGGGACACCTACACGGGCAGGAAGAGCAGGAAGGACAGACAGCACTTAATAGATAAAAAAATAAAAGAAAAAGAGGCCAAAGTAATAAGTGAGAGTAAGTATAACAATTGTGAAAGGCTATTTTTCACAAGAAACTAGTAGATATTAAGAAAAAAAATTGTGTTCAATTGTCTAAGAGGAACAGAACCACTCGCTGCCTAAATAAGTCCTCACTCAATTTAAGATCTGATTCCAGCTTTTCCCTTTTTTAAGTTAAGAAGAGAAATCAAGAAATCTGCCAAGGCAGTAGAAGAAGACAAAGAGTTTAAGCCTCTGGATGTTTAAACCATAAGAAACTGGAGGGCGCTAGGAGAGCACATACCTCAGCCAAACCAGTTAAAAAAAAACATTCTGACTATGTTAAACGGCTCTGGCCCAAAATTTACTGGGTTCTTCCTTTGCCTGGGGTACACTCTTCCAGTTTGGTCTGATTAAAATTGGTCACATATGTTTTGTGTGATTCTGTTGACAGACGGACCAATGGTACTGAAAACGTGACCTTCTTTGCAGAGGTAATGAAGTTACTACCAGAGATTTGGGAACTTTTCCGCAACTGTATGAAAAGCCTCTTCGCAAACTGAGTAAGGACACAGTCCAAAGGTAATCATGTGGGTTTATTTAGCGTTAAAGTATGTTTTATACACACAGAAAAAGGCACAGAGAGGATAACGGGGAATGGGGATGCCTTAAATTAGACAAACACACCCACACCTCACATACATATACACACATACATACATATATATACATATATATACATACACATATATATACATACATATATATACATATATATACATACATATATATATATATATACATACATACATACATACACATACATATACATACATACATATATACATACATACATATATATACACACACACACATATATATACATATATATACATACATATATATACACATACATATATACACACACACACACACATATATATATACATACACACACACATATACGTGTGTGCATATATATATATATATATATACACACACAAATATATGTATGTATATTAATATATTTATTTATTTATTATGTAATGTGTATATATACATTTGCATGTATGTATGTATGTATGTATGTATGTATGTATGTATGTATGTATGTATGTATGTGTATATATATGTGTAAAAGCCAATGATAGAAACATACCACTTTAGAACTTTGCACAAGTCAGTGGATCTCAGTGAAATGATTTTTCCCGCATAGTTGAACCCATTTTGTGTTTCTAGGTAAGAGACTCTGACCTGAATGAATGTTACATTCATTTATTCAATCTATGTTCCCGTTAGGACTAAAGAAATATGTGAGCTATTCAAACAATTGTCAGCCCTGAATATTTTTAGGGGCATGATACAGTGTCTCACTGGTTACTCACTGACCCGCTCTGAAAGGAAACTGGGACAGTGGCTGTGAGTGTGGGAGGAGAGGTGTGTATACAGATAATCTCGGATAACAGTCCCGTCAGAAAGAAAGCTGCAATCCACCTCAGGCATGAGCACGCAGCAGCTGACACAAACACGATTTCAATGAGCCCTCTTTCTACAGAGACCTGGGAGTCCACAAGGACTGGAACCTTTTGGTGAGTTGGTTGGTCAAAGCCAGTCGTGTGTATGATCTTAAAACTTGTTTGTTTCTATCAAAAACTGACGAGCCTGCATTTGTCATCAAGACAAATTCTGGAAAATTAAAAGACACTCTCATACTGCTGCTCTGCACTGCTACAACCACCACCACATCTGAAAAAAATCCCCATAAACATTACGACAGAAGCTGTGCAGAGATTTCAGCACTGAGATTTTCACATGTAACGAGATCACTCAGCTGACTCAAGTTGTGTGTCAGCAGCCATTGTGAACTGAATGTCCTGCTCTGCTTCACTGCCACTAACTGAGCAGAGGAGAGAGCTGTGGTGCAACTCTGTTGTCTCCCTACAGTGGAAAGTCACTACGATTTGGCCTGACAGTCACTAGAACTGGCAGCAGTGTTGTGAATGACTGGAGGGGCAGCATTAACCTCCGTATGGAGCTCCACTCCGTTTCTATTGAGCCCTTCCTCTAAATGAGACTCTACACTAATCTTCTAAATTCAAATATGTAATCAAATTATGAAAAAGGCTCAAACAGATTTCAAATGTAAAAAATATACAGCAGGACTACAGCTGATGTCCATTGTGCAAGTTCTTGCATGGGACTGTGTTGCACTGCATCGAGATGACACAAGTTACACAACATCATTGGAAATTACAGTAGAACACTGCTGCAGAGTGATTAGCAGTTTGTGCAACCAAAAAAAAGTATTTTCTGGAAATGTTTGGCTGTTACCTAATATGTGTATCAAAATTAGGCAATAACACTTATGAACTCTTCGGCTGATCTCACTCCGAGAAACTGCATGTCTGTAGTTCTCAATCTAGCACTAACTACAGGGAGGAAAGAGATCAAACAAGGTCTCTTTTACAATGAAATGCGCATGTATCTTTCTATGGACACAAAATAGATATTCAAATACATTTCCACTATGTGTTCTTGTTATCATTACTGTCACTTGCGTGATGCTAATGGAACTGTGCAGCACATCAATGCCACGACAAAAAAAAACAACAACAAAAAAAACCCAGTAAAGCAGACCTTTTTGTGTCATGTTGCATTTAGGATTTAGTAAGGATCCTGACACGTTTGCAAGAGCGGACGTTGACGGAGGTCCACTCTCTCTGAGTGTCCCATCTAATTTATGTCCTGAAGTAAATTTTGAAAATTGCACTCAGTTATGACAGAAGGTGTAAAGGGAACATGAAAAACCAGTTGTGAAAGCTGTTCAGTTGGTAGTTGTGATCTACTGCTGTGTGTTTAGAAGTGACATGGTGTGAGAACTTTGACAAAGTAAACGAAAAAGTTAGTCATATTTTTAAAAACATGTCCTGTCTCCCTGCAGTTTCAAAAATGCCAAACATAACATTAAAGGGAAACCCTCCTCCAGCAGCCGTAGTTTCGACAGGTGATTCCTGACATTATGTGGAGAGGGAAAGAGTAACATTCTATCGGTTGTCTGCACTGACCTCTGTGAGTAGCACAGCCAGCATATCCTGCCTCTGGAAGCGGATGGCTAAGTGAACCAGCGTGAAGCCGTCATCAAACGCAGATGAACGATTCAACAGCCGCACCTCGTCTGAGGTTAACTGCCTCGCGATGTCACCTCCGGATGATTTGTAGGCCTCTACAGCTGCCAGGTCTCCTTCCACCACACCTTATGGAGAAAGAGGAGGGGGTTGATTACAGTTTACACAACAGTTGTACAAGAAACATATAAAATAAGAATCACCGTTATCATCAATCACTAACAGCCCTTGGTCAACATTGGTTAAAAAAAAGAGAAGATAATCGCATCAAGAATAGACACAAAGGATATAAAATTAGCCCACGTATTTTGTGGACAACCTTGTGCAGAGGACATTCTGTGCTCAACCACTGAGTGTGAAATATTAAGGGACCAGAATGTGCTCTGTGGCCGCTCCAATGTTGTGAAGAACTTCTGACTTTAAAGTGGAGGGGAAAGACAATAGGAGGGCACTCTCAATTATTTCTTCTGATTTTAATGGCTGGGCTCAGAGGTTAGCATGAGTGCTGACAGACATGTTGCAGCAGAAACATGCAGATGTTTGTTTTATATGGTTTTGGGTACAAAGTGAAAACATTATGAAGCGACCGCAGCCATTTATGTCATCCTCCAGCACACAAACAAAACTACTGACCAATCTGGTCAGTAAAACAAAAGGAGAAACATTTCTGGCTTTATGCAACAAAAACATTACAGCATCTTCTTTTTTTAAGTGCTCAAGCTTCACACGCAGAGAGAAGCAGTAACCTTTTGGTCCATAATATGTTTTAATCTCAAAAGGAGTGAAAAGCATGGAAACCAAAGCAATACACTGATAAAAGTCGACTGAGAATGAAACATGGATGGTTGCATAATCAGGTAAATATGAGTTCAATCAACTCTCCATCGGACAAAGTAAACCACCCTGTCATAATAAATCATCTGGAAAAGTGTCCTTTTATGTCAAAGTCAAACCTCAACACTTAAATTAATCTGAGTACAGAATAGCTCTGCAAAAAAAAAAATTCTCTTTCCTTTTCTAGCAAATACAGTAAATACTCGTATAGTATTCTCTGGCACATTTGACAGTATTAAACACTGCTGAGCTTTTGTTCTCACGTCAAAAGACCACACACAATGCTCAGCTGCATAATCTGTGTGTGACTGAGAGAAAGAGAGTGAGAGAGACATGGAGTGGGTGGAAGGACTCGCTGTGCCATGTGGAGCAGGCTAGCACTAGGAGAGATGAAGAGAGAAACTACACAATAGCAGCGCAGTGTGATAAAGGGATCACAACTACTTTCCACAAAACACTCCACTGCCGAGGGTGTGTCCCTGTACTGCTGCACGGATCCATTAGAGAACACGCAAAGCAATTATTCATACACTATACAACAAGACAGATAACAAACTAAAGATCAAAGAACACACTACTCCCTTTAATGTGCCAAATATCAATGTTTTTATAAAAGAGTAAGTCTTGTAAAATATTGATATTTGGTGTCAGTGTATTCATAACAAATATTAATATTCCTTATTAAAAGAGCTGGAGTTTTAACCCAAGCCCTATGTTATCATTTAGCTTACAATGCTGACTAGCATGTGTGGAGGAACTACACAACAATTAGCCACTTCATTGTATCATCTCGGTTTTCAAATTCTGTGAAACGGACAAGACAACATATTGAATAATCAATAGTTCCTGCTTTTACCTTTTGAGGTGTATTTTTTTCTTCTTCCTCAGTCATACATATATTGTGTATCATAGATTTGCTTTCTCACAATATATAGATTATGGCAGAATGTTATGTTAGTTAGGTAGTTGGTTATACTACCATGGGTCGTAATGCATCACGAGTTCATCTGTGATTCCCTCAATTTATTCCTTCCTGAGACACCAACATCCACTTGAGCCATGATTGAGGTTATTAGACATGAGGCTGAGAGGCTAAATTGCCACCAGATTAACATGAAGGGCCAGTTACACCTGTATCCTTCCTGCTCTTGCACAGTTGCCTACAATGATGCTGGGCATGCTGCTTGTACTAACACAAAAATATGACTTGGAAAGAGTAAAAAGTACAGAAGAGTTACATCAACAGGCCAAGCAACAGCAACAAGCAACAGCTCTTATTTATTTCTGATTAGTAATACTATTTTTCTTAAAAGGTTGAGTTTAAACAATGGCCATCTTGTCTCTGAAAACATCCAATTTAAATAACTGACATTAATATAAAAAATACAGAGCTTTGCATTGTTTGTCAGCAAAAAATTGAAAGGATGAAGATTTTTTCCCCTCAACTTATCAGCCAGCTCCAGTCAGACCTACCACCTCACTGAAAAGTAGGTCATGGTTTGTTAAGAGTTTGCACATTCCTCTTTTGTTCACATGGGCTTTCTTTGACCACACTCCTGTTTCCTTTCATGTTCTTAAATCTGGATTGGAGACTTAGACCTGTACATAGGTACAACTCACTCGGTGGAGGGGGTAATTATTCACCGATCCGTGAAGATGTGACTTCATCAGCTCAGAGAATCACAGAAAAATTGATGCAGTACTTAGCACATAGATGCATATTGAAGTGATGCGCATGCGTGGCATTTTGGCATCAACAAACTGCTGTTGTTGTTATGGTTGGGGATGTTGTTACAGCAGTGAAAATCACAGCCACAAACTTTCCCAGTCACATCCAGAAACAACATAGAGTCTCTTTGGGTAAGTGAGCAAAACACCTGAAGCTTCAAGCATAAAAAAACAGCAACAAAATATTCCTCCACACCCTGTTTCTTTTGAACATACAGATTCTATTACCAAAATCAAAGCACTCTTGACATGAATTACAGCAGCATATCATTGTATTACCAAAATGCAAAACAAACCATTTAAAAGGTTTTTTTTCCCATGTGCTCATTTTCAATATTTAATGTACAAATGAGATTTCTAATGAGATGCGAACACCACCGCAGTGTCCCCTTCCCTCTCTCTTTTTCTTGTGTAACTGGATCTGTTCATCAAACAGCATTAATAACAGCAGTAGAATCAAAATGTAAAGATACACAACTGTAATATTTGCATTGTATTGGAGAGAAAACCAGGTGCCTGCTTTACAGGAGCAAGCACAGGCACACAGCTGGAGGCCAAAGCTATACTTCTGGTCACACTAGATGGGGGGGTTGTCAGAAACTGCTGCAGTAGTATCACAGGTTTTCTGAAGGGAACCTGGACTAGAGGAGAGACCTGAAACATTTGTGTTTGAAGTTGTCATGGTAAAGTCTGCAGGAGGTCTGTGTTGATCTGTTCTCAGCCAGCAAAGACTAGTGTCATCATGTTTCTTATTTTTTAACTTTTGCTTAACCTTCACAATAGTAAAATGAAATGTCTCACTAAAAATGATGCCACTATGATGACAGTCACATCACAGGAGATGTAAAAGCACAAAGGAAGAACAAGTCTCAGTACCAAAAGTGACCAAAGCTGAGAAGTGTTGTCAACAGAAGGCAGAGCCATACTTGAACCAGGTCACTAAATAAAACTTCTACTTTGCATGTGTTTAACAATTAATGCTCCACATTCTCTTTTTTTTTTCTAAGAAGACTTGCATGTTGTAAAGAACGTGGGTCAAAAGTTATTATTATTGACATGTAGACATTATCATTTACGCATGTACATTTATTCAAAACAGCAATTACTCAATAGTGACTCAAAAATAAAAAAAAGAATTGTCCCTGACATTAAGGGCCATCACGCCAAAAACAGAATAAGCATGACACCAGTTGTGGTGAAGCTGTAGTTGTGCATGAGCTTTTTACTTCTAACGATGGCAATTTTGTGATGTTCATTGGTGAATTATATTGCTGATGAAAAGAAAGCCTCACAAACTTTTTGTCGCATTTTCTGCGAACGACTAATATCCGGGTTGTTACACCTGTGTCTCTCTATTGGATTTGAATGACCATTTTTGGCAAACCTTGTGCTAAAGTAGTCATGAAAGTGTCAAACTACTAAAAGATAAGACTGTGAGCCAGCACAAATGAGTGTACAAACAAGTCCCCTCTGTAATTAGGAGAAAGGTCATCTTGTGGCTCATAAACTGAGTAAAGAATCAGGTTTCAGAATTTGAACCATAGTTTACAAATCAAATTACAACAGAACCCCTTTACACCATAGAAGATCACTAACATGTCAGCGTTGATGTTGAAAAGCAACCAATTATCTGCAAACACCTGAACAATCATGAACCAATTTATATCTTAATTGTCGAAGTGAGTGTGTTGGGGTATAACAGATGCTCGTTTCAACAAGCCGACACCCACACAACCATCATAAATGTCTGCAACATCACTTTAGTTGATACTAGGTCATACGGGGTTGAAGGTCACTGCTTTTGCCCAAGACTTATTTTTGACTGTACTTGGCTGCTATGTTATTTTTAGTAGAGCATGTCCCTTTGGAAGCCAAGTCATCTAGCACAACACTGCTCTGGGGCCACTGTTTACACACATCCATCTGTGTATGCCTCAATGACAGGGAAACCTTCCTAGCAACAGAGAGGACTTGACCGACTCTCCTCAGTACATCTCCATCTCAGATTATGCCCTCTGGGTCTACAGCTGGGTCAGCCTTCTAATCTATCACATCCAGAAGAGACTTGGTCCTTCAAGAAAATAACTAAGACAGATATGAGGGAATTCCCTGTGTAGTGAAGAGCCCCAGTGTTGGCACAGAACAACCCTGAGATATCAAACACATGAGTGGATGTCAGATTTGTGCTGTCAGGGAGAACTGTGGAAACAGATCGTGTAGTGGAGCTGCAAGTTGAGTGGGTGCGCAGAGCAAGTTCTATGTAGTCATGGCAAAGGCAGAAGAAACACTGAAATAGTGGTGCGAGAAGAAAAAAAGCCATCACTAGTTCTGAAAATGTTCATCCTCCCACTCTACACTCGCCAGTCTACAGTATGGCAGACACTAACAACTTATGTGGGGAAGTTGACCTGGAGGATTTTGAAACATAGGGTATCAGCAGAAGGAATAAAAATCATCTGGACTTAGATAATAGGTTCATAAACAGGAGTGTGGCTAATCACCTTGCAAATGGTTAAACCATAATAATCATTCTCACATTCTTGGAGATCCCAGTGCTGCCCTATCTTACGTCACTTACTTAGCCTCTTGGCCAACTCATAACAGGGAAACAGAGATTGTGCATATGTCAGTTAAATCATTCATTAGTGATACTCACCAACACAGGCGTTGAGGAACAGCCAATCAGTCCTTCTCATCCTATTCTTAATCTGCTTCAGTTTTTTGAAATCCACTTCTAGCTCCTCTTTACTCCCAATCCCAGCCCCTGATGCCAGATTGATCCTCTGAAAGTCCATGTTCACTTCTGAGTCCCGTTTCAAGGTAGGTGGAGATCTCCTTTGGCTGCTGCTACAGCCCACCACTCCACCTAACACTCCTCCGACTCCTTGCACTCCCACATTCCCAACAATGCCCCTCCTGTTGTCCCTGTCCTGTTCGTTAAGTTTTGAAGAGGGTTGTTGGCTCTCAGGTGCTGACGCCAGCTCGATAGGTTCAGCTAGCAGGCTATTTGGCCTTAGGTGGTCACACACCACACACTTTAGTGCCTTTGACCAGTTTTCGTAAGTGCAGGCAGTGCAGGTCCAGTGCTGTACATGAGTGTTGATCCTGTTACGGTCATTATATTCCTCACAAGGGTCTGTAGTGGGGGTTGAGGGAGCAGGGCGGCATCCAGAGCCGGAGGTCTGGGGTGACTCAGTGGGGCTGCGTGGCTGCTGGGTGTGATGTCCTTGATGGGTAGCATGTTGCCTATGTTGCTGCTGTTGAGCCTGTTGCCTCTGGCACAGACATTGTGTGCAACGGATGGCGCGGGGCCAGTTTAGATAGGTGCACATGTGGCAGGACCACTTGCTACTTGTCTCAGGAACATCAGCAATGCGGACACGAGGTCGGGCGCTGGAGTCTGGACAAATAAGTAGGCTGGAGCCGCCCTGAGTTGGGCTATTGCTTAGACCGGCAGGGTCCCACTGCTGCAAACTGGCATCCAGAGCAGGACTGCTCTTGAAGGGCTCCTCAGTAATGATGGCACCCCCGCTGGGCCTCTGAGCGCGGCACATGGTGCACTTGATGGCTGACGGCCAGTTCTCGTATGTGCAGTATTCACAGGCCCACTTGACAACCAGCTCGGTCATCGTCGCGCCACCGCTGAGGAAGACTTCTTGCCGTTCAGAGACTCTCAGCTCGGCAGATCCACTCTCAAGCAGACGACAAGCAGGATACTGGGTTACGAAGAAAAAAACACAAGGTATTTTGATATGTTGAACCTGGCACAATATATTACTAAAATGCCTCAAAGGGAAACGTTCATGAGAGGTGAGGGCAAACTGTGTAATTCAAAACAACTTTTAACATTTAAAACAGGTACTTCATTTATGATTTTTTTTTTTAAATCCCCAAATCCTGCTTCAATACAACTACCTGTACCACTCAACATTTGGTTCTTTACTTTCACACACTTTCAAGCAGCTAGTCTGCTCTGGATCTGGTAGTAATTTATAGCACAAATGAAACACAGCAATGCTCAAGTGCCGGGGACTGGAGCGAAACACTGAACCCCCATGCTTCTATTAGAACCTGACACTGGCTATAAACACATACAGTAAGTTATATACACCAGGCTAAAGTGTCCAAGTACAACCGAGCTGAGTAACGAGAGACACAAGGACACATGAAACCAGACACCGAACAGAAAGGCGCGTGACACTGGCAACTGACATTAAATTCGCCCTAAAGCCTTTTACCTACTAATAACAGCACTTCTCCAAACCGCATGTGTTAGTTACACTCTCGACGGGTAGCGTTAATATTAATTAAGGGACGTAGCTCGCTAATGAGTTGATAAGAGCTGTGTTTACACCACGCCTCCCAAGTTTACCAACACACCGTGAGAAATTCAACACATCAGCGCGACACCATAACCCCCCTCCCAGAGGTGTATGTTTTCTTCAGGGGGAGAAAAAATAATAATGGAACATAACACAAGAAGCAGTTTTTTTTAAGCAAATAAGGTTGTTTCTCAGAAGTCAAACATTCAGGAACAAGCTGACATGATACGTGTATTTACAGCGACTCGACTAAGTAACTGATATAGCCTGTGTTAGCTAACTAGTTAGCCGTTAGTTATATTACATTACAACTAGGCAAGCTAGCTGGCTAACATTACGGGATTATGTTTTAATTTTCCAATAACTGTACCCGTCTGCGAGGCCCTAGACAATTATAAAATACGACAATGAATGTTAAAGACCTACCTTGCTTGACCGTGTTTACACTCCTCAGTTTTGCAACCAAAACAAACGGAGCTTCCTTTCCCCCCTGACCGGAGAAACCCACTCCAATCCGAACTACTGGCTACTTGGCCGACACTAACCGCATATTTACTTCTTTGGGCGCCTTTTAATTAGGTGGTCCATACACGCTCCGGAGCGAGAATCCCCCCTCCCACCCTCCCTATTCCCGTCCCATGGTGTTCTGATTTGACGCTTTAAATCATTTTTATCCTGTTCCTCATCTCCAAAACCCAAGCTGGAAGGCTTTAATGGCGGCGGCCCAGGGGAAGGGAAGCGACCGAGGCACGGCTAAAAAATACACTACGAGGGAGAGTAGAGAGCTGTGGGCCGTGTTACAGTCAGAGGCAGGATCAGGATTTACCACCTGAATCTGCCAACTACTGTGATTGGCTGATTTGCGAGGATCCTCTCACAGCAGCCAATCAGAATCCACGTCTCTCGTTCCCACTGTTAAAGGGGTCCGTCAAAGCAAAACAGACTTAAACGTGACATGTCACAGTAATAACAACATTAATTGCGTGTTGTAATTTTTCTTCTTCATTGATGTGCTCATTATTTGATGGAAATAGCCAAGAAAATGATTTCAGCATATATATTTTTTCTAACATCAATCGCAATCATCCACGCGGTATCTCCTCAAAGGGGATAAGAGATGATGTCATCGTAAAAATACTGCAGCGAGCGGTCTGCAGTAATGCATAGCAGCTTGAGAAACACTTCTAGACGACCTTTTATCGTTAATGATGGGAATTTGATCTAAAATTGAAGTTGACATTTACGAGTGTTTTACCAAGTCAAAGAAATGTATGCATGTGTTTAACTCTCCTTTACAGGGAAAGCCCGTCCCACCCGCGTGATGTAATTTACACAAGCTCCAGTAGGTTTGGCGCATATAGACATATATAATAAATGTATGAATTATGGTTCTGTGCAGACTGTTGCAAATGCATCAATTTTGCAGTGTCTATATAGTGTAACAGACAAAGCCCAAATTGTTTTTTTTTTTAAATGGCATCAGTCAGTTTTCATCTGTCAAGCATGCAAAAGAATACCTTCATGTTTTACTCAATATTAAATGTATCACATAATAAAACAAACACCATCATGTTGTATATGCATGTCTCATTTATTATCCCCCCACTTGAAGAGCCATTTTCTCTGTGCTTGGCCAGTCCTTCTACTTTTATCGAATACACACATATCCAGATACGCGCCAAACATCTTAGCTGTGATTGACTTGAGGGAGGTGTTGGCCCACTCGGGGAAAGGTAACCTCATACATTTAGAGTGTATATTTGTATCATGTTGACAGGTATGAGAAACTAATAATGTTGTACCAGTGGATCTCCGCATCAGAGCCCTGCTGGTTTCCATTTTGGACATCAAATCAGGGTTACACCGGGTTGAGCTACCTATGACCTAAACGAAGGGCCTGAGGACCAGGATGTGGAAGGACCACCTAAACTGAATTGCTGCTCTATACCATCACACCACTCAACTGAGACAAGCGTATACAGTTAAGTGCTGTTTAAATGCTACCCTTCCCCTCCCTTGTCTACTATACATTCATTATTTATTTCATTGCTATATTCCAGTACTCCAGGGAAACCAAACTCCTAACATATTTTCTCATTTCTTCACATTGTGTGATTGTGTTACTCAGCGTGATTATAAAGTAACATTTTGAGTGCCAGTTCCTGATCAGTGATGCAACGGCTTTACACATCAGGGCAAATGAGGCGGTCCTAAGGCAAAAAAAACAAAAACAAAAAAAAACATACATGACACACAAGCAGGCGGTGTTACTAAAGCGGTGCTTGTTCACAAGCTTCTTCCAACATTTCTCCACCACATCTTCACATCTGATCATCAAACCACCTCCACGGGTAGCGAAAGTGCCTTTCCATCCTGCATATGTCTAGAATTGGCTGAGTTCATATGATCTATAACCAGCACCGAAAAATCTACGCCTTTGACTAGTCAATTGTCTTAAGAAGGGCAAACTGTTTAAAAGAAAAATGCAAAATCGTCACACTCATGAAGTTGTAGAGTATATTCCTTCTGCCTTACAGTTTCTGACAATAAAAGCGAGCAAAGCCACAGTTGCAACATAAGATACAGGTCCACCTTGAAGCTGTCAGTGAAAATTTAAAAAAAAAAAAAAAAAAACAGAGGGGAAAAGGGAGGAAACAGCTTCAGGGAGCAGTTAAGATTGTTTTAGGTAGACAAAACAAAAGGAGGCAAATTACAGAAAAAAGCTGATTATTGCAAATGTAACGGTTTTGTTATTTTACCCCTCGAGAGAGAGAGATGTGAATGTGTTCTCTGCACAGACAGAAACTGCCCTGAGTGGAAGGCACTGTATACTGAAGCAAAATCATGTTATCATCACATTATCCAGGTCTGCAACGTTGACATGTTGGCAGGTTGGAATATCAGGATGTCTGTTATCAACTCTGCCAAGACAGGAAGGTGATTTTCCCGCTCTGTTCCCGAGGTTGCAATTCACACACTACAGCTGCCTTCCATTATGACTTTAATAGAGAACAAGTCAGAGAGAAGTGTGCGTGAAGTGGTTATATGATCACGGTCAGTAGTACTGGAGACAGCGTGCAGTGTTGGAAGTGGAAGTAGCAGCCAGGTTTTTATATGAAGAACAGACAGGTGCAGTTTTTCAGTGGTAGCTCTCTGTGTTGCAGCAGCAGAAGGGAACCGTAAGCGTCTGGTTAGTAAAGCTACAGTACATCGTGTTTGCCCTGTGAACCCTGTACAATGCATACTCACGCACGCACGCACATACATACATACATACACACACACGCACACACATACACACACAAAAAAAAAAGCTGAGCAGAGTTCAGCTGATGGTGGTCAAGGAGGACTATTCAAGTGGCACAACATGACCTCATTGGTATAGCACAATCATAAAGAAATCTTAATTTTGTTAAGTGCAGCAAAGCGCATATAATTTCAGTGTTATCCAAGAAGAACAAGACATTGACATTCATGTCAAATTAGATTAACATAATCTGACATGAAAAGAAAAAAACATACACACACACACATATATATATGTGTGTGTGTGTGTGTGTGTGTGTGTGTGTATTTATACATAAAGCACCCATAATAGAAGTGGCAGAGTAATTTAAAATCTATTCTTCATTTACATAGGCAACTGTAAGACTTGATAGCTAACATGGAAATGAAAATGTCATAATGGACAAATCAAATGTGACTGTGCATGTTAAAAGAAAGTCTACTTACATATATATACTGTATATATCTATTATTTTTAAATCATAAAATAAAATTTAACATTTTGCCTACTTCAATTAAAAAAATAGTTTGAAGGCTGATGAGGATCCTCATTTTGCTTTACTTTGAGAGTTTAAAAAAAGAAGGCAAGAAAAAAATAGTGCAAGAAATAATGCGAGAGTGGGTGCTCAGAGTTAGTGATGAAAGCAAAATGATAATGAATGGAGCAGAGCCTGTCTCCTAGGGAGCGGGCTGGCCGACTGGTTGGCAGGAATTGCATTGTAATATCCGACCCTGAAAGCAGACACGTTCATTTAGAAGTACTCAGACAGCCCCCATTCACCGAAGAAACACAAAAACCAAAGACTTCCCTCCCCAGTGAGACACACACCTATTAAGCCTGCAAAGCCTGACAAGGTTTCCCCTTAAAATGGAGATAAGACCAAGACAAGAAATACATACAGCAAGACACCACCTGCGCATGCCTTTCACTTTCAGGACTGGCACTTCTTTTGTCTATATTTGTCTATCTTGATTGCTTGAGATGCCCGCCTCTCAAGGTGCGTCACGTTAATGTGTCCTGTGCACACCCAGTGGCAGGTTTCTATGTGGTCTGTGACCCGCGAGCGTCTCCGTCAGGACTGAGGGCAGCCGGCCGGCCTTGAGCTAAAACACTGGCAGAGACCATTGGAAGGTGAGTGGCTTCACTCACTAAGTTCTCATATTCACTACTGTCCTCATCTTCATCGTCATCCTCATCATCCTCCTGCCCTGCAGCTTGTCTATCTAAAGAGTCAGAGCTTGATCCATCACCATTGCCCAGGTATGGGGTGCTGGGAGTGGTAACAGGATTAGAGCTGGCGCTAAGGCCCAGGCCCAGACCAAGACCCAGGGGACCAGGGGTAGGGTGTCCCGGAGAGCCTACAGCCTGAGGCCGTGGCAGAAGAGCGGCACTGGTAGGGGGTGAGGAGGAGGAGAGCAGAGAGTCATCCTGGGATAAGAGGTCAGTATAAGAGGGTGGGTTGGGTGAGGTACTGGGCCGCTCCGGTGCAGAGGGTGTGTGGAAAGCTATCCTGGACAGAAGGGAAGGCTCAGAAGATTCTGTGTTCTCTTCCAGAGTGGAGTGGGAGTCTGGATTCTGGGCTTCACGGAGCCCTGGGAAACACAAAGATGTAACTGTTAAAAAGATCAGTTACTTTTGCAGGCTAAGAGTGACATTTTAACAAAATGTGCTGACAGTAAACTGAGGGAATTAAGTCTGACAGGGTAAGGAAGAGTCAGGACAACTGAAATGCTAGTAAACATTTTAAAGTTTTAGCACACATTTTAATTTGAAAGAAGAAACAATTCAACTCCATAGCACCCTGGACAGGAACATACTTCTCTCTTCTTCTGCTGTCTTGCTTTTCCTGAGAGCAATTTGTTGTTTGAGTTTATTCACATCCTCTTGAATTTTCTCCTTCGCACGTTCACTTTGTTCTACCTCCCCACACACAGCCTAAAAATGAGGTGAAACCAGGTGAAAAACAAAGAAGGAAAAAAAACGAAGTTCTTCCAAGTCAATCAGCAAACTCTGCAAAATCAACTGCAGCTCTGTGAGCCAACACACCTGCACTTTATCTTGTAGTGCACTGTAGACTTGAAATATTGTTCGGATATCCTTCATGACACCATCTTTATCGAAGAACTCAGCTCTAGAGAGAAATTTAACAAAATGGATATTGTTCATAACATACTTAATATCAGAGCAGATGCCCAGTAGATGTTCGTCAAAATTGTACAATACAGAGATGACATTAGGACAATGTTGAAGTTAAAAAAAGAGAGTCAAAAGCAGAGCATGTGCAGGGTGTAACATACTGGCTTTCCACTGGAGTTAAACCCTGCAGGTGTATGCTGCTACACAAGTGTATGCTGCAGCTACAACACACAAACACACTGGGGGCAGCACTGATGTACATTACGTCCTAAAGCTCTAGTAAGCAGTCAAGAGAAAAACGGGTGGTTGCTGCAGATGCAAGTCAGTCGACGGGGCCAAGAACAACATATTGAAATTTTTATAAAAATGACCCAATGGCCAAATCACAGGAGGAGCAATAAGTGCTACAGGCTAAACGTGTGGCTAAATCCTATTCTAAATGAAGTATGTGGTGCTGCAAGGATACAGCTGACTACAAATGATATTCTACAAACATCACGTTGACATATCAGTATGTTTTTTTAGTTCAAAAGTGAAGACAAAAATGATAATCCATTCTAATCCTATGAATCGCATGACAATTGCAATATCAGTCAATTCAAAATCTTTCAGCCCTCAATGGGAGTTAGCAGAGAGAGTTTTACCCGTGCTCTTTGATGACCTTGGCGTAGTTGAGTGAGGTGTTGGGCACTGAGGAGACTTTGTATTCCTGCTGGCTTGTGTTGCCAAGGTTTGGGATGGTGAGGGTGATCCTCTGGTTGTACCTACTGACAGGAGATGACCAGTTAGCACTGTCAAACAAGGACAACCTTTTTAGGTACTGAATAGTAGACGCAAGTAAATAACTGTTTTTCTTCAACCAATGCTAACTGGTTTAGTTGTCAAAATCCCTTGAGTATAATCTTGTAATTCACTTAGTTATGCATCACTTCATTTGGATTAAATTGTTGCAAATGCATTTCCAAACTCATTCAAATTCAACAACACAAATGTCCAATAATTTCTTTGTTAATCTTAACCTAATTTAAAAACACAGAAAAAAACATAATAGGGTCTTCGCCTGAAGTACTTTCAGGCTCAGGCCCTAAAAATAAAAACTCCAAGGGTAGGGGCTGTCTGTGACAAAACAAAAGGTTTTTAATCAGATCAGTTATTGGACAATATAAAAAAAAACACATGGAAAACAGTCATTTTTGAAAAAAGGATCATCATCAAACAACATGGTGCATATTGGTGAGATTGATGATATATCAAATGGACTGCAACTTGCATTATCATAAAATGTGAAAAGTAGTAAATGACTGCAAGAGTGAAAAATCAAGTAATGTTCAAATATGTAATAACATGACTCCTATACATGTAGTGTTAATGTAACACTTACATTAAAGTACCATCAAATTCCCCCTTTTTTTCCCCCAAAACTGAATAATGTAGTAATATCAACAGGAAACCTCTGGTTGAAAGTCCATGCGTGCAGTTGCCTGAATCGAATAAATAACTCCTTGTTGCATGGAATTTTAAAATCATTTAAAAAAAAAACACACAAATGAAAATGATTTATTTTGGAGATAAATATGCTGCAGGGATAACTTGAATCATGCTCGTTTAACAGTGCATCAAAGGGTTCAAACCAGCCTTTATTAAGTGCTTTAGAGGAGATATTAATAAATGTCTGTAAATATATTTTGTATTTTATCACAATGAAATTTAATGTCATTAATTGCAAAGCCCTACAGGAAGGTCATCCCTTCAATCAGCACATATTATGTGCATTTTCTCTTGCTGGTCAACATGTGTGCCCACACCAGGTTTTCATTTAAGTCACGATACTCTCACTCTTAGATTACGTTGATCTACTTAGTTGTTCATGCACTGTTTGTTCAGTGCTGCTGTTGTGCATGCAGGGCCAGCCCAGTACATTTGGGAGCCTTAAGCAGGAAAAAGATTGGAGACTCTGCCTCACTGTGGAATGGATGATGCATTGAGCTCCATGATGCACTGAGCTTTCTTCCCCTCTCTGTTTCTATCCATCTTTATCCATGCATCCATTAAGCTAAACTTCTTCCCCAGAGTTGTCTGTGCTCTTTCACCCTGCAGGTCACCTGGGGCTGTAGACCTTGGCTTCTTGTCTGGGACCAACTACTCGCTCGCCCTGGCCCTGTGTTTCTCTCTCCTCTCTTTCTCCCTCTCAACCCCAACCGGTCGAGGCACATGGCCGCCCACTCCGAGCCTGGTTCTGCCTGAGGTTTCTTCCTGTTGAAAGAGAGTTTTTTCTCGCCAACATCGCCGAGTGCTTACTCATGTGGGAATGTTGGGTCTCTTTCATTTGCATTATGGAGTGAGGTTCTAGACCTGCTCTTTGTGTAAAGTGCCTTGAGATGGCTTTTGATGTGATTTGGTGCCACAGTACATAAATAAAGATTGATTGATTGATGATAGACAGTGAATAGTTCATAGAATCAGCCTGGCTGGGACTGGTAATGTGGCATTTCTGCATCAAAACACTTGTTTGTGTAATAGCAGCATGACATAACCGCAAAGGATGAGACGTATAAATGCTCATAATGGCATAGACCACGTGAGAAGCCTCCAAGTAGACAGGCTATGTGTGCCAGTGAGATTTGGGTATTTTGTGTAGTGGCCGTCTGGCAACCGATTGGTCGCTGGTTCATTCCTCGCTTCCCCCGGTGGTCATATCAAAGTGTCCTTGAGCAACATACTGAACCCCCTGGCTAACCCCAAATTATTTTATGTGGGTTATGTGGAAGTTACAACAATTGCAGGTGATATATGTTCCATATACTGATATACTCAGAAATCAGCTCAAAAAAGCATGATTAAAGTCATCAATGCAGCAATTAAAGAAGGCCAGCAAAGCGATGATTAAATGAAAGTTCTCCCCTCTCTCTTTTTTCTGGATTCATGAGGGTACATTTAGTGTTCTAGGTTAGTCGTATGTATCTTTGGTGTCCTGGACAGCTGGTTTTAGCTGCTTGTAGGTGCTTGTGTGAGTGAATGTGTGTGTGTGTGTGTGTGTGTGTGTGTGTAAAAAAAAGAAAAAAAAAAGAATGTCATATGTGTGGGAATTAATGTATTTTATGCATGAAGGAACCAGTTCTTCAAAAATGACAACTCTTTCCCGAGTATCGGCTTTTTTCCCTGCCCCAAGCTATTGGACCCGTCATAAAAACAAAGGAAAACAAAGGTGTCAATGTAGTTCAGAATACATTTTGTCGGAACCCCACTCTCTGTGTCTGAGAACTAACGTTAAACGTTAAAAAAAACAAAAAAAACAGAGGCTGTACTCAGTAGTACCACATGGTACCTGCCACCACTGGACCTTCTGACATCACAGCATTTCTGAGTCATGACCTTCACAGCCATCACAGACCTCAGTCGTCCCAACAGTTCTGAAGGAGATCAGGGTCCTGTGATCCCAGTCATGTCCCACACTGACTGAAACTACAGGGGATGTATAAGACCTCCCTGCTTCACTATCATCAAACAACATACAAACAGAAATCCACTTCCTTCCTACCAGCCAATCCTACGAGGCAAGCATTTTGATTTCGTCATGTGGTACTCAGGCGACCAATACGATGAAGATCCTCTGGAGCCTGACATGGACTACGACACATACAGTCAGAAGCCAGGCAAGCGCAAACGGCAGACGTTAAGGCTGATGAGCTTTTTGATCCAGAATGGACAAATTGGTCAGCAAAATGCTGAGCCCGAGCCACAGGAGGTTGTCCTGACCCCTCCTGGGAATTCAACCGCCCAGCCAACCTCAGACCAGGAAGAGGCTGGACCGACACCTCCTGGGAATTCACCCAGCCGGAGTAACCCATTAGAGGACAAAGACAATGGACTGACCAATCAGGCCAGTTTGTCTCGTCCTGACATCAACAGGAACGAACTGGCTCATAAGCCAATTTTGTGTCACCAGATTCTGGTGAACGAAAGAAAGAAGGAACGTTGTGCGCGTTTCGAAATTGACGAGGACCAACGCCGTTCTGCCCCTAGAAGTCATGAGTCCATCAGAGGAACACGAGGCAGGAATGATGAGCCTTTTCTGAGGACCGAGGGGGAGAGCGAGCAAATGTGGAGGCCCCTCAGTAGACCTGGTGTCCTGAGCTGTCATGAGCGGGTGACCAGTCAAGACAGGTCAAGGCGTCACCATAACAGCTGGCGAAGTCGCCAATCACGGTGCGAAGCCAGTAACTGGTGGAGACCCGAGACAGATGAGGGGGTGAGTTCTCGATGGGAGAACTTTAATCATGATCGCCACCATTACAAGGAAAATGGTGGTTGGAATCATCCAGAGAAGGCCAGAGGCTCTGATGGTGGCCGCTACAGGATGGCAGATCACAACAGGAGCCACCAGATGACAGCGGACACAAGTGACTGGTGGCGACCTGATGAGAGAGGAAACAGAAGGCCCAGTGACCTCATCAGGGAGGACTACCGTCCTGTTGATCGACGTGACGGTGGTTCACGATGGCGGCGGTGGTGACAACAGCAACAGCTGATGACATCTTAACCAGAGTGATATTAATAACGGACTGAACAATCGGACCCATTTGCCCTGTCCTGGCTCCGAAGCCAATTTTACCTGATCGGATTATGGACGACAACAACGAGGATGATCCTCCACTCTAAAAAAGAGACCAGGAAAAACATTTTTCAGAAAGAATCAATAATGACTTGGATCCACCGAGAAGAACATAAGTGGAACAGGGCAGGGGGTTGATGCAACTTTTCTGAGGATTAAGGAGGAGAATGACCAAACGTGGAGGCCCCTCAGGAAACCTGGTGACTGGCATGAGCGGATGACCACTGGAGTGAGGCTATAATACAGGGGATAAAACCAGCAGCCACCAGACAACACCTGATAGAAGGAACTGATGGCGTCCTGAGAAGAGAAGCTGCAGGAGACCCAGAGGCTTCATCGGGGAGGACTACTGTTCTGATGATTGACGTGACGGAGGCTCACGGCCACGATGGAGTGAGAACAGGCAGCAGCTGACGGCTTGTCAACCACCAGGAAGTGATCGCAACAATGGAATTTTTCTCCACTGTCCATGTCGCCATTAAACATATATATCATTTTTCATTGAAATGTGATGTCCCTATTAAAAAATGTATGACATAAAGAAAGAAACTGCATCTCGGAATTATTTTAATATATTCTATTTTTTAATATATTCTTTTTCTTGTGTCGAAATACATAACTAAATATTAGAGAATGAGCAGTGAGTGTGTTGTCTTTGTGCTGGGTAAATTAATTTGATGCATTTTTTCATGAAATATGTCTTTAAAAAGCCTTAAATAAAACAACAACAACCCTCTGAAAAAAAAAAGTATCTTTGGTGTCCTGGACAGCTGGTTTTAGCTGCTCGTAGGTGCTTGTGTGTGTGTGTGTGTGTGTGTGTGTGTGTGTGTGTGTGTGTGTGTGTGTGTGTGTGTGTGTGTGTGTAAAAAAAAAAAAAAAGAATGTCATATGTGTGGGAATTAATGTATTTTATGCATGAAGGAACCAGTTCTTCAAAAATGACAACTCTTTCCCGAGTTTCGGCTTTTTTCCCTGCCCCAAGCTATTGGACCCATCATAAAAACAAAGGAAAACAAAGGTGTCAATGTAGTTCAGAATACATTTTGTCGGAACCCCACTCTCTATGTCTGAGAACTAACGTTAAACGTTAAAAAAAAACAAAAACAAAACAAACAAAAAAAACAGACGCTGTACTCAGTAGTACCACATGGTACCTGCCACCACTGGAACTTCTGACATCACAGCATTTCTGAGTCATGACCTTCACAGCCATCACAGACCTCAGTCGTCCCAACAGTTCTGAAGGAGATCAGGGTCCTGTGATCCCAGTCATGTCCCACACTGACTGAAACTACAGGGGATGTATAAGACCTCCCTGCTTCACTATCATCAAACAACATACAAACAGAAATCCACTTCCTTCCTACCAGCCAATCCTACGAAGCAAGCATTTTGATTTCGTCATGTGGTACTCAGGCGACCAATACGATGAAGATCCTCTGGAGCCTGACATGGACTACGACACATACAGTCAGAAGCCAGGCAAGCGCAAACGGCAGACGTTAAGGCTGATGAGCTTTTTGATCCAGAATGGACAAATTGGTCAGCAAAATGCTGAGCCCGAGCCACAGGAGGTTGTCCTGACCCCTCCTGGGAATTCAACCGCCCAGCCAACCTCAGACCAGGAAGAGGCTGGACCGACACCTCCTGGGAATTCACCCAGCCGGAGTAACCCATTAGAGGACAAAGACAATGGACTGACCAATCAGGCCAGTTTGTCTCGTCCTGACATCAACAGGGACGAACTGGCTCATAAGCCAATTTTGTGTCACCAGATTCTGGTGAACGAAGGAAAGAAGGAACGTTGTGCGCGTTTCGAAATTGACGAGGACCAACGCCGTTCTGCCCCGAGAAGTCATGAGTCCATCAGAGGAACACGAGGCAGGAATGATGAGCCTTTTCTGAGGACCGAGGGGGAGAGCGAGCAAATGTGGAGGCCCCTCAGTAGACCTGGTGTCCTGAGCTGTCATGAGCGGGTGACCAGTCAAGACAGGTCAAGGCGTCACCATAACAGCTGGCGAAGTCGCCAATCACGGTGCGAAGCCAGTAACTGGTGGAGACCCGAGACAGATGAGGGGGTGAGTTCTCGATGGGAGAACTTTAATCATGATCGCCACCATTACAAGGAAAATGGTGGTTGGAATCATCCAGAGAAGGCCAGAGGCTCTGATGGTGGCCGCTACAGGATGGCAGATCACAACAGGAGCCACCAGATGACAGCGGACACAAGTGACTGGTGGCGACCTGATGAGAGAGGAAACAGAAGGCCCAGTGACCTCATCAGGGAGGACTACCGTCCTGTTGATCGACGTGACGGTGGTTCACGATGGCGGCGGTGGTGACAACAGCAACAGCTGATGACATCTTAACCAGAGTGATATTAATAACGGACTGAACAATCGGACCCATTTGCCCTGTCCTGGCTCCGAAGCCAATTTTACCTGATCGGATTATGGACGACAACAACGAGGATGATCCTCCACTCTAAAAAAGAGACCAGGAAAAACATTTTTCAGAAAGAATCAATAATGACTTGGATCCACCGAGAAGAACATAAGTGGAACAGGGCAGGGGGTTGATGCAACTTTTCTGAGGATTAAGGAGGAGAATGACCAAACGTGGAGGCCCCTCAGGAAACCTGGTGACTGGCATGAGCGGATGACCACTGGAGTGAGGCTATAATACAGGGGATCAAACCAGCAGCCACCAGACAACACCTGATAGAAGGAACTGATGGCGTCCTGAGTAGAGAAGCTGCAGGAGACCCAGAGGCTTCATCGGGGAGGACTACTGTTCTGATGATTGACGTGACGGAGGCTCACGGCCACGATGGAGTGAGAACAGGCAGCAGCTGACGGCTTGTCAACCACCAGGAAGTGATCGCAACAATGGAATTTTTCTCCACTGTCCATGTCGCCATTAAACATATATATCATTTTTCATTGAAATGTGATGTCCCTATTAAAAAATGTATGACATAAAGAAAGAAACTGCATCTCGGAATTATTTTAATATATTCTATTTTTTAATATATTCTTTTTCTTGTGTCGAAATACATAACTAAATATTAGAGAATGAGCAGTGAGTGTGTTGTCTTTGTGCTGGGTAAATTAATTTGATGCATTTTTTCATGAAATATGTCTTTAAAAAGCCTTAAATAAAACAACAACAACCCTCTGAAAAAAAAAAGTATCTTTGGTGTCCTGGACAGCTGGTTTTAGCTTCTCGTAGGTGCTTGTGTGTGTGTGTGTGTGTGTGTGTGTGTGTGTGTGTGTGTGTGTGTGTGTGTGTGTGTGTAAAAAAAAAAAAAAAGAATGTCATATGTGTGGGAATTAATGTATTTTATGCATGAAGGAACCAGTTCTTCAAAAATGACAACTCTTTCCCGAGTTTCGGCTTTTTTCCCTGCCCCAAGCTATTGGACCCATCATAAAAACAAAGGAAAACAAAGGTGTCAATGTAGTTCAGAATACATTTTGTCGGAACCCCACTCTCTATGTCTGAGAACTAACGTTAAACGTTAAAAAAAACAAAAACAAAACAAACAAAAAAAACAGACGCTGTACTCAGTAGTACCACATGGTACCTGCCACCACTGGAACTTCTGACATCACAGCATTTCTGAGTCATGACCTTCACAGCCATCACAGACCTCAGTCGTCCCAACAGTTCTGAAGGAGATCAGGGTCCTGTGATCCCAGTCATGTCCCACACTGACTGAAACTACAGGGGATGTATAAGACCTCCCTGCTTCACTATCATCAAACAACATACAAACAGAAATCCACTTCCTTCCTACCAGCCAATCCTACGAAGCAAGCATTTTGATTTCGTCATGTGGTACTCAGGCGACCAATACGATGAAGATCCTCTGGAGCCTGACATGGACTACGACACATACAGTCAGAAGCCAGGCAAGCGCAAACGGCAGACGTTAAGGCTGATGAGCTTTTTGATCCAGAATGGACAAATTGGTCAGCAAAATGCTGAGCCCGAGCCACAGGAGGTTGTCCTGACCCCTCCTGGGAATTCAACCGCCCAGCCAACCTCAGACCAGGAAGAGGCTGGACCGACACCTCCTGGGAATTCACCCAGCCGGAGTAACCCATTAGAGGACAAAGACAATGGACTGACCAATCAGGCCAGTTTGTCTCGTCCTGACATCAACAGGGACGAACTGGCTCATAAGCCAATTTTGTGTCACCAGATTCTGGTGAACGAAGGAAAGAAGGAACGTTGTGCGCGTTTCGAAATTGACGAGGACCAACGCCGTTCTGCCCCTAGAAGTCATGAGTCCATCAGAGGAACACGAGGCAGGAATGATGAGCCTTTTCTGAGGACCGAGGGGGAGAGTGAGCAAATGTGGAGGCCCCTCAGTAGACCTGGTGTCCTGAGCTGTCATGAGCGGGTGACCAGTCAAGACAGGTCAAGGCGTCACCATAACAGCTGGCGAAGTCGCCAATCACGGTGCGAAGCCAGTAACTGGTGGAGACCCGAGACAGATGAGGGGGTGAGTTCTCGATGGGAGAACTTTAATCATGATCGCCACCATTACAAGGAAAATGGTGGTTGGAATCATCCAGAGAAGGCCAGAGGCTCTGATGGTGGCCGCTACAGGATGGCAGATCACAACAGGAGCCACCAGATGACAGCGGACACAAGTGACTGGTGGCGACCTGATGAGAGAGGAAACAGAAGGCCCAGTGACCTCATCAGGGAGGACTACCGTCCTGTTGATCGACGTGACGGTGGTTCACGATGGCGGCGGTGGTGACAACAGCAACAGCTGATGACATCTTAACCAGAGTGATATTAATAACGGACTGAACAATCGGACCCATTTGCCCTGTCCTGGCTCCGAAGCCAATTTTACCTGATCGGATTATGGACGACAACAACGAGGATGATCCTCCACTCTAAAAAAGAGACCAGGAAAAACATTTTTCAGAAAGAATCAATAATGACTTGGATCCACCGAGAAGAACATAAGTGGAACAGGGCAGGGGGTTGATGCAACTTTTCTGAGGATTAAGGAGGAGAATGACCAAACGTGGAGGCCCCTCAGGAAACCTGGTGACTGGCATGAGCGGATGACCACTGGAGTGAGGCTATAATACAGGGGATAAAACCAGCAGCCACCAGACAACACCTGATGGAAGGAACTGATGGCGTCCTGAGAAGAGAAGCTGCAGGAGACCCAGAGGCTTCATTGGGGAGGACTACTGTTCTGATGATTGACGTGACGGAGGCTCACGGCCACGATGGAGTGAGAAAAGGCAGCAGCTGACGGCTTGTCAACCACCAGGAAGTGATCGCAACAATGGAATTTTTCTCCACTGTCCATGTCGCCATTAAACATATATATCATTTTTCATTGAAATGTGATGTCCCTATTAAAAAATGTATGACATAAAGAAAGAAACTGCATCTCGGAATTATTTTAATATATTATATTTTTTAATATATTCTTTTTCTTGTGTTGAAATACATAACTAAATATTAGAGAATGAGCAGTGAGTGTGTTGTCTTTGTGCTGGGTAAATTAATTTGATGCATTTTTTCATGAAATATGTCTTTAAAAAGCCTTAAATAAAACAACAACAACCCTCTGAAAAAAAAATGTATCTTTGGTGTCCTGGACAGCTGGTTTTAGCTGCTCGTAGGTGCTTGTGTGTGTGTGTGTGTGTGTGTGTGTGTGTGTGTGTGTGTGTGTGTGTGTGTGTGTGTGTGTGTGTGTGAACGTGTGCATGTGATGGTTACCTGCGGTTAGGTCGGAAGAGCACATACTCCAGTGCATGTGTGGAGCTGTTGGCTGTGGAGATGAAGCTGAATAGGAGGAAGACGAGGTCGGGCACACCAAGCAGCTGAGTCAGCTGTTTGTGGATTATCTGTTCCCTGAACGACATCTGCTGCTGCGTGTTTCTCCGAAACCGGTACCAACCAATGACATTCTGTGTGACGAAAGAAACTATTTAATAAATTTGTGTTTAATCCATGAAAATCTCACTAATCCCACCCTGTTTAGAAGTCACCCAGCCAAAAATTACATGGATAACATACAGCGCACCTGACCAGATTGTACTTGCTGTTGTGCGTTTCATTTTGAGCCAAAATGGTTCAAATGAGCAGTCTTTATCAGGACTCAGATGAATTAACATTGAAATAACCTGCAAATCTATAATGCAACAAGAATCACTGAAGATTTTCGCAGGAAAGCCGCAACATGCTGTGAAAGGGAGACGAAGTTCACTTACTTTCCGCCTATCTTTGAGAACGCTGTTGAGATTTTCTTCATTGACTTTTCCTGCGTAGTCATAAAAGCTGGTGAGAGGGAAAAAAATATGACAGTTCATATTCATGCCTCTACTCCTCCTCTGCCTTAGCTTGCCCCTGCTATTCAATCTTGTAGGATGGGGCCATCTACTGTCCTGAAATGGATACGAAGTAATTTATGTGTCTATTACACTGAAAATAAATTTACTTGGTTCAAAAGATAGTACTATACATCCCTAAATGAACTTTAAAGGAAAATTAAGACAGACGTTAATTTATACAAATGTATTGAAGAATTAGACTGGAATAACATAATTTAACATGTCATCATAACAAATGCTCCTAGGGAAGTAATCTCTGGAATTAGAATTAAAATTGAAGTTCTCCATTTCAACATGCTAACCCTAGCCTCCTATCTTCCAGTTACAAATCACAACAAATATTTATACCAGGTTTTCAAAAGCGATAGTTTTCATAGTTTATTAGTTATAACAGTGGCTGGTTATCACAAGATTAATAAGCTCATATCTTACCTAAACAACTGTGCACAAGGATCATGATTATGGATTTCTGTTGGAAACAACAAAAAAAGTTGCAGTCATGTTTTCTTATATGTTTAACTGAGTGCATGTTCCTTCACTCCGATTCCCTTTTTGCTCCGTCTGGTTTTGCAGCATGGTCATCCTTGTTACGATGTACCGAGGGTCATGAGCACGAGGATCAAACTCCGGGAGCAAAGCAGGCACTGCAGTGTCCGGACTGTATTTCACATGCTTGTCCAGCATCGTTTCACTGGGACTAATGTGCATGCTCTACTTTTCTAATAAACTAATCCAAGTTAAGCCCATAGTGAAGCCCAAGAAGATCACGAAAAAGGATTTAAAAATGCTGTTAATCCTAAAGGCATTTTAATGTACAGGCCGACAGTGAACCACTGAAATATGGCTTAATATTGATTTTGGATGCTATAATGACTGTAACACAAATCGTAAATGAAATTCAGCAGTCATTAACTGCAGAATTTACCCCTCTGCTTTTTCAACAGTAACAAATCAAAATGTCTTCCTTAATAAAGCCTTAAGTGGTCATCATCATGTTAACATAATGGTGTGTCATCATAGATGCACATCAGTAACTACTAATAACTTTAAACCATGAGTTTATTTTCTTATCTGATTCAAGCCTTACCTACTACTTGGAGCAGTTCAGCACTGCTGATCTGTGCGTCACTGATGCTGACCGTCTCTTCTTGCCTGACTTCTCCTAATAGGAAGCCCTCCTGTGTAAAAACGGTTTCAAAGTGTGGTTAGACTATAAAAGCATAGCTGAAACTATGTGATCCGACTAACGATTAATCAACCATTTTAATCTTCCTTAAAGAAGAGGTTTTCAAAAGGGGGAGGGGAGCTCCATGAATGGAGGTGAGAGAATATTACATTACATGAATTCAGTAATGTACATCATATGGTGCAGCCAGTGCGTGATGTGGTTCAGGAAACAGTACAGAAAAACAATGGGGGGGGGGCCATTTTTCACTGTCAAACCTGAAAATAATGTAGACCTTTTAAAACCGAACATAATGTAATATCAAGTCTTTGCTCTGGAAAAATATAACCATATTATGACATAACATGCACCCAGAGACTTAGAGAAATTAAACATTATTTTAAGCTTTGTCTGAAGGAAGGCTAATAGTCTCAGACTTTGAGGACACCACCTTATCATTATAATTAATTAAAAATATTTTGAAGTTCCCACGTCTCCAAAATGAGAATTTCTCCTCTGACTGACATAAAGGTTAGATGAAAAGGTTTGGGGTTGTTTTTCAAGAGAAAAAGACATCACGTCGGGTTGTATGAAACTAAAAGACATGTTCCAGACTGTATTAACGGTCAGTGATAATAAAACAATAACAGAATTTTACGGAATATTCCTTCAAGTAACATTACTTTCAACATGTCACCTGACATACAACAGTTGGTGAATGTCAGGAATGCAGGCAAACTTGAAGCAACAATCCACTCGCTCGAGCCGACTATGCAAGTCCCTGATTGACAGGAGCTGTAGCGTGTACACAGCGCTGACGTTAGCTCGGTTTGATAATGTTCAGATTTCAACTGACGTATGGATGATTGCCGCAAAAAACGTGAGACAACGTGTCTGTGTAGGTTCTCATTCATCCAGGTCATCGTAGATCGAAGCGAAGTAAAATCTGGTCAACTGGACGTAAGTTTATCTTGAAGACGTTTCACCTCTCATCCGAGAGGCTTCTTCAGTTCTAGTGAAGAGTGTGGAAACTCCAGCTTATAAACCTATGTGGGAGTGGTCAGTGCTATTGTGGTGGAAACGACCCTCCCGAGACTCACCTGGCCTCCCCAAACGACAGTCGTTGTGTGGTGTCAGGGAGTTTCAGGGGTGGTCGTTAGGGAGTTTCACCGACCACCCCTGAAACTCCCTGACACCACACAACGACTGTCTTTTGGGGAGGCCAGGTGAGTCTCGGGAGGGTCGTTTCCACCACAATAGCACTGACCACTCCCACATAGGTTTATAAGCTGGAGTTTCCACACTCTTCACTAGAACTGAAGAAGCCTCTCGGATGAGAGGTGAAACGTCTTCAAGATAAACTTACGTCCAGTTGACCAGATTTTACTTCGCTTCGATATGTGAGACAACGTATTTTTGCTCATTAGGCCTGTCACTCATTTTGTTGCACAGTACTACTCCTCAAGTCACGCTAAAGTCAACTCACCCCCAGACTGGAGAGAAGGTAATGCGGAAATGACAAAAATCATCAAGGGCTAATAATAACTAGAATGTTAATTAACTTCAAGTTCAGGCATGAAGAATGATAACTTATTCTAAATGATGACACAACTGATTCCGACCAATTAGCATGTCGAGGTGACTGTGGATATTAGCTAAACGATACACGGAAATCACTTGGCTGTGTAGCATAGCTAGCATGCTAAATAGCCAAAAGCTACTTGTAATTCATGGAACTTAAGACTTTACCAAGAGTTTTTCCTATGATAATACAATAATTATTAACATGTAGCTCTTAGTTGTAAATGTATAACTACATATTTAAATTAGTAACATACACATCACGGCAGGCCGTCTAAAACGACTCGTTCAGCCTTACCGTTGCTGTAACTATGCTAGCTGTTAATTTCTTACCCGCCGGTAAATAGACGACACCGCTACTAGCTAGCCAGCAACAGGATAATGACACTGGCAAACAACACAAGCGAAGGGCGTTGTTGATCGATTGCACACACCACCGAGACTTAGACACTTGAGAAGCCATTGCATCATAGTTTGTCAATATTATTTTGAATACTTACATGATCTGAGTTACTGTTGGCGCTGTGATAACACACAGAACTAAAAGTATAACCTGAAATGGATGCCGCCATGATGGAAACATCCCTATCAATCCCGATGCCCCCTGCGGTTGCAAACACGCTCCTCAACCCCAAGGCACTATGGGAATCGGAGGCATATGTGCAGCATGGAGGACACCGCAAGAGACACACATGCCTCGGACGCAGAGGATGACAGATTCTCAGATAATGATTTTGAACCTTCCAAACTTGGAACGAGAGATTAGTAAGTGTTGTGATCCACCGCTAAGCTAATGTTGAAGCTAAACACGTTTGCTCATTAGGTTATTCTCCCTTGGCTCTACAGCTAGCAACAAAGCTAGTTCAAATGCCTTTAGACCAATTTGTTAGTTAGCATATGTGCAAACCGTTAACACGCTACTCGACGTTTGTTGTCGTGGCACATAGTGAAGGGAACTCGAAAGATAATACACAGTAGTTAAAAAGAAACAGTTCTTAAACACTTTTACTTGTCTTTCGTTTTACAGTTTGTCTGTGCTTGCAGTATTTCTGTGACAAGTTCTCCTTTTTCTCTGCAGTTGGGAAGATGCGTACCAAAAAGAACTTGAGGCATTCCAAGATATTGGGGATATTGGTGAGATTTGGTAATTATACCTGATTACTAACACACATTATTTATTAAATACATGTTGTTGATAGAACAGGGATATTTTAAAGTTTTTCTTCTCTGCTAAATTCTTAATTTTACATTGAGATTCAATTATCCATTTTTACGTCGTTATTCTAATTGAAGGATAATTTAAATAATGGTGTGATTATTGCGAGGGATTCGTCTCAAACCAATATATTAAGTGTGCAGAATTGCTTAGGCAGTACATCTGTACAGTACCACAGTAATTAAGGTAAAATGGTCTTTTGGCACACAGTAAGCTTTTAAATCAGGGGTGTCCAAACTGGTCCAGTAAGGGCCTGTGTGGCTGCAGGTTTTCATTCCACCCGAGCAAAAGCAACACCTGATTCTACTTAAATCAACTAAGCTGTGTCCACACAGCTCATTTGTTGGATCAGGTGTTGCTTTTGCTCGGTTGGAATGAAAACCTGCAGCCACACCGGCCCTTACTGGACCAGTTTGGACACCCCTGTTTTAAATATACTGTAGTCACTACACTGTAGTGACTACAGTATCAAGGAAGACACTACAGTGTAGTGTCTTCCTTGATATGGTGTGTTGTGACTTCCATTAAATTTTGATTAATTGTGTAGCCCAATGCTAGAGGCAAATGATTGTAACTCAAACATGATTTTTTTTTCCTTTTATTGGTTTTGGTACTTAAGATGATGTGTTTCTGTATTCTTGTAAGGTATGGTGAGGAGAGCATGAATCGAGTATTGCGGTGGATGGACAAAGCCAAGATCTCAGAGAATGCTGCCATACTGGACATCGGCACTGGGAATGGAGCCTTTTTAGTTGAACTGGTGTGGACAGAGTAATTTTTTTTTTTTTAAACACCAATACTTCTTACACTGCATGTGAGTGCTCTTTTGCGGTCACATCATCAAAAATGATACAAAGCACAAAAAATATAGCAACAGCATTGCTGAGTGTAACCCTTACTCAACATTGTTAAATACCACATTTTCAAAGCCTAGTGAGCCACAGTCTCAATACTTTTTAATCTCAATGAATTGGGATTGTGTCCTGCATGCCTAGATTACTAACTTTGAACACTTTTTTTTAACAGTTGATTAGCTTTATATATAATTATCCGTTTTTGGGTTTTTTGTGTCCAGGCTAAACATGGCTACAAGAATATCACAGGTATAGATTACTCTTCAGCCTCTGTGGATTTGGCCAGAAATGTTCTGCAGGCAGAGGAGCTGACAGGTGTCACTGTTAAGGTAGGTTCAGTAATCTTCTAGGAAGAAGAAAAAGTAGTATTGGATATTATACTACAGTCTTCTGTCTTGAGTTCTCACATGAGCCAGCGCTTACTGAATGTATAACAGACAGGAGTCATGCATCATCCCTTGCTATTTGGAGGACTGAATGTAGGTCAAGTGATGGAGAGTACGCAGCCAAACTTGGTGGCAGCAGACACATAGAGTTTGAGCTGTACCCCAAAATTTGAAAAACCCATTCGATGTACGTTTTGTTTTGAAATACTCTGGGTAGGATGAAGGCATTTGTGGCCTGAGATAATGTTGTGTGCAAACCATGCAAGTTGTAACATTTTTTAAATCATCTGATCTCACTCCAAGAGGAAATGCATTCAGTTGTCGCTCCAAACACGGTGCAGAGGGAGGAAAAAGAGAGAGGTCATTTTATGGTGTATGTGATGTGGTTTATGTTGTTCACTTTGTGCTGCAGACTATCTCATTGTTAAGAGAATGTAGTTTTGTCCTCTTGTGGACTGTAAAATAATAGGACGAACCCTCCCTGACATCACCACACTGACATCATGTGCAAAAATATTCAAATAGACTTAAAACTTGTGGTTTTTTGGCATACAAAATGGCTAAGGGTAGATTCTACAGTTTTCCTGATCTATATGGAAAGCATGACACACGAGTCTTTCAAAATATATTCCCCAATACTAGTATTGTAATGATGGAGATGGAAAGTCTCCAGTAGGTGTTCATCTCTATAGTGTCATGCTCTTATTCAAGTTTTGCCTTTAAAGGATCTCCCATCTTTAGTTAAGTCATGATTCAATAGCGTTTTCGAATAAATGAGGCATTGATAGTATAGCTGGACCAGCATGTCTTATGTATGAATATACACCGGTATTAAAGCGGCCAACAGGTATGATGATGATGATGATGATCACTGTATGCTCAGGCTCTATGAACTTGAATGAATCAACATTTAATTACACTCACCTTACCTAAATGCTTCAACATAATATTTCAGTGGATCTGAAGGATGCACAAATCAACCATTGATAGGGATGACGGTTATTAATTTTTCTAAATGCAAATTACACAATGTAGCTTTCAGCATACAGCAGGCCCATGTCCATTCCTGGCCCAGTGGAGGTTTGAGGAAATGCCGCTCTGTTTACCATGTGGGAGACTTGGATCGGAAGAAAGCCCCTGAAAGCGATGGAAGTTTGCCCACCCCTCAGATTTAACTGCATCAAACCACAAAGAAAGTGGTAGAATTAAAGACATCTACTAAAATGTATATGCAGGGAAAAGTGTGTTTCTCTCTTACACGCGCTTCATACAGTTGCATTGGTGTTCTGTGCATCGCACGCTCGTGAAGGTGCGTGCTTCACCGGAGCAGAAAGCTTGCCATTGCAGTCAATATTTACCTTAGGTGGACTGTGGTAGCGCACTAGTTGTATGGCCATGTGTTTATGTATGTGTGTGTGTGTGTGTGAGAGAGAGAGAGAGAAATATTGGCATCTTGTCCACATCTCCCAACACTGTAAAATACCACAAAAATGTGCGTGAATGTGCTGTTTTTGTGCATCCCTGAAAGGACCCTAAAGGAGTCCGCTGTCTCTCGTATGCACCATCTCCTCTTACCTCAAAGGTCATTCTTAGTCTCAAGCTCAGTTTTCCATCCTCCACTGCTTCTTCAACACAATATACATTCATCCTTCAGCATCCCCCCCTTTTCATATATGTATGAATACATATTTTCTCACACTCACATCTTTGTCAGTTACAGCGCTGAGTTGTACCAGTGAATCGCTGTTGATCCATAAATTTCAAGGTTTGTGATCCGTGGTGTGTTTGAGTATGTGGCTCTTGAGCTCACCCCCAGGGATCCAGTGTTCTGGCCTCCATGCAGATAAAGAGCTCTTTTCACTGGTGCTATGGAAGGTCGGCAACCTTTGCAGAATTATTTGCTGCCATGTCAGCAGTTTTAATTTGGTTTTAAAGCGAACCAGTGAGGTAGAACATCTTGGTATTTCATCTTGGATGGATGCTGAAAGATTTCCACCGGCTGCCGTACTGTAAATTTGCCGGACCGTTGATCAAGAAACAGATTTTCTCATAGTTAACATTATTTATTCTGTATTTTAGGAGATTGATTTCTTAAATTGCCATGGGCAGCTGAAGGACTTCGATATCTGCATTGACAAGGGGACTTTTGATGCAATAAGCCTGAACCCAGACAACACCAAGGAGGTCAAAAAACTCTATATCCAAGCTCTAAAAGATGCTCTCAAAGACCAAGGGTTCTTCTCTATTACGTCTTGCAATTGGACAAAAGAGCAGCTGCTGGATCGATTCAGTGAAGGTGAGTGGAATGTTTAGTACATTTATGTGTTGTTGTAAAGCTTACAGCTGCGTAACATCTCTATATTTGGATGGTTTGCTGTGTGACCTTCAGTCAAAACACAGACAGTTCCTCAACCACAACAGTCACCTGGTAGGTTGTTGAGCTCCAGGCAACAACAGTTGAAAGTCTCCGTCCCCTGGCAAGCCTCCATTAGCTGTCAGTCCTCTCAGTGTAGTCACTCAGGAGGGCCTGCAGGGGGCCAAAGGGCCGTGGGATCTCATCCGTCACACTGACAGCCTGTCTGTACTAGGCCCCAGGATGCGCCACAGATGGCCAATGGATAGTTCTTGACTCCCTCGAACCTTTCTGGAGAAGCCAAGAGATGACTCTAGGCATCTGTGTTTAAGATGCTGAAGCTTGCCAGGAGAGTGTAGTAGTTTCTGTAATACACATCTCTCAACTTGCACATTTTCTCTTGTGTTTTTGTCAGGATTTGAATTTGTACAGCAGTTGCCTACGCCCAGTTTCCAGTTCGGAGGCAAGACAGGGAACAACGTGACTGCTCTCATCTTCACGCGAGTGCATTGATTCACACAGAAGATATGTTTTGTCCCAACAACTCAACAGCCTTTTTCCTTTTTATCACAGGAAATCAGATTGTCTGTATCAACACATTACACATGATCTGATCCATTAATTTTTAAAAAACATTTGTAGAATGAAGTAAATATGAGGTGTAATGAATGGTTTGTTTGTGTTTTCTTTTTGGTGCTGTATTAAATTTCATCCTGGTAACGCCTGTTGAATATGTGACGTAATCTTGTATTGGAGTACATTTAGACAGGGTTTTTTTTAATCAATGTACTGCAGCTATCTCTTCATAAATATTCAGGAAGAGAAATGAAGTATTCTTTCATCAAATGACCTATCAGACTCCTGTCATTTCTGTCTATTGCATTGAACAAAAATGGAATTGCAACACTTGTGTCTTATAAACATTTATGTACTTATGGCTAAAAATACATGTTGCATGAAATCAATGTACAGACACTTCCACCAAAAATAAAGGGCAACCGAAACGCCAGCAACAGTTGATGAGAGACCAATGGTCAGTCTTCAAAGTTTCCTTTTCACTAGTGTGTAACTTCCATTTACACTTGGTAATGCAGTGTGTCTCCTTCACACAGCATGAATGAGATTATTGATTGAGGCTTACAGAGTGTTGTTTTATTCCTCCTCCAGCAGCTTCAGGGATATTCCCAGGGACCGGAACACACCCAGTAATCCAGAACATCCCACAGATGCTCAGTAGAGGGCATGTCATTGGAGAACAGGAATGTTTTCAGCTTCCAGAAAGTGCGTGCACAACCTAGCGACACAAGTCTGAGCATTATCACACTCTGAAGTAACACTTTGGCACGCAAGCCGCACAAGACCTCATTCTGGTGTAAAACTGTATCCCAGAATAGAAAGAGAGAAGACTTCTGAAGTGTGCAGATCAAACCCTGTATGGTGGTGAGGGGCGCATTAAAGACGTTCTTTCACCCAATGGAAAATTGTCTATTTTCATCATGAACTGTATAAGTAGCTAGTTACACAGATGCAGCAGACAAAAGATTCCAATCCTGAACCAGTGCGACGCAACTCCATGAGCATAGTCTGTTCGCTGGGGTGCCCAACTGCTGGAACTGATGTCAATTTGGTAATTGCTGAGAATGAACATTTATCTGGGACAGATTGAGATGTCAGCTTGCAACATGTCTCCCCCCGGTGATATGTTAAGGAAAGTCAGATTTATTTATATAGTGCCAATTCACAAAGTTATGGCCCTCCAGAGAAACATGCCTATTCCCCAATGAGCAAGCACTTGGCGACATTGGGAACTTATAAACTGCTTCTAATCGTCGTAAATGACAGCCTATCCTGGGCCACCAGCTAGGTGGCCGTCCATGTGCATTGACAAAGATGTCACTTGTGACATTTGGTGACCTAGAGACGTGGGTAAAAGCTGAGAGTAAAAAGGATCTCGGAGTATTTTTTTTACTCATAAGATATGAAAATTGCTTCTAAAATAAAGCATACAAGTTTTAATTTGGAACATAAACTATCTTCTTTACAGATGGCTGCACTCTGATGGATTTATTAAAAAAAAAAAACTTGGAACCATGTCAACCAGCTTGTGAATGGTTAGGTTTTCAATAAAGTGACGGATTTAGACATTTTTTGAGCCAAAGAACGTTCTCGTGTCATTAGAAACCTGCCACTGTTTGACATGAGTGTTTTTTACAGGTCCAGAGGATTTACTGTACATTTGAAGACGCTAAATATACATTATCATTTATATTCAACGTTCGTGTGGCTCCACAAATCACATCATGTCCCCACCACATTACTCTGCAAGGCCCCCATTGTCACTCCTGTCCCACAGTTTTGAAGACCACTGTTCTGTCCTACAAGGCGGTTAACGGCATCCATCTTTCCTGTCATGTGAAAAATAGCCCCCACCTAATTGGCTAAACTGGACACCAGCAGAGATCACGGGGCCCTAAAACGTTGATGAAGAACTTCTGACACTGTGAATAAACATGAGGCCATGAGAGGAGGAGAAGAAGCTTGTCTGCCGTTTCCTTTCTCAATGGCGTCATTAATAACTGTCAAACTCTGGATCCTAATTGGAAGCCGAGCGGGTGGCCCAATGGGAGCCGTCGATGTTGAAGCACGCTGTTGAGTAAACACATGCGAGCTTTACAAGAATTACTGCCTGGAATTTTACAAGTCTCTGGATATCCTGCCTGGATGTGCCCACGTTTACAACTCTTAAAAACTTTCCCATGGAGCGAAATATCCTCCATTGATCTCAAGCTCAGTTAAATCTCTTTATGTTTGTGTGTTTGAGACCGTTTTAGGCTGCTTGTTCAGTCTCTGACAAGAACAGTATCATTACAATAAATATACTGAAGCCCTCTTTTCCTTAAACAGTGTGCTTTAGTGGAGGCGTGGGATGTAAGATCTTTTTTCCTATCCTAACATCATTCCTGACAGAAGGTCCTGCAGGGAAATGGAAATTATCCAGAAAAATCTTCGTCAGTGCTACAAATGTTCATGCTAGCTGCACATTTATTTGGAATTGAATATATGTAAGATCCATGCACTGTATTCTTATTCATTTTGCTAGCGTCTAACTAAAGTAATACAAAACATAAAACAGCAGCTCTACTGTATCAGTCAGCACTTTCACTGCTTCGAGGTTGGCACTTGTTTGAAACGACTCTTTTATTCCACTCATAATGTAAATCTATAAGACTTGATGCCATATCCCGTTGGCTGCCCCACCAGCATGAATACCATGCTTTCATTTTAACCTCTCAAGTGTGATACTGCAAATATTTATGTTTTTTCACTCCATCGCCTTGGAAACACATTTGAAGGTCTCTTAATAGGATTTTCGTGGATTCTTTGAATTACTCCACCATGTAGCGGTGAAGTTTTCCATGGTTGGAGAGCCAAAGTGGAAGTGGGAATGATTCAAACCTTTTCACACTCATCAGAATGACTATCATCGCTATACAGAGGTTGTAAGATACTAAGTATCTTCTCAGGTACTGTACTTAAGTGTACTTAAGTTTTTACATTTTAAGGTTGTTTGCACTTTTTATTCCACTACATTACTTCAAAGCCTCCAATGACTAGTTACTTAAGGAAAAAAGAAAAAAAAAACTCTGCAAAGAAAATACGATGAAACCCGATGAGGATGATTTACTTTAAAATGTGAAGTCTGCCAACTTTACAAAAAAAAAAGTCAGAGCTGCTTGGCTGGAGCACATGCCACTTTAACATGACCCTTAGAGGTCACTGGCTCTATTATTGAATGCTCCCAAGTGCTGGAATACACAAACATAAAGAATGTGGGTTTTTTTTTCCCTCTCTTTTTTGCACATAACCTTTTATTTCTTTCATGCAGAGAGTTGAAAGTGAAATCAACCTCTGTCATGCATGTCTCATTGCTTAAAAGCTTCATGATGGAAAGGCACCCGCTAAATCTCATTAATCATCCACGTGTTTAAATACACATTTCTAATTTTCTCATTGAGCCAATTCAGAGTTTAAAGGAGGCAGTTTGAACCACCATTAGTTTGTGATTGTATCGCCACTACGCACGCTGTTATACAGTTTTATTTACATCTGGATACACAGTTTCTGTCACATGTAAAGTCCAGGCTGCAACATCCCTGCAGGAATTCTGGAGGACTTAATTTCTTCCTTCATTTTGGTATTTTTACCCATCTTTATTTGGGTTATTGGGAGTTGAGAGTAATAATTTCCATCAACTATATATATATATATTTTTTTTTTACTCTTTCTCTGTATTGCTGGAAGGTTTTCAGTGCTTTTACATTTCTCCATGACACTGTCATCGTCTTTTTTTGTGATCAGCAGCAACACCCTAAGTAAATATGCCTGATTTTTTTTGGTGCCAATACACTCTGGAGTCTGTCCCAGTGTACAAAATAAGAATGCTACCATTATGATTTGCTTTGTCTCTGGAATTCTTTCCCAAATTTTACAATTTGGGGCGATCCCACAAGATATGGGTATGGTCAGTACTTTTACTTTTGATTCTTCAAGTAAACCCAAAATCAAATACAGGTCTGCTTTTTATTAAGTCAGTTTTTTAGAGTAGACTTTTACTTGTACCAGAGCACTACTTTTGTATCCAAGTTTTCAACTTTTCCATTCATGTTGCAACATAGCAGCAAACTGTAATATTTATTCAGTAACACTTATATTTCTATAAATGTCTAAATCGTTGTTTTAGGCTGGTTACAACTTTAGCCAGGAAGCACAGTTGGTTGAATTCTGCTTCCCTTGGATATGTGATGCCAATATGACGTCATGAACATCAATGAAAAGCATGGAAATACAGACATGAGTATTGTAAATGCCTGAGGGAGGACCGCAGCAGGACATACCACCTTGGAAGGGGTGGATGTCTTAGCTTTAAGTAAAATTTTGAGCTGTGTTCAGTCATACATTGTACATATTTTACGGTTTTGACTATAAGTACTACAAATATATATTCCATTGTACATTCATTATTTATTTTTGTCGCTTTTGTTAGCTAGTGGGCCACCTTCCCCCCCCCCCCCCCCCCCCCCGTCAGCGTGGTTCATCTGAACGCGGATATTGTTACAATCAATGCGGAGGCTGAAAGCAGCAGCCAGCCCTCAGCTGCTCGCAGTCCTGCTCAGTCTTGCGCTGGCGGCTGTTGCAACTGCCTCAAACTTGAGGTTTTCTACTCCTTTCTTTTTGAAGATGACCTAACTTCGAAAGAGCCTCTGCTGGCCAGGTAGTAGGGCATTTATTCCCGTTACATGACACTTTTAACCCTGCTGGAACTCAGTGGTTTCTTCTTGTTAGTTTTGTTGCTGGTCTGATACTGAAACATTACATGGCAACACTATTAGGTTACTTCGGGGCATAAATCAGAAAGCTTCTTCCTCTCTCTTGGCATTTACTTTATTTGCTTAGTGATTCACGTTCTCCTGCCATGATTAACTTCAGATGAGTTGTTGTGGAGTATCTTCACTTCTGCTGTTCGTGAGCATGACCAACCTGTTGCTGCGTTTAAAAAAAAAAAATCTGCGTAATAACCAGCTTCAGAAGGGTGCACATGCTAAATTTGTTCATCAGCACACCTATATATTTCACTGTAGTTATAATCAGGATGTTGTCATATATGATGTGCGTTGATGTGGTTGATATGCAACCCACACACTTTCTCACCACAGCCATTTATTAAGAGTTTGAGAAATGTCTTGAGAGCTGCAAGAAAAACAAAAACTAAAGAAAATTAATCGTCAAGTATTTTGATGAATCCTTTTTTTTTTTTTTGCTGGGTCCAGACTCTTAAATATTAGGATTTGCTGCTTTTTTTTTGTCATTTATGAGAGGAAATAAAGATTCTTCAGTCTTTTGGATGGACTGAAAAATCCTTGCAGGACACTCTGGGTTGATTCATTTTTTCATGATTCATCATTATCCTTTTTTTTATTTATTTATTTTTACATGTTACAGGTAATGATTCATTAATTGTTCATGAAAAGTGTTAATCATTTCAGTGCTTTTGCCTGGATGCATGTCTCCCTCACAAGTTGTAGTTTTTACAATCTATAGGTGGTGATCTGTCACTGTTAATTGCTCTTCTGAGCATCAGCGGAGGTGATTTTGTTTAAGCTCGAGGGTTTGAAACAATGGGCCTCATTGTTCTTCCTCGCTTTTTTGTTTTCAGAGGACAGATATGGGGCTGCGTCCTTGTCATAGTCTTGTTATGGACTGCGTGATAGTCATAAACTGCACACTAAATTGATGTCACTACCCATTTGTGAAACTGAAACCCAGCTTTATGACACTTAAGTATTAATATGAACCCATAAAGTTAATAAATACATTATATTGTATAAAACAGGGTCATTCATGCCAAAAGCCAAACAAAAAAAAAAATCTATAATCAAATCAGTAAAATGAACCCTGTTCTCTTGGGATGCAGGATAATATCAACAGATATTTGTCAACTTTAATACATCGCCATTGGTCTGATATTCATAGTGACCCAGTTTTGCTCGAATTGCTTGTCTTTGTTTATTCAAACAGGATTTATGGGCTTGTTTACAGATGTTATGGCACAATCAGCAATCAGCAGAAGTAGTTAGAAAAGATATCTGTTTAAAAAAAAAATCCAATATCTGGCCTCCCTGCTCATCTGCTATCAATTCAGTAGCTGTTAGTCAATCACGGGACTGGGCTTATTTTGCAACAACTCAATATTGGTTCAGAAGTGAATGTCTGTTTCCTTCTCTTGTGTGTATTCAGAAGTTAATGTCTTTGCGAATGTTTTGCCCTTTTTTTTATATTCCACAGCAGTCGGGTGATCTCTGTGGACACTATAAACACAAAACCGCAAAGAACTGGTTTAGTACCAGAGTGCCCAAATTGAAAATACTGAGAAATGTTTCTTGATTCCACCACCACCATAGCAGCTGTGGTCTGTGACTCTCAAGCATGGCTGCCTAGTTTCTTTAAAAAAAAAAAAAAAATGCTCTCATGAAGGCAAGTTGTCGCTGAAGCGGAGCGGAGAGTCAGGTGAAGATGTCATGTAGGTTCTCCAACATCAAGTGAGACGTTGATAAGCGGGCCTCGCAAACATAAATACATACCAGCTTTCACAGGAGCCCTGTTCTGTGAGCTCCTTTTAACTGCCTTTCCAGTTGTAAAACAAAGTAAAGTTATAAAACGATATCTTACGAGACAAAAAACATCAGTTTTAAAAATAACAAAAGTGAACCCCACCTTATATGAAATGATCAGGATTAGGATTTTAAACCGTGATATATGTTCCTCCACTTAAAAGAGGTGTGATACCCAGCTTTCATCTGACAAAAGAGGAAACTACATGTTCTCACTTTCTTCAGTTCCTCGGCTGCAACAGGTCTTCGCTTCGTTCTTTTTGTAAAGAACAACTTCACTGCAATTGTACCCACTGTCGTTGGTCTGTAGATGTGTTTAAGAGATGCTACGGCCATAATTTCTGAAAGATATTAAGGCTGGGTGGGTTTTTCAGTCACTCAGTGCTGCAGTGTGTGCTTAAGACGTGCACATTTGCACCGTCTTTGTGTTGCAGGCAAAGGGCCCTATTAGAGCTCCATTCTGTCAGAGGGCAGCTGTGTGCCGAGCAAGCAACTGGTCCATTCTCTGTCTGTGTGTACAACTCACTCAATCCACGCTCTGACGCACATGCTGCCACTTTACCCCTCTCGCACTTTCTCTCGTTTTGTCTTTCTGTTTATTTCACCTTTTCCTGTTTTTCCCTGGTACTGTGTCATCTGGCTTTCTACTCCTCTAATACTGTGGCTCTCTCTTGCTTTTACTCGTTCTCTGGCCTGAGGCATTATGCAAAGCTACCAGAAAAGGGTTGTTAGCCATGCCTGTCTGTGCCTCCGTGCTATTCATTTCAGAAGCTTCCCTTTCTTTTCTGTGACCTTCAGTCATGACAACTGCTACAAACACTGAAACTCTACCATTTGGCTTCAGGGAAATGTAAACAAATACCTTGGTTATTTAGTATATTTGTTTCAACGCTCTTCCTCTTCATTGTGTATTTTCCTTCCTCATTAACATGATAGATTTGTAAGTCTGGCGTCTCGACGCCCACAGAGCCAAAGACCTGCAGCTGAAAAGAAAAGAGGCATTCTCACATACACCAGAGAAGCACTCCCCCAACCCCCCAAGACAGGCAGCACACTCTACTTAAAGATGAAAAGCATTCTGGGATGCAGTAGCAATGTTCCCATCAACATGCCCCACAGTGGTTTGAGTCTATGTTAGAATAGGAAGGCCCATTCAGACCTGACCTAACATATATGGGGTTTTCTACCTTTAATCCTGAGGCAATCTACTTATTTTGAAGTATCACATTAGAAAAGGTTGATGGAAACTCCCCCGATTTCATGAAACAGTTTTTACGCTCTCCTGAGGTGGCTTTTCAAACATAGCAAATGTGGAAAGCTGGAGACCGAAACCACTAATTTGATAGGGAATCTTTAACTTGTGTGATTGAGCGGCTGTTTCGACCGCCATGGTCTTCATGGATATTTAGCGTGTCTCACTGGGCCTACTAAATAAAGGTTTTAATGGACAGTTTTTCATACAACCCTCAGGTTTTAGGAGGCTAATTGAAAAAGCTGTAGTTTTTATAGGCATTTTTAGGTCTCAGTGGGGTTATGTTTACAAAGATAAGTTGGCTCTAACAGTAACGGAGGTTAAATATACAGTACATATCCAGTGTTCCCAAAGAAAAATGACATCTGCGTGTGTGTGTGTGTTTTTAAGCATGTATTTTTCTGGAGAATTTCGAGTCTAGATGAGCTCGTGTTTTGTCTTGTGTTGCCTCGTGTCATCACAACACACCTGTAGTTGAATGACAGTGGTAGCTGGCATTCTTCAGTTTATTTTCCAGCTTTGGCCTGACTACTCGAGAAGTCAGCCATCACATAGCTCCTGTCTGAATCATGCACTGTGAAGACAGCTCCGATTTCTTTCAGAGATCCCTCATTTGCATCTGTAGAAAAAAAAAACAACAACTAAATCACTCAATGCTTCTGCTATATTACATGTTTTCTACTCTTCTTGATAAAGCGTTCTGTTTCTCCTTACTTTTACAGTTAAGCCCAATGGCTTTTCTTTATACTAACCTTGCACTTAATATGCTACATCCTCCAAAGGTGGCTTTCTCATACAAGCCTCAGCTTGAGCACAGAGCCAGTGTGTCCTGACGATCCTGCTTGCACAATGAAGGCCAATTATAATGGCGTCATAACTCCCGTCTGCAGGCCTCCCATCACTGTATAATTCTAATTGGCTCACAGTTGTCAGGCGGAAGTTTGCATGTCAGTAAGTTCTTTACATACACCTGCATGTACCTGCACAAGGCAGCAGGACTTCTGACAGCTGAACAGCTGAATTACTGCAGAGGATGATGCAACATGTTTTTCGGTTTGTGTTGTGTACGTCTTGTATGTAAAATAGCACAATCTGCTGCTTGCGTGTCATAGAAATGCGCAAGTAAATTTACCGTACTGTTTGAACCAGCAAACAGCAAGCACATTTAGATTTTAACAACAAAATATCTTTAAGAGGTTTCATTAATCTAAATAGTTATTCTGATGAGCAAATACATGCAAAAATGTATATATATCAAAATGAATGCCAACATTAGACTAAAGGAATTGTTATTATTGATGTTTTTAGAGTGGTTCCTTTACCTTTTTTCCAGTACTGAATTTGATACCTCAACATCAGCCAATCGCAAGAATGAATCCTACGTGAGTCTGTTAAGTCAGATCAAATCTATACATCATGAGGCTCCAGTAATACATGAGCTGTACACGATGCTGAACAGTCAGAGGGTCCATATGGTGAACTGAGCCCTCTCATGAATGAATGAATGAATGAATGAATGGAGCGAAGGAATGCTGCTCATAGTTTTCTTTCGGACTTTCTCCCACCCCAACACACTCTCAATTTTACTCTCAGCCATAACACACCTCCACAACGTGAACACGGCGTTATATAACCGCTGCAGTATCACTCGCTGCTCGATTGTTGCTAGTGACAACATGTGTAACATCACTCGCTTTTACAACATAGGAGCGGAGCCCCTTATAGAGCCCAGCAATTGTCGGGCGATTGCTAGCCGGCGCTGAAGGCTCCCATGTAATGTATCCCTGATGGATTAGAGCTCTGGTTAGTGTGCACAGAACAGGCTCTCATGGATAATGGAAGAAACCACAAGCGGAAAGGCAAGGATTCATAGGTGGGGGTGTGTGTGTGTGTGGGGTGTGTGTGTGGGGGGGGCTGCAATTAGTGGGGTACCTGATGTATGGAGGGTTGAGGCATGTGAGGGTCACCCCAGGGGGCAAGAGGCCCCAATACCTTCTTTTACTCAAACTAAAACACCTGATGCTACGCATGTCAAGCTTTTCCAGTTAACTAGTCTGAGACACAGAGGTCAACTCTGAATACACTTAAGACTGTATGGAAAAGTTGTATTGTGTTGTGTGCGTGTGTGTGTGTGTGTGTGTGTGTGTGTGTGTGTGTGTGCGTGCGTACGTGCATAGCAGCTTTTCATACCAGCATAGTCCAGTTTCCTGTGAGAAAACACACTCACTGATAAAGTAAAGGACGAGTTATCCAGCTATTATTCTTTACTGGCTGGGTGATATCTTCCTTATTCACATCTCCAGTTGTCATTGTTATCCTCTGTTTGTGTCTGGTTACTATGGCAACCCATCAAATTCCTAGAAATGTGTACTGTACTACTAAGCAACTGTTTTATGAAGCATGTCAGAGAAAAACAGGCCTCTAAGAATATTTGTGATAAATCTCCCAAAATCGACTTCGTATCTAGTGGTATTATGGATGATTTTTTTTCCATACCCTAACCCTAAACACACAAGGAGCTCCACGTTATGATTAGGATTGAGAATATTGATGGAAAACTGATGCAGTGAATAAATAAGATAAAACAACAAAGGAAGCATTCATAAAGAAAGAAGTATTTTTTCGAAAACTTAGGTGTACATATACAAAATAAAATAAGCTTTATATTCACAATCCCAATGACAAAGACAACGAACGCTACATATTTATTGCCAAACCTTGAAACATAAGCTGCAGCTACACATAAAAACAGCATGATAGCACTATTTAACTGCACCTTTCCTTATCTTTTTTGATTTATAATCTGATGTGTTCAGTCAGGGTTTATGTTTGAAGTTACCTTGGTGTCACAATGCCTTGTGGGTTGTTTTTTTGGGGGGGTGGGGGGGTTAGTAATGAAGTCTATGCCTTCTGCACTTGAATCAGCGGTGACATGTAACCGCAAGGGAAGCAGTACTGCAGAGGGAAGTGTGCTTGCATGTGATGTTAGTATCTATGTGCCAGCTAAGCAGTGGAAAAAAAAGAAGAAAGAAGCAAAAACCATTTTGTACTTTTGGACATGAGAGGGATTTTGACATGTTACTTCCTATTGCAGTGTAATTCGAGGCGAATTACCTGGTTTCCAAAGTTAAAAAATGAAACAAATAATCCGTTTGAATCCCCCACTAAATGGGGACTTTGAGTGGCTCTATTGATGCTGTGGTTCATTGTAATTGGGGAAACGTTCAGCTGGATGTCCTAGCATAAATTCAGCCTAATGAGCGCTTCATTGTTTATGCACTTCTGAAGATCTAGTGTTGGGATGGCGTTTGGCTGATGTTCCCCTGCCAGTGGGTACTAGGGTGATGGCCAGAGGATTCAATGGTATGTCTTGACCTCCCCTAGGACCATTTTTATGACCTCTGCAGCACTATTGGTCAGAGGGGTGGCTGTGTTTTCACACTGAATGAACAATCCACACTGCACACTCTTTCAAAGTAATCGCTCTTACTTTTTATTCTCTCAGAGTAGAAAGGGCTTTGGTGTAAAACTTTTTTTTCTTTTTGATGTTCTTATCTTGTTTCCACGGTCACATAAACTATGTACACGCCGGCGTCCATTTTATTTGTCATGAAATTTTTTATAGTAAAAACCTGTCAAAAATACAACTGTACTTTCAGTGAATCCCTTGCATGTAACCTCTTTTGGAAAATAAGAATCAGATGTCACACTTGTAGTGTTTTTGTTGTTGATGAGAATTTTATTAGTATGAAATGGAAGGGTTGTTTTTTTTTTTCTTCAGCTGCAGCCACCGATCAAAGTCTTGACACCAGACGCGCTCCGCACAAGTATGCAGTAAGCAGAGCCAATTGGTGATGGACACTAAACACCCCGTCACAGAACTTCAGGGGGCCCCAAATAGGCTCCTATTCATCTGCCTGTACAAATCACAGCCTGGGCAGAGAGCCATATTATCTTTGCTGCCCTTTCTAGTGCCCTCCTGAGTCACTGGCTATTGTGAGCCAAGAGCTGCTGTCTGCACCCCTACGTACACAAATCTGACTAGAATTACCATTAGATGTGAGTCCACTATGGAGGTCACATTTTGTTGCATGCATCTTGAATTTTTCATTGCCCTGTACAGGATAATTGTTCCCATTTAATGCCAAAAGCATCTGGTCATATTAGGACTAACTTCTACATAGTCTTGCAAAGCCAGTGAAGATTTAAACTGAGATGATTGTATGTTTCTATAATAACAGACTCCAACAGTGTTTACTTAATTGTCGCAGTGGAAAAACAGGACTATTTTCCTCTAATTCGACATGTGTGAAAAAGGAAATGACCCATGCAAGGCTGTGCTTAATCGGATATCTTTAATACCTTGTTTAAATGTTTGATCTCCAAATTAGGGATTAGTGGGAGTCCCATCATCCTTTCTTGTTGTTTTCTGAATGGTTGGGGTTTGGGAGTGAGAGATTTGGAGTAAAGGAAGCAAAACTGAGCTTGTTGCCAGTCCAACCTCTATGACAAACATTTCAGGGGGCAGCTGTTTGCGATTAAGCTTGTCACAAAGATTCTTCATCATTAATACCTGGTAGCTATATTACCAACAATGCATTTGGGTTGCTGACAGGTTTGAAATTTGGGAGTGTTATGCTAATAGTAGACGATGAAGTCTCGATCTGCTAAACTCAAGCAGAGACCTGGGAACCACACAAGTTGCAAATTGAGTCAGACCAGTCACTTTAATATCGAAACAGCTGCCCTGCAAACTGATCAGTTCTGCCCGGATTTTTTTTTTTTTTTTAAGTGAAACAGCATGTCAAACAATAAAGTCTGCACACATCAACATGCAGTTAGTTTAAAAAAATCTGATCCGTAATCAGTAGACACTGGACTAAAAGTACCCTCCAGCTCTGTCACCCTTTAGCTCTGCTTTCCCCATCATGAAGAGTCGCTTCATTAAGTAAGCATGGCTCGGGGGTTGAATTTGCACTCTGTTCGCCCTCTCCCATGACCCCACTTGCCAGTCACTGCACACCAGGTTAGCGGCATACTTGTGTACAGACACAAATACACATACACACTCTAGTTAATACTATGGAGGTTGTGTAAAGGCCCAGACTGAGCATGTCACACTTCCTAATGACATCCATCTAACCGTTCCCCAATCATCCTAACACACACACAAACCCTGTTACTCGCCTCATCCATTACTCACTGTCAGTCCTAATCAGTAAAGCAATCTCAAGCTGATCAAGAAGAACATTCCCTCCTCATCTGACTCCCAACACAAGCCTCTCTTTCCTGCAGAGGCCCAGTTGTGCTCCAGTGACTCTCCGGGATAAATGGAGATAATGGGAGTCATATGCTAGCAGTTGGTTTGGGGCTGGTCTATGTGAAACATTTATAGTCTTCATGTAGTCATGAGGCTGGAGGAGAAAGAATGATAGAGATGACAGAAAAAAAGAAGACGTAACGAGGCCGGTATAAAGTTACTTTATCAGATCTGTGTGTGGGCTAATATGTTGTTTCCGCTGTTGACCCGAATGCACAAGCTGTTCTGCCACAGTGTAAAACCCTGTGCACACTTGCATCGTTCTCTGTGGAGCGTGTTATGTAAGTGCAACAACCCTCACTTAACTTAAAACCACATGCTACACAGGCAGGATGACATATAGGCCCGGAAGATCGATCGTGGGTTGGTTCACAGCAGAAAGCTGACTCGAGCCAACGGTTGATTAGGGGATCTGAACCATGCAAAAAATACACTATTATGCACAATAACTGGATGCTGGCAGTAGCAGTGTTTCCACAGATGGAAGTATAATGCACAATTTACGTGAGAAAAAGTTGAGGAGATGGCTATGAATCTTCATTTGTCTTCATTTTGTCCTTGAGTAACAATTAGAGATAGTAAACCTCCACTTATTAACACACCTCAGTGGAGCTCAACTGTGACAGCCCACTTTTTCAACAACTCCATTCCCCAAAGTGAATTTCCCATTTATTTTCTCCAATGATGATAAAGAAAATCCCTTTTATATAAATATTTTTAAACCCAGAACCCAAAGCCAACCAACTTCCACCTTAATTGTCACCATAAAATATTTATTTCCATGCACAAAAAAAGTAGGAAAACAGACAATGCAAGACTCTTTACTGGACATAATTATCTCAATGCCCGGTTTCCACATACAGACATCTGGTCTCCATAATTTTTGTATAGTATACCCAGGAATATGGTAGAAATGTCGATGGTTTTTGGCTGCCCCTCCCCCCCAACTTGTGTGGAATACCTGCATGGATAGCTGCAGAGCTTTAGCTGTTTGCTTGTTTTAGTTATAACACACTTTCCATGGTCTTTTCTATCCAAAGTCCAGGGCGAAAGTTAAAGTTCTGTCAGTGTACTTGACGCAAAAAGTGCACCAGGAACTTTGCAAAGACGCTGAGGTTCACAGAGCTTTCCAAATGAATGGACCTCCAACCAAGAGTATTAGTTGACTTGCTGGCCCCAGATGTCCATTTGCGGAAACAAGGTGTAAGAGTCAATTAACTACTCACCCTTTCCAAATAAGATTTCTGAACAAATTTCATGACCAACTGACCATTTTTGTTATTTCTATCAAACTTGTCACAGCTATAAATAATTTATGATATCAAAATAATTCTCATTTATAGAATGAAGGAGTAAATCAAGTCTCTGTAGCCAAGTTCCTCACTGATCGCAGGGCAACTCCTTCAACTCAAAATGGCTGACATGCAGCAAATATTTGCACGATAACAGGATGCTCCACCAAATCAGAGATGTCACAGTTAGATTTAGGATTGTGAGTAGTTTAGTGCTTCTCCATGCAGTAGCAAATAAAACTGTTTTTGCTAAAAGCAAGTTGGATATCGTAGGAATTCGGTTTCTACAGCATCCCATACTGTTGTGTCACAATCTGCTCACTGGTCAAAAGTCTACTCTGTTAGTTACAACATTATAGCTCATAATCAACTTTATCGTAGAGAATACAAATAAGATATGACTTCCAGAATCTGACTGCTGAGCTCAGCACAAGCATTAATATGCAATGAATGAATGAGGAAATGAAACAGCGCATATGTAACTGGCTTAACCAACTCTTAAGATTTGCATAAGAGAACTGGATGGATGGAACACACCTACATTTGCATAATCTGTTGCAGATTTTCTGGAAATAATTTAAAATGATCTGACATATTTAGAACTGAAATTGAATTGCATGATGGGTGCTTTGTTAGTGAAGTACACAAGCTCAAGGCCACTGCAACTCTTCCCATTCCCTACCGAGGGTGAAGAACTTGAACCTGCCCGTCCTTTACCCCGACTTCCCCGTGCATCCTGTTGGCTGAGTAGAGCAGAGCTGATGAGGCATGTTTGTCAAAAACAATGGAAGCATATGGGCTCCCTGCCTTAAGTATAAAAACTGTTTGTGTTTACCGCCGGCAGGACTGTCTGTGTTTTACCATCTGTGGGTGAAAGCAGTCGATTAAGCAACCGCCGTTCCATACATGTTCCTTTTTCTATTCCTGTTTCTTGGCCACATCTGCGATGTAACTGATGTCTTTTCCAGGATAAATGTTTCTTGGTTCCCCGTGTTTAGATTCCCTCATGTTTCTGGCTGTTTTATACAGACAAGGAAGCAGCAGGTTATGAAAATACTCATTTGGCAAATAATGACTTAAATATACTGTATCTCACAGTGAGACTGGACATTTCATTGAGTTATCCTCTTGTGCTAAACCTGCCTCAAATAAATTGAATGAATGGACCCTTTTTTGCATTTGAAAAAATCTGCGCCCTATTTCTGTTTGACTGCCACCTGTTTGTGTTTGTTTGAAAAACAGTCAAATAGGCTTAAGCTGTATAATGCGAACAGTGTTTCATTCATGAAGCACTTGTTTAATTCAAATGGGATGGGGTTACATTATTTATCTGTGTTATTCATCTGGTAACTTTTATTAGACTTCATTCCAGCACCATATGGCACTGTGAGACACAGCGGTTGCAGTTTAGCATGCCTCACAATTAGATGAGACAAAGGCACATTTAGTGGGATTTGCATGAGCCATTTTATTTTGGTTTCTGGCTTTAATGGTGCTATGGAAAATATTGTAAAGAGAACTTTAGGGGACACATATTTTCGGTAGATTTGCCCCACTGGCTGCTATTTGTCCATCAACACTTTAGCTATGCTCAACCCCGAGCTGTATGCGTCTATTTGCCCACCTCGTCTGCCAGCCAGGAGCTGGATTCTTTTCTTTCCTGCAGCTTGTGTGAATGAACTGTCAGTATTTAAATGCCATATATTCATTTTCCTCTCTTTCTATCAACACAGGGTTTGGCTAGAGTGTCTAAGACCGCCTCCCACCTCTACCATCATCATCATCAGCAGCAGCACTTGAGGGGCTGCACTGCAGATGGGAGGTCACCAACCAGCCGTCTGTTTAACCCGCTGTCGTCCTTCCACCTTGGTCTAAGATGGCTGCTTGTGGCCCCCTCCTACACCTGAACAGACTGGAGAAGAGCCACGTGTTACCATGGTGATCATTTTCTCAAAAACACTGGAAAAGAAGAAGGGTGTCAATGATGTAAGGTCAAAGAACATCGAGAGACGGCTGGTGAGAGACCCTAACCTCATGAGTTTCACACTATGAAAGGTGTTAAAGGATCTGAACAATGTTTAGTTGGCATTATATTCATATCCGTGTGACCACGTTATCAATGACACCTGTAGGCAGGCGTCAACAGAATAAAACACCTTAATTTTGGTTGAATAAGTCATGTTAAACCCTCCTTAATCTCATACAGGAATGATTTTTACTAGTTTTTAACTGTTTTTTGTTTTCATATCAACTCCCATCAGTGTGGGTGTAGCACCGATAGCTAAAACATTAGCCCTGATAAAAAGCTAATCTAATTGAGCTCTAAACACTTTAAAAATGCATACCGTACCAGCTCAAAATCATCTGACAGCCCACATGGATTCAACTGTCTTTAAGGAGTAGCATTTCGGGATTCAACAAGGCGTTGATAACATAGAATTTTGCAAATTACCACGGTCATGCGCGTAATGTTATCGCCCCAGCAGTCTGGCCATATTGGACTAGCAATAAGCCCCAGAAATTGAAATATGATGATTTGGCTACAACTTGGATAACAAGCAAAAATTTTAATAAATGTAAAGAGAATGGTAGCAACTGCAGATGCTAGCATACATGGTTTTCAGACAGTTTGATGAAGCTGGAGGCTGAAAATAACATGAATACTGTGATATGGACACGCTGAACATGCTACACGTGTTAAACAATGCTGTTCGTCTTCCCCCGTTCAGTCAAGCCAGCTAGGCTCAAACTTTGTTAGCATTCCCTTTAGTCAGTTGTCATTTCACCGACAACCTCTTGCGTGTGGCAAAAGTCAGTTTATAATGACTAAATTAGTAACATGGCAGTGTGCAGAGGTCCCCTCTGAGATCTATTATACCTCGGTTTCAGTTCTGTATCCAGTGTTTCTGGAAGACAAAAAGTAGTAGTGCCTGTGTTGTATTTTTTCCTGCATTCAGGTAAGTCCACACTGGCATGTTGAAGGGTTGTGTAAAATTCGTAATCTGATCTAAGCTTTCACTCTTCCTGATGTTTTGACCCTGCTTGTACATTATCTTACATGTCCTAGAGATTTTGTCTCCATAAACAAAACATCACCCCCCTTGGAGAGAACCCGCTGGGCTTTTCTGACATGCAGGCTATTTTCCTTCTGTGTTTCAAATGAATCGTTTTATTTTCTCATTGACATTGAAAACCCTAAAGCATGCCTTCTCCTCTATACCAGAAAACAGCTCGACAGTATGTCAGTTGTTTTATAAAGGTTTTGGACAACATTTTTGTTGTCCTAGCTTTCTGTTACCTTTTCAATATGCGCCTAACGATATTTGAAATTAGGTTTGATTCACCAGTTGATTCTATTTATTTATCTTGTAACATCATAGGCTCAGTTTTGTATTTGTGAGCTTCGTGTGAGTCAGAGCCACAGTGTCACGGTATTTTCTTTTTGTCCTTTGTGCACACAGCCGCCACCCTGCTGTAAGAAGGATTTCAAATGAAGAAGCAATAACATAATAAAACTAGATGTGCAGTAGGAGAGCAAACCTCCGCCAACAGCAATAGCCTGCTCCTCAATTAAATGCAGATCCACTACTGAAAATTTTGTATTTGTCTTGATATATCTCCAAAAATATAAAATGCCAGAGGTTTTTTTTTTTTTTTCTTTTCCTCCCTACAGAGTCCATGTAATATTTTCTTAGAAATTAATGAAAATGTCAAGAAATGTTTAAGAAATTGAAGGAAAGTCTAGGGTAGCCCTGGTAGATTTGGTATAATTATGCTGACAGATGACAGAACTGAAAAAAAACTCCCTAGCCGACAAAACATAATCTGCATTTGAAATTCTAAATTTATCCCTCAATAAATGCGCTTTTTTTTTTTTTTTTTTGGAACCACAATACAAATTTGCCCTTATAAAGTCCTAAGATTGCTTTTACATTTGATTATAAAAACTGTTGACTACAGCAGTGTCAAAAAAGCATCTCACGGTTGTCGGTGGTTGAGGTAAGACTGACTAAACATTTATAGTGTTGGGCAGATTAATTTGTTTGATAATGCGTCACATTTGTTGTATTTTTTTTTTAAAATATCAATCTGACTGAATAAAATGAAGAACTACAGCACGAGGGGAGATATTAACTGGAAACATTTGTCTAAATATCTCAAAAGTGGATATTTCCTGAACCTTTTGAGCTGTTAACACAAACTTCATGCTAATCTTATCATTTGATTACAGTTATGATGGCCAACTTTCGTTCCTCTTTTTCTTTTGGTTTAATGTCCTCATTTGTCCATCTACAGCGTGAGCTCCACACCATGAGCAGAGGGACCACCCTCTTCTCCTGTGGAACCGTTGGTGGGTAAAGCTCCTTTTTTTTTAAAAATATATTTTGTTCCATCTTTTGTATTCACACTCAAAGTGGATTATGTTATGGTTGTGATCAGGTCCTTTTGTAATGCATCGATGTAGAGTTGGCTATTATATCGTCACTTTAAATTCTTCTGCTGGTTGATATGGTCCAAGACCCTCACTTTAACTGTTTCACTTCTCTCTTGCTCTGCACCCCCATCTCACCATCAGGGTGCACCTGCCTCCATGTTACGTTGCACACAGTTCCTGTGGGACGTTACAGTAAATGATTATGCTGTTGCCTGTGTCAACAATTTTCCTTTGGCTCTGTTAGTGTAACAGTAATTACCCCCTGTGATAAAAGACAGTGTAAATACGAGCTCCCGCTAACACTCACTCTCCTCCTTCTCTGTTTGGGAGGTTGATGTGGAGACATCACATAGAGGAGTGAGGCGTTGACTGTGTCTAGCATGACTTGGTAGATCAACCAGCACTTTCTCTCTTGCTTTTAAAGCTTGGCCTTTTGAAGTTCATCCCTTTTTTCTCCCTCTTGTCAAGTTGTTTTCCTAGCATTCCTGTCAGGTCATCACTGTAGCCCCCGTGCATTGTTTGTCCGCCCAAAACAATGATTTCCATCCAGTGGTCTGAAAGGGAGCATGCCAAAATTAGAGAACACAATCCAGTAGGACGAGGTTTGGATCAGCAATCGGGTCCTTTTGCCAAATGCTTCAATAGGTTCCCAACTCCACCACTTAGCTTGAGCCAATACGGTACTTGACTGGAGGTGTATTATCGCCCTCAACTGCGTGATAGACTGCTTTGTGCCAGTGGTAAGACGGCTGGCAAACAATACTGCTTCCCGAAGCATATCCTGCTGAACACTTGACTCTAAAGAAATAAATAGCTCAGGTATTTGGTACCCGCATTCTTGCAAGGTCACATTTAAATAGTTTGTAATATGGATGAATGTACACCAGTTTGTCTGCTTATTTGTCAGCTGGGTACCTCAAAGTTTATATATCCTCACAGATATTTGAATCAGGGAACAATTTGGATTTTGTCTGGGGTGTAGTATTTTAATTTCAGGGTTGCTTTGTCACTGTTGGAGTTATCAAAACATTCAAAAAAAACACCTTTAAGCATTTCAATTAAAGTATCTAAGTTTGATGTCAGTAGAAATGGCAGAGGATTGAGCTCTTCAGCTGTTCTTGATAGAGAGAAATTAGACAAAGAGATCTTGCTGAGTCATAAACAAATGAAATAACAGTGTGCTAAGTTATCGTTTCCAAATTCTGCATTAAAAAACTAATTATCATCAGCAATGTCTCGGAAATGCACTGAAAATTGAAATGCCACTATTTAAATGCCACGAAACTTGCAGGACGGGATTTTAACTCACTGTCCTCTCATCTGCGTGTCCCTTTTGTTTTACAGTGCAGTTACAAATGAGGTTTAAGCTCTTGAGGTGGAGTTTTATCTCCTTCGACACTTAATTCTCCCATTTCAAGCCGTGCAAATTGAGGATATTTATAAAATGTGATTATGTTTTGTGTGTAGCGGTGCTAAACCTGCGTCTGTATTTGATTTCTTATTAGTTGTTATTCCTTGATGCTTTATTTGGCAGCAACAGTTTCACTTTCAATCAGCTTGATCTTATTGCAGTCATCCCTTCTTGCTTAAGGCTTTTATTCTGTTTGTTTAAGGCTCTTTAATTAGTTAATATAGTATTAAAGAAGGTTTTATGGGAATTATAATCTTGTTGGCATAATGCAAGGTCATTGAGAATCTGTGTTTTTAATGTTGTAGAGGCAGATAGGTGGCTGAACCTGGGGCGGAGCTGCGCCATTCAGCAGAGAGCTCCCTGCCAGGCTGGTGCCAGTCTAGAGAACCTGTGGGATGTGATGCCTGAGCCGGGAAACCAGCACTGGGCCAAGGAGCCGGGCAGCGCCACAGCAATCACAAGCCTGATAAGAGATCTCAGTCTTGGTGACGGCAGCATGAACAACCCCCGCTCCCACACCACTTCCACCACTGCACATTACACCACTACAGCCACCAGCCAAGCTCCTGCAGCACCCCCCAGCAAGCGCCAGTGTCGCTCCCTGTCCTTCTCCGATGAGTTTAGTGGGTTTCGCTCATCTTGGAGGCCCCAAAGCTCACGAGTGTGGACGACAGTGGAGAAACGAAGGTGCCACAGCGGAGGTAGTGTCCGAGGTGGTGGAGGGTTTTCTGGTGGTCACTGTCCCACCATGCAGCGCAGCTCCAGCTTCAGTTTGCCCTCTCGCTCCAGCATCCATTCAGACGGAGCCCTGGACCTGCCATTCTTTAGCCAGCGACTGCCTTTCCACCCTCAGTTCACTGCCTCTCCAGTCTCCCCTACCTCTCCCTCCTCGCAACACCACCACTCCCTCCATCACCACTTCCTCCGACCCCTCTCCCTCTCCCATGAGCAGATCAGCCTGCCTGAGCTCCAGAGGGAAGAAGCATCAGAGGCCAGTTCTCCAGACTCCACCCCAGAACTGGGACGGCGAGCTTGCCAGAGAGCTGGGGGCAACGGTTGTTTGTCTCGGAGTAGGTCTCAGCCCTGCGTGCTAAATGACAAAAAGATTGGTATGAAGCGGAGGAGACCAGAGGACGCCCAGGAGCAGCGTCCCTCCCTGGACCTGGCAAAGATGACTCAGGTTAGTTAGAAATGTAGAACACATGTTGAAAGCACACACAGTAATACTAATGCGAGAGTAGTATCACTTTCATTTGCTGATTAGACATAAATCAGCTCAGATTATTTCTAATCTTGCTTTAAAGCAGTAAAACATCCTCTCTTGCATTTCATTAACCTCTGGACCAAACACACTTACCACGTAGACAAATGCCCTTTTGTTCTCAGACCTGGAGGAGGATCTCTACAAACATAACTCGTCCTCGTCCCTCTCTCGGAATCTGATCAGGGACTGAATTAAATCAAGCTGAATTAAGTTTTCTGGGTCGTGGGTTCTGAGGCTTCAAGGCTAAGTGATCTCAGGTCTCCTACCCTACAGCTCAGGGAGTGGCGCTTACTAGCGAAGCATTCCTCATGTTCGGTCATGCTGCCCAGCTCTATGTTCTAGAGAGCCAGGTTCCGGTTATCATTTCAATTACTCTGTTGGGTAAACGGCCAGTCCAAAGGTTGGACCCCTCATCATTCATTTGCCGCCTCTCTTTAATTCTCACCCTTTTTCTGTCTGTCATTCCCACAACTTCTATACTGTTACAGCAACAAAAAGTGATTAATAGTGGAGGTATTTGGTTGCAAAGAAAAACACTACAAGCACAAAAATACATCAATTTGTTCCCCACTCAGAGGAACAGCCACAGAATTAAAATGACCCCTGACCAAACCAAAAATAGCACTGCAGAAATATTTTAATGACATGTACTATTTCACTGCCTGGCAGCGCTCTGATGTTTTAATGCAGCCCATGGTGATCTTGATTTGACTCTTTAATCACATCTCGTTCGGCCATTCATTTAACTGACCCTGAAATCGTTCAGAGAACTTGGGTGACTGAATGAGTGTAATAGATGGATATTCTCCAAAGAACAGAGACCTTCCTGAATGTTTGGAGTGTTAAAGTTGATGTGATTCTTGCTCCGATTCCCCAAACATGGATATATAATGAGAACTGGATACAGGATGTGCGGTAAGACAAATTTACTTAAGGCCAAACTGTTTAATTACAACTATGGGATCTGTTAAGAGATGTACTGAGGCCCAGAAACACCTTTTCTCCCACCCTTGGATTGTGAAAGATGTAGCTATAAAAATGTAGATAGATAACTTGTGCTTCACAACCACACAAAATGACTCGGCTCACCATCATAGTTTGATTAATTTAGTTTGAAAATCATTTAATAATTCTAAAAGAGCTCTAAGATTAAATTACTGTATGACCTTTCAGAGGGGGCTTACAGCCTAAACCATTATTTGGCAGATGTGGGCAATGGATGTTTCTTCATACCTGGAAACTGAACTTCTTTTTGGATCATGTGCCACTGAGTGGTTTTCACAGGAATAAATGAGGCTGCACATCCCACCACTTCCTTCTTTACACCATGTCAGGGAATATAATTCGAAACAATGTTCAGAACTCCAGTTAATGTCAAGAGACTTGCAGAATCTATTCCAGTGGCCCAACACCTTATTTACATGCCTTATGTTTGTTTAAAAAAAAAAAAAATTCCACCCGTTTGTGTCCTGTTAAGTGACTTTCTGCCCGTGGTTGCCACTGAAACAGGAGCTGACCTGTGCTCAGGCACAATGGAATGACTAAGAACTTGGTGCATAGATAATGTCCTGTTGTTTTCCGTCAATTTTTCTTTTCAGATATGCCAAACTCTTCCTTCGTCACACGCAAATATTGTCTTTATCCCATTCTCTTAATAGGAAGTACCATCAATTTATTCCTATACCCTCCCTTATTCCACCCCCAAAGGATTTGTGTTCCCAGGCAGTCACCCTCACAACCTAGCCAGAGTTGGATCAACAAGGCTTCAGTAATGGAGCCTAGTGAGCATGTTTCCTTGAGTCATGCCAGCTGCTAAGAGGGGAAAAAATCAAGCACACCGATCACACAAACTAACACGGATACACAAACACACATTTTTCGTTACCTCTGGTTGCAGGAATGCTTGAGGGCAGGAGTGCACCTCTGCAGCAAGTTTGTTGGCCACACTTTCTTAGATTTCTCAAGAATTAACAGGCAGAGCCATTGTTTCTCCTCTCAGTTTTGTTTTGGCTAAACACTTTTTGTTTTCCAAGTGACGCGCACAAATGCATGTACTCAGCAGTGTTGAAAGAAGTCAGGTCGTGCAGGTTAGATGGGTCGTTTCAGAGTGTTGGTGTGTTTGCTTTCTCACTCTTGCGTGCCTGGAGTGAAGCAAGTAAACAACAGTACATACACTATATACAGTTCATGAACTCGCTCCACTTATTCAAAGATCCTCTATTCTATCACTCTAATCTCTCTCTGAGTTAAAATTAGGTGTGTCTTTTTGCGCAGTCACCAGTTCAGGTCAAAGGAAGCACCTAAATTAAACAAGCAGAGATGTTCCTTATCACGAAAGATTAAATGACTCAAAATTCTCTGAAGAGCAGCTGTCTTATAGGTTAGTGAGCTGGTTTGGCTGTGAGAATCACAAAAAAACGCTTGCAAGCTGGCAAACTGTCTGGGAAAGGAAGTGATAATGTCGAAACATGGGGGTGGTTACAACCTGTGCCTGCTCTTGTGACTAAAGAATCATTACCCTCAAGCTTTGGAACAGATGCGATTTCTCTGCCTCGTGTGGGAATACTCTGTTGAAACTGACTTGATGTGTGAATTGACCACACCTTTTATGCAAGATTCTCTCTCTGGCTACACCCCAGGGTTGTCAAAGGTCAACCATTAACCGCCCAGCATACTTTTGTGACTTGTTAATGTCCATAAACACCATCAAACGGTTTTTCTAGCTAGCATAAAGGAAAAAACCACAAATGCGCTAGACCGATAGTGATGGCGAGGGGATTCCATGTGCTAGTTGTACTTCCTAAAGCTGTGTATAGTATCTCGCAGAGCATCTGAACTACACCCATTCAGTGAGGAGAAAGGAGCTAAAGTCCAGGTAGCCTCAGCAGCCTTGTCAGCACTGACCACCTACTGCTGGACAGCTTTTACAGATGAAAGTAACTACCTGTCATTTTGTCGATACTGACTGGGAGATGCGGCCCAGCGTGTCCTCGCTCAACATGTCTGACAACCAAACCGAAATGTAGACTGACTCACCGGTGATCTGGGAACTTATTGGCCTTGAGTTGGCCTTTGTTGATAGTGATGCCAAAAACATCCCCTGGATTAGAGGAGTCTTCATTTGTCACATTATTAAAAAGAAAAAGAAACCGAAATGCATGCAGTTTTGCAAAATTAGTTTTCTGTCATTTCAGTATTACTGTACATTCATGTAGGGAAAGAGCAGCAGCCATCCTTTTTAGGTCCTCTAAATGATGCTTTTCATGTTAAAATACACCAAATACAAAAGGATTGCTATTTTGGGATTTCTCCGCCCACTCTTACCTAATGCACACACACACCATCTCCCCTCACAATCCCAGGACTTACGGCTGATAAGGAGCACTGCTTGCCCTTAGGTGTGAAGAAAGAGTTCAACACTACATACACTTGTCAACATAACTCCTCCTCTTTTTATAGGTGTGTAGATTAGTCATACAGTCTGAACTCCTCGTTATTTTTCCCACACATTCATCTGTAAGTGTGGAGGTGTTTATTCTTCTCATATAGGCGGACCATCCCAATGTGTGAGGTTGTAGAGGGTCAGTACTTAACCTAAGTCGCCTGTGTGTGTGTGTGTGTGTGTGTGTGTGTGTGTGTGTGTGTGTGTGTGTGTGTGTGTGTGTGTGTGTGTGTGTGTGTTGTCAGTGGAACACTGTGTAATTTGGCCTTTAGATTCCTCCACCACGTCAATGAAGGCGGGTGTGAATTCTGGGGATGCATGTCGTGCTAATCAGTTATAGCTCAACTGTCGTCGGGATTTACATGTACCCACCCCTAAAATTCCATGAATAATCTTCCCCGTGTTGGCCGTGTGCATCCCCTCTCCGTGGTGTAGTTTGTATCCCTGGCTGCCCTCCCACCTTGGCCCTCCTTTATTTTTTCCTCCTCTTAGTGGGCGTAGAGAGCTGTCAGACAGGGAATGTTACCTTCTGATTCTAGGTCACTTGCTGAATGATTGTTGACGCAGCTCACACTTCTGAGGAAACTGCACATATGAGGCCTGCCTGGCTAATGTCATTTCAATTGTTTAATGTGTGTGTGTTGTCTCCCAAGTACCACTTGACAACCTCAGACTGGTCATTGTGTACTTGGAAGAAAAATTGCAGGCTATCTTTGGCTTTTCTGTAGAGGTGGTAAACGGAGGCCTGTTGAGTGAATGTTTGTGTGTGCAGTTGCCTGTGCACTCAGGAAAGAAATGGCAGGAGGAAGAAAGGGGGGGGGGGTTATTATTTGTGCTATGAAGTTGGCAGACTAACTTCTCACTCCTCTCTATTAATATCTTCTCCCTGGCCCAAATCTGAGCTCCCCTCCTCTCTCCAATCTCGCTCCATTCCTGGGATGGCAGACATGGTGATCATAGCAGAGCGGCGAGCCCCACAGGCTTGTGGGAACACCTAGCTAGGTGGACGCCGCGACGTCGTTGTGTAATCACATGCTGTGACTTGTCCCAAACCTTCTCTATGATATAGACATAACATAACATCACACTCACATATTTTACCACTAAGATTCGCTGGTATTGAAAATAAACATCTGCTATCTTTTTAAAATAAGATCCAAACATTCTTTTTTCTGATCTTACTGATCTCAACCAGGCATTTGTACATATCTACCATGCATTCCTTTTGTGGTACAGTGAATACCAGACAAATAAGCAGATGATTGATGCTGAGGTGTGCGTTTACGTTGTCTGGTTGTCAGGAATGAGTTAAAGTTTCCTTTCATTGCTTGCACTTCTGCCCTCTCTTTTGTTTTACTGTTGGAGGTCTGTTTGTCTGTCTCCCTCAGAGCTGTGTGTCTCTGGATGTTGTTTATCTGACCTAATTTCAGAACTAATCCAACTTCTTCTTTTTTTGTTGTTGTTGCTGTACGTCAAATGCTGCTTTGCACAGTACTTAAATTTGTATTAATCTCTCTCTATGTGATTTGGCAGAAGTCCTGCTGGTGCACTTGTCTAAAACATACACACCATGTAGTGTGTAGCAGGGTGTCGTTTGTTGTTTGCCCTAATTATCAGGAGGATATTTGCCTAACCTCTTGGTTTGAACTTGTGCTTCTCCCATTCTAACAGCTGCCATTTGATCCCATGATGTAGATAACAGCTTTACTGTAGGAGTGCTGGTCAGTGGTCTGGAACAATGGATCTTGTTTTCCAGTGTATCAGTAATTTGTATAAAATGGTGTTTTAATGTTCAGGCTTTTAGGATTTGAATTACAGTGATTGATAAATTAACTGAAGATCATCCCTACTTCTGTCCACAGACAAACATTTACCTCCTGCTTAAGTATGCAAAACCGCCTCTGTGGCACTGCCACAGTTGGTGGAACAAAGGAGGCGCTGCAGGTGAAGGTGCAGGTTCTGTCATTTATTTGAATGTGGATAGTGTGTCCTATGGCAGGGGCCACAGCAGGACTGCAGCCTTTACTGTCAGAGAAACACAACCTGATGTAACACTTCGGTGACCAATCATGTGAGCTGGTGATGGGACCTGAGGATGCCTGTGGAAAGAGGCACTTCATCACTTCTTCTGGCTGTCTGCCAAAGCTGCAGAATGTCAGTGACAATCACCTACTTTTGATTTGAGTTTGAGGAGAGGAAGCGAAAGAAAGGGAAAGAGTGTAACTGTCTGTTGTTAGGAATCTTCCTCTTATTTGTTGATTGATAGCAGTGGGTGAACTGCTTTTTGATGCATATTACCTCCACCTTTTATATTGGGGAAGTGTGTGTGTGTGTGTGTGTGGGTGGAAAGGGGGGGGGGGGGGCTAACTGATTACAAATTAGTGCCCTGACTGACCAGGGGAGCCCCTCATTTCCACATGCAGACACAGCCAGTTGTTGCCCAACCAAGCCAGAAGCAGCACAGACAACTGAACTAGCAGTCCCCATACTGGTAGGCATAACAGCAGACTGCTGCACTACCCAGGCTCCGACATCATGCTCATTAAAACAACATCATGAATCTTTGTTTGGCTGAATTTTATTTCTCAAGGCATGTTTCCTCCTCCCGGTGTTTAGTGTGTTTCCTCTCTGACCTGTATTATTAGAGCACACACCCCAAGACAAGGAGGGAGGTTTTAATTAAAGATGGTGGATCTGCAGTTTTTGATCCATAGTAATGACGGTAATTCATCAAGATAGTTCGGCCTTTAATATTTTACCATTCCTGCTTATTCTTTTACAGTAAACCTGGATTAAATCACTAAGAGTAAGAAAACAACCTTCCCAACTCCTGTTTATGGCAGTGGGTTATGTGAGACCTGACGTAATGGGTGCCTACATATGTGTGATCATAGTGTGTGTGTGTGTGTGTGTGTGTGTGTGTGTGTGTATCTATTCCATCTGTGTGGGGGTTTACTCAAGTCCAAGGAAGAAAAAACATAGGCAAAGCTGGGTATATGGCAGAAATCTAACCCTGCTCCCCCCAAACTTTTACCACACCCACCTAAATCCCCGTCAGCTTTAGTAGACTTTATAGAAAGCATATTGTGAAGCCTGCCCCCACTCTCCCTCCCCCTCTCCTCCTCCTTTCTCCCCCATCCGTCTCCTCTTCTGCTGTGATAATTAGTAGTAGGGTAATACTGGGGGCTGAACAGACTGAACAAGGGTGTAGAAATCCCCTTTTCCACTGGGGGGGGGGGGGGTAACTACAGCAAAGACCTCCCACTACACACATGATACGACACACTGAAGCTCTTTAAATATTCTGTGTTTTGAGGAGCTTTCACCTAAAGTTTATCCAGCTATCTATCTAGCTCAGACAGACACATTTCTCTGTTGGTCCGTGTTCAGTCAGAAGAGAGAAGGGCGAAAAAAAAAAGTGAGCCTACTTAAGAAAGGGAGACTCCCAGTTCATTGTAACAGGAAAAGCAATGTCCTAACACATGCTAGGGAACATTAGAGGTGTCCGTCATGTAAGCCAGGGCTCTATAGAGAAAACCTCATCTCTATTCACCTCCATGCCTCCAACATCTGCTGCTGGGGCACTCCAGAGATCATTAACCCCTTCAAAGCTCTGCACGGCTGCCTTGCTTTGTTGCAGAAAGGAATTCATTGAGGGAAGAAAGGAAATCAGAGTACAGCCTCTTTGTCAATTAAACATCCAAGGTCACGTATAGAGTTTCTTTTTTAAGAAGTCCCTGTTGTACATGCAGGGTGCAAAATGTGTAGTGAAAACTCTGAGTAACATTATTTTGAAGTCGTACTTTACTCATTATTTGTATTTAGCAAGTATTCATAAATATATCTTTCTTTGTTTTGTTCTGCAGTACCTCTGTGTGACTATAGAATGCAGAAACTAACAACAGCAAAATGTCCGTTTACTAGCTCTCAAGTGTATTGTCTTGTATACTCACTATCTTTTATCTAGTCGTATGCTCAGTAATACAAAAACAATTTGATTTGAACCAAAAAAACAAATTAACTAGAACCTTTCTGGTTCGGTACTCCTTGACGGTAGCGCAGTGTGGGACCAGCTGGTGCATTCAGTTGACTAGCTTGTTGCTCTCATTCAAGGTGGTGCCATATTGGAAGGTGCCAAATCAAATAAAAGTGTTTTTGTAATACTAAGCATACATCTGGGTGTTAGCTTCAAGCTAAATATACTTACTTGGCACTTTCTGCATTGTGGTCACAACGGAATAATAAAGGGGGAAAAAAAATCTCTTATTGAGCTCATGGCACCGTGTTTATGAGTAGTTAAAAAGCAAAAAACCAAAAACAAAACTTCTATATCACTTTGAACGAGAAAATCCTCTTTACCAGCTCCTTTGTCATGTTATGTGCATTTTGCAGCGGCTTTGAAAATGAAGAATACGCCTCAGGAAAGACAGAAACAAGATAGCGTTTGTGGTTTGCAACTCATCTCCAAGTTTGTTTTACTCAAGCCATCCTTTAGCTTTAGTATTTTCTGTACGCTCTTCCCTTGCCTGTTTGTGTTCACGTGAGCTTGCGTGTTTACTTGCTCACATACCGTCAGTGAGATGGAAGGCCAACTTTTGGCTGCCTAAACTGAAACCGTATCCCAAACTGACAATTCTGGAAAACCTCAAGCTTGACCCCCCCAAAGTAAACCCTCTAGCATGAACCTGGAGCTGAAGCTAAGGTGGACAAACTAATGTGCATCTTACTCTGCTCTCTCTACAGAAACTTCAGACTTTTCAGAGCTTGAGTTGCCCTGGATTCACATCCACCGACAGCTCCCAATCAAGCCTGCCCCCTCCCTCCTCTGACATCACCAGCCAGCCAGACTTCACCGCTGTGTCTGAGCTGGGACTGGAGCCGCGGCAGGATGTGACAGGAGATGAGGAGGAAGAGGATTCTTCCTACGAGGAACTGGATAGCGACTCGGCTTGCAGTGTGGACTCGCGCTCAGGGTCTCCTGTGGGCATCGTGCAGGGTAAACGCGCCCTCTGGAAGGGTGATTGTGGGACACAGAGGGACATTTTTCAACTCGGAGGGGAGCTGGATCTTGACCAGATAGAAAGAAACTGAACATTTCATAGCAGATATTAAAAGACTGTTGCTGAACGTTAGAGGACATTGATGACGATGTACGAAAACACGGAAAGAGAGTGAGAGGAAGAGTGTTGTGTTAAATTTGAAAGGGAAAGCTGTTGTGAAAAATGAGGAAAGTGATGAAAGATGTAAAAGGATGAGGTTTGTTGTTAGCTGCTGGGTTCTTAGGGACACATTTGCCTTGAACATTCTTACTGTTTGAATCAAAAAGCAGTGACCTTAGTTGTTTGTTTTTATTGGGTTTTCAGCTGAACTCAGGAGTGGGAAAGTGAGGGTTAGTCTTAAGAAAACCTCCCATCCCCCACTGTCTTGCAACCTGATGACCTTTCCAAAGTCAGCTAACCTTAGCTTTGTAGTACTGTAGCAGTAACAGGGCTCCTGTATATAAATCAAGTTTGTTTGTCAGAGAAAGTGGGGGTATCTAAGGGTATCTTTCTCATAAACTTACCCTTGACCTTCCTCTGCATCTTGTCTGCACACACTAAAATCTGTATTTGCTGAATGTAGGCTCAATAAGCTTTAAGAGGAGTCCGGACAAAGACAGTGCCTTCTTTTGGAAGCTTGCTCTCCCAGTTCTCCTTTAAGAAACTAGCTTCCACCGAAGCCACCTTTTTGTTTTGTAGTATCTTCATATGCAAATTGTATATTTGAAATAAACACAGAATCTCTCAAATTTTCCATTCTAATATCAATGTATATTTTTCTAAGTAACTGTTTTGTATGTGATGTTCTTGAAGGAGCAAGAAGGCCTTTCTTCTAACAGAATGGACGCAAAATAAATCTACAACCTGCACTTAGATTGTCTGGAATAATTTCTTCCTTTTAATAAAATGATTTATACTGCAAGCAAAGATAAAAGAGTAGATCTGCACAAGCTGCTGAGTTCACAGATGCTTGTCAGAATTGTTGCTCAGGCTCACCCAGTTCCTGCATCACATTTCAAAACCACTTCATTGACATTTACTCATGCAAAGTTAGCGTTTAAGTGTTGATAGATGGGCCAGCACTAGGGACGGGTTTGTCACCAAGCAGCTGAGTGATCATTATTGGAGTGTTTTGCTGGTCTTTCGAAATGAATGGTTCTCTATCACGTTTATGACTTTTTCGTTTGTTTTACGACTGTCATAACAGTTTAAAGCACCAGTCTGGAGTCCATTGAACCATAACATTTCTGACAATTTTCTGCTTTGTGTGAAGATTCCGTAATAAAAAACATGACGCATCAGTCAGCAGAGAATCTCAGTGAGAACAGCTCAGCTCCAACTTCTCCATGTTGATTTCAAACAAATGTGTCATACAGTATCTGGACCAGGCTCCCTTAAGAAAATCAGTTATTTTACTGAAGCAGTGACAAACCTGCCTCTGGAGTTCCTCTCCAGTGGTACAGCCTCCAGGAAGGAGGCGTTGAGCTCAATGTTGCAGACCACCGGCAACAGAATTTATGCAAAGTGGGAAGCGGTTTTTTTCTCCTACCTTGTGGTTGAGCTGGAGGATCAGGCAGCAGCACCCTCCACCTTTGGCTACTCTGACTGCAGGCCAAAAGCGACAGCTAATTTGGATTTGCAAATTTGTCTGCAACTGCTATTCTTCATTGCAGGAAAGATGATATTTTTGCATGTTGCCATTTTATCAAGTAAATAAGATGCTCATTAAACCAATGAGATTATAACATAAAAATTCGGACGAGCACTTAATATCCCCTAATTCAAATATAGACATGCTGTCCATCCCTGTGTCACGCTGGCTTCATTTTCTAAGCAGTCCCCCCGTCCGTTAGGTTTTTGACCGAGTCTCGTCTGTTGCTAATGGTACCCTCTTTATTTGCTCTTCATCAGCTATTTACAGCTCTTGACGAATGTTGCCTACCAGTGGGCAAAACTACAGGAAGTCTAGACATGGAATATCCCTGGCCCGTAACCTAGCAGTGACCAGAGGAGGTGATGTCAATAGGAACTATCCCGGGACCAGTGAGCCAAGCAGCCAGACAGACAGACTGACTGACACGTCGGCCAGGCGAGATTGTTCCTCCCTGGGATTTCCTATCATGACTCTCTTATGTCTGTCCAAGTGGCTGAAATAAAATCCGAGCACCTGCCACCTTTTACAAGAGTTACTTCGGCAGGGGTCTCTTTTTAAATTGCATAAAAGGCTTGTGTCACCATTTACATCAGACACGGGTGTGTGTGTGTGTGTGTGTGTGTGTGTGTGTGTGGGGGGGGGGGGGGGGGGCGGTGCTGAGATCAAATGATTGGACAGATTGTTTTTCCAACACAGGGAGGAAAACCCTGACTGAAAAACACTGTTTACATCCAAAAACAGGATGTCCCAGCCAGTTGCAGCTTTTCCTTCGATCATGGCCTTGCAGGAAGGTGAACTCCAGCATCTCCAAGCTGAGGTGTTGGTTTACACAAACACACTCTCATTCAAAGGCCCTGAAATAGATACGTATTCTGTCATGCTTGTGTACACAGAAACCCTGTGACCTTACCCGGAATATATATATTTTTTTAACAGCAAGCTCTCTGGCTAGATGTTGCACGACCTTTTCAGAGGATGAAGAAAACAATCGGGAGAGATTCAGGAGACACGCATTCACACTTCACTTCTTAAATTTGACACAAACGGCTGGAAACAAAGTCACGTTCGTCAAACATTAGTGTAGATATTGGCTTCTCCCAAAAGGTCAGTAAGCCACACTCACAAACAAGCACACACATGTTTCCTCTCTGGCAGGAAGTGGCAGGCTAAGCAGGGGAGAGAGTTAATATCTGAGGTAAAACTTCTATAAATAGGGAGCATTGTAGTTGCGGTTGGCAAATGTAGACATTGGAGAGAGGGAGACAGGAAAGGCCATGTTACACAAATTTACAGCGCCCTGGACTGCACAGCCTCGATTACATGTGAGAAAACATTGGCTGTGTTTTCAAAGCAAGCTGTGTTTCACATTGTCAGCAAAATCCCTTGGAGAACTTCAGAGGTCGGGATAGTGACATCACTTTCTTCCTAATTGCCATTGGAGGAGTTTTATAGTGTTTATGCGCAGCTGAGTGTGAATTATACTTCAGATTCAGGGAAACCATTTTTGTTTTTAAAGTGTAAGTCTTCTCTTTTACTCAAACGGCGCTATCTGAATAGAGAACATCTCTGGAGAATTGGAATAAGGTCGCTGTTTTGCGTAGTATTTTAGACAGACACAACAGAACAAGGAGGCTTTGTACGTTCGGTAAGTTGCACGGATAGCAACAAGGGAACAAAATATAATCAAAGGTACAAAAAGACAAACATGAACACATAGAAAACACTCCTAGAGCTCAAGCCTCAGCCAAGGTTAACTTAAGGCTCCTGGACCTTTCATACTCAGGCCCTGACTAAAGCAAAGAGCAGTAATGAGCGAACCCTTGCAAACCTGCGCACGCTGCAATGTGTGAGAGGGAGGGGAACCCTAACAATGTATGTGTGCAGTACTTGCACTACAGTAGGGGTTGGTGGTCCAGCGCATACAGAATCACTTCTAGCCCACACCAGGTTTTCATTGAAGTCACGATACTCTCACTCTTAGATCATGTTGATCTACTTAGTTGTTCATGCACTGTTTGTTCAGTGCTGCTGTTGTGCATGCAGGGCCAGCCCAGTACATTTGGGAGCCTTAAGCAGGAAAAAGATTGGAGACTCTGCCTCACTGTGGAATGGATGATGCATTGAGCTCCATGATGCACTGAGCTTTCTTCCCCTCTCTGTTTCTATCCATCTTTATCCATGCATCCATTAAGCTAAACTTCTTCCCCAGAGTTGTCTGTGCTCTTTCACCCTGCAGGTCACCTGGGGCTGTAGACCTTGGGTTGATCGCTTCTTGTCTGGGACCAACTACTCGCTCGCCCTGGCCCTGTGTTTCTCTCTCCTCTCTTTCTCCCTCTCAACCCCAACCGGTCGAGGCACATGGCCGCCCACTCCGAGCCTGGTTCTGCCTGAGGTTTCTTCCTGTTGAAAGAGAGTTTTTTCTCGCCAACATCGCCGAGTGCTTACTCGTGGGAATGTTGGGTCTCTTTCATTTGAATTATAGAGTGAGGTTCTAGACCTGCTCTTTGTGTAAAGTGCCTTGAGATGGCTTTTGATGTGATTTGGTACCACAGTACATAAATAAAGATTGATTGATTGATGATAGACAGTGAATAGTTCATAGAATCAGCCTGGCTGGGACTGGTAATGTGGCATTTCTGCATCAAAACACTTGTTTGTGTAATAGCAGCATGACACAACCGCAAAGGATGAGAGGTATAAATGCTCATAATGGCATAGACCACGTGAGAAGCCTCCAAGTAGACTGGCTATGTGTGCCAGTGAGATTTGGGTATTTTGTGTAGTGGCCGTCTGGCAACCGAATGGTCGCTGGTTCATTCCTCGCTTCCCCCGGTGGCCATATCAAAGTGTCCTTGTGCAAGATACTGAACCCCCTGGCGACCTGTCCAGGGTGAAACCCTGCCTCTAACCCCAAATTATTTTATGTGGGTTATGTGGAAGTTACAACAATTGCAGGTGATATATGTTCCATATACTGATATACTCAGAAATCAGCTCAAAAAAGCATGATTAAAGTCATCAATGCAGCAATTAAAGAAGGCCAGCAAAGCGATGATTAAATGAAAGTTCTCCCTTCTCTCTTTTTTCTGGATTCATGAGGGTACATTTAGTGTTCTAGGTTAGTCGTATGTATCTTTGGTGTCCTGGACAGCTGGTTTTAGCTGCTCGTAGGTGCTTGTGTGTGTGTGTGTGTGTGTGTGTGTGTGTGTGTGTGTGTGTGTGTGTGTGTGTGTGTGTGTGTGTAAAAAAAAAAAAGAATGTCATATGTGTGGGAATTAATGTATTTTATGCATGAAGGAACCAGTTCTTCAAAAATGACAACTCTTTCCCGAGTTTTGGTTTTTTTCCCTGCCCCAAGCTATTGGACCCGTCATAAAAACAAAGGAAAACAAAGGTGTCAATGTAGTTCCGAATACATTTTGTCGGAACCCCACTCTCTATGTCTGAGAACTAACGTTAAACGTTAAAAAAAACAAAAACAAAACAAACAAAAAAAACAGAAGCTGTACTCAGTAGTACCACATGGTACCAGCCACCACTGGAACTTCTGACATCACAGCATTTCTGAGTCATGACCTTCACAGCCATCACAGACCTCAGTCGTCCCAACAGTTCTGAGGGAGATCAGGGTCCTGTGATCCCAGTCATGTCCCACACTGACTGAAACTACAGGGGATGTATAAGACCCCCCGCTTCACTATCATCAAACAACATACAAACAGAAATCCACTTCCTTCCTACCAGCCAATCCTACGAAGCAAGCATTTTGATTTCGTCATGTGGTACTCAGGCGACCAATACGATGAAGATCCTCTGGAGCCTGACATGGACTACGACACATACAGTCAGAAGCCAGGCAAGCGCAAACGGCAGACGTTAAGGCTGATGAGCTTTTTGATCCAGAATGGACAAATTGGTCAGCAAAATGCTGAGCCCGAGCCACAGGAGGTTGTCCTGACCCCTCCTGGGAATTCAACCGCCCAGCCAACCTCAGACCAGGAAGAGGCTGGACCGACACCTCCTGGGAATTCACCCAGCCGGAGTAACCCATTAGAGGAAAAAATCAATGGACTGACCAATCAGGCCAGTTTGTCTCGTCCTGACATCAACAGGGACGAACTGGCTCATAAGCCAATTTTGTGTCACCAGAGTCTGGTGAACGAAGGAAAGAAGGAACGTTGTGCGCGTTTCGAAATTGATGAGGACCAACGCCGTTCTGCCCCGAGAAGTCATGAGTCCATCAGAGGAACACGAGGCAGGAATGATGAGCCTTTTCTGAGGACCGAGGGGGAGAGCGAGCAAATGTGGAGGCCCCTCAGTAGACCTGGTGTCCTGAGCAGTCATGAGCGGGTGACCAGTCAAGACAGGTCAAGGCGTCACCATAACAGCTGGCAAAGTCGCCAATCACGGTGCGAAGCCAGTAACTGGTGGAGACCCGAGACAGATGAGGGGGTGAGTTCTCGATGGGAGAACTTTAATCACGATCGCCACCATTACAAGGAAAATGGTGGTTGGAATCATCCAGAGAAGGCCAGAGGCTCTGATGGTGGCCGCTACAGGATGGCAGATCACAACAGGAGCCACCAGATGACAGCGGACACAAGTGACTGGTGGCGACCTGATGAGAGAGGAAACAGAAGGCCCAGTGACCTCATCAGGGAGGACTACCGTCCTGTTGATCGACGTGACGGTGGTTCACGATGGCGCCGGTGGTGACAACAGCAACAGCTGATGACATCTTAACCAGAGTGATATTAATAACGGACTGAACAATCGGACCCATTTGCCCTGTCCTGGCTCCGAAGCCAATTTTACCTGATCGGATTATGGACGACAACAACAGGGATGATCCTCCACTCTAAAAAAGAGACCAGGAAAAACATTTTTCAGAAAGAATCAATAATGACTTGGATCCACCGAGAAGAACATAAGTGGAACAGGGCAGGGGGTTGATGCAACTTTTCTGAGGATTAAGGAGGAGAATGACCAAACGTGGAGGCCCCTCAGGAAACCTGGTGACTGGCATGAGCGGATGACCACTGGAGTGAGGCTATAATACAGGGGATCAAACCAGCAGCCACCAGACAACACCTGATGGAAGGAACTGATGGCGTCCTGAGTAGAGAAGCTGCAGGAGACCCAGAGGCTTCATCGGGGAGGACTACTGTTCTGATGATTGACGTGACGGAGGCTCACGGCCACGATGGAGTGAGAACAGGCAGCAGCTGACGGCTTGTCAACCACCAGGAAGTGATCGCAACAATGGAATTTTTCTCCACTGTCCATGTCGCCATTAAAAATATATATAATATTTCATTGAAATGTGATGTCCCTATTAAAAAAATGTATGACATAAAGAAAGAAACTGCATCTCGGAATTATTTTAATATATTCTTTTTCTTGTGTTGAAATACATAACTAAATATTAGAGAATGAGCAGTGAGTGTGTTGCCTTTGTGCTGGGTAAATTAATTTGATGCATTTTTTCATGAAATATGTCTTTAAAAAGCCTTAAATAAAACAACAACAACCCTCTGAAAAAAAAATGTATCTTTGGTGTCCTGGACAGCTGGTTTTAGCTGCTCGTGGGTGCTTGTGTGTGTATGTGTGTGTGTGTGTGTGTGTGTGTGTGTGTGTGTGTGTGTGTGTGTGCGTGAGGAGACACCTATCGCAGTCAGACAGGTGGCGAGCAGTGTCACATGTCACTGATTGACTATTTCTCCTCTCAAAGTTGACAGAGTGCAACACAACACTTTGTCGCCATGGTTTCTATGAATGCGTGGCCCTCCCCTCCACCTCTCCATCTCAGTGTGATTTACATCTTTATAATACGCTGTAATGACGGGTTTTGTTAGATGCCAGCCACCCAAGGGAGCCTGGAAATCCCTGTGGACCTGCAAGCCTATTCACACAGGTTGTTTTTTGGGGTTTTTTTTTGGAGAAAATTCCAACTTTACATAAGCGCGTCACATAAGTCAATACATTGGATGTATGGTGGAAAAAGCTCTCACGTCATGTAGTGAGGTATTCATGCAGTAATTAGAGCTTCAATCCCTTTGAAGAGTTTTTCATGAGCTCAAAAACATTTAGGAGCAAACTGTTTCTTTGGAATGAATACACATTTGCCTTCTATTTTGACTTCTCTAGTGGCTAACCAACACAATACCAGACATTCATACTTGTAAACATTTGCATGGGAAGATTTTATTTGGCTGATAGTGTGCATCAACATCATTAGTCCTGCTGTGTTTTCCCTGTAGCTGTCAGTTAGAATTAGAGAGAGTGATAAGAGAAACCCTGGAAAACGCAGACTTCACCATGCACCGCAGCATGTAAATCTAGTTTATGGGGAGCAGATGGCAACATTGTTTGGTGTTGCAGGGCTGTGCAACTCATTCAAATCAAGCGTTTCTCAAAGGACTGATGTTGCCAGCCCTGCAAAGTGTTCTCCTGTTACAGGAAAAAGGAGTGCCAGAGAACCACAGACAATTTGACAGCACGTACGCTGCCAAGCTTTTCTTCCATTTTGGAAATGTGTTGCCATGCCATCCAAACATTTCCCATTTCTGTGTGTGTATAAACTTATATGTGTGTATGAAAGAGCATGAACAGAAAGAGAAGTTTTACTGAGTGGAAAGACACATGCTGACAGAGGAAACACATGCACTTTTCTTTTCTATGAATCCTTCATCTTTTTGTGAGTGTAGCACACACAAGAGACAAGTGAATGTTGACTTGCTACACACACACACGCACACAAACACACACACATGCATGCAGGTGAAAGATTGACACACAATGCAGGACTGAAATAGACATGTTGTTGCAGTGGCTGGTCCACATCCATTCATCACACCAGTGACATCTGGGTTGACTTGTACTGCCTGAATCCAGAGGAGCTGTTTTATATGAAGCATGATAAAGCACTTGTCATGTTCTTGATATTTAAGTCAAAATTCAAGTCAGCACTTGCAGGGGGTAACGGTCAGCTCCAGAGGGAAAAGCAAAACATAGATGACAAATGTGGTATTGATCCGTCTGTCAAACTATATATTTGAGGCATTTATGCCTTGCATTCTAATGTGCTGTGATTGAACCCGGCTGCATTTACAGCTGGTTTTAACATGTACCTCCAGTGGCTTCAATCTTGCTTGAGAAAAAAGACTGAAATGATTAATTGCTGATCGATATCGCTGGGGATTACTTTTCTTTCAATTGACAAATGGTCTTATTGTTGCAGCTCCAGTGCAACAATTCCCTGGATTAAATGTGGACACCTTGATCACCTTTGGAAGTAATCTCTTCTATGTGGTCAGCCACTATCTGATTACAGTCCAGGCACCCAAAATGCACTTTACGCCTGGTGCAATTGGGGTATTTGTCTTCACACAACAGTCCTGCTGTATTTATCTCATAGAGCTGTCTCCTTGTAACTGAATCCCACAAAGACCACTAAATCCCTGGCTTTGCAAAAGTGTATCTAAAGTGGATTAGTGGGCCAAAGCAAGCTGTCGTGTGTAAAAACCCTTGATTTTCTTTTTTTTTTATAGTTACTTGGAAGGCACTCCCCTGTCATCTCCAATCTGTAATGTTTGCTTTATTGCCACAGCTTGCGATAAAAGTGTCGAAGTGTAATCAAACTGAAATGAATGTGGGGCAGTGATAACCAGAAATAAGTTCAGGAGTAAGAAAACAGCCAGTGCAGCTGTCTGCGTACCTTTGACCTAAGGGGGCGGGGCGTTGTCGTGTCAGGGGTATCGCCTGGTCATGGCTAATATGGGCTGAATTGGTATGACTACCACCTGGGGTGATAATGGATGTGTACATGTATGTGTAAGATGAAACCTCTGGTTTAAGCTCAGGTTGGAACAGGTTTCACAGTCATGGCAGCATCGAAACCTGGTTATTAGCACGTTTTAAAACCTAGCTTGTTGACAATATAATAAAGTGATTGGGATGTTTCACCTTTGACCTTTACACTCGACACCTGCTCCTTCAACAACTGCACGGTTGGTTTTTAACGACAGAAACAAACAAAATGACAAATAAGTAGCAGGATGTGGACAGAATAGAACGTGGCAATGAAGATCTAACAGTGTAAAGTCTCATTTTCTGCGTTTTCCCACACACCTGACCACTGAGCAGCTGTGTATTTTCTATACATTTAGGTTGCCAGATGCTTTAGTTTTACAGTTTATGTTTCTACATGTGTCTGAAACCCTCCATGAACTTCGTCATGGAGTCTCCACTCCTATTCCAGGACAGGATTTCCCAATTTATCTTCCCCTGAAAGGCTTCGGAGGGGTCCGATGACCTCTGCAGCTGTCTGTTACTCATAGTGCATTACAACACGAGAAAAAAAACAAACAAATCAAGAGGTTGGATACAGATTTGAGTTTTTTTGTTTTTTTTTTGTGTTTTTGGATCTCACCAGCTGATGAAGAAATAATGAGCTTCAAAATGAAACATTTTTTGATTGCAACTCTCCATCTGGTCCTGTGGGTGTGCACAGGAAAGGCGCCGGCCACCGTCACACATCTGTAAACATGGGCAGACGAGAAGGCAGCAGTTGCTGATGTTATCACCATAGACATTAGCTACGGGAAAGATAACAAATGTAAATGGTCATTGTGTATTCAAATTCAGTCCCCCAGATAAACTGTCTGTTTGGTCCGTTGGTCAACTGATCAACAAACACAGCTGGAGGACACTTGAACTGTGTGTAAACTACTTAATATCCTCAAATTAAAAGCTGCAGTAGCTCGATTGTATCAGATAAGACGTTCTAATGTCTCAAGAAACTTGGAGCTCTGCACATGAATGCTTCATGCATGCTCAAATGACTCATTTGCAGGTGATTAGAATTAGATTATGTTCTATAATTGTCAGCTGAAGTTTATATTTGGTGCACTGATTCACTCAGTAATGTGAAATCTTTCAGGATTTGAACCTAAACCTCCCTTCCCTGTAAAACTATTACATCAACACCTGTATTTCATCATGAAGCGCTAATAAAAAAAAAAAACAGCATCAATAGAAATGGACTTAATTTGATTTTTTTTTTTAAACTCTCTAAGGAGCTCGAGGAAGGAGGAACAAACAGGAACTTGGAATGCTGTCAAATCCTTTGGGAGAACATATTCTTGATTCATTTGGTTTGTGTCTCAGGTTCCCACCAAGTACTGACGGATTGCTAATCTATGTGAGTTAGTGTTGTTGCTTTGGTGTGGGTCTCAGTCAAGGATAGGCACAGATAGTCCTTTTTGATCTTGCTGGGAAGGAGGAAAATTAGAGTGCTCCGAAAATCCTTGGCGAAACGTCAGCAACTTGCCATTATCTGTGATGAAGTAGTACATTGTGTGTCGCTCTCATTTTGCTTAACACGCGATTACTTTTCCCAGCCCAACTGAGCTTTCAAGGTAAAATGGGAAATGTAGACGTCTTCTCAGGAAGGAAAGGAGGGATTCTTACCTGTAGCTGACAAAAAGACAAAGATATATTGTATCTATTCCCACCAACTTTTTTGGGGAAATATGGTTATTCTGACATCCTCCCCACAACCTGACAATAAGATATATACTGGACCGGTGGAGTGTTAGGAGGTCACTTATCTCAGAAATAGTTTTGTTTGCAAGAGTGGTGCATAGAATGTCTTATAAAATAGCAATTGAACATTATAAAATTGTCATTTTCAAACTACTTTCCTGAGCTCAGAGATTTTCCACAGCACCTAAAAGTCCACTCTGTACTTTTGGCCAAAAATATATTTTTTTTGTTGATGACTTGAAGAGTTCCTGCTCATCTTGGCCTACTCTGTAAAAGGGGATGAAGATGATTACCTCTGGAAAAACCAAGACACTGAATCTCTATTACTAACTTACTTTTGACTGAGGTATGCTAACATTTCCCACCCACTACCATTCATTACGCTAAGCTAACTAGCGGTCAGCTGATCTCTGTGAGTCTCAGCTCTCGAATGCAGCACAAAGGAGAGAAGGCTATTTATTTTTCGCTTCCCTTTTCATCTTCAGTTTCAATGTCACACGCGTGCACACACACACACACACACACACACACACACACACACACACACACACACACACACACACACACACACACACAAGCAAAGTTGGCCATTGTATGAAAGTTCCTCCGGAGGGAATTGAGTGCAAATTTATATTGCACATCATAGAGATACGAGTGAGTGAGAAAGACAAAAGTTTGCAGAGGCCGGGCTGGTGTGTGTTATTTCTGAGTCTCTGTAGGTTTGCTTGTCTTACAAAACACAAAGGCCTCTTCCCATGTTTGCATTGCGTGTGCTCTCCAAGTATGTGCCCTGTTCCTCCACTGTTTGTGTACAGTCTGTGTGCCCTCCAGTGATCAAACAATGTGGTTGGTGTAAGTCAGTGTTTGTGTATCACACTTTCAGTCGATGCACTTCATGCCTATCTGAGATTTGGACGTTTCCTCCTGTACCGGCCTTTTTCTTTCTTTTTTTTAATCACTCCTCCCTTCCTTTGACACATATTTTCAGATGATGGCGGGACGGGAGGAAGAGGAGGAGGAGGAGGAGGGAGCAGGGGTGGGTGGTGGGATGGGACCCCCTTCCCACCGCCACCTCCGCCACCTCCTCCTCCGTGCAGCACGTGGCAGTTTTTTTTCCCAAGGTTAGGGAGCAAAGTCCATTCTGAAGGGAGGAAGTTGAGCTGTCACTGGTGCTCCAATTTATTAGCTTTCCTTGAAGATTTACAGCTGGTCGACTCCTCTGCAGGAGAAGCCAGCACAGGCGTACATGGACATGCATGTACTCCATTGGGGGGACGTACACGCACTCTCTCAGTGCACTTCTCTCAGTGAGGAAAGAGGAATTAGGGGGAAAAGTTGTGAAATACAGGAGAGAAAAAAAGGACTGAATCAAGAATAAGATTGATACTTCTGCAAATTGTTAGTGTTACACTGCAGTATTTTCCAGTATGCATCCGCCACTCACCCTTTGACCTTCGTCACATGCTTAAATATGGTTAAATTCAGCACAATGTCGTTTACTAAGACCTTGTAAGGAGTTGTGTTTTGGAAAGCCCCATAACATGCTATTCATTTTCCCTCCCCTGCACTTGCCAGCCCACTCCACCCGGCTATTATGGTGGGGTTGCTCTCCAGGGACCCCCAACACAGACGCTAGTTTGGAGCTGTGTTTCATAGAGAAAAAAAAAAAAGAGTTGGTGGGGGAGGAAAGGATGAAGAAAACGAGAGAACGGAGCTGTTCTTGACTGGTCTTCCTGAGTCTGTGATTTCCATCCACTGTGAATGTAAACAAACACTGAAGACGGAAAACAACATGGAGGAGAGAAGAAACAGTCAGCAGGCGAATATATCTTGGCTCGAGGCGTGAGATACAAGTCGCCGGCTCATTTATTCATACCAGTGTGAGACAGGGAGACAAAAAACACATGCAGGCTATAAAAGCTGGCTTCCAGATATGCTGGCACAGAGGAGACGTATAGACTGGTGACAAAGCTCTGACACACACTCCATTTGAAGTTGGTGTTCAACAGCTGCAGGACGAGATTTCTGAAGTGATGATGTAAGGGACCAAACATTTAGGCTTATCTGATAGAGACATCATTAATGATCAGGAGGGAGTTTATTCCCACTATATCACTCACAATGCATGTAAAGCTTATTGCTTTCGTAACGAAGAGGTATTTTTTGACTGTTTTTTGGTCTTACACCTCCATATTTGCGTCTCATTCTCGTTAACGCGATGTCAGTGGAACGTCTTGAGGTATTTGCTGTTGTTTTTTCCCCTTCAAGTTTACCACAGACATCCACCGGGTCTCAAGGATGAACTCAAAAGACTTTAGTCATCAAAGGTCAAAGGCCACTGTCAAATGAACAAGATATCTCCAGAATACCTTTAGGGAATTTCTTCAAATTTGGTACAAATATTCTCTTGTACTTGAGGATTCATTCAAAAATATTTTGGTAGTCAAGAAGTCAATAGGTCACTGCAACGGACACACATTGAGAAGTTTTAACTTCACAACGTGGTATATGCTTTTCCCTGGATCTTACGTTCTTATGCCTTAAAATATCCTATTTCTTGCTACAGGAGGAGACAATTTCCTTTTGAATTAATCACAGACGACAATAAGCAATCAGTTTAAATAAGTGCTGATAAATGCACGTGCAAACCTGCAATGCGTATAGAAAAGGAAATTTACAGTCTTATTTCACAAAAAAAAGATATGTTGCATCAGTGTCCTTTCATATTAGTCTTGAATGTAAGGGGTTATATATGCAATTTATTTTTTTAAACATGCGCTTGAAAGCTTGGACAAGAGTGAGATGACACATACAGCACATTAAGGTCATTCAGTGCTGAAGTTTCTCAGACTAGGACAAGAATATTACTGGCCCATGAACCTTAAATATGACTACAAATTACAGGCTTGTTAATGATGAGGTCAAATACATTCCTCGGCTAAATTATTGTACCTATATATGGAAGCTTCTATATCACTCAATCACGACGATGTAAAGTCCCACTGACGTAAGTAAATGTGTTAACAATGAGAGCTCTTGTCCGTAAATGACAGCTTATGACAACCAGATCCCAGCGTTATAGCAAAAAATGTTATATAACATATGCAGAACAAAATGGTACCATGTGAAAAAGCCTGCGTTTATGGGTGGACCTGTGCAAAGAGCAGGACGCCAGGGAAGGATTGATTGGGTGTCAGGAGAGTAGGAGGAAAAGAGCTTTATGAGCTTTCACTCCAGTTTCTGTTTTCAGCATTACGTCCTTCCCTTCTCTCTCTCTCTCTCTCTCTCTCTATCTCTTTCTCTCTCTCTCTCTCTCTCTCTCTTTCTCTCTCTCTCTCACTTCTTTTTCTCTTCTATTGATAAAAGCATGAACGCTCCCAGAGCAGCAGTACCTGGACATATTTCAGCATCATATGACAATTGTATTTTTTTTTCCTTTAAATTTCCCATTTTCTCTCGAATCAGATGACCGTCCTCACCTTTTCCTTCCTCTTCTCATATATCCCTCACTTGAGAATATTGCCAAACTTACATTCACCAGTAAGGCCATATGGAGCGATCTAGCTGTGCATCATAGCTCTGAAATTCTCCCCCATGAAAAAAGAATGTTTTGGTTAAAGCATTTTTTTTCCCCCTTCTTTTCCTTCATTTTCTTCAATCTATTTCATCCTCCCCCGGTGCATACCATGGAAGCTATAGTGGTGTTTGTAGCTGCCAAAACTGACCACAAAGTGCTTTCAAATCTGTGTCATATGGCCTCTCTCTGCTTTCCTCTCCCAACGGCCTCACCGCCAATAAACTACAGCCACAAGGACATAAAACAGTGCACAATATAGTACGAACGCTTCTTTTTTTTTATTGTTTATGGAGATTAACATGGCGGATCTGCTGTCTGATTTTAACAGATCAGAGATGTAACTGTGTGTAAATATTTACCAGAAGCTTCTTCCTATTCAGGATGTTTCATATTCAGGCAACAATCCCTCCCACGCGTCACTTTCTGTAGGGCAGCCAGTCATTAGAGCTGTTTTAGGGACAGGTGAGGAGGCAGCACTTCAGAAATTCCTTGATGTGGAGACAAGCAATAAAATAATGAGATTAGATCAACTTGAACAGGCTGATGATCAGTAATCACATTTCAGCCACATTCAGCCTGATTTTTTTTTTACAAGCCTTGTAATTTAGTGTGCAAACATCTAACTGTTGATATTTTCCTGCACAGTTAATTTTTTTTTAGATCACATGGAAAGAAAAAAGCACATCTTTGATTTTCAGCTGCAATGCACTTTACAAATCCTTCTTCCATAATTGAAAGTTTAAGACTATGATTTCCAACCACCATGTAACTGCCTTTTTTTTTTCTTTTTTTTTTTTAGCAGACTTCTATTTTGTGTTTTTCTTTTGTCTTGTTTGTGATCTTGCTTAATGTTATTTTGTCTCTTTGTTTGGGCTGTGAGCTCGTCTGCGCTTGAAACCTCAGTGTCTCATGAGTGTAAATAAAGGTTTGAAATGAAATGTTATGAATCCATGGATACAGACATTTCCTTATCTGACTATATATAGTCTTTGGACACATAGGAGTGCTGTTTTTCCCCTAAAAAGGCAGAAAAAGCTTTTACAAATTGAAGGTGATCCATAATTTTCAACCCACACTTGTGAGAGATATACCATCTATAAATTTCAAATAAATAAACAGCACGTGAAAACGGGGGGAGTCAGTTTCGGTGTGTCTGTTTGCTTCGGTTGGACTGAGAACCAAAAGAATTCCAGGTTTCAGCTGCAGGCATTAATTCGTTAACTGGTTATCAAATGAATGAGAAATGACTGAAGGAAATGCTTGACAATAATAGAACATCATGATAGCGAAATAAAGTTAGCATGTCTTCATTTGTCAGTTTATCCATGATTGGATCCACTCCAGGTTTCTGACACAGCTTGTTTTCATAGACGACTCTTCAACTTTCCTTGAAGGCCTATAGTTAACTCCGTACTCTGTGTTTGGCTTGGAATTACCTGACAACTGTTGAATTTCTGGCGTGATGCCCTTTGGATTACTAAAGGTGTTTGTCCAACAGAAACTGTCAGACAGGGAAAAGCATGCAGCACTGACATGGAAATTGTGGGTTTACGAGAGAGCGAGCGAGAGAGCGAGCAGGGGAGTGATCAGAGATGCAAAACAAACCTCGCTCTCTTCCTTCTTTTGTGATACGCCGAGGGAAGGTTTCCTTGCATAGTGCTAGCTTTCAACTGTCTGAGTTCATATCAAAGTCATCCTGCACTCGTCCTTCTGATGAATGCAGCATTGATGATTAGGGGCTGAAAGTAAACATGATGAAATGCAATTAATTCCCACTAATACATGATAAGAATCTACACGCACAGAAAAGTCTTTCATTCATGTAACACACCATAACTCTATTAGGATAATCCAGTTCCATTAATACTTGATCATGAGAAACAAAGTTACGATGTCTGGCTGTCTCTGACGAGTTTAATATGTTTCAGAGGAAACAGAGGAGCTATTAAGATCATTCAGAGTCATCAATTGCAGAGAATTTCTAGGTCGGTGCTGTATTTACTCAGATGACAGTGTGAGGGATTTATCGGACTGATTATGAAAGCTAGCAAGCTGCACCTTAAAGGATCTTCCCTTCCCTTCTTCCCCTCTTCTCTCCCCTGTGTGTGCAATAGGGAGCCCCACAGAGGCTGACTGCTAGTTAGCTTAGCACAATGAATGGTGGTGGGTGTGAAGCGTTAGCGAACGTCATTCATAGGTATCTGTCTTCTCATCCGGCTCTGTGGAAGATGGCAAATCATTTTCCCAAAGGGTTGCCATGTTCCTTTAAATTTGTCAAGGTCACGTCCCTCCTCTGTTACTCAGCTGTTTAACATTTTCCTTTCACATGGACAAGCTGATCCTGTAAAGGCACGTCCTTATACATGAACAGGAATACAAAAAACAAAACAAAAAAAGGGGCGATGTTTACCACAATTCCAAAGGGTTATCTGTAATGCAGGAAGTGCGTGTGTAATGAAGGAAGCCTAACTAAAAGATAAACACACCACACCTCGTACTGTCTTGTCCTGTCAGATCCTGTCTCACTGCGTCTAGCTTCTGCTGCCTCTGGGTCAACGGGAGTGGCTGCTGGATATACCTGACTTTATAAAAATGCTACAAGGCTTGACTTTTATTGTCCTGAAAGCATGAAATCTGTTGCAACAACCCTCTCTGTAGTTTGTGTCCATGCTGCCTGGGGAGAAACATGAAGCTATAGGTGTGTTCACACTTATCTGATGGGAACAGTTTGTGCTTACCACAGAAAGATGGACCGGCTGGCAGCCCTGAAGCACCTAAACACGTTGAAAGGCACTTCCTTGATAGGACTCCACGTTGTCAGCTTTACCTGTCACACAGACGTACAAGGGACATTAATGCAAACAACAAAGCACCATTTCCAGGCCAAGAAACTGAGAAAGATGGGGTGTTTATTCAATCAGCACGTTGAGGCACAGCATGAACAAAAGACCCTGTTTTTGCGGCACAATACTCCTCGCAGGTTATTTCTGGTGCCCCGGTGGTGGAGAAGGATGAAAGACTGGCCACAAAGGAAAGAATGTGGTTCCTGTTGTGGTCTGGAGGGTCATGGGCGAGTAGATGTGGGGGTGGGGTGTCTGCCTTTTCACATTGGGTGGCCCCAGGGGTGCATGAGTCAAGGTCTGCTGCGGGAGGAGGGGTGACGAGGGGGTGGGTGCTTATAGGCCTGGAGCTGGAGGGGGTCAGAGGGATGAGTTATGTTATGAGAACAGGGTGATACAAAGGATGCCACCTTGGTGTAACCCCGCTGAAGATAACAATGTCTTAAGGAGTTAAAAGTCAAGCTCGGGGTTGATGTAACGGTCAAAACTGAAATGAAATACCGAGGGAAGAGAAGATTGCTGCTCTTCTTCATGCTTTGACAGCGGTGTCACTGACACTGAACTTAAGTCACAAATTCCCTGTAGGGGACAACTTCTGCAAGTACAACAAAACAAACACTGACAGGACAGAGAAGACACATGACGTGTAAATCCCTGCAGTAACATCACGTTCCTTCCTTCTAATTTAGCATGTGTAGATATGTGCGTGACAGACACAATGTCTTCTTTGAGTGTTTACCCTGCAAATGTTTGTGTGCATCACTCGAAAGATCTAAGATCCTGTTACTGTATAAGGCTGTATGTTTGATTGCGTTACAAAGTGAGTGTTTTCCCAGCAGGCTTCAATAACTGACACCAAGAACACGCTGCCACAGAATCTAGTTCTGCCACTGTCTGTCTGTCTGTGTCACTATCTCGAAGGCAAATCCTCATCATAATAGACAGCTGATGACGGTACATGAAAGCGGCCGTTTATTTTTCATAAGGAGCTTGGACAGACGCCAGGCAAAACACAAAACAATTTACAGGCTGAATTGTTATAACAGAAATCATCCAATTCAGTGGGCACACAAAACCTATTCACTCAGGGACAGACCTGTCTGCTTTTGTCTAGTTGGTAGAGTGGCTACATGTGCTCCAACATCTCAGGGCATGCAAATGTCAGAAAGAAACTCTTCGGTGATGAAAAGGAAGTGCATATCAGCGGCGGCACAAAACAAAATCTTCATGTTTTTTCACCAGCTATTTTCACCTTCGCTCGCTGATGTGATTGCGTGTGTACAAGTGAGCTAGCTGCTGATTGCCTGGGAGGCTGGTACAATGATACAGGAAGCCAGCACTTAACTTGGGGAGGATGCAGTATACGTGTCTACAGTCAATTTATATGAGTTATGTTCTGTCCTTGTTCACTCCGAAAGCTGAAAGATGAAAACTTTCATGATTTGAGAAATCTTTGTTTTAGAAAAGACATTGTACGAGACAATGAGGCCGCAGCAGCAGCAGGATGGAAGGTCCAGAGGGGTTGTTGGAGTTTAGCGACCTTCAGTTTGCTGATGTGTGTGTTTTCCTGGTGATGACTTCGTCTGCATCATGCACAGTGCAGCTGACTCTGATTAGACAACTTGAGCAAAAAAACAATCCGAATTCTCATTTTTTCCTGCAGTAAATAGAAACATTCAAAAAGTACATTTACTCACAGTATGCTTACATCAGTTGAGCTGACGATGACTGGTGTCTTTTTTCAGAACAGGCATATCACAGTGTATGAACCTGCTTCAAGAAAAAGTGCATTGTTTTTTAAGAGTGCTTCATCTTTTTTGGGCTCTTTTAGTTGATAGTCTCAAGTTTTCAGAATGGTATCACCACTGTTTCCATCTTTCAGAGCAACTATTGGATGGAGACTTGCCATCTGTACAAAAATGAAAATCCAGTTTGTGGGAGAAGATCGGCTGGATACCGAATGTTGCCGGTGCGTTTTGTTCCGCAGTTCTTCAGATCGTATGGCCTCATCCTCCTCGCTCAAGAGCTGTCAGACTGACATCATCATCATTTATTGTGTTGGGAAACATCTTTTAGTTATTGCTCACGGTGATCTAAAAAAAAACAACAAAAAAAACTTTGTCACAGAACTGTGTTGCTGAGGCGCTTCATCCCAGAACTCTGTCGGCAGGGGGAAAAAAAATCCAAAAAATGCCACGGGGAATAGAATTTTTTACTGAGTCAATAAATCAAATTAGAAGTAGGTTCACTTTCTCGTTGACTTTGTGACACTCAGATTTCTATTTGAAACCACTAGAGTCGCCCCCTGCTGGCTGTGGTGCAACACACTTTCCATCAGCTTCTCTAGTGTGAGAATGGTGATCTTTTGCTCACACTCTCATGTGATGTAGGTCTGGACAACAATCTCTCCTACTGTTAAATGAACTCCACAGGCTTCTTACTTCTAATTTAACTCTGCTGAACAGCACAGCTTGGCTCCAGGGGATGTTGAAAGATGATGGAGCACAAGGATAAAGCAACCGCTGACGTGTATGATTTATTAGGCAGCAAATCACACAGATATATCAAGAATAACTTGTCTGGCTCCTCACCAAGGTGGCATGCTATGTTGTTTTATAATGTCACCTACAAGCTTTATTGCCTTATTCCCACCATGCAAACGGTTTGAGTTGAAGGTTTTTTATTTTATTTTTGCAATGCTTCTGAAACGAGAGAAACCGTCTCAAGGTGGCTATCTTGTTCAACACTCCTCCAAAAAGCCTCATAGATCTGCTTCATGAGTATTCAACGTCTTGCGGATGAGGCTGGGAAATATCCACAGATGGATTCTCTCAGTGTCGCTCCGAGCAATGAAACGCAGATGTTACACATGTTAATGGGGAAAACAGTTTTTCCCCCGGTGAGCCATGTATGAGATTTACGTGAGATATTTGGAGCGTTACCTTCTCGGTCAGTGTTTGGATTTCGGCTGTGTGTGTGGTCATTCCAGCCAATCCGCAGCAGGGTCTCGCTGCCTTTTTTTACTGAACGTAGACTCTCGGCGCTGAAGCAGTTAGTGGGCTTTTTTTTTCTCCCTTCCAAATTGGATTTATTTATTTCAAGATGAGTTGATGACAAAGTGAATAGTGACATGGAAGAGTGGGTTTCCATTTAATGCGCTCACTTATTGTCTTCATCCCAGCTGGGACATAAGGCTGCATTCCTGCATAAAGAAGTCCATATTCACTCTCTAAGATTTACGATGTCGAGTCAGACTATGTTGTGTGTGTTTTTGCTTAGTGAACAACAAATACAAGTGTATTCTTATTATCATTACATTCTGGGGCAAAGCTGCGTTTTGGAGAAAAGTACATTCACAATAAGATCTCAACAGAATGCAACTTAAATCTAGAAGCACATCGCAGATGTTTACCTCCGCAATGTGTCCCTGTCATGATGACCCCGACCTTTGACCACCAACTTCATCCTTGAGTCCCAGTGGACGTTTATGCCAAATTTGAAGAAACTCCCTCAGGGCAATGTGAGGAAACATCATCAATTTGTAAAGTCACACAAAGCATCATAGAAACCCTTCAAAATCCATTAGACGACAAATGCAGTTTTTAGGAGGCACTTTACACTGACGAACCGTCTGGATATAGTTGTTTGTTATTTTTTGCAATAGTTTATGACCAGCGCTCTTCCCATGGGTCGACTGAAGCTGGCTCTCTGTCTCAGTTGTGGAAAATGAACAAAATATAAGTGTTTTTGATTTATTCTAACATTGCAACCATCAGAAAAACAACAACAAAAAAGTAAGCACAACCAGATGGGTTGCCCTCTGTCTTCAATTGTTGTCTAATGGATTCTAGCAGTGTTTCTGTGTGAAATTGCTACACGTTTTCGAAAAGTTTCGAAAAGTTTCCCACGTGCTGTCGTTTTAAAGAGGCTGTTTACCGAATAAGCCTGCGTTTTTTTCCTATTTTCATGCGTTGAGTTCTCAGGTCCACTGTGGTAAAGGGCCACTGCACTGCAATGACTGTGCACAAGAAGGGAAAAAGAGACAGCCTAATAATAAAAAATAATCCATGGCAACATGTTTCTGCAGGAAGGCTTAGAGGCTGTGTAACAAAATAGCAGCATAGGAAATTAAAGCTAAATAAATAGGTTGCCTTCTAATTCCTGACTTGCCCCTGCAGGGTTTGTATGCAGTGATGGTAATTGAGCTGATCAGTGTTGGAAAATACAGCAACACATAAAAAGATTTACAGCTGCACATAACTATTACACTTAACCAACATTTTTACCTCTGGCCTCCAGCGAATAAAGAAACATCACAGGCTGCATTCAAGTGCAACATGAACAAAATATATTTACCTTTAATGTGCTTCCTGTAATGTCATTCTACTGCAGTGTTCCTGTAAAAAGCTAACTACACGTAGCTTGCCGAGGGACAGGAAATTTGAGAAGCCATAACCAAACCAATAAGGCCGACTGATGATTATTCAGCACTCGGGCAGCTGTCAGTGATATGTAGTCAAACACTCCCTGTGGCTTTGAACCTGAGCAGAGCTTTTGTGGGAGGAGATACAGCTGTGTGTGTGTGTGCGTGTGCGTGTGTGTGTGTGTGTGTGTGTGTGTGTGTGTGTGTGTGTGTGTGTGTGTGTGTACCTGGCAGTACAGCTATAAACTTCCACTCAATTACCACCTGAAATGATCCAGAATAGCCCAGCTTACATTTAACAAACTCAGGTGACATGTGTGTGTGTGTGTGTGTGTGTGTGTGTGTGTGTGTGTGTGTGTGTGTGTGTGTGTGTGTGTGTGTGTGTGTGTGTGTGTGTGTGATTTGATAACCCTATGTTGACCTCTATATCAGGGACTCATATTCTAATAGTTGCTGTCATGGCCACTAATTATTATTTCACACACTGTTACACAACACCTTTCGTTGGCTCGAAGGAACAAACTGTGCTGGCAATGACGCTCATACTTTATACAGGCATTCAGCAGCTTCCCTGTGACACACACACACGCACCTGCACACACACACGCACACACACACACACACACACACGCGCGCGCACAGATCACTGCATGTTTTCTGTGATATTTAAGGGTGAGCAACACTGAGGATGTTAATACTAAAACCAGTGGCCAAAGTAGAAAAGCCCAAGTTGAAAATCCTGCATTTTGAGGGGAAAACCCACTTGCTAACACACTCAACAGCACTTCATTACTGCACAAAGCCAGCAGATGGCGTCATTTTACTGCACCACAGGTGATGTGTTCAATATGCACTGCAGACAATGTTTAAATACTCATCCACAGCAGAGACAGCACAGCCTGACTGCAGCTTTTTTGACTGTTACAGAAATTTCTGCAGTAGATGCCTCAAATATTCATACATGCATTCATTTATTTGTTTCTTTTTTCAGAGGTGCTCCACTGAGGAATAACAGAGAGAACTTTGAGGTCACAGCTCCCTCTTCTGACTCATGAGCACATGCACTCACGCCAGTGCAAAAATAAATTCAGACATATGCGCTTTTTAGGGTAGCATTTGAATGTCTGTTATACGGAGCACATCAAATTAAAAATATTAAAAGGGATAAGAGTCAAGGACATCAAATCGGAATAAGCGCCTTTGCATTATTCTTTTATTCTACACACATGCAAGTTCTGCTAAAACATGTTTTAAACATCTTTAGAACGTCGCTGGTGCGTGAACGTGTAGATGAGTGAAACTCAGGGATTCTTGAATGAATAATAAATATGAATCTCAACCTCACCACAGACCAAAAACTCAAACTTAAGGCACTTTGTCATACTTACTAAGGCTTTCCCTCCACTCTAAATTCTTGCCTTGTGTGGTGTGTCGCATTGGACAAAAGCATCCGCCAAATGAAATGTGGAAATCGTAGTAAAAAAAAAAAAATTACATCCATCCTTTACATCAGCTGGATTCAGAAACGCTGAAAAAAGAGAACAATAAATGTCTGTCCTGCAGTATTTATAGTGATTTGTCTTGTGAATAATTTACAAAATTATTATCCATAAGCCAAATCAGATGGTTTTGCAACATCATGCTTTAGTCTCCACCTGCGAGTTGTGCAAAAATGTTTCTAAATTTCTTCCCTGCCGGTGATGACCATGTGAAACGCTTACGTTTGCTTAAGTATTATTTTCCATGCTGTGAAACCTACAAATGAAACATTCAGCTCAAATCTCCTTGAAGACCTCAGACTTAAGCAGTTTTGTTGTTGTTGTTGTTGTTGTTGTTGTTGTTGTTCCTGGCTATACATATTTTCAAAGATCTTGAGATTTTCTCTTTATGAAGTGGGCGAGCCTTCCTTTATGCTCATCTAGTCAGACCAATGGTCTGGAAGGGCTAAAGGAGGCAGGTCTCAGTGCAGACTTTCTGTTTTCTTTTATTAAATTCTCCTGTTAAACTGTTTATTTGGGCTTTCTCTGAGGAAATCACAACAACAACAAAAATTGAATTGTGCAGAATTCACCATTATTTTGTCATAAGTTAAGGTGCTTATAACACAAAAAATAAAATAAAATATATATATATATATATATATATATATATATATATATATATATATATATATATATATATATATATATATATATATATATACACCAGTGCTCAAAGCTGGACTTCATCCGTCTTAACCACTTATATTCAATCAGACATGGCTTAAACCTGACCAATAGCATATCGTTAGCCATGAATGGATTAATAGTGGAGCGGAGGATGGGAGGAAAATGGAGCAACTCCCCCCTGAGACTGTTCTCAATGCCCCAGAGGTCTTATCAGTTAACCTCCTTGTCTCTGCCGGCCTATTTGCTGCTGACCGTCACCCAGCCAGATAGATAGAGCTCTAATAGAGAGACCTGCTCTGTTAAGTGATTGAGCTGTAAATACAGAATGACCTGAACTAAGACTCTCATCATCGGCACACTCATTTAACACCCGGTGCCCTCTCTCTTGACGTCTGGGAGAGTATGGGGGGCACCTCTGCTCATGAGATAGTGAGTGAGCCACAAAGCCTATGGTGTATGTGTGTATACATATATATATAAATATATATATGTGCGTGTGTGTGTGTGTGTGTGTGTGTGTGGGTGGGTGTGTGCTGGAGCGTCAAACGACAGCCGCAAGATGATCTTATCATCAGCCCCACAAAGAGAAGAGATTGTCCCAGGCTGAATTTATGGAAATGGTCATAAAACGTGAAGACCTCAGTAATGGGATATGTCGATAAAACCCACGGCGGCACAATCTACGGCAGTTTACTGAGGAGATGAGTGGCCCGGCTGTTAGACAACTCAAATCTAATTTTCTCAATAAAGCCCTGTAAGTCAACAACGGTAAAGCTTCTATAAATCATAATACATAACACAAAGACCCAGCAAGGGAGGGACAGATTCATCAAGGCGCTATTTATTGCTGCGTTCCAATTCTTCTCACAACGTGCTCTCAGAGGAGCAGATAATGTTTAGAATCTCACTTGCAAATGCTGAAATGTTCCTTTTATACAAGATTGAATTTCTCAATAATATCCAGACACTTCAAAGCAGGAGGAATTAATAACATAAATGGTTTTGCTGGACAATTAATGGAATGACGCCAACTTAAGCACAATAATATAACACAGCAAATTAATTTTACATATAGATAGCAATCTCCACCTAAACTTCGGGTATATTTTCAATTAGGATTCTGTAATACGAATTCATCTTTAAGTATAGTGAGAATTCTTGTGACTCCCCTGTGGTCTTTGTGCATTTTGCACAAGCACTGACTCTCAGCTGATACATCAGTCAAACACTCAAACACAAAAAGCGAAGAAAGTACTCTGTCTCTTTATGCCCTAGTCTGCGCTGCAAGCGTGAAATCAATAACGCTAAAAGAGATCCATTTTAATTTCAGGGAATGTCAAGTTATATCTTATTAACAGCAGTTAATGACCCCCGGCCCCTCTGGCAGATGATCCTCAGTTCAACTCGCCAGCAGCATTGATTTAGGCGAGATAAATTTGGAATATTTAGCGAAGAATTCTTTATTCGCACTGACGTCTATATTCAACTTCCTTTGAAAGGTTGATGTTGTTGGCATTATTTCAGTTTAAACAGGTTAAATCTTATGAAAGTATGAAATATTGTGATTCATCGAGAAATTGCAAGATGAGAAAAAATAGAGATGTGGATCTCAATTGGGAAAACAATTGATGCTATTTTCATGACATGAATTCTCAGAAATTTAATATGACCTTCGCTGGTCTCATAGGAAAAAACAGCTAATAGCAGCAGTAGCAAGTCAGTTAAAATAAACTGCAAAGAAGACAGAAAGAAATGGAAATATATAAGGAACACACACACGCACACACACACACACACACATATACATATATATAAATGTAGAGAGAGAGAGAGATTCAACACAACTCCAATGTATTGTATATTTTCTGATTTAAAATTAAAGATATAGTTAAAGTTGATAATATCAGTCTCAACATTCAGGTTTGCCATCTTAATCATTTCACAGATGTTTAAAGATTTTTTTTAAGTCTAGCCCTCTCAATGCTAAACCACTCAGAGGTGGTTTAGCATGGATGCTATGTAGCAACATCTCCCCGGTTTGCTAACATTTGCAAACTATAAACTCATTCCTGCTACTTTTATAATAAATCTTCCACTGAGAAACCATGTCAAGCATTCATTAAATGGCTTGAGATGAACCATTTTGAATTTTAGCTGAAAAATTCGACCCCCTATTTGGTCTGAAACAGCGTCAGTATTAGACTGCTGGATGCTCCACATGGGCGGTGATGCCTGCAGAGCCAGACAGCCCGGAGGGGGCCCTATGAAAGCCAGCGACCCCTCCCCCAGGGGAAAGGAGAGGTCCCACACCGTTTTACTAGCACAGAAGAGCAATAAGTGCTAAAGGAAAACGATTATACCCCAATCATTTCCGATTCTTTGGCAGTCATGGGCCAAAATGGTGTGAAGATGAAGGTTACGGGGCAATATAGAGGGAATGAATGCAGGCCGACATGTTCAGGAGCTTCAATTTGAACCACTTCCCTCAAATTACAACGATTTTAATTATATTTTTTGCAAATAATAAATCAACAGCCATGTTTTCTTCTTGGGAAATGCTCCTGTCATGCTGCAGAATCTATGTTCATCGTGACTGAATATTAGAAACTAAAGTTCTAATGTTCTAGCTACTCACTGCTTAGTCGTTTGTACCAACACAGGAGGGGATGCTCTCTAGACCATGAATAACGTTCCCTGAAGATGACAAAGACACCTTCATCTGGTTGTAAAACTCAACGTTCTCGATACGCGGGAACTTTGGATTCGGTTATTTTTTTTGTTTAAATTGCAACATAACAAAGACAACACTCACTCATAGTTCTCAACCTTTTAACATTCCCGGAGTTCTTAAAAAGGTCAGGGGACAGTATTTGGTGGAATAATGGGGGAACAAGAATGTTCTGGGACATTTTAGTGTATCAGACAAAGAGCAGTACCTCTGCGTCTCTGTGCTCCAAGAATGTTTGCAGAACCTCAAGAGACATTACAGGAGACTTTGGAGGACCAACCACCAGTATCACCTTGACAAAAATGCTTGTACAATGTAACATTCCAGGAATTTCTCCTATAGGATCCCTGAGAATATTCCCTTGATGTTCTCAGAATATCCTGAATGTTTCCTGAAATCTCATATGTCTCCTAACCTTTAAGGAACTCCACGTCGTGACCTATTAGAAATGTGCGTAAAACATTACAGGACGGGCAGAGATGTTCTCAGGATGTTCTGGGAATCTACATGGGTGAGTAGCTTTTTTTTGGGGGGGGGACGAGACAAAGAAAATGTAATTAACCGTCGAGCTGATTACTATTCTAGATGTGCCAGTCCATTTTTTTACTGTTTGTTCAGTTAAATAAGGAGCATCTTGAATCTCAGTCCTCCTCCTGGTCCGTCCCGTGCTGATGCCACGCAGCTGAGTCCAACACCTCGTCATATTTAGGTCTTTATTTGAGTCGGTAGTCGTGCTCGGTGTCAGAAGTGAATCTGTTCCTCGGAAGCTTGATCCTGGAACAACGGTAATCCTCCTCCCATGGAGGTCATAGCCTAGTTAGGAGGCAAAGGTTCCCTCCGCTGTGTTCAGCCTAACTTCCTTTAGCAATCTGTTAGCTGCAGTCCATTGAGAGGAAGGACTGAAACACAAGCTCCTGGGAGCACACAAACATACAAAGATGCGCACGCGCACACACACACACACACACACACACACACACACACACACACGCACACAGCACAGACCTTGTTTGATGAAAAAGAACAATTAAGGGAGAAATGAGGGAGAATCATCAGGGGAAATAGCTGATGAAGACTTTATTGATTAGAGCAGCTCCACTGATCCAGATCTCACTGTAGCAATTACCACCAAGCGCCCGCAGTCAGTGGGGGCCTCGCCGTACCGGGCCCAATTTGAAGACCACCACGTGAAAGACAGGAAGTGAAGAAGCATGTTTGGATTACATTTGACAAAGCTACCAGCAAGAACGTTCATCTGGGCTGAGTTTGTGAATTGAAACAAAAGACTGTCTTGTTTGTCTTTCCAGAGTTTCTTTGGAATAAAGATTTGAATAAAATGAATAAATTTAACATAAACATCAAAGTTCCTCAGCTTTAATTACTGGAAAAAGGGCCTCAGAGTAGATCAAATGCATGAAAACAGTCACCGAGTCATTTTTTTTTAGTTTCTCACAGTTGGATAGAAGTAAAAAGAAGGACAAATTTCATTAAAAACAACTGTGTCATCATGTCTTTAAATACTTTCTGGTTGTTTTGCGTGGTGACTAATATTCTTTCACCTACGTCCAATGGACCTCCCCAGAAACTCCTCACCTCACACTTTGGACTTCTATATTAAACACACACGCAGCAAGCAACCCCCCCAACACACTCACACACCAATGATTAATTCAAATCCCTCGTGAATAAAGCAATAAAGCACAATGGGGGCACATCTGAGTCAACATGCCGACAGTACAAACCTACCAGTGAGGTCAGCCTGATGGCTTCCATGCATGTGTTTGCACAGCTAACACAGCGTGGTATTTGTATTTAAATCAGACTCTCGTCTCTTCAAAGACCAAAGATGTTGTTCTGCATTTGGCGTGTACGTTGGCTGACTGCTGTAGTTGTTGAGGTTGCACTGGGTGGCTTCTTCTTCTGATGATTTATGCAGGTTTATGGTCACTTTTGCAGACCGTGAAAACAGAATGCACCCTTAAATATTCCCATTGGCTAATTGTGTCCCATTATATTGTCATCGTGAGGTTAATAAGCGTTGAAGAGTGCTGGATCTGATCCTCATCCCAAGACTGCAAGTTCAAAGGTCAGATGAGGTGACCTTTATCTAATTAGAGGCGAGGGACCCAAAAATTAATCTGAAATGAGACCTGGGTCTCTGTGACAGTGTGATAGGAAAAATCTGCTGAAAAGCACATAATCTGCTGGCTGTTAAATAGATTGGAAGAACGTGAGATAAAGCTGCGGCTGAGTCATAACTGCACCATGACAGTAAATAATAGAACAGAAATAATGAGTTAAGTCACTCTCCTATTGATTTAAAACCTGTTAAATTCATTTTTGGGTTTAATATTATATGCAGCTGGGAATATTCCAAAAATATGCAAATTTTAGAACACATATTTAGGCTCATAAATCCATACTACCACCGCCTTTATAGATTTAAGTTTTCCTTGCCATTTTGGTGCGTTTAATTGTCGGTGAAAGATGTAAAATTACAACATGAATACTTTTGAAAAGAAATGGTATTGACCATTATTCTACTTCTAAAGATTCCGCAATGATAAAATTCAAAATTCTGGCAAAAATTCAAAAATTGTCAACATAAGATTATGAAAATTTCAACATTACATCAACTACATTTCCATTTTTCTAATTAAAATGATGATTTATTTAATGCATTGCGGTAGATGCACTGGGTCTTGCTTTTTGATAAATAAATATAAAATCTGTCTGGATCTATTACAGAGAATGTAAAGGTAAAAAAAAACCTTCATGATTCCTGCATATTTGGTGCTAAATTTTGAAGAAAGTAGAAAAGCGATATCACATGCGGCTGATTTGTTATGAATTTTCAAAATATAAAGTTTTAGATTTTAGATGCTATAGCACCACCATCGGGAAGTGAAGCACAGGACCGGACCTCTCATCTGATTATTTTAATGCATGGAAAGGCAGATTTCATTGAGAGAAGAAGAAGAAGAAGAAGAAGCAGAAGAAGAAGAAGAAGAAGAACTGAGCAGAAAAGGGAAAACCAACTGCTGCAAGGAAATTTTTTTAAATTAAATGTATATTAGCTAACCGAGAAGTTTAAATATCACCCCCTGAGGCCGCAAGTCTTTCGAGTACAATCCAATATTTGAGTGACTCCCACCCTGCAGGTCCCTAACTGCAGCCTCTCAGCCTCATGGACTATTTGGCAAGGGCATGGAAACAAAAAAGAGATAACAGTCAATGGAGAAATATAAAGGGACAAACACAATGTGTTTCTGCACTAGATGGAGATGAATGAGGCATAATCTTTTGTCTTCCATCACACCTTCCCAGCCTGCACCATGGCTGCTCTCCGCTCATCCGCAATGATGATTAATCCTACAGCCACTATTTATATTTCCTAATTGTAATTAGCACGAATTATCAATTACAGTTAGTGCCTAATTGCCCTTCATAAAGACAGCTCCCCAGGTTTAAACGGGTCCATTTAAATAATGTAACTAATAGCTCTTGCCTTTACATCTTCATTGTTCCATGCGTGAACCGTGATGGTTGCTCGTAATTTAACAGGGCAATCGAGAGGAGGAGTGCAGGTGGCACTGCGGGTCTAATTATTGTTAATGAATTACGATGTGACCTTCTCAGAACAATGGCTAATCAATGCTCACATTGAGTGACAGTACACTCCGCGCAGATGCCAGGGTCCAGGATCACATAGTCATTACTGCCAGGCCTGGTAGAAAACAGACAGCTGAAAGTCTTTCTGGTGGTTCGGTGGTTTACACCTCTCACCTTCCTGCTGCTGCTGCTGCTACTACCGTTTTTGTATGTGGAGGACCAGCAAATGGAGAATCTTCCATGCACTAAACAATCTGGGAGTCTGGCAGGACATCAGGACCACGTCAACTTCGTTCCCATTGTTTGAGTGTGTCCCTTCTCTGTCGCCGCAATTATCTCACAAGAGGGTATTTTCATTTTTATTGATTTCTGACTCCTTGCTGTTTGCCTGCAGGGCCAGGAGAACGCCTCAGGAAACTGATGTATATTTTGTGTCACTGTCGAAACAAGATTGAGAAAAAAAAACCCCACTATAACGTTTGCAGAGACACAACATGGACACAGGAAGGGACAGAAGCCCTCCATGTCTGCTTGATATAGTTGCATCAGCACGGGATGGACTATCACATTTTTAACAAGCAGAATTGCTGGTTTTCTGAGTTGGAATAAATCACAGCAATTTTGATAAAAAGTGTTTTTTTGCACAGCTGTTTGGCTGTTTGGCTGTTTGACCAAGTTGGAGATGAATCTGGTTGACCCGACTTAAGTAGTACGTCCAATCGTGAATAAAAACCATTCATTTCTTGTCGCCACCAGGTGGCGCTACGTCTAATCCGCCTCAAAATGTAACAATTTTTTCCTTGGTACATTCTACACCCCTCCACCAAATCTGGTTAAAATCAGCCACATAGATTTTGCATAATTCTGCTGACAGACGCGAAAAACTGACAGACAGACGGATGCCGGATTCTCTCCTTGGCAACCAAATATCTCCAATCAACATGAGGTAGAAAGTTTGCTCTCATTGCCAACATTACCACAGCGTTGGTGGTTGGTTGATGACATCAATGTTTGAACTGACCTTTACCTTGTTTTGACAGGGGCGAGGTATGACTGACAGTGTCCCTCAGCATAATTTACCCCCGCTACACATCACCCTCCATCTCCTGTGCGATGCAGTTGACCCCTTTACAAATCACCCCCAACTTTACACATCTGCTGCCTGTCAGCATCTGCCAGGCGCACTCACCCGTCCCACCCGTAATGAAAAACTCTCATTACTCGCCTCCACCCAACAGGTATACAGACCGTTAGGACAATTACTGGGCAATGCCACTGACCTTGTTGTCAGAGAGAGTCAAACAAACACAGAGGTCTAAGTGAAAAGCAGGCCTGGCAGCAAAAACCCACGCACACGAGATGTGGCAAAATAAATGAAGCTTAATACAGATGGAGGCAGATTGTAGCATATTGATCTACACTGGCACATATCAGAGCCAACTAAGATCAAATACAGTGGACTTACAGCTACTGCAAGAACTCAATACTCTATAGGCTGACTGACACTAAATACTCAGATTACATTCCTATCAGCAGATGCAGAGACATTAGGTGAGATTCCTAATTAGTATCGGTTATCATTTGTCTTTGTCATAGTCTTTTCTTTTTTTGAAGGGTTAAAATTACCCTGATCCTTTGAGATCAGATTTACAAAATCTGCCAGAGAAAATATACAACGTCAGAAAATCAGACTCACATCATAAATATTGTTGAGCTTTTTTAGACCAACAATGTTGAAGAAGAAGAAGAAGAAGAAGAAGAAGAAGTAGAAGAAGAAGAAGAAGAAGAAGAAGAAGAAGAAGAAGCCTTACTTAACTTTTGGTTTTCAGGGACTTATTCTGCACCACTAAAGTCTCAAGGGATTTCACTGGAAGGCAATCATACTTATGGCTCATCTGGGTCTTTAAAACCAGATTTTGAGGTTGGACCCCAGAAGGCAAAGGAAAGCGAGATTTAATGGCAAGGACCTAGAAAAGCCCTGAGACATGGAAAAGACAGAGGGAAGTGAAGGGACTTTCTTGCTCCCCTATGCTCCTAACAATGTAACAAGGATGAGCGCCGACATTTTAATTGAATATGTAGCCGTTTTGATTTAATATCGATGCCTCAATCTAATTACATGGCCTCCAAAGGTATAGGTGACCAGCCAGCAGGATTTATCATTTCTATATAGTACTGTACATATGGTACTTTTCAAAGCCCATGTTTGGGTTGGTTTCCATGGAAGTGCTCACAGTGGTACATGCCAAGAGACATCCGCTCATTTCTCTGATGAACACCGCTACTTTAGGCCACGGGAGCCAAATGTAACACAAGCTCATAGTCGAGTGGAGCAAACACAGAGAAATGAAAATTCTTGAAAAACAGATTAGGCAGATTAGGGCCCAAGGAAGAGTTTTCAGAAATAATGAATGTTAGCAAACGGTGCAACATCAGCCACTCCAAGAAGTGTAATCAATGAGCTTGTTGACCATTCGAGAAAAACAAGCCCCCTCTCAAAGTGTTTTTGCATGTCCTCTTGCTTCTTCTCTCACTCTCTTATCGTGCAGGCTGAGTCTGACCAGAAAATTTACAAAAGTGTTTCAGAACAATGTCCTGATGACGAAAAAAAAGTAAAAGTTCATCAAAGATTTTTTTTACAATTTACCCAAAGGGGAAAATGAAGGATTCTCATGGAGTCATCAAATTCATTTGGATTCATGTAATTATGTAAGTTTTTTGCCGGTCCACTCAGTAGATGTTGAGATGCTTCACTGGATAGAATAAAAGCCTACAATAACCAGCTGACAGAAACTAACAAGATGAACCAGATCTACTAGTATGCTCTTCAACATAAAGGTTCTGGAATCTGGCACAGAGGATCTAGCAGCCTTCTGTAATGGTTCACCGGACACTTGCTGCTCTTTTGTTTGAGTCCCTCTTTACAGGAGCGGAGTGGAGACAGTGTAAAAGAAAAACAATAGACACTTGAGTGTGTGAGTAGAGCTGCAGCTCATAATGCTGCTTCTGCCATTAGACAAATTATCTGACGTTTAGCAGACTGGGGGCAGCCTCCCTGTGAAGTGATGACTTTATTGGCCTCAGAGGGGAATCTTGGATGGAAGTGTGTCTCTTGGGCTCCCTGCTGTGAGTGACAGGGGCCGCTCCTCCTCTCTGAAGTCCTGCCCCGGCCCGCACAGACTCAGTTGCTCATCTGCTGTTCTCGCTCTCTGAAGTCGACCTGAGGTTCTCTTTGTCCTCTGGGCTTTGTCCCACTGACCCACACAAACAGATGTCCAGCCATTGGGCTTCTCGTAGGAAGTTGTAAACCTCCACTGTGCAGTGAGCTCCATTCATATGGAGCGGCAACAGTAATGCCCGTGCAAGTGCCATACACATGCAAATGTTGACAAGCAGACACCCTGTAGGGGCGGCTTTAACAAATGTTTGACTATGTAACTACTAGAGGCCATGCCAGTCCACCAGACTATGACCGGCTCGTAATGAAACCTCCACCAAGCAGACTAATCACCCCGAACCGTATAAGTAACACAGGAAATTGTGTAGAGAGAGGAACTGGAGAGACCTGTGAGTGTAAACTTGATCAGATCCCCCATGTCACCAAAACCAGACGGAACTAGAGACACAGACACAGCCCTGCTGCCTTCTGTCTGTCTCCGACCTTAACGATGAAGACCTCACAGGGTTAGATGGTAAAATATGTTAACGCATAAACATGTGGAGCGAAAATAGCCATTCCAGATTACACCTGGCAGCAGCAGCAGCAGCGGCGGCAGCAGCAGCGGCAGGGGTGGCGTTAATGATTTGGAAGCCCCAGGGAGAGAGGGGCCCTTCTCACCACACATTCATAGCCAGTGGACACATTTTGAAGCAGCTCTTTTAGCTTTAGCTGGCTAATGTTAGTTAGCTCAGTTCCTCAGCGGTGTGTTTGGACGTTTGATGAAAGAACTCTGCCAGTTTTGGAAAACTTTCTTTAAATTGTTCATCTTCCTGTTTTTTTCCTTTCAAATCTGCTTTTAAAACACTTGATAGCAAGTGTAGCGACGCTCCCGCTCTCTGTTATGGTAACGAACTGTTACATCATTGGAGGCACTGGAATCAGGGGGTCCAGAGTCACGCTTGGGAAGTGATTAAGATTTAAAGTTGATGTGCTACAATTATGGAGATCTTTTTTGTGTGTGAAGTATTAATACACCATGGTGCAAATGTTTCATTCAAAGGTAACTGTCAAGAATAATCAATTTAAGCAACTGGACTCACCTCTTGGTGGTAAGGTCCAGCTGGATTCGTCCTTCATATGTGATGTGGGTCATTAATTTACAAATATAAATATATCATTGGTTAGACTCTCATTTGTACAGAGATTATTTTTGTACCTGGAATAGAATATCATTGTTGAAGTGAAAAGAAATTAAAAATACTTCATGAATTAGTTTTTTTTTTTCCATGAAAAATAAAAGTTTCTTTAGCAGGTGAAGCCAAAAGCAAAAGTCTGTTAAAAACCACCTTTAAGCAGTAGAAAATACCACCCCAAATTCAAACTATAAATATGGCGAACATTACTGGAAAAGAAAAAACTTAAACCTTAAAATATTTGGGTCACTGAAGGACCGAAGATTTAAAGAAACCTTCAAACGAGCCGTCTTGCGCTTTTGCAGTTACTGGTTTGGCCTTCCAGTATCCAAAAGGACTGTCTGCAGCCATCAGCTTTATCTGTATTGGACACCTGCTGAGAATATTGATCCTGTGCTGGTTTCACCATTTTAGCCGTCACCAGGCATCAAGCTTTAAACAACCCTATGTCACTTTATATTGAATACTAATAGTGAAGACGAGGGAGGCAATTGATTGTGAATATATATCTATCACCTTAGGTGAGAAAACAATCAGCCGCATTCATTGTGTGCCTGCAATTTAGATTTGAATGCCTGAAAGTAGCATGTGGATTCATCTACTTTGTCAGAAAAAGAGCTTATTTTGTCGTGTATAGGAACCAATCAGAAATTGCCATTATTTGCCATTGATTTCAGGCCGATAGACTCGATAACGAGCCATTTATTCTGATGAGAAAAACAGGAACCAGCTTTCCAGATTCAGTATTATTCTCTGGTATTAAACATCTGCTAATGCCATGCAATGCATGAGATACTGCATATCTGGAATGTTTAGTGAAAACAAGAAAACTTCTAAACTAACTAAAAAAAAATACAACAGGATACCTGCAATTATGAAAGAGAAAGCTAATAATTTGTTTACTTCGTAAATTTATGTACTCGGTTAATGCAATTAAAGCCTCCACAGACCTTTAACACGACAAAATAACACCGAAGCTTGACAGAATGTGGAATGTATAATCATTAGTATTACATGAACCTGCAGAATTTCACCAGAGTTCACTATAATTTCAGAAGACCTCAATAACTTTGATTTCATTTTCAGTCACTGCAATTCACCATCCAGGGTTGGTGATGTTAGCTGATATTGAATTTTAATGTAATAGGTTTTTGATTTAAAAAAAAAAAAAGTATACCAGTACTAGAATCGCACTGCATTGCAACATTTCTCCAGCTTTTAAATTGGAAGCAGGTATTTTTACGTTTGTGTAAGTGAAAGTTTTTTTTCACGGGGGAGCGGAAAAAAGCCCATCCTTTAATTAAAGCCTCTAAAAAGAGTTCCAGTTTGGGGAGACAGGGTGATCTCTGATATGGATCAAGTGCCATCTGTGCCCAATTTACTCTCAGGTCGCGGATTATTGAATTTAATGATATGGGTGATTATCGACGAATGGTATGGGCCCATTAGGAGGTCGTGTGAAACACTAATAGTGTTTGTGTCACGTGCTGTAGGACTGGGGGGACAGAAGCCTTAAAGACCGCGCTCCGGTCATCTCATTCACGCTGCGAGACTGACAGACAGAAGCAGGGGAGACCACAGTTCGAGGAATCTTTGCTACTGATTCGGGTTGATGACGCTTGGAGAGAAGAAGTAGCTCAGACTATGAAAAGTCCCTCTCCGCGCGCGTAATTACGCACGGCGTCATTTTTCCATCTTTAAGGGTATTTGTGTGTACGTGTGTGTGTGTGTGTGTGTGTGTGTGTGTGTGTGTGTATACGTGTGTGTACGTGTGTGTTTATGTGTGTAAAGCATGCTGGACCCAAAGGACCGTGAAGTGAAAATGACGTCTGGTCACAAGATTTCATTTTCTATCATCGACATATTGGATCCAAACAAATTCAACAGCAAGAGGGGGAACGAACTTTTCAAGTTTCAAGTGTCAAATCCAGAAGGAACAAGTTTGAATCCGGACGCCACCAACGGAGACTTAACAGCTGGGTGCACGGAAGCAGGTAGAGAGAAAAGACACATTTTCTTTTTTTTAAATTATTAAACCAACTCAGTGAATGTATTGTTTTAAATGTTCGCATGGTGCATTTCTCCACCAATATTTCGACATCTTTAGTCGTGCACTGATAACAAAGCGAGCCTTTAACGTTAAAAAACTGAATGAAAACTTTTGCTGCTGGCTTAGACTTAAATACCAGCTAATGGGCCGCTATTTTCTAACAGATTGTCATCTCTGTATGACCTTCCTTTAATTTCCAAGGCTGCGTTCCCTTTCAAGGAAGCCACAAAGGCTTGTTCCCAGAGCCCCAGCGTGTGATTGGCATTGGGACGGGCAGGCTAGATAATTGTTTAAATCGTCCCATTGAGGATGCCTCTGCGCGCTTTGATCGATATCCCATTACTGCATCCTGCATATCTCCCTCCAGCACCTTGCAGGTACAAACTTCACACCCCATCCATGTCTGATCCTAAATATCGTTCGATTAAAACTTCCCTTTAAATAGATGACATTTATCGATCCGCCTGCAAATATGAAACTCCATTAGCACGTCACGGCTGAGATGGCGGAGCTGGATTTAGACGGGATTTCTTTCCGCAACATGACATTTGAGGCTCTATGTGGCTTATAAATTATTTAAGGCTTAGTAACCGAGGCTCACCCTGCTCTGAATCTAGGCTTCGCTCCGCTCGGACGACCCCCGAGTCCTCATCCTACACCTTAGAGGTGTCAACTGTGGGCCTTTTGTGTTTGGTGGTTAAAGTGTAGTTTGACTTGACAAAGAGGAACATGTTTGCACAGCGATGATCTTAAGTAGGTGTTTCAGGAGCGGCGGCTCAGGTATTTGACACACTTCGATCTGGTCAGGAGCTGTTCGTTCAGCACCGCGGACCATCTCAGTTTACGGCCCTTTAGTCTCTTATTTAAATACATCACAGGGGAATTTAATGCATTTAATGCTTAATAAAGTCTCCATTATTGTATCAATTTTTTAACAACTCCTCTCCAATGCACGACTCAGAACTTCTTAAATATCTCCGTCATCTTTGACATCACAAAACTTTTGCGACTTGAGAATGAATCGAGGATACACTTTCATTCCTGAATTGTTAAGAGACATATAGCTATCACTAATCCATACTTTAGTTTTGGTTTGTTGTTCCTCGGGACTTTCGCTCACTGTTCTCTCTACTATCTCAGGTGAAGACGCAGGAGACGAACCTTCTGTACCCACCGGACATCACGCAGTCGTCGCTGACCCTCTTCTGCTCACCCCACCGGCCGACAATGAGCGCTCTCTGACCGGAGAGCAAGACAACACGGTTGAGGGTTCAGAAATCACCCTGCGTGACCCCTCACCACACAAGCGTCGGCGCCCGGACCAGAGCTGCGCCAAACCGCGACGCGCCCGAACAGCATTCACCTACGAGCAACTGGTGGCGCTGGAGAACAAGTTCCGGGCAACTCGTTACCTGTCCGTGTGCGAGAGACTGAACCTGGCACTGTCTTTGAGTCTGACCGAGACTCAGGTGAAAATATGGTTCCAGAATAGGAGGACCAAGTGGAAAAAGCAAAACCCCGGGGCGGACAGCGCCCTGCAGTCCGCCTCCAACTCTCTGGTCAATGTCAGTCCCAGTCCTAACACATGTGGGTCGAGCCCGACCAGCTTCCACCAAACTTTCCCTAACTTCAGCTCTGGGAACGTGATCTTCCACACGGCCGGTGCTGTACCTCTTTCATCCACTGGGGGGCTCATGCATCCCTTCATGTCCAGCGGATTCGTGCAGCCCACTTATTACAATCCCCATCTATGAAGGGAGCTGAAAGAAATGTTGCTGCTGGTGTTAGTGAATCTTTACAGGGACAAAATAACAATCCTCAGATGAACTTTTATTGCCCAATAACTGTTGCATTGGAGCAAAATTGTCTTCCACACTATGAGGAGAGAAACAGACGTTTGTTACAGCTACAAGTTCCAGTTTTTGTCAAATTTAAACACATTTTAAACCCTCTCACTTTCAAGACGACCACTTACATAACAAAAAGGGTTTGTGACTCACGTAAAGAATTATTTAAAATGTATTATCCCAGTGTGAAAATGTTCTATCACTATCCACCGGCCGTCTGTCATTTGTGAAACACCTGCTAACGCGGTTTATCTGATAGCTCACACAATATAATTTTCTGCATCAGTGTATTGTTCTCTTACATTTCTGTAACACAAATCAGAGCATATTGCAGCCATCCAGCTGTTTCCTCCCCTCTCATAGGCGTGCACAGCTCATGTCATTTACAAAACATTATCAGTGTAACTTAATTAAAAAAAAAAACATAAAACATCTGTGTGTGGTTCTTGTATTAAAATGTATCAAATGTGAATGGATCGAGGAATGTTTTGTCTCCCTCTCTATATTAATTTGGCATTAAGTGACAACAGTTAGAGGTTTGTAATTGTGTTAAAATTTGAACTTGTTCAATGGCCTCCTACTCATATGCTACCAGCTGGATGACAAAATACATTATCATTGTAAAAGCCTTTTTTTTGTGTGTAATTTTGTGGCAATTGTCTTGTACTTGAGCCATCTTTTTCCACTCCTGTTTTTACTCTTCTACATTTATTACAGCTATTGTCCCATTTACATGATTGTACACAAGGTTAATGTGATCTTTTTTAATCAAATTACTGAACTGCACTGAACGTCACTTACACAATTCAACCACGCGGTGTCGCTATTTCCTTGGACACTGAAAACTCACCTTGTGACACGGAGGCCATTAACCCTCCAAAACAGGTCTTCACTTCTTGGTATGAGCAAATAAAATAGACTACATAAAAGGAAAAGAATGTGAAGTTTATCGCTATGCAGATTCACTGAGGTCTTTCAAAGTGACATAAACACAAAGTCAATTTATTTATGGAGAAAGAAAAGAGAAATATACACAACACAACAGCGAAGACAGCGATGTAAGTGGATAAAACCCTCTAGGTACTATTTGGTGCAGGCAGCGATGAGGTAATATGCCAGAAATAAAGACATCAACCACAGAACTCTTGATGTGGAAAGTTTTAAAAGCCTTTAATAGAGTGGTTAATGCAAGGCAAAGCAACAACTATGTGTTCCAGCACGCAGGCCTTCATTAGGGTGCAGTGAAGGTTGGTGATGAAGTGTGTTTTTATCTTTGCCATGCATTAGCCTCGCTATTAAATGAATACAGCCTCATGCTCATTTAACTTCTGCTTGCACGTGTGCAGGACTGATATAACGCACCATCGATTTGGCCGAGGGATGCCAGCAATTAGAATGATAGGAGATAAAATTTTGCACGACACCTGCCGCAGAGAGAAGTGGGACAGAGGAGTTTCAAGCTGTCACACAGTGCTGTTAATTGACACCTCTCAAGGGTGTGTTTCTCCGCTTCGATACGGCGGTTGAATAAGAAGCCTCTATCATGTATCAGCAGATTGTTTGCTAGCTAGGTGGAGTGACAGGACAGCAGTCTGAGAGTGGCTGGAGGCAATTTTCGCCTGACATCAGAGTGACAGTCAGAGAGCTGACAAACATCCTCCAATTAGGTGTAATTTTCTCACCGCTGTCAAAACCTGAACAATTGCAACCTATCACGAGGGTTAATGACGCAGCAATATTTGTCTCTTACTTTTCAAGGCTTAGTCTTCTTATATAAGTGTACCTTTGTGTGACGCAAACAAACACAGCTTCGAAAATGTTGTACCCTTTCCATTTTGTTGGATTTGACAAGTGCATATGTACAGTAAGCCCCCCCCCCCCACACACACACACACACCGATCCCTGGTTCAGTGACATTTTTCATTCCAACAAGACCTGACACGCTGCTGAAGAATTTGACAGTTTTTGATCAATACTCCAGGAAATCTGGCACATAGAACACATCCTTTAGTTCAGCTAGGAAACTCTGACAATGTTGTGAATAATTTTGCACAGTAACTGGTGTTGGAGAATGCTATGGCGGTAGGTCAGATGTTAATAGCAACATTGCTGTCATGTATGTGTGATAGCGCTTCGCCATGTGGGGGAAAATTCCATCTACATTCCCTGTTCGCCGTCTTTATCTTCTTTTTTTTTCTTCAGAGAAATGAGTAGGAGGCTTGAATAAATAAAATGGAGCTGAGGATTTCCTGGCATGTGAGCGTGCTGTGGTGGTCCTCAGGGATTGGCATAATTTTCACTAAAGTTCACGGGTCAGATGGGATGAGCAGGTGGGGAGATGGATGGAGGGAGATACATAAAGAGAGAAAGAAGGAGGTTTCTGGGTACAACATTGTGGAAGAGATTTGCAGGAAGCATGACATCAACCCTGGCGTGTCAAATTCACTCTTGTAATGTGGTGAAATAAAAACTTTGCCATCATATTGTCAGAAACTTATTCAGTAGTCAGTCCTTGTCAAACTGCGCATCATAAACTTTGGCATGGTCCAATGTAGAATAAAGCTATTTCACGCAGAACACAAAGATCAATCCAAAACCCTTGCCCACAAATTCATAACGAATACTTTCATCAATATTAATAATAATTAGTTTTAGGGGAGCTATATCTGGAGATATGGCTAATGTAGCTAATGTTACTTGCTGGTATGCACATAATCGGTATAGATGCTAGTATTAGCATCAAAAAAAACTTTCAAGTTACTTTTGAAAGGGCTTTTCTAGTCTTTTGCCGGTATTTACAGGGACACTATACTTACACATCTGTGTCAAATCAACACAGAAGGCATATGAAGGGCAGCATGTGCTACATGGTGTGCACCTTCTTAGAAAATAACCGTCCTTGACGTGGGTGACTGCAGCTTATGGCTACGTGCTCATTCCCAACTATCTCACCTTCGTCTGGTTTGCTCCCTGTTCAGTGATATGTTTATTTCAATAATTCTGCAAAATAACCTCACCAGCGTAGAAATACAAATGTTGAGGAGAGTGTAGGTTACGTGTGTGTAGGCTCTGCATTGACGTGCTACACAAGTATGCCTTAACCCCTCGCCATGGGCCCAAAATCTGCTTGTTACTAACTAGGACACACACACACACACACGCACACACGCACGCACGCACACACACACACACACACACGCAAGCACACACACACGCACACGCACACACAAAGCTTTGAAATATAATTCCTCAGATTTGGAAGAAATTGTGAAGTTGTGAACCAACTTGGTTTATTTATAAAGTGGCAACTGTTCTGATATTTGCACCTACACACAACATGCTACTGCTACATATTCAAAACTCTGCTCACGCTTGCCAAAATGCTGCTGTTATTCTTATGTTACACTGAAGAATACAATGGGTTGGCCAAATCCCACAGTTAAAGCTACTTAACTCTTTTAATATCTTAATTTTTTTTTCTGACTGGAGGAGAAATTGTTATAAATGGATGTCCTGAAGCTTCATCCACTCTGCAGCTAAGGGGGTTGACTGGAAAAATCCAATACTTCTTAGCATATATATCTCTGGGGGATATATCACAACTGTTTGACTGGAAAAAGAAAAAGAAAAAAAAGATAGAGGCCAAATGTGAAAAAAAAACTGCTCCTGAAGATTTGCCCATGTCCTGCTTTTGCTTGACATCCCTCTCGATGCTTTGTATTTCAGCTGCATCCTCCAGCACAGCAGGGAGTCCAGCCAACGAAAGGCAGAGATAAGACTGATTTCTTCAGCACCAAATGGCTGTCCGCCGGGAGAAGGAGCCAACTTGTAATGGTCTTTTAATCAGTTGCAGAGAGTGAAAGTCCTGTTAAGGGGAGCAGGCCCTCTGAGCTTTAGGGCTTCACTGTTTAGAGATCAAGACGTGATCTGAGTTGTACTACTTTATCTCTGGGTCAACTCAATGACAGGAAGTCGTAAAAGTACTGAGAAAAACAAATTGTTGGACTTTTTTTTTTAGTGTTTGTGTTGAGCTTAATATTTACATTATGAATGCAACACCAGCTGCTTCCCTCTGTTAAACCGAGTCTAAATCCTCCGAGCAAAAACACATATCATCCCGACGTCAGACAGCTACTGTGCCTGAGAAGGAAGCCAATGCCAAATGTGTGACAATTAATATGCTCCCTTCTGTTTGCCTGCAGTCTGTCAATGTTTTAGCTGTCTTATCCAGCTGTTACCAGCTACTGGGAACAAATGTAGTGAAATGAAATATAGGAGTGTTAAATGTATTTAGTAGCCCCTTTTCAATATTCATAATCAAATCAGTTCCCATTTGGAGGTATTTGATTCTAAATGGGTTTTGTCTTTGGATTTCCCGAGGGAGTGCAGCGTGTTCAGATTAATGGAGACAGTCAATATTTTGTTATATTCATTTTGGCTTCCCAGTCATAAATTATTATTTTTTTGCCCTCCTATTATAAACAATGCGGTTTTGAGGAGCCTATTTTATTTCTACAAAAAGGGAGTGTAAAGGTAAAACTGTTTCCTGTGACAGGCAGAAAATTCAGTGGCAAAACACTTCAAGTTGCCCAATTGAGCTGCAGCAAGAGCAAACATGATTTACCACGAGACTTTGTCATAATCTGACTGTAGGGGAAGTACTTGGATCTCTTCCCAGACAAGGTTTTGCTCAAGACTGTCTGGAAACGACATGCTAGTATGAGTAATGAATGAGTGGATGAATCTCCGGCAGGCAATACCGATTAAGCTGGTCCATCTATTTTCATGTTGAGAACTAGTCTCTTCCCTCGCAAATCTTTTGACTTTGCCTGCTGTAATCTTTGCAAACAGCCCGACACAGACACTTTGATGTGATTACAAGACCACGGGCACAGGAGTCAAGAAGTAGATGAAAACATATTTTCCAAGGAAAAGTCATTGGTTTGGGAGGTTGGTGCAATGTGGTTTAATAGTGAGGAAAATGAGGAAGGGACTCAGGGGATTCCAGATCCTTACTTGAACCCTGTGGTGAACTCGTGCTGACAGTAGTGTTGTTTCCCATCATCACACTTTTGGGAGGCTGTTTGGACCGAACCATGTGATCATCTTGGAGCAGTGACAGATGCATCCTTAGTTAAATCCTCTGGGTGAATCCACAGCTTTTAGTTTGCTGTACTGTCGTGTATTAAGTTTAAAATCCACCCTTCGAACATGAGTGCACAAGCTGTAGCTGTGTATTGATGTATATTCTACAAATGAATGCAAAAAAGACACACCCTTCCCAAAGTCAAGGATACCCATTGTCATGGCAACAACATGAAAATTATTCGATCCGCACCGCTGTCAGATTTGCCTCATCTCCTCTTTGCACATGCACAAGTGAGTCCAGAATGTGGGACATCTACCAACGGCAACACCACTCAGACAAACGGCTTTACCGGCAAAGTAATCCACCGGTAATCTGAAGATCTATCCTGGTGTCTGTTTGCAGCTAAACACATGGAGATCCAAGTTAGTGCCACACAGAAGAGGTCATGGTGGTTGCAGGCCGTTGGTTTACTGTCTAAACGTACTGTAGCTTACAGTTAGTACATCTGCCATAATGATCTTGAGGGGAAAGGTTACTGTGATTCCATGAGAAAGAATGAGACGTCTGCTGTTGCACGTTTTTTTTTAGTTTTTTTTTTTTAGACCAAGCTGGCGATGTTAAATGTTGAAATTGTTTGTTTCATCACGGTCATGTTGTTGCAGCTGCTGGGTGAAGACAGGGAAGAGCGAGAGAACTGATGCGCGGAATGATTGACCCTGGCTACTTACGTTTAGAAGTGCTGCGCGGTTCAAACTGAGTTCTGAGTGTCAGGACTGCTGTGGAGCGGTCACCGCTTAATTTCAAATCAAGCGTATTGGACTCTACCTTTAAGAGTTCTATGATCACTGGTGAAACTTCATGACTATACGGTCTCCGTTTAATATTCTCTTCATCTCTCAAAAGACGGCAGCTTTACCAGATGTGTTGTTTCACGGATGCTTTCAAAGGTCAGCTGTGCTAATAACACAGAAGAGGAGCGAGCACTGTTAATTACAGTCTGTCTCAAAGTCAAAGACCACCATGCTGGAGGAGAGCTTGTCCGTCCTACACACACAGATACACACACACCCTCCCACATACACACACTGTTCCAACGTGATCATTAGAGGACATTATCTCACAACAGTTGCAGAGTGAACAAATGGCAGGCTAATGAACTCTGTTGTTGCTGATTTGGAAAAGATGCCTGGCTCCGACCTCTCGCGTTCAAGCTCAGCACAAAAGTTTCAGCATCAGTTTATTGATAAAATCGTGACATCTCTATGTCGGACAATTAACACACCTGAGATGAGCTAAACTCCAAATGGAAAACGGAGAAAAGTACGAATGAGAATTGCCTTGTAACAGTTTAAAAACGACTTTTTACCTTGTAGAATACCTCTGAGGAGACTATGGAGGAAGCTTGCAGAACTGTGTGTTGTGTGTTTAGGGGGTGATTTGCTTGAATTCATTATGCAGGAGCATGCATGTCTTCATACACTCATTTAATATTCGATAGGGGAGCCACAGAGCCCAGAGTAAAGGTAAGAATGTGAAATTAGCTTTTTTTTTCCTCCAGTTTTACGATAGTGCTGACTGTGCTTCTCAACGCAGTACTAAAATCTACAACAGTTTCCTACAAAATGTGCTACAAATAAATTATTATCAAAAGTAAAAAAAAAGTTATATTAACCAAACAATATATAAATCAGAAACTATAAGTATTATCCAGATGAACAGGCAAAGGTAAAACACTGAATTGGCAAAGTTAAGTGTGAGTTTGTGTGTGTGTGTGTGTGTGTGTGTGTGTGTGTGTGTGTGTGTGTGTGAGAGAGAGAAAGAGAGAGAGAGAGAGAGAGAGAGAGAGAGAGAGAGAGAGAGAGATAGAGAGAGAGATGCTGCCTTGTTCCACCCAGTCTGTAGCTTTGGAGCTGAATACTAGAATTAGCATGCTAACATGCTCACAATGTCAATCCTTCCAATTGCTCACTTTGTAGCAGATCTAAAGCGGCCATACGACCACTAAGGTGCGGTGTCCTTTTCCATAGAAACAAGAGGATAATGTGGACCGCTGCCCCCTGACAGCACTGCATTATGGAACATTCTGCAGTTCATGTTTAGTCCTCGCCATCAGGCGAAGGACTCCAAGAGTAGAGGTGATGATGTTGGGTACAGCAAAGGCTTTTTTGCGGATAGTGACAGTCGAGTGTTGGGTGACAAGCTCTCGGACCACAGTAGAGCAGTGGACTAAACCAAACATGGACTGAATGATCCTCTTACATATTGTACCTTTATGCTTTGCATTGATATTGAGATTGTTAAACTATTAATGTGCATCTACTTGGACATATTTGAGAAAATGTGAGTCAAAAGAGTTTCAGTTAACTGGGTGTCCTGAGCAGCACCATAACCTTCTGTGATTTTATGTCAATCGTCCAGTAGTTTGGCCCATAGTGGACCTCCTCACCATCAATGGACCATCAAGCATGTAACTAAAACTAAAGACTAATAGCATTTGTTGAAATGTAAAAAAGCTATAACATTATTTAATGATGTGTTTGAACAAGGGTTGAAGCCTCAACATAAACCACATCTGACACGTCTAAATGAATCAAAACTGCTTCAAGTGACCGTGGGGAAATCTGTCTTTCTACTCTCCATTCATACACACAGCCCGTGGAGCTCTGTGAAATGTGAATAAATCTATTTAAGAGGAATTAACAGCAATTAGACTTGCAGTCTCATGCATATGGAAATGCTCCGAGGGGGAGGCAGTTTATTCAAATGAGACTTTATCTTCAGAGAGCAGTGTCAGTTTCCCAGGGCATGCTCTTTCACTTGTCAGAAATGAACCATCTCACCTCTTTAAAGTTGCAACCAGTGGGAGCTACTCAAGATGAACATCCTGGCAGCCCTCAGCCTTTCATTTCAGTTCTTTTTGTTTATTCCCCACAAGAAACAGATGTCATGACGAATAGCGAGAGAGTAAGCTCTCAACAACAGAATTGATTACCTTCCTGTAGAGATGAGGAAATGCGTCGCCGACACCTCTCAAAGGCCATCCATCCATCCATTTTCTATCCCGCTTATCCGTTGAGGGTTGCGTGTGTGTGTGTGTGTGGGGGGGGGGGGGTGTCTATCCCAGCTGCCATTGGGCGAGAGGTGGGGTTCGCCCTTGATGGGTCGGCAGTCCGTCGCAGAGCCATCAGGAGCAGTTAGGGGCTCAGTATCTTGCTCAAGGATACTTTGACATGGTCACCGAGGGAAGTGAGGATCGAAGCAGCGACCCTTCAGTTGCTAGACGACCGCTCTACCTCTGAGCCATGCCGCCCCCTCTCAAATGCCAATTTATACCAAGCTGGTGAAGCTGGATCGTTTCTGTCACCGCACCCTTCCCTCAGAAGAATTTTTAGTAGCTTAAAAAGTCCTTGACTCATTAATTTTTTCAAGTTTGGGTTCTCAAACTACAGAATTATTATCGTTAGACTCCCTCAGAATTATTTGTCAGCTTCAGCATCTTTACAATCAGAAAGCTGTCGGGCATTTTAATGCTCACGAGAAAAGGAAAATATTTGAATTCTTAATCTGTTTTCTTGTTACTGTTTTTTTTTTTTTTAAACTTGATAACGGATTGATCAGAATCCCGCTTCTACATCATTGGCTGAGACCAAGAAAATGAGGGCGTCCTTTATGTCCTGAACATCGTAAGGGGATCTTTTACGAAACTGTCACAAATCACACCACCAGACCTGTGTGAAAAGTTCAAATTTACATGAGGACAAATATGCAATTGTGAAACATCCACACTGACTCCCACGTGCAAAATGAGTCATGACAACTGATACAGAGAAACCTGGTGATCTCAATTAGTCAAACGGAACACTGTGACCCAGTAACGATCAGCGATGACTGTTTTTCTACGGAGAAAATCAAATAACATTTCTGAGGCGGCACATCAGCTAAATTACTAACAAAAAAAATATCACCAGATAGTTAAAAAGACCTTGTGTGTGTGTGTGTGTGTGTGTGTGTGTGTGTGTGTGTGTGTGTGTGTGTGTGTTATATGATACATCTAACACCCAAATCGCTCAAGGTTAAAGAGCTTTGCTTTTATCTTTGTTTCAACATGGAGGAATGGCTGCATCCAGAGATGAAACAATAATACTGAGATTATGAGTCTGTAGAGTTCAAGTCCATTAAAATCAAGCAACTTTGGTGCAGCCAAATGAAATAAATCAGCCGGTTTAGAAACAAACGCTGTGCATTTCTTTAACAGTGTTATTATCATTTCTCTGAAGTTTCTAGTCAACTCTAGAGGTGAAGTGGCTCTAATCATCAGGTCAAGCCAAACGCGTCATACGTTTGTACTTGACTTTTGTTTATATTTGCTGCACTTAAAGATCGCAAAGATGAGCTGTTAAAAAAAAAATATATATATATATAAAAATGTCAAGTTAGCATGTAGCAGTTAAAGGTATGAGGTGTTGTGAGGTTCAATTTCGGGGTGTAAATAAAGTCAAGAATGATCTCATATGTGTTTGGTTTGTTTTTCATACATCTCTGTACGAATGGTGGCTTATACTGACCCCATCTTGTATTTATAACCTTGGGGTGAGTTGTGCCCCAAAAGAGTACATTTTGTGACTGTTCATTGTTTCCAAACGTCATAAGTAAGTAACTCGTTCTCAGCAAGTGTACACAGATAAGCCGAAACATTACAACTGCCTGCCTGATACTGAGTAGGTCCCCTAAAACAGTTTATGCGGGCCAATCGGCTGAAGGTGTCCTGTCTCTTTTATGAGACAAGAGCTCTTCCATGACCTGGTTGACCAGTTTTCCCCTCTTGGACAGGTTTAACCAGGAAGCCAACACCAAACTTGTTGTTTTGGCTCTGATTTTTTCTCTCCAAGATGAAAAAGTCATAAAAGGCGACTTGGACTTTTAAAAAAGTAAAATAAAAAGTATTTCATTATCCTCGTCATTGTCGTCCTCGTCATTGTCGTCCTCGTCGTCATCCTCCGCTTATCCAGTTGGTCCGGGTCACAGGGACAGCAGCCTCAGCAAGGAAGCCCAGATTGTCCTCTCCTCAGCCACTTCCACCAGCTCTTCCGGGGGAATCTCGAGGCGTACCCAGGCCAGCTGAGAGATAGAATCCCTCCAGCGTGTCCTGGGTCGGCCCCGAGGCCCCCCCCCCCCCCCCCCCCCCCCTGGTCGGACAGGCCTGGAACACCTCCCGAGGGAGGCGTCCAGGAGGCATCCTCTTCAGACGCCCGAACCACCTCAACTGACTTCTCTCAACATGGAGGAGCAGCAGCTCTACTCTGAGCCCCTCCCGAATGACCGAGATTCTCACCCTGGCTCTAAGGGAGAGCCCAGCCACCCTGAGGAGGAAACTCATTTCGGCCGAAGCTCATGACCATAGGAGAGGGATGGAACTTAGATTGACTGGTAAATCGAGAGCCTCACCTTTTTGCTAAGCTCCCTCTTTACCACAACAGACCGGTTTAGCACCCGCATCACTGCGGACGCCGCTCCAATCTGCCTGTCACTCTCCCGCTCCATCCTACCCTCACTCGTGAACAAGACCCCGAGATACCAAAACTCCTCCACCTGAGGCAGGACCTCCCCTCCAACCTGGAGTATTTCATTATTTCTATTGTTTATTTTCATCTGGCTGGAAGGATAACCTTTTCATGGACCAAATTTAAATACTGCAGGAAATGGTTCCTGTAAAAGCGGCTCATCGTACCCGGGTCTCCCCTACATCATTCTAGACAGCGAATCTCAATCATGTAATTGTTGAAACAAGAAGAAAATAAAACAGGAGGGTGACTTTAAAGTGACATATAGTTCATTATAACAGCATGTCACACCAAAATAAAACATGTTTGAAGGGTAAAATGCAAATTAGCTGGTCGTGCTGCTGTTATTTGGTGGTGCGCGCCTCTCTCTCTCTCTCTCTCTCTCTCTCTCTCTCTCTCTCTCTCTCTCTTTCTCTGAGAGCGCAGGAAGGGCTCAGTCAGTCAGTCCGTCAGATGGAGACTCCGGAAAGTCTCACATTTCCTCGACAAAACCCGACCGGCGTTTATCAGAATGAACATGGTCCTCAGTCTCTCTGATCATTCATGTCACGCACGTCTCACGCAGACGCACGTTAAATCGTTATTGATCGCCTTGATTGCTTGATTGATCGGAGATTATGGCCGGTGAGTGGCGGCTCAAGAGACGCCTGGATTAAACCGACTCAACTCCGCTGTGAGTATCTCCTTAGTTATTTACAAAAAGAGTGAAGAAATGGGAATTAAGTTTTTGATTTAAAAAAAAAACCATTTATAGTAAAATTAGAGATAAAGCATCAGGAAAAGCTATTTTTGTATGATTATTTAGAAGTTTATTATCCTTATGTTAACAATGGACTGAGATAAAATAGCCTTAAATTTTTTTTAATCAGTTTTTTCATGAATTAATCACACAGAATACAGTTTACTTGAAGCCTGCTGTTATATCTGGACCTGTAGATAAAAACTGCATGCTTATTCTTAGATAGGGGGCTTGAATGTTGCATGTGAGTGTGTTTAAAGATGACCCCCTGCAGATTAAATGTTCTCCCTCCTAACTCAACAGCTGCAGAATATCATTCTTCTTGAAGGGGGGGGGGGGTGAAAAGACTGAGGACCACTTGGTTAACAGGACACTAGATAAATGGTCGTAAACATTCCTGCATGTTCCCGACATCTTGTGCTTGTCTTGTGATTATTATGACATTCGCAGATTCCTCTATTCTCTCCCATTATGGCGTGAAGCTTCCCTTTTCCTTGACCCTGCCCTGACCTCACAGACTCCTGCCCCCCCACGCACGACCTCTCTCTTGCTTTGACCCCTTTGCCTTTTGCCTTAAAATATCCCTTCACAGTGAAAAGGCTAGATGTGATGTATAAGGTGCTTGGGATACATCTGAATAAGCGCACGCATCTCTTGTATTGAGTGCAGTGATTTTAATATCTAAGGTCATAATAGTCAAGTAGTACAAGTGCTAAAAAGTGCAGTTCCACAAGTGGCCACTCCGGGTTGGCTCCACAAGTGAGTGAGTGGATCCTAACACACTCTTAAGTGTTTTATCAAGTGCGTAATTAGGGGTGTGGCCTATTTGTGATGCAGCTGGCCAATGTGAGATTCGAAACACCAAACTTGAGTTCACAAATTAGGGATGCACAATATCTGATTGCTTTATAGATTAGCCCACTGGACCAATGCAGATTAACCAATATCTACCAGTACCACTGAAGCGCAACTCCTCTTGTAGGTGATGTCACACTTGCTCTGTCTGCACTGTTTGCAGTACTGACTTGTAGTAATTTGCATACAGAGATTGAACACGTGTAGCTTTTTCTGTCATGTTTTAAGGGACGTTTTGTTCACAGGATGTTGTGCGCTGGGTTGAAATGACGGCAAATTTTTACTTCAGCTAACTAGCCATTTGGCGAATTTGCGAGGTACTTAAAATTTTCGGACCCAGCGTCAGTCTCTCATGTTCGTGTGCGAAACGAAACACGAGTCGCATAATCTTTTGCTCGCCACTGAATGTGTTTTCAACTATGTAAAAAGCAAATTAACTCTTGGTCAATGCAAAGTTCCAGTTTCAGGCATAGAAAAATATGTCAACCCTCTCCGGCGTTCTATGGGCCTACACCCAGATGTTTTCTATCGGTCATTACAAACATTACAACATGACAAACAAGCTGCAGAACGGCAAAATACACTATTTATTTAGTTTGAAATCTGAGTTCTGTCCTGTTAATGTGTAAAAAGTTTGTCCATCCATTGTGTCTGTTTAACCTTTAGTTCGTGCTCCTCCTCTGCTTCCACCATGAAGCAGCTGGAGCTCCTCGGAGTGCAGAGCGGAGGTCCTGACAGGTAGCTAGGAGGATGACCTTTTAGACAGTCCTGCCTCCGTGGGTTCACAGCAGCAGCTTCTGTCGCTGAAGCTGTTAATTGGAGGGAGGAAGAAAGAGAGCTGAGCGCGAGACGGAAGAGACAGATGTAGCATCAGTTTGTAGCAAGAACCGCTTCACGCCTTATAACTCTGCACACACTCAAGACCAGCCTCAGGCGGGCTGCTGTGCCTTGCGATGTGTCTGGTCCTCTGGGCAGGTTAGCCCCCACCCTCCACCACCACCGCCACCACCACACACACACACACACACACACACACACACACACACCCACCTTGAGAAAGCTGAGCCAATGTCTGGATCTGCTGAGACGTCAAAGCCATGCTTCTTTTGGCAACGGTCAACGTTTAAAAGCTTAGGTAATGCTGAAGCTATGAGAGGGCTGAGAGAGAAAGAGAACGAGAGTGTTTAGACTGAACTCTGGGGGTCCACCACAAATGGAAGAAAAAACTTTTTTTTTAATCAGCATTAGGAATGTGGGAGGGCTGGACGGTACTGAAGTGTTTTGGCAACACCTCCAAGTTTCTATTTCAAGCGGAGATTGTTTTCAACATGAGATGACAAGAAGCCAAGATTGGCTCAGTGTTATTTCTACGATGTGAACTGTTTCAGAGAGGATGAAGCTGCGTCTGTCACTCTCCGGTTGCTCTGCGCACGCTTCATGCTGCTCTTGATGGATAGTGTTTTACTCTGGGATGGTTACTCCTCTCTCATTGGACTATATTTTAAATATTTGTTGCAAACTTTGGAGACTCTTTTTCTGACTTTTTTCATCTTGTTTGACATTATTTAAATTAGTGCCGTAATTTCTTATTTCTTGTATTCAGATAAAATCTGCAGGCACTGACCCTCTACCAATCCGTGATTTGGTTTTCTCATTTGCAGTGCCAACCGGCTGTTTTTCTGACTGTACGTCACATTCTTGTTAATGATATATTCCTGAATTGCCTCGAGGGAACTCTGTCAAACTTGTCTCAATTGTCCACTGGGAGTCAAGGATGAGCTGGAAAAAAATGTTGGTGGGTCAAAGGTCAAGGTCACTGACTGGCACACATCGAGGAGACATACAAATGCGATGTGGCATTTCTAGTTTTTCCTCAACATTGAACAGATTAACTGTAAAGAGCCGCCGTGTAGAAATATCTAGAAACGATAAACTTATAGGACAGCTTTGATTATTTCAATACCAAAATGATTCCGGTGTAATTTTACACGTCATCTTCTAAATGCTTCGCTTACAGAGAAAATTTACCGGGTTTTGTCTCTAAAAGTGGGAGGAAGCCATTAGCGCGTTAATAATAATAACAATAATAATAATAATAATAATAATAATAATAATAATAATAAAAAACCTGCTTTGCACAACCACCACACAGGGCAGCTCTTCATGTTGGGAAGGTGACATACAGAAGAGGTTTACCAGTAAATCTCTTCATACTGCAATCCACCAACGCATGTAAGACATTCCAGCTGCTGTCACAGCAACAAGGCTCATCTTTGGAGAAGTGCTACTTGGTGGGATCCGCTAGTTTCTCTACTACAATATTCCTCATTGGGTGTATTGGTCAGGTAAACACACCTGCTAGAATCCTGATTAATACTTGGTATTATGAGGGTGTAAATGAAAACTACACATTCCATCTCCTTTTTGATTTAAAGTTCAAACTGGAGCCTATGAGTACACTGTGGCACTTCCAATACTTCATCATACTGACATTAACAACCTCTAACTTTATTACTGACGCACTACATGTTTGTTTGACTATGAAATTGCTGAAGGCTGAAAGAATTTACTGCCTAATTGCTTAAGAATCGACAACAATCGTTCACAAACGGCAACAAATTTTTAAAAAAGCAGTTAAATGAGCCACATACGTGTTGTTGCACCCAACGAGACCTGATCCGATTCACATGCCAAGACAAATATTTTCTCAAAAGTATAATACTGTGGGACCAGGCAACGCTCCAAGCTTAATGTTGGCAAAGAAGTTGTGACCTTTTTTACCCTGTGTGTGTGTGTGTGTGTGAGTGTCATTTTACTCACAAGAGTAAGAATGAAATCTAACAAGCTCCGACGTGTGTGGTTGTGTATACGTGTGTGTATATGTGCGTGTATATGTGCGTGTGTGTGTATACAAGCAGGATTTACAGTTCAAGGTTGTCACACACGCACAATCAAAACCAGTGGCAGCGTTAACAAGTTTTGTCTTGCATATTTTTTTTTTCTTAATCAAAATGATTGACAGCCACACCTGAGTGTAGCAGATGCATATTTTCAAGTTCAAGGACGTCGTGTTAGTTGTTATGCAAAGCCCCAGCAGAGCTTTTACCACTTGCTACTTTATTGATTAGGTTCATCAATAGGACCGACGTGTTGTAGCAGGCGAAATGATCCTGCACAGCTTCAGTTACCTGGTTTCAACCACGATTCACTCATGAAAAATCCATTCATGTTGTTTTCTGGCTATGTTTTGACTGGTTTCTGGATTGAGAAAAACAAAATGTCATTTCACAACATTTCTGTGCGGTTTTGTTTTCAGACAATAATAACAAACTAAATAATCTGTTGAAATATTATATTATTACATTATATGAAAGGATAAATCGAATACATTTATCTTATGAGGTTCTTCATGTTATGTGGGTCATTAAGATATTCCCAATCCCCTGGTCAAGCAAAACTATTAGTGCTAAATTTAGGCTTTAAACAGACCCGTGGCTAGCTAGAGAATACAGGGAAATGTAGATTCAAGAACCTAACCTCATTTTACTACATAAAACAGCTTACTTGCCTAAACTTTCAGTTTTTTCAAAATTGAATTGCTCTTTTTTTCTTCTACTGAGTCCATCTTCCTTGTCTAGAGTTGTCCCTGCATTTCTTCTCCTAAATTTAGGAGAGAAAAGTTAACGCAGCCAGTTGCAAAGTCCAAAATTGTATCCGAGTTGTAATAATGGAGTTAGACAGCATGCCCAGACTGAATCCAGATCATCGTTCATCCTCAGACCTGCTCCCTCCTCCCCTCACACTCATTAAACAGTAGGACAGATGTTTCAAGTGTTCTCTGCTTGTTATTAATGTCACATCGGGTTTGAAGGCCTGCTTAAGCAAACAGCCTGTTGCTAGTGTAAAAACACACACATGCAAATATATACACTCACATGCATGTGCAAATACACAGTGTAACCCAGGACCGCATCTGGGCTCCACATGTCAAGGTGGACTCTCCTAACCTGGCTGATGAGGACAAACGCAAGACTTTCTTCATACTTTTGTTTTGTTCAGGATCTATTATTGCTTCAATAGCCTGCTTGTTTAACAGATTAGGGAGGCAGATTCCTGCGGATCATTTTTCAGTGACAGAAATCATCTTCTATCTTAGCGGAAAGGCAAAAGCAGAGGGAGAACTCCTCCAGCATAATAAGATGGCTAAAGCCCACTCTTGGAGATATTTGTGTTCTCAGGGAGCTTTTACATTTCCTGCCAAGATTTCATCCATCATCTGAATGTGAACGGGGTCAAAGGGAATGAGGGAGTGAGGGAGAGAGAGAGAGAGAGAGAGAGAGAGAGCGAGAGAGAGAGAGCTGTTGGTAGTCCACGGGTTTGGGTTGATGACGTCGGCTGGGGTGGCCATCTTGAAATGGTGCTTTCGAGTTCTTTAGCTGCAAATATCATGCAGAAAAAAGATTTATCTACCGCGTACACTATAGTACGACATGCTTTGCGACTAGGTTTGTTATGTACATGATAATTCACGTGCGTGACACATGGCTGCGCATGTGTCACGCACCCTGCTGAATAATGCGCTGCTCACTTTGCTTCAACATGTGTGTTTGTAGCCTGCAGTCGTGCTGGAAATCAATTACATCCGTGTGTTGTTGGCTTTGCTGACACTCTGGCAGAAGTTTCTTTTTAACAGCTTAATTTTGCTTCTCGCATCCCTCACAATTTCCATCGCTTTTTGGTCACTATGTGTAGTTGAACTGAGTTTAGTCCTAATTTCTGAAATAGGTGGGTTGAGCTCATTTTTTCCTAGCTGCATCACTTTGTGACTTCAGAACGCAAAAAAAGACCAGCCATGTACAATTAGCTTGAAGCTAACAGTTAACAACTACAGTGGGAAAAAAAAAAAAAATCAACAGCAAAACTGTCAAAACTATATGATTAATCCATACCTTCAACCCCGCTCAAACTCTTTCATTTGAGCTAAAAACCACTCGTTACCATTCCAGTTTGATGCTTGTTCACAGTTGCATATAGGGGAAAGATAGTCACGGTAAGTCTATGGTTAGTTTTAGCCCAAATCATAGTGTTTTTGGATTAGTAAGCATACAGCAGGATAAAGGAGTAAACGCTCACTTGGGTTGTTAATCAATTTTCTTTCATTCAAATTGAAATTATGCTTTTCTTCTGTTTCTTCCACAAAGAGAAAGCATTTTTAGTGCTGCACTTTGGTACTGTATCCCATCAATTATTGTTTGACTTTCCCATCAACACAGATGCTGCCTTATTTCCTTATGTGGCATTGATTTCTCTTGTGCCTCCCATTTTCCAGCACTCAGCCAACTCCCCGTAACAGTGAGTGCTGTACAAGCTCTGGATGTATTCACACAGTTATAAACACGGAGACATGATTAGAATATGTTTCAGGAGAGGTAAGAATCTGTGCGTCTTTATGATCTTTACTATCTCGGTGGGTCCTAACATTTGCGGAGGTTCTATTACATGCAAAGATTTCATCACGTTGATGCTAAACAGAGCTGGCGTTCTATCACGCAGGAGTGGGATACATGCGTGGCAGTGTGAAATGAGCATCTCAGCACATAATTGTGTATGTGTGTAGGCTGAATTTACTCTAGGATGTAATGGCTTAACTTGCACCCAATTTGTACACCCCAAACAGAGTCTCAGCAAACAAATCAAGCAGATGCATAAAATCTCATGTAAAATGTCATTTTAAATGTAAACAAATTTTTAATATGCTGCCACTTTATCCTCTCTCTGAAGGGTGTAGGAGTTTAGGGGAAGAAACAAGAGATTGGGATTGGTGCAGCAGCAGCTAATTAAAAATAATGAGCTTCGTTTTGTCCTTGTAACAGCAGTAAGCTATCGTGAGCTTTTATCACTGTTTGACATATTGTAACCCACAATGTTCATTAGCATTCCTGGTTCCTGTCGCCCTTTTAGAGATTCAAGAAGCCTCAGGCTAAACAAATCACAATCGCGCTGCGTGAGCCGCACCTGGACAGCAAAATGAAAGGTGTGCCATCTTAAAAGTGGGCATAACACATGTATGATTGTGTGACCTGAAATGCGATGTATTTAGTTTGAAGGACACACAGCGATATGGTAACGCATTGTACTTGACACGATGTTGAGAAAAATGCGTTATAATATGTTTGCCAGGTAATGTTATTTTTATGGATTGATTATTGCTGTTTTGTTTTTTTTTTGCAGTAATGTACCAGAATTCCTAAGAGTCCTGACAGCTGTATAATTTTGACATTTATTTTCTGCAAATTTATCAGACATAAAAAAAAATCAACATCTGGGATACATTAATATCCAAGTCAAAAACAAATTCCTAGAAAACAGTTCTTTGGTTCCCAGTGGTATATCATAACGCACGTGTGGTGAATTTTATGTCTCCAATGACGGTCATGAGTGAAATGCTGCACTGATTCAATCTTCATCCATAATGGAGAATTCAAATTGAATTTAATTGAATTTGAACAAATTTCTTACCAAAAAAATCTGACCAGTCTGACTCAAAAAATATTATAACTCCGCAGATCATATAAATCTGGAACGTAGCTGAGGAGGAGCAGAGGTAAAAACAGGATGCCAATCAGGCACACAAACACAGCACGTTGTATATGCGGTTTGTATTATGTTTTGTGTATATTGTTTTACCACTCAACAGTGTACACAAACCCAGTGCACATTGGCCAGTAACACATAAATCCCAATCTGATACCAGATCAGTCACATTTTGCCCTTTTAAGACAACAAAGGTACCTAATACAATGAACTGATGCAATTTAATGGTGCTGTTTCACCTCAGTGGATCCCACCCGCTGTTTGGTTATTGCCACAGATCGATTTCCAGACCAAGGCGGTCTAAAATCTTTCTTTTATACCCTTTCTCACTCTGTTTTGCTCATCGCTGCTGCTTTACTTCTCCCTCCTGGGCTTTACCCTTGACTCTCACTGTCTCCTTTATTCTCTGTCACATTTTAAAATCTCTCTCTTCTACCACACTTCTGAATTTTTATTCTACTCAGACATGAATATTTAATGGTACTAGCTAAGTCATAGTTACGGAGAACACAGACTATAACAGCTACCTGGATTTGTCGACATTTAAAGTTATGCAGCGAAAGAAAAGTTGAATTTATTATTAATTAAAAAAAAAATCCAAACTTTATTTATATAGCATATTTGTTCAATGGGTTGCAAAGTGCCTCACAGAAAAAGGAGAGCTGAACATCAGACTTCATAGCATACCCTAAAAAAATTCTCAACCAAAGAAATACACATGAATCATAAAACATGGGAGGGATAAAATAAAGAGCAGAGTGATAAAACACAGTAACATATGTTGGTGAATTAATAAATACCTCATGTCTTAAGAGAGATGCTAATGATGTAGCTTACCTGATTTCCTGCTATCATCAGAGTTTTCTGGAGTTTAGCAGCTCAGACAGGAAAGACTCCCTTCGGTCCCAAGCAGGAATCTGGGAATACCCAGCTTAGCTGCATCCGCGTATCTAATAGGACATCTAGGCACACAGGAAGCCAGGGCGTCTTTCAAATAATCTAGAATCAAGCCCTTTGAGGCTTAAAAGTAGTCGGTTACATTTTAAATTTAATACATAAGACAGGCAGCCAGTGTAAGTTGGATAACACACAAGTAAAGCAGTCACGTTTCTGAACTAGTTTGAGTGATGGGATCTCTGACTGGTACTGTCAGTCAGAGTGCTGTTTTAGTCCAGGAAGGAGAAAATAAAAGCATTTGTATTTTGGATGGAATCAGGAGGGATCAGATTTGGACTTAATCTTTAGTGGAAGGAAACGGGACTTGACAGCATTATTAGCATAAACCTCAAAACAGAGATCTAAATCTGAAATTACACCAAGAATAAAAGCAGTTTACCAAATGTTTTCATTCAGTTTAGCAGTCAGGTAGAGAATGTGGTGACCTCAGGGTAAATTGAGTTTTTTTATAATTACGATAACAACAAAAATATGAGACACTGGTTAAGAGAAGGCATGTATATTGAGAACAAAGGGGACAAGAATAGACCCTTGAGGCACACCGTAGTGTCTTGTATGTCACTCAAAAGTAAAATTGCGAGGACGACCTGTATTTCATATCACTATAAGAAAATAGTTGATTTTCATGATTTCAGAGATAGTTTACACTGAAGTTTAGTTTGTGCCTTGGCTTTAACAGGTAGCTACCGGCTGAAAGATGTCGTACAGATGAGTCAAGATGCTAGATTGAAGGAATTTTCTCCACCCAAAATTAAAATAAGGTAATTTTGAGGTCATTTAATAATTTTTGAGTGATAGAACAGGATCCAGGATTTTTTTTTTCCCCAGAGGTGGATGAATAATTACATATTTGAAACTGATAGAAACAGATCAGATAGCTGTTGTTAATAAGTGAAATTAAAGGAGACGGTGTTGAAAATCTCTTTTAAAACTTGGTTGGGACAATATTGAGGACAAGGATGGAGACTTTTATTTGATGACTTCATTCCCAGAAGTTATCTTTGAATTATGCGAATGAAGCAGGATTTTTGAGGACAATGGGTTGAATTCTTCTAGTTCTTTTACAGCGTTACGATACCGTGTCATATTCTTTAAAGGTGGTTTGTATCACTGCTGACTAAATTAGTTTCCATTTGTGTCCAGATTTTCTACATCGACATCTCACACTGCAGGAAAACCCCAGTTTTCAGCCCTGTGAATGCCAGCAAACCACAGTATTTCTGGCAGTTTACAGCCTGTAAACTCTGTGGTACAACATTTGCTTGAGCTTTCTGATATTCACTCTAGCAGCATGATCAAGAGAGGAGAGACAGGCTTTTAAATTAGGTTAGAAATTAATCCATAATATAATATGACTAGAAAGGGCTTGATGCATCATTAAAAAGCATCTGGAAAATATAAGACACCGAAGTGGGGAATCCGCACTGATATCAGAAGCCCTGGCACTCACTAATAACTTAAACTATCAACCACTTCAATGTCAGACTTGTGTTTAGGGATTGGTGTCAGTTTAAAGAGTCTCTATCTCCCAAGATTTCATTAAATGAGGCCGACAACTCCTCCAGAGGGATCAAAAATAAGCCCTTAGCCCAATCCCAAGTACCTGTCTGCGTGGGCTGGCAGACATCAACAAGCATTCCTGATAAGCCTGAGAGGACTGAGAGCTGTCCTGATATAAAATCTGTAAATGTGTGAAAGCGCTTTCTTTTGACTTTTCAAGCCCTTTATGTGCACGTTCAGGATGCACTCATGCAGACTTCGCATTAGGGTGTATTCCTGCAATTTATAGCATTCCTGCAGCCTTAAAACAGGGATGATGGGCAGGCCAGTCGCTCAGTGAAACACCACTGGCCTATACCGAAGCTTGCAGAGGGTGAGGAAGCACTCTCGCTCATCACAACCCATCACCTACTCAAATGTCTTCAGGCTTGTTTCTAGTTCGCAGCATTGCCTCAGAATTTTAAATTTGCTATAATAAAAAAGAGCTGCACTATCTTCGTAGTTTATAAATGTTTTAAATGTCTGGTTGTTTTTCCTACACTGATGAAAAAGCATCACTGCCATTCAGAGAACTTTGATTTAACATGAGAGGACTGAGATGATGTTTTTTTTTTTTAAATGGGTGTACCTCTGCCAAGGGGATGGATGAATTTTGATGGGATTTGTTGAAATCCCAGGTGATTAACTTTTGGAAACGATTTGGAACAAAGTGAAGACTGTTCAGGGGCACTGGCAGGATTTAACTATTTGTCAAGTCAAGTCAGTTTTATTTGTATAGCACCAAATCACAACAAAAGTTATCTCATGACACTTTACAGGTAAAGCAGGTCGAGTACCACACTCCTTCAATGAATCTACACCCAACAATTCTCCATCAGCAAGCACATCCCGCAACAGTGGCGACGAAAACCTTCCGATTAACAGGAAGGAACGTGGAGCAGATCCAGGTTCAATGGGGACGGCCTTCTGCTTTGACCGGTTGTGGGGAAAGAGAGCATGAGGGCGGGGCAGAGACAAAGACAGATAATGGAAGAAGACAGATAAACAGAAGGAAAGAGAGGGACAGAGATAGAGAGAGAGAGGAGAAGAGAATGATGGACAGATGGGGATATGAGCAGGTGGAGCTACGGGTGGCAGCTTGAGCCTCTTCAGGTCTGCAGCCTCCTCCAGCAGATCTGGGATGCAGGGAGCCCAAAGGCTCTGGAGAAGAAGACGAGTTAGTAACACGTATGAGTATGATTTATGTATGACACATACAGGAGGACAGAGGAAAGAGAGGAGGAGAAAGAAGCCCAGTGCACCATGGGAGATCCCCCGGCAGTCTAAGCCTATAGCAGCATATCTAAGGACCAGCCGAAGCAGCCCCAACTATGAGCTTGATCAAAAAGGTTCATTTACGATTTGCGATTTTTCTTGGAAATATCATCGACAAATTTTGATCAAACTCCTTGTGAAAGGGATGAAAGGAGAACCTTTCTGCATACGGATCCTGTCTTGTATCCCTGATCCAGAGGCCCCGCTGTATTGAGAGTGGTTGATAACACCAACGATGTTGAGCGTATTCTGATGACATTTGTCGAGGTGAAGTATCTCAATTAGACAATTTAAGCTCCTGGAGATGGTATAGATCATGTTCTGGATCAGTGTTAGGGAAAACCTACTGTATACAGGAGCTGGAAAGGAAATAGTGATACTATGTTCATATTCTGTATCGGTTTTACCTCTTTAGTGGAAGAACGCGTTCTCTGAGAGCTTTCTAGTTTCACCTTTAATGATGCAACACAGTGGCATAATGTATTGGTGACGAAACATGCCCCTTGTGTGTAATGAGGAAAAAAATGACTTTGAAATTGAGAATGCCCGATATTCCACAAGAAATGCAGTGTACTTCCTCGTCTACTGCTTGGTTGAATCTAACAAACTCTGCAACAAAGTGAAAATAAAAGTATTGACGGCTGATAAAGTGTTATAGAAATACTAAAACTGAAAATAGACAAGAGGTGCCACTGGTTCTCTAATGGTGAGGCTACCATGCATACGTCAGGTGCATTTCAGCTGTCAATCTTGGGAAGGAGATGATACACGAGTAAAAATTATATAAATCAAAGAAATATATATACATATATGTATATATGTATATATATATATATATATATATAAAATATATATATACAATATGTTCCTGCAACATTAATCTAATGTGTAATGTGTTATAGTAGAACTCAGCAACTCCGTATTTGTTATTTATTAACAGCCTCACATGTAATAATGCCCATTTTATTATTGATGTAGTCGCTTGCCACACTGCTTCACCACCTGTATCAATACCGAATGTAGTTCTCTTGATCTGGACAATGATGTTCTAAGGTTGACAAAATAAAGTTCTCAGCGATCTTTTAACTCACACTGAATAATCCTGTGTTTTTAGTTTGGAATTACAGAGTAACTATTATTCTGACCTTGAAAGTCCCTCAGTAGAGCTTGTCTTCTTCGCATGTGCTGTATAGCCTTCATCCTAAAGCACCGGCTCGCCATCCAACAGACCACACACACACACACACACACACACACACGCACACACACGCGCACACACGCACACACACACACTTTACAGCTGACCTCAAACATTTTAGAGGTGAGTTTTGCTATAGATAGCAGTTTGAAATTCACACATGATGCCTCAGAGAGAGAATAAAGCTCCCTCAAGAACCCTGATATTAAAAAAAGTGTTCATACCATCTTTCTTGGATGAAAGGCGACTAAAATACTACAGAGGAAACTACGCCACTGTACTTTTGGAGAAGAAAAACTGGTCATGTGAAATAACCGTTTGCTGTGTTTTAACAACTGTTTCCATTTTCCAGAGGGCCTTGCTGACGACTGGGGTGAGAAATGAGGACAGATAATGATGCGCAGAATCAAACCCACAACCGATGGACACGACCAACTTTTTTACCAATGACATCCCAAAGGTGAAGCTTGGAATTATTTGAGAGAATCAACTTCTCTTCCTACATGTCTACCTTGCTTTCATGTCAGTATGTCACTATCAGACCTCAAATATGAGAGATCCCCCCAAACGGACCCCAGCCTTCACAGTTTACCGATGGCTGGAAACCACAGGAAAAGCCCTGTAAGGACACTTTTTGATTTCAGGCACACAAACCTGCCTGAAAATCTGGACATCAAGTGGTTTCCCCTGCTTTCTATGAGTGTCTTCCGTGGCATCTCAAAAGTCAAAGTAGTGAGCTTTCTTCTGGGCTTGACGCTGACCTTCATCATCATGGCTTCTTATATCCTGACATGGGACAAAAAGGGACTTCTGTTAACCCCCTCGCCATATCAGCTCAGTCTGTTGGTTACCCCGACCAGCACGGCAGCGGAGGAAGTTTCTTCTGAAGAGAATTTAATTAACATGAAACTACTGGTGAAGATAATTGACTCCAAACTAGAATACCCTCCCAGGAAGGTGCCAGATGAAAAGGACATCGTTGCAACGGACTCCCATGTAAGTCTAAAATAATGTTTCACTCATGTTTCATGCATATATGTTGTTATTTCTGTAAATACATCCCATTCATGTTGATACGATATCTCTGAAATGCATTGACGAAGTTTTCCTTAAATTTGGCTCAAACAGCCACTGGAACTCAGGGGATGACCTGATTAAAAAAATAAATAAATTTAAAAAAAAAAAAATATATATATATATATATATATATTTTTTTTTTAAATTTATTTATATATATATATATATATACATTAGAGGTCAAAGGTCAAGCCTACTTTTACAGACATACATCATGAGGGCATTTTGAAGCCTGTCATGTGTTTGAAATGTTTTCTGTGACCAACGAAAATAAAGACAATGTTTCTCACAGTCCTAGACGACACAATGTTTTCACCCAGCACTGACAAAAATATGATGACAAATTCAACTCCAGCTACTGGAAATGCTTTTGTTTTGCACTTTGTGTTTTTGTTGACAACGTAGGGCGCTAAGAAATAGGAAACACCTCTCCGTACCAGACTGTCATCAGCCCTTCACTAAACACTGCTTGGTGAGGCCATAATGAGCAGTGTTCGTGGAGATTGTCCGAGGTGTTGATTCAACTTCACATTTCAGTGCCAAAAGTTTGTAGAGCTGTTCAGTAAATAACGTGTAGTCATGTCCAGCGTGTGAAAGCGGATCGTCTCTGTTATGTCTTCTCTGTGTCCTCACATTTATCATGTTGTTCCCCCGCGCTTATGTCTAACATGTCACCAAATGTGGGCATTATGCTGCAGAAATATGGGTAATAAAAATATGGGTAAATTAGGATGTTAAATACCTAAAAGGCGCACAATTGAACAAATACACTTGTAGCACAGCTGCAAAATGATGTCATGAAGGAATGACCAGACAGTATGTCAGCAGATGTTTGTGCCCAGTTGTGAACCGTGCGACAGTGAAAGACACTGGTCACCGCTCATGAAATCTTCTTATGTGCCAAGCTGTTGTTGTTGTTTTTTCCTCACACCTTCAGTTTAGTCTTAAAGGCAGGAAGTAAACCCTGATGGTTGGTTGTCATTCCCTGCTTTTCACATCTGTTGTACACTTCCTGGAACATGAATGTCCATGCAAGGTGGACAAAAGGTAAAGAATACATGTCAGGAGCAAGGAGACTAAACTGAGGGTTGTGCAGAAGAACATTTTATGACTGATGTCCTCATCTAAATCATCTATTTGTCTTCCTCTCCACAGTTGTTCTCTGTCATTCCTCGCCACTTCCTGCCTGAAAGCAAAAGCCCTTGCTGGTATGAGGAGATCTCTGGTAAACTCAGCACTGATCCCTACAAGAGGAACCTCTACAATTTACGCTCAAAGAGTTTTAAGAAAGCATGTGACCATCTGCGGACCAACTTCCACCAGCATTTACAACACAGACATGGAAAACTATTTCGTCTGCGATGCTTGCCGTACTTTTACATTATTGGCCAACCAAAGTGTGGCACAACTGACTTGTTTCACAGACTGCTGATGCACCCGGAGCTCCAGTTTAACATCATGAAGGAGCCACACTGGTGGACCAGGAGGCGCTTTGGTAAGTCACAGATGGCCTTGCCAGGTCAGGCGTTTTGTTTGAGGTCCTTAGTTCACATAAAAGGTTTCTCAGAGGGTGAACTCTTTATTTACGACCTCCTGAGTCAAATCAGCTCCCATCTCACTTCAGCTAATGACACGGAATCAAACAGCCAATGATACTTAAACGAGGCGATGACTCTCGACAGTGCTGCAGAGGGTTCCAGGTATTCCAAGCAGTGATTTGCAACGTCTCATTTAAACTTGTCTTCAAGGATGTGTAAATGTTAATTAGCCATCGAAGCCGTTTCTGTATCCATACTTCTTTTCTCTCTCTCTGGTTTTATTGCTTTAATTACGTTGGGGTACTCAAAGCGTTTTCACATAGTTTATCACCTTTATTAAACTTATTTCATTTTAATCTCTTATAAATATTTGAATATACACACAAGCTTTATAAATTCGAAACATAAAATAATGTACACCTGCTTGAAGGTGTGCCTGGAGTCAAACCCATCCAACACATTGTATAGCTTTTTTGTTTAATCTCTGTCAAGGAGCTCATGTTTTTGGATCTGCCTGTCTGTCTGTTAGCAGGATTATGCTAAAACTACCATGACAATTTTCACAGGGTCAAAAGAAGGCCAAGAAAGAACCAATTCAATTTGAAACAGATATGATGTTATAGAATATATCTATATTCATAAAATATTCATATCATATATACAGTAGGAAGCACTGAATTGCAATAAAAAGGGGTGTGTGTTATTTCCCTGCACTATAACCAATAGCTGGTATTGATATGAAGGCCCTATAGGTGACACAACTTGGAAAGTTTTTAAAGCCTATTTGTCACATATTAAAATTAAAATAGGAGGTAGACATTAAGATATTGATATAAAATATAGGTGGCAATCAATAAAAAGAGGTGTGTCCTATTTTTCTGTCGATTACAAATATCTAGGTCACAGACCTCAGGAGCTTTGGTAACAAGTAAATGCCGTTTTATAAAGAGCAGTTCAGTTCAGATTCTGGCTTTCATTCAACTGCAGTCAGGCTGTAACAAAATCTTTTATTTCCTGGATTAGTTCAAAGGGTCTGTAATTGGATATGCGAATGTCTAGTTTATAAATGAGTGTGTGTGTGTGTGTGTGTGTGTTAATAAATAAATAAATATATATATATGTATATATATATATATGTGTGTGTGTGTGTGTGTGTGTGTGTATGTGTGTGTGTACGCACACTTACGAGTTTTATTTTGCTGTACTGCGGTGTAGGTTATATCCGTTTCAAAGATGGCTTCCAGGAAAATTTCCCTGTGGAGGATTACCTGGATCTGTTTGACTTGGCAGCTCAAAACATTCAAGAAATACGCAGTGGAAATTCATCTGAGGATCCCCGCGCCCTCCAGCTCATAACAGGTGAACACGTGTGACAGTGTTTGTGCAGGTGTGGGAGGGAGGTTACCAGTGTCAGTAGCCATTTAGATTATAATGGAAGAATCGGTTTCATTTTCACATGGTGCTATTTTTTCGGAAGGCGATTGAGCATGAATACAATTTCCACCCGGCCACAATTCAAATTGCAGTTCTGTTTTGTCATTCTTTCCTTTATTTGCTCATTTTCAGCAGATTTCCAACGAGTGGCTATGACCTCAGATGCACCACAGCGTGCATGAAGAGAGCCAGATGGAAATACCACTCACATCATTTGAGATTTAATGATAAAGCAGGTTGACTCAAATCTTGCTCCCCTGCCTATCAGACACAGTCAAAACATAATAAAAGGGAATTGAAGGAATGACATGTTTGGAGGGAAGTAGTCTGTGGACAGCTTTGCAGGTAGGGTTCAGTATAGAAGTAATAAAAAGTGTTGTTTTATTGAGATGCACTATGGATCTTGTTCTGATAAGGAAACCAATAGGAATCGGGATCAGAATAAAAGTGTTTTTGTGGCTCTTGAATGTCTCACAGCATGAGAGGTGCAGAGTGAGTAAATGAAAAATGCACAAGAAAAAACAAAACAACGGTAGATGGTCCCAACCCACGGGAGCGCTTTTGGGAGTTTGCTCAATTTTTGTTCAAGTTTTGCACATGGGGTTAGGGTTAGGGTTAGGGTTAGGTTAGGGTTAAACTGCAAAGCAGATTCACCGCAGATTTGTTGAGACATGCAGACAAGCAGAGGGGAGGTTCAGGAAGAGCTGATGTAACGTGCCAATGACATTTGATCATCCATCCATCCATCCATCCATTTCCTTCTGCTTATCCTGTTAAGGGTCTCAGGTGTGCTGGAGCCTATCCCAGCGGCCTTTGGGAGAGAGGCAGGGTTCACCCTGGACGGGTCACCAGTCCATCACAGGGCCAACACATAGAGACAGACAACCATTCACACTCACAGTCACACCTACGGTCAATTTAGAGTATCAGTCAGCCTCGTCCCCTCTTGATGTCTTTGGACTGTGGGAGGAAGCTGGAGTACCAGAGAGAACCCACACAGGAACAGGGAGAACATGGAGACTCCACACAGAAAGATCCCGTGTCCGAGCCGGGGCTCAAACCCGGAAAACTTCTTGCTGTGAGGCCACAGTGCTGACCACTGCACCACCGTGCAGCCAACATTTGTTGATGTTTTTGCCTACTCACTAGCTATGATCTTTTGAATGACTACTTTTAATGACATGGGTTTCTACTCATGAAAAAAATAGAAAAAAAGGCCTTAGATTGGTGAACATATTTTTGCATTTGTGTTTAAATGAACACATGTATTTTGAAAATGTTACAGCTAGACAAATCTTTTCCAGTTTGGATTTTGTATATAAAACTAGCTTCCCAAATTTGAAAGCAACGTCATATGCATTTTTTAGCTTAAAATTTAGCTCAACTGTGTTTGTGTGTGTGTGTGTGTGTGTGTGTGTGTGTGTGTGTGTGTGTGTGTGTGTGTGTGTTTCTGCTCTACTCACAGCTCTGAGTTGACGCCCAAGGTGATGCTACGACTATTATTGTCTTGACAGGTGAAGCCAGTGCATCCACTATGTGGGACAACCAAGCCTGGAGCCATATCCATGGAGACAGGGAGGAGACAGAGCCCCCGTTCCTGGTCCAGGACTTTATCCACACACTTCAACCACGTGCCAAAATCATCATGATGCTTAGAGATCCAGGGGAGAGGTACGCAAAGAAATCCAGCCTTGCTTCTGTCTCCGTAGCTTTCCTGTAGTGATTATAATACTTTCATTAGAAATCTTGTCAAAAGAGTTCTCTGTTAATGTTTTAAAGCGATATTCCGCCAAATAGTAAAATTTGCCTTTCGGGTACTCACAAATATGTGTTTTTAACTCTCAAAGAATTTCTTTCCCCCTCCTGCATCACTTCTTTGTGACTCCAGGGAGCAGAAAGAACAAGCCACATATATTTAGCTTGACGCAAATGGAGACCCTGGCCACCCTGGCCAATGTTCCACCAACATTTTGACTCTACTTGAAAATGGATTTGATGATGTAGAGAAATTTTTCAGCAGTTTTTTTTGTTGTTGTTTCATTGCTGTAGATGTATTAGCCTTAAGAGAAAAATACATGGCTGGCTCTCTCTGCATTCTACATGAAAAAAAAAATACAGGAGTATTCTGTGAGTACTTGAAAGGCAAGAGGAACTTTTTGGGTGAGCTATCACCTTACGTCAGAGTTCTTATTCAACACAATGTATTTTTGCTGTTCTTAATGGCTCTGTTTCCCTCTGTTCCCAGACTATATTCTGACTACCTGTATTTTAAAGTGATCAACAAATCAGCAGAGAACTTCCACCAAAAGGTGGTAGAGTCTGTACAGTTGTTCCAGTCCTGCCTTTCCGAGAGGTCCCTTCGTTCCTGTGTGTACAACACCAGCCTTGCCAACACAATGCCGGTACTTTGAAGTTATATTACCTTTGTTGTTTTTCCACCAGTGTGGATATCCATCCATCCATCGTCATCTTCCGCTTATTCCTACACATTAAGGGTCGCGGGGGGGCTGGAGCCTATCCCAGCGTCAACGGGCGACAGGCGGGGTTCACCCTGGACAGGTCGCCAGTCCATCGCAGGGCCAACATAGAGAGACGAACAACCATTCACACTCAAATTCATACCTACGGTCAATTTAGAGTATTCAATCAGCCTTGTCCCCAATTGCATGTTTTTGGACTGTGGGAGGAAGCCGGAGTACCAGAGAGAACCCACGCAGACACGGGGAGAACATGCAAACTCCACACAGAAAGATCCTGTGCCCGAGCCGGGACTCGAACCCGGAACCTTCTTGCTGTGAGGCCACAGTGCTGACCACTGCACCACCGTGCAGCCCAGTGTGGATATTATTTCACATGAAAATAATTTAAACATTTATTATTATTATATTTAATTAACACCAAACGCTCAAATTTCTACATTGAGAAAGTCCAAAAATATATATTGCTAATGGATGTGGCTTCACTGAAGAGACTCTGTGCAGGGAAGAATATTACCAGCTCGCTGCCTAGACCCACTTCAGACCCTTCAGCATGTATCCTATCAGGCAGCGCTCCCTCTGGAGGGACCTGAGTCATGAGCTCTGTCAGTTGGTCATCTCTAATCACAACCTGTAGGTGACAGCACTGCTATCACGGGAGATTTACTCTAGTCAAAGCAGCAATCAGCTCAGCCTGAAACTGCTGGAACAGAGACAGAATCCATCTGAAGGCCAATAAAATCGGTTCTGGAAAAAAATTCTGTTCACATGTTATGGATGCCAGTGAAGAGTTTTAAAATATAGTTCTAATGCAGCTTGTGAACCCTGGCAGTTTGTTTCAGTGAGCAGAGCTGAGCTATGGTGCCCTCCTGAGGATTATTAGTGTCTGTGCGGCTGGATTTCTCCCCTCTCTAAACATAGGGACAATGAATGATAATGACATTTGGAAAAAGTTACCATAAATCTTCAGTATGCACAGCTGTTAAAAGCTGCCACCCAGTTAAAACAACACATACGCATATGTGGAAACTTTCCTTGTACCATTTTTTTCTGACGTTCATCATACTAAAGTTGTCTTTGCCCCGAAAGTCATTAAACACTAATAAAAAAAGCTTTGCTTGTGGAGGGATTCCTCATTATCACTTTGCCGCATTGTAACATTATATGTAAAATATATGAAAGTAAGAAGAAGATTAATAGGTCTCTGGTTGGCTGACAAAACAATTTCACACCACCACAGCAGCTCGATGACGTTGATTTATTCTGATCTGTCCCCACAGGTGAGGCTAAATTTGGGCATTTACATTGTCTTCTTGCTGGACTGGCTGACAGTTTTCCGTCGGGAGCAGATTCTAGTTCTTCGCCTGGAGGACTACGGAGCCAACATTAAACTGACGATCAAGAAAGTTTTTGATTTTTTAAGTGCGGGTAGGTGGAAAAGAAAATCACTCATTGAGGTGAATGTTTAAAACAAAGCCTTGTTGGTTGTTTTTTATACATGTGTGTTTCTGGTAGAAATATGTATACTGTTCAGTCATGCTGCATGTGAATTACGAGCAAGAACATGTGCACCAGAGATCTCTTAATAGCTGAACTTGCTCTCTGTTAACAAATATAAATTTCCATCCATCCATTTTGTACCGCTTATGCTGTCAAGGGTAACGGGGGGGGGGGGGGGTGGGCTGGAGCCTATCCCAGCAGCCTTCAGGCGAGAGGCAGGGTTCACCCTGGACGGGTCATCAGTCCATCGCAGGGCCAACAAAATGTGTTGGGCGGCATAGCTCAGAGGTAAAGTGGCTGTCTAGCAACCAAACAAAACTACAGCAGTAATGGCAGAGCAAGCTACTTTCAATTAGCCCTTCGCTAACCTGAGAATGAATAATTCAATCTTGCAGCTAGGAAAATAAACTCATCATCTAAACAAAGAGTCCCCTCCGTTCATAGCTGTCTTTGAACACCCACAGCTGGCTGTTCAGCCTGATATCCACATTCCTCAACCCAGTATCTTTCATTATTTCTTTCTGGAAGTTCCAACTATATTACTCCTTCATCACATCCACACAGAGGTCATGGTCTGATCAAGATGTTGGTCATTTGAATGAAAAAAAATGGAGTTGCCCTGGACACCAAGGGAACAATGGCCTCTGGACTCATAAAGACCATTTAATAGAGTAGGCTTTCCCTCCATTTTGTGCAACTATTCCAACAAAGATTGAATATCCTTCATTACTTCCGATGGCTGCTGCATCCGCAGGCAGTGTATTCCATCCTTGCTAGTCCATTTGTCAATCCAAACATTCTTTGCTTTCCTGGCATCTGCCTCATCTCCTCCATGATCCCTCTCTTTAATGTTGTTATGGTAACAGAGCTTCTTCCTACCAACTGTATGTCTCCGTTGTCTTCCTCCCTTCACCCTACAGCATCTTCTTTCCCATCAGTGCTCTCTGCCACTTGGTTCAGCACCTTCACCTGAAGTACTTCCACATTAGTCTTCTCGTTAGGTTCCTCTGTTGCCCATCTGACAGTTACAAGTAGTATCCTCTCCAACAAAAATAAACCAGAATTGTATTTTCTTCCTACGTGTGTTCTGCAAAGATCTACTCCTTTTTTCCATCTAGATCCAAGATCCTAAAGGCACCTACTACTTCCAAATCAGACACAGAGTCGGGCTGCTGGTGGGTCTTCTGACCTATGTCCATTTCCTCTTTGTTTGGAATGAATGAGGCATTAGCAACCAATGTGTTGTTTTTCTTGCTTTAATATGGATAAATGGTTAGAAAAAAATCTTGCTCCACACCTGCAAGAGCAAGAGAGGCAGGAATGGCCATGTGAAGAAACAGTCCTGACCTCTAAAGCCATCTACTGCTTGGCTTTCAGTGTCTCTCTTGAACAGAGCATGAGAGCTAGCCAGTGGTGGTGCTAGCACCACCTGTGGATGTAGAGGAGGTACATTATATACACAACCTCCTGCTATGTACGGTACATAGCAGGAGGTTGGGTATATCTGGGGCTAAAAGATGGAGTCACATCAAGTGGTTTGTGTGGCTTTTAGCTGACCAACGACTTCTTTTTTTATCATCACAATGATGAAAGACTCTGTAGTCCCTCAGGAATAGGAATGTGTATGTTTGCTCCATTCAACTTGATCTATGTTGTTTCCCAACATCTTGCAGGTCCTTTTTCGAAGCAGGTGGCGGCAACAGTGACCAAACAGGAGATGTTGAACACCCGGCGGGCGGAGGATAGGGACCTTGGTCCAATGCTTCCAGCCACCAGGGACCTCCTCAGGGAATTTTACCAGCCCTTCAACCATAAACTGGCAAGAGTGCTGGACAACGAGGCGTTCCTCTGGAGAAACAGCTGAAGTGACAACGGGACTAACATTGCTGTATATATGAAGCTCTGAAGGGACGTCTGCGTGCTGTTTAGGATATTTATTTTCAAGAATGTGTGTGATGTATCATGTGAATTAGTCAGAATGACGATAATAAATGTGTTTTAAGATGCTTGAACAGTTTCAGAGGGCAAATTAATATTACTGTACACCAGTGGATAAAGTTTTCACGTCACCTTGGGTCAAATGGAATATCATGTAATGGTGATATTTGAGCTTTGATTAACATTCCCTATCACATTTTTATAGGCCCTAAGCAGTAAAAGGTAGCAGGGAAAAGTGATGGACAAATAAAAACAAACTGAATTGGAAATAAAAGGATTTAAAGGTGATTTTGTTTGTGGTTTGAGTGACTTGACAGGTATTGTTTGTGTCATCAAATATTTTTGTTTTTAAAAATTCACAGAAAAGTACACATGGACATCACAATATTTTATCTTTTTTTACCACTCCTACTTCTGCTGCCGCTAAAACACACTTCTATTGATATTAGTACTACTACTACTAATAATAATAATAACAATAATAAAGGGAGGTTATTTTAAGTTTATTAGTTGGTCAAAAGTTTACAATTGGCACAATTTATAGGTCATGATGATGTTCAGCCATGAAATCACAAGAGGGCACTAAAACACAAACTAATATGTTAGCAACCAAGTGCTGTGATTACTATAGAGACATATTCATTATCATGATACATATCCTAATTTGATGTCTCTATAATGCAGGTGTCCCTGTACAGAAGTTCAAACCCTGCTGATCCAGATTTCTTATGCTGAGGCCTGTGATGTATTCACGCTCTGCTCAAATAATAAAATATATAAATGCTGTGTGATTCATTAACCAAACATACCAAAGCGCGGAATCCAGAGGAGAGCAGGGTTGCAGAAGAATTCTCCTCATAATCTGCCCTTTGGACTGAATCCCATGATCAATTCCTGCAGGAGATAAGAATAATTGCACGTATTTGTAATCAATTCTACACATTTACACGGACAATTGCATAAAGAGGAAATAGAAATCAAATCTAAAATGCACCATGCAAATACCCTTGAATCCAGCTGTAGACCCATACATCCATGAGGTATACACACGGGCACATATAGGCTTGAGGATTAAATCCCATCGCTGTGCTAAATGAAGATATGATGTACACACACACCCCGTCTTTGTGCTGAAACGGTTTTCAAGCCAGAAATGTTAAATGTCCACAATGCAGATGGATTTCTTTCCCCTGTCACCCATTGCATTTAATGAGTTATTGTTTTGTGATATTATGTCATCTTTTATTCAAGAGCTGCCAATCCAAGTTAAGAATGCCAAAGAAAACCGTTAAGAATTGTACAGCCTCACTTTGAATTTTTTTTTTTTTTTTTTTTTTTAGAAATGCAATGTAGTAGTGCTTTGATGTTCAGTCACAAAGGAAAAGGAAATCAAACTCTTTCAGCTGCGTGCTCTTTCTGAACATCTGAGAAACTGTTAGTTCTGTAAGAAATAAAAAAAAAACAACCTCCTTGTAAGAACACAGGATCGAATACAGTGGATGGTGGATGGACATTGAGTCACCTGAAATACAGATACTGACGAGTCACTCAGGTAAACACTTCCACGTAGATCATTTTAGAAAATTACGCACCTCAGCGGTGCCTCACTTGACAGGTGGACTCCCGGTTATAGTTAACATCCTTGAGATAACAGGCGACGTTTGTCATTGTTATCCTGCACTTGTGGAGGAGAAAAAAAGAAAAACAGATCAACGATTTGACGAACACTGCTGGAAGAGAACGGCATCGCTTGGTTCTTTGATGATGTGCATTTACAAGGCGATTGGTGTTGTGAATGATGATGAAGTGTCTGAAGCACCGATGCTTCAGTGAGAGAAAGCAAGTCAAGCATGGCTGATTGGCCTCTTTAGGTAGCATTGATAGTAATCCTCTTTAAGATTTCCTCTGGTGGAAGAAGCTGATTAGATGTCTTTTGACATTCCCTCATTTTGTGAAAGTCATAGGAAATTGGATTGTTCACGTGTAAGACGACATTGGATTCTGTGCAAAGTTGCGTGTGTGAATGTGCAGGATTATATGAGAGTCCACTGAGAGCACCGGTGGCCTTTTTTTCTTTTAAAACATCATCCCACTTCTCACCCAGTTTCACAGTTTCAACAGAACTGAGAGAACAACCGCCAAGGAGGATCATCATCGTCTACTAGCCGTTCATCATCATCATCATCATCATCATCATCATCATCATCATTCTTAACTGTCTGCAGTCTCGTACCTCGCTCAAGGTCACGCAGACTTAGGTTTGTGTTGCTATTATGTCCGTGTCAAATAAAATAAACTGTGCCTAAAGGAATACACCAGCCTTTTGGGGAAATGTGCTCATTTAGCATCCTTCCAAGAGCCATGTATGAAGATAGATAGATAGCCTTCTCTCCTTTGTGCAAAGACTAAGAGTCTACACTGTTGACCACATAGATTTAAAAGCAGGATGTGAGTGGAAAAAATAGGATCCACAATAATCCAAAGGGGTTTTTTTTTGGGGGGGGGGGGGGGGTTCAAGTAAAATTAATGTTCCCCATAAAAATTTGGCACTGACATTTGCTGTATTGACAACAGCAAATTGCACACATCTGGCTGTGTGATTCAGATAGTGCTCAGCCAAATGAATCCATTAACATGACGGTTCCTCTCTGCTGACATCAGTCAGAGAGCCGGACCTGAATGTTCTCCACACATACACACAGACACGCACACACACGGTGAGATTCAGATGGTGTTGCTGCAATGGTGTGATTGTATCACCTCGTAACATCCATACTCCTGTAACTATATTCTTAAAAGACATTTTTGATATGATTTTAATAGAACCGAATCTTTTTTTTTACAACATTGGTCATATGTTACACAGCGTTCGTCACAGAAGCAGCAGGTGGAATATAACCGTTCACCTCTGCCGTGTATGGATGCTAAAAATACTCATTGTCTGACATACACGGGTTGTCTCATCAATCTACGGAAAGAGGTGTGTGTGTCAGCTGAAGTGGAATGGCATCCATAAAAACGAGGAATCAACCCTGATAGTTGGTTGAAGTGTCTTAACACCAGTGTGTTCTGTTTAATGGAGCGCAGTGTGTATGAGTGTGTGTCTGCATAACAAATGAGTGCCCGAGGCTATATTCACAGAAACCACAAGATGCAACCAAATACCATAAAAATGCCACATTGACATTGAGGCGCGCAGAGAAAGTCATGAAAAGATGAATCCCCATAGTGAAGGTTGGGTTGTATTACAGTACATAGTGAATACTAGTGTAAGATCGCATGTACGTCTGAATCCAACACTGTTCTAAACAGCACAGGACAACCAACCCTAACTGTGGCACCAAGTCAAGTCAGTTTATTTGTACAGCACCAAGTCATCTGCAGTGCATGTAGAGCAGGTCTGGCATCGTACGCTCTCAGTTCATCTCTACCCAGCAATTCTCCATGAGCAAGCGCACCTTGTGACAGAGATGAAAACCTTCTTTTAATAGGCTGGAGGTTGAGTGGACGCAAGCCATCTGCTTTGACTGGATTGGCTTGGGGGGGATGGGGTGAAGACAAAGACGGATAAGGGAAAGGGACAGAAAAGGACGGAGAGAGAAGAAAGAGGAGAGAATGGCAGACAGACAGGGGATGTGAACATGATGGCGGGAGAAAGAACAGGAGAGATTAAGAAGAGGGATGGGGGGGGGGCGGGTTAAGACACACAACAAACAATAACAACAGTAGCAATGATAGTAAACTAACTACCAATAATAACGTCTACCAGTTTTCCAAGTAATCAGCTTCAACATTATATGAGCATTCAAGTCCAAGTACAATGCTGATGTTGTAATGTTAATATTAGCACTGAAGTAGAAATACTAATATGAATACTAATACTACTAATACAGAGGCTAAGGGTGTCAGCCTGAGCCTCTTAGGTCTGCAGTCCAGCAGCAGCATCAGTAAGGGATCTGGGAGGTGGGACACAAGGCTCCAGGAACATAAAGACTCCAGGGAAGAAGTCAAGTTAGTAACATGCATGTATGGAGTATGAATGAGTACAGGAGGACAGAGACAAGCTCAGTGCATCATGGGAGATCCCTCGGGAGTGTAGGACTGTAGCAGCATATCTAAGGGCTAGCCTAAGCCAGCCCTCGCTATAAGCTTTGGCGAGGAGAGGAGCCTGATAACTGAAGGCTCTGGCTCCCGTTCTACTTTTGGAGACTTTAAGAACCATAAAACCCACCAAAGTCAACCCCTAAAAGAATTAAAATAAAATTAAGAATGAACATAAGCTCAAGAATTAATATTGTAGTTATAAGGGTAGAAAACTTTATCTCAGACATGAATTGATGCTCGAGTGGCATTTTGGAGCACAGTTACTGCCCTGAGGGGTTTGTTCAACTTTTGTTTAAAGTTATTATATGGAACATTTGTCTCCATCTTCTGGCAGTGAGAGGTACTACAAACATTTGTCTGAGTAAACTCACAATTAGAATTTGAACCATTTGTTATGGTAACATTTGGAAAAGCAAGAAGAGCCGCACAATTAAGTTATAAATTAATAATTTTAAATGCTTCTCACAAATAACTTGAATGTAGACAGCTGTTCAATCAGTCAGCCAATACTGCTATGGTTCATCTGCTTTGTGTTTCTCTATGGAGCAGATGGAGAATTTTACATTTGACTGCAGCTCGTCTCCCTACCATTCATAAACTGGTTTTGATTTTCCACACCAAAAACTGAGCACGGAAAACATTGCAAGACTCACATGTAAACTACATACTTCAAGAAGATCTTCATGTTTTTATTTACACGCAACAGAGCCTAAATAACGAGCCTTCTGTTGAACCGGCCGTGTGTTGCAGAGGCAGATGTCCCGACTCTGTTTATATTGGGTTTGTTTCCTCATGACCACCCATCAGTACCAACAACAGTCGGCTACATTAGACGGAGGCATCTCTCGTTTTACGCTTGCGGAGACAGAGAGAAAGAATGATACAGATAAATCCGGGTGTTCTGGTGGGCTCGGGCAGAGGTAATCAGTCATGGTTGAACCGCGCCATGACTTCAAGGAGAGGAAAAGTCATCCTGCGATCTCATTTGACTGCACAATAGAGAACTGATGGGAGTCTGTTTATTATTGCTCTCATGAAGCGGACGATTGCAACATTTTTCGACGAATTATACAGTGTTACACACACGCACATACACATACGTCTGTTATGTCCCTGAAGTGTGGAATGCAACAAATGTGTTTACAGATATCTTTCTGTTATTAGTTCTAATATACAACACATGCAAACATACGACACAAAAGGGCACAATTGTGTGATATTTGCGGCAAACTTGAAGAAATTCCCTCCTAATGTCTCTGGTTTATCTCCATTACCAGCATGGAGGCATAGAATGTGAAATCAGAAATACTTTTACTTCATTCAAGTAAAATGAAAACATTTTAGGCTCTGCAACGTGCTTGAAAGTACTGATTTTTTTTTTTTTAATGTTGTGGATGTGGGCAAAAAGTTGTCATAAATATAAATATGCACATGTAAGTGTAGCACTGGTTTAAGTATTTGTACTTCCTCACTTCCTACACTTTGTGGTGAAAGTATTTTGGCAGCAAGTATTGTACAATACAAAATGGGAAGAGAACAAAAATCACATTTAACTGGGAGAGTTTTGTTCTTCTGGCAATATAATTGTCATGTGTGTTGACGTCCCATTTGAACCCATTATTCCAAATACTAATTATCTAAATTGGAATGCAATTAAATGTGGAAAACCATGATTTAGCAGCCAGTTGTTGAAATCACGTAACTTACTTATTTTTGAGACATTGTTAAATGTCCACAGGAACTGAAATTTCACTGAGAAGCTGCTTACACGGTCCAGTAATGTAGATGAAGAAAAGCTAATAGAGCCCTTCTTCTTTCTTCCATACACACATCTCACTTCCTCTTCTCTATTCTTCTCTCTTCCCTACAAATACGTGGATACATATTCCTCGGACTCTTAATTTATAGTGACATGTGGCCAGCGGAGCAACAGAAATGGAAGAGGAGCCATTATACTTCACAAGTGATTGTGCTTTCCTTCTGTCAGGGTTAATGTCAGGCTGGTGTTGGTATTCTCTTCCGTTTTCACTTCTCTTCGCTCACATCTGCACAAACAGGCTCATGTAAGCTGACACTTTCACACAGGCCCGCTAATGGATGTCCGCTGCTGTCAGTGATGATGTCGCTGCTTTTAATTGAGTGGAGGCTCACTGGCAAGCTTAACACATGTGTCGCATTGCACTCTAAACCCCGGCATTGAACACAGCCGCACTCTAGCAATACTATGTTTTATTCTGTTTATTGTGTTTAGAAGGGAGAAGTAACAGATGCGGTCCGCGTCGCGTACGTTGAAGAATAGCTTTGAAAATGCTATTAATAGAACAGTGGCGTGATGAAAAAACAGAGACGAGTGGGTTCAAGTGAAAGCGCCAGCTGGTCATGCCCCACGCTCGTCTTATTGTTGTTAAGTGTTATATTTTGATATTTTTAGCTTAAATCACAGTCTTTGTGGAATATGACTGGATGACAAAGACGTGGATTATACTGTAAAATGCACTTGAGAGTTTGTAAATAGACGTTTTCAGGCAGTTTCGCTGTCGTTTTCCTGCTGTGGCTGTTGTTAGCCGTCAGTCAACATTAGCTCCAAGCTAAATATACATGGCTGGCTTCTGCATCCCGCAGTCACAATGACATGATGGAGGTTGGATAAAGCATCTTTCTTAACTCAAGTATTTGCAAGTACTTGAACGACAAAGAACACTTCGGATGAAAAATCGCTTTAATCATCAATAATGTAATAAAGGATTTTGCATTTAATGCCGTAGAATAATATCAACATGGCTTTAACGTGTTAAGTTCTTAGCTTTAGTGTTTGTCTCTGCTCCTGCTAGCTGCATGCAGGTACGCAGAGGTCAGCATAACACATGCAGTCACCAGGTTTTGCTCATGTTTTTGACCTGAAGAACAACAACAATGGGAAACTCCTGACTGCCACGCCAGTGGTGTCATCATGACCAGCTACTCACCAACAAAAAGGATTCTGCTGTTGACCAACTACCGGTCTGGCCAAAGGCATCACTGAGCCCACATTCCCAAAGACTGGGTTGCAACACACAATTTTTTGCACACCTTCAAGCTGCACGAGAGAGCTTTTTGGTTTACTAACATTATTTTTGTGCAGCCAGATGTAAGAAAGACCATAAAAACCAACCTACAGCTACAGTATTAAGATACACTGAACATTTTCAATCCCATTTGTGTAAAATTAACTTGTGATTTATCAAACATAAATCTCTCTGACGTGGCTCCTTTACCTGTGTAGGCTATTTAAAGAAACTGAACTGGAATACCCTGCTATTTCCTGTCAGCTTACTTTCTCATTCAAACATTCTGTGGCACTTTAACGACCTGTTCACATCAGGGGAATTACAAGAAAGGCACCCGCAATTCAAAGAATCCCTTGATAACTGTTATCAGGTGTTTTCACCTGACAGTAATTCTCCTTTTCAAAGGACATAAGCTCGCTTGTTCATTTGACATCATTGTGAGTGCTTATTCATGAGTCATCGCAGTTTTTCCAGAGTAGCTCTATTATGGAGCCTTTTCATTCCCGTGGTGTCTTCTAATGACTTGATGGATCTCTCTAAGCTACAGACTCCTTGGCTGAAACAATAATTGTGTGGATCAGTTTTGTTCTTTGTCTCTCTGATAGATTCCCAATCCCTCCCTTTGGATTTTCTCTGTCCCCTCGTAATCCTCTCATATTTCTCTCAAGGGTTTCTTAGTGACTGAACTGACATATATGGTCACTGAGCGACAGTCACTTCCTGTTGCATTTGATCATCACGCTCAGCTTTAACAGACATTCTGCTGTTTCTCCTTGAACGCACAGCTGTCTTCATTTTTCGCTTGATCTTCATCTGAATTTAAAACTCGTCTTAAAAATGTCCTCCTCGTGTCAGCCCCTCTCATTTATTGTCCGATTGTCAGGGTGGATCTTTTTTTTGGCACATTTTTTTATCACATGCAGCCTTCACAGCAGTTGACAGCGAGGTAATGAAAAAGGTGGAAATGGCGGTCAGATGCATTTCACAGCCACAGCTCACATTCAGGGGTTTATCTGTGTGTGTGTGTGTGTGTGTGTGGGGGGGGGGGGGGGGGCGGGGTTATATCAAAATGACACATGGCAAAGATACCATGGTATGTTTATTTGACGCCGGGGAGATACGGTTTCAGTTCAACAACAGATTTCATAGCATTATTGCTTTACTGTAGTAATACTGAAGACATCAGACTAATAAAACCATCTTTTATGGTTACCAGGTGAAAGAGCATCAGTTTTATCTAATTGGAACTCTGGGGCAGTAAAAGTGAAGTGTGCAGCTCTCCATCAATGAAGAGGAGGGTGTGAATATGTGCCTTGTATACTGGGTAGGATGAGTAAGCATGGGCAGCATGCTAACTGCAGACTTGAAGGTCAGAAAAGATTCAGAAAAAACAAAACAAAAAACAAAACAGCATCTGTTGCATCAAGATGCAGCCGAAGTGCGTCTTCAATCAAATTCTGAAACGGTGATTTAGTCGGACACTGCAGTCATTTTTCCCCAACCAAGTTTCATTAAAGGCCCCATGAAATGGAAATCTAGGTTCCCAGCTTTAATCCTGGGTTCCTGTGTTAACCTGTCATTTACCTCTAGATATATGACAAATATATGTGAGAAAAAAATTTGTATTTTGGATGTTATTTTAATGTGTTTACATCAGAGTCCCTGTCTTTTCCTGGTATCCTGCGCTCACGTGTACGTACTAAGTTTTCATCCAATGAAAATTAGCTCTCTTGGTTTGTTATGAGAGAAGCCATTGTGAAACAAAGGGTAAATTATTGTGATCCCAGCCACTTGAACTTGTTTGGGTGTCAGAATCTGATCCGTTTAGTCTAATAACATTCAGGAGGTGTGAGGAGCTGCGCGATGAAAGCATTCATCTGCATTTTTTTTTTAGTTTGAGTACTAACAGCTTAGCGACAGTCTGTGCAGTCGATAATTAATGTAATTAATCCTCATTGCACAATGCATCTCTATTTCTCTTTTACTTGTCCATCTATTTTTCTGCCTTCATCACAACAACTTGATCCTCCAAGAACTTATCATAACAGAATCTCCATAGAAACCACTCGGTTCTGGCTGTATACCACACAAGGGTCATGCATTCGTCATTATTACTGCTAAATGCCAATCAATATCCACAACAATTTCCTCCCTAGTTTCATAATTTTACCGGAAGCAGAAACTAACTGCACTCTGGCATCCGTTCCGCTGGCCTTTAAATAATATATCCCTTTGTGTAATATCATGCAGAATAAGATGAATTATGCAGAATATTTATTCATTCTGCCACCCACGCAAACTCTGCAAACACAGTCTTAGAAAAGTATGTTTTTAAATTCCCATCCTCATCAGTTTGTATTGGATACGATGCCGTTCTCGTCACCACACAAGAAATCCCCGTCGATAAATCAAAATGAAATGGAATGAAACATCACGACTTTGACTCGGGGTGCTTTAATTATCTGATACCAATCAAAGGTTTTCCTGAGAGCCATCTGTTGTACATTCAAATCACAATCCCCCCCCCCCCAAAAAATACACCATATTCTCACTGATTGCAAGCAGCACTGCTGGCAGCATAATAACTACACCAGGCCCGAGAAATGTGGCGAACACTCCACCAAAACACTCGAGATGTCTGTGGCAAACATCGGAGTATTTTTTGAGCACTCTCATGCAAATCATAGTTTTGGCTGAAGCTTTGTGCTCCCCCCATACCACCCCCCCCCCCCCCCTCCCAAACCTATTTTTAAGTACAACCTGGTTTTGAATTTCCTCCTCTGGAGTTCTGCTGTTGTTTGATCCAGGGCAGCATTACTCAGCTGTGGATATGACTCAGACATGAAGCTACACTTGTAGGAGCAGCCAACGTCAGCGCTTCCTCTGAGAGATGTAACGCTGCAGCAAGAAAAGGCACTTGGTCTTCGTTAATCTAAGTGCCTCATCTTTCCTTTATGTATCCATGTTTCTCTCTCTTCAGCCCGTCTTTCTATTTTTCTGTCACATATCAGAAGCTGAAAACAAATCAGTCAAACGCGTTTTATACAGACCCAAAATGTACATCATCTTAAATATGTACAACAACCCATCTGCTGATTATTTTGATGATATTACAGTAAAATTACACTCTAGAATAAACTGAAAAATAAAATTCTTTGTTAGTGGTATGCAAAGTGTTTCCAGATGACTGTCTTTTAATGCACGGGAGAAACACGGCACTTCCTGAATGGCGCTTTCACGCAACAGAAGACAACGCAGGTCATTATTATTGCACTAATACATTCATGTGTCTGTCATCGGCGCCAGTGCTTATCTCTCCATTTTTAATCACTGAATGACAAATGAGTTTCATCGAGCAATGAATGTGCTCACAGCAAGTAAGAAGTAATAATTGGAATTTGTCTAACAAGATGATGTAAGCAAAGTTAAAGTTATCGTCATCAAAATGGCATTTAATGAATCTTTTTACGGTTCGTTAAGAATGGTTTTGAACAAAATGTCTGTTAATATTCACACACAGACACACTGAAATGGGGCGGCAACACTGTGCCTTCGAGAGCAGCCTGGAGGAGGGAGGGTTCCTACATGGGAGAAAAAGAGACATATGTCAAACTCGGAATATCAGAACCACCCACCAGGAAACATGGAGGTTACCTACTGTAGAGATCTGACCCAACATGGCTGCATTAGTGGTGCAAGCAGAGAAATGTACTCAGTACCGGACTGAATACGTCCTTTCAATTGTGCATTAAGGTCGTAATATTTGTTTATTGTGATGTAATTAACGTGTTTTTTTTCCCCATAAATTTGTCTATGCCAGCTGCAACAGACTGGCGATCTGTGCGGGATGTACCCCACCTCTCGCCCGGAATCAGCTGGGATAGTCTCCAGCCCCCCCAACGGCTAAGCGGTATAGAAAATGGATGGATGGATGGATGGATGGATGTGTTTGTCAGGTTGCTAGCTTATTTTTGGCTTCTAGCTAACAAAATGACATCACCTTACTGTCAATAATATGACAGAATCCAGTCAAATACTGCCGCCTGAGCTTCATTTTATTTCTTTTAAATGAGGTTGTTTCCCACTTTTCATTCTGACAGCAGAAATAGAGCAGGTTTCCTGTGGGCGGATTGTTCATTGTTGCAACTCTTTACTGGGAACTTTCCAAATGGGAACTTTCCCACTTTCCAGCTGCATGAACATACTTTTCATTTTGACTCGTCAGTCTGGGAATAACACGGGTGGAAATGTTCAGATTAATGATAGCTCTGTGCCATTAATGGTCCCAGTAAACCATGTCAGTGACTGAGCATGCACAATAGCAGACCTCCGGGTCTGCAGACATCATTAATGCCGATAATTCCACCTTTTCTGCTGCAATAAAATCAGGATGTCTGCTGTGAATAGGCCGTGCTATAGACTTGTACTGCTTTTCTCACTTGCTTGATTGGCAGTTTTTTTTCTTTTGAGTTGTGGACACTTTGCCCTCACGGTGGACTAGATTTCATATATAAACACCCGCCTTCGTTATTGACTCATGCTGTCAAGTGAACGATTCTCGTTTCTTCAATTACCTCGGCTGGACGGTGTTTCGGTGCTTCTAAAACCTTTTCTGAAGGCAACGGGACTCCATGTGAACACTGCTGCAAATGCCTTCGAGACAGAAAAAAAATCTACAGCTCACAGCAAAAACAAACACAGCATTCCTGGACAGAAATAGAGGATCTTTTTTTTTCTCTTTTTTTTTACTCTTTCTGTGGACAGAAATAGCTGTTGCCTGAAAAAAGGGGAATACCAAGAGACTTGAGTCCAACATTCCCACGAATTATATTACCTGCCAGTATTCAGTTATGCCATCTTTAAAAAAGAAAAAAGAGAAAAAAAAGAGGGAGAGAACGTGCCAGTAAGTGAGGGATTAAGACTCAAGCGTACCCTCATCATTGCTTCATGTTTGGTTGGCTGAGATGATTTGTGACTTTTGAAGCGCTGCCTATGTGTTACACCTGCTATGTATTTATGTGACGAATGGACAAACCTGCAGGAGCAGTGAAACGGTGTTCCTGCTGCTGATTAGAGGAAGTTGGAGCGAGTCGCTGTGGGTGTTTTTACGCATTTTGATCTTTTGCTATGCAACTATTTGTAAAAAGAAAAACGCATTCAGCTTCCTATCATGCCACCTTCCTCCTGCCTGTAATATCATACTATTCGGCCTACCGGGATTTATCCTGTTCACTGACTTTATTTAACATGTTTGTGGTTCACCACCTGTTTTTTTTTTGTTTTTTTTTTGGCAGGATATCCACTCCTTGATACTTTCAGCTACATAAACCATTCAAATATCAAGCTCCTGTTTGTCAGTTTTCTACCTTTTAGACTTTTCAAGTTATACAAATTTTCTACAATTCTATTTTTAAAATTGGCTCTTTGATCTCACATTAATGTGTGACATTACCCCCCACTCTGAGAGCCCTGATAGTTTATACCAAGAATTCTTAACTTCCTTTTGGTCCTGCACTTTCCAGCACAGACAAATACGCATACACACACACACACACACACACACATATATATGAGGGCAGGTAAATTTGTCTTCTGTCAGCCTGTTCTGTCCTCATCATAACAGGACTTACTGTTTTTAATTAAACAGCCTCCAAGTGCACAGTGCACGGATCCAAATCCCCATTGACAGCCATGTTAAACTGAGCTCCGTCTGCACATTCAACTTTATACATCTCTCGGTTTATTTCAGCAGCGCTCTTCATTTCCTGCTGGAAATGCTTATGCTGGTTTTAAGATCAAATGCCTCAGTCAGATAATGGCTGCACCTAAAAGTATTGCAACATCTAATTTAAGCTACCTGATGAAACTCCTTCAATTAAATATAATTACTGTTATACCAGCTGCAGCAACACGTTGTAGTTTAACACAAGGAAGAACAGTGTGATTGTGAATGTGTTCCATATGCATTTACATTGTTAGGCAGGGGAACCACTCTTGCCCTGATGTCAAGCTTGTGTGAAGTCAGCCGGTGCACTCTCCCTCCCTGCCCTTCTTGTTCTCCTCCTCCTCCTCCTCCTCCTCCTCCACTTTCTTGTTCTTCCTACGCTCCGCTCTGCAGCTTAATCACAAGGTCTGATTTTGCGTATGGCAGGTTTGTGTCTGCCTCGCTCCCACTCACACTGAGTCTCCTCGGGAGATGAGGAACACGCACACCTCCAGACTGAGCATCCTCTTCCAAACTTTCAGAATACTTCCCACTAATTGCCCTTGGTTGGCATGTTCTGTGAACACAGTGACACAAGAAATGCCGATTTTACCCCCCTTGGTGAAATATGAAAAACAAGGAGGCAGCTTTGACTGGTGACAAGCCATGATTGTTTAATCTTTTTTTATGGAGACTGCTTCAGACTCTTATTATCAAAGCAGGCAAAGGGAAAGACTATTTTACATGTTGATTAAAAGGATACAATTTGATGTACTGAGAGCATAGGAAGGACAGAGAACGAGGAAGGTGCAGATTCCTGTTATGTATTAACACAGCTACCTCAACTTACTGATGCACTCTTTCATTTTCTCTGCTGCTATTTCTTCGTTTCCCAGCCCTTTCAGCAGCTCTGCAATTAAGAAAGCCTATTACTCTCAGCCCTGATGCTTTTGTTAAAAGTCTTTGTTCTGCTGCCATATTAGCAGCAGTGGTGGTGGGCGGAACACATCTTAAATGATTATTGAAATTAATTATTCCCTCTCTTTGTGTAACTCAGTGTGGGAGCATAAATGTGGCGAGATATGGACGATTTGTCTTGCGTGGAAGCATTTTTCCAAAAAAAAAATCATAAAAAATGAAAAAAAAAAAATCCAAACCTTCCATTGCATTTTGACTCAGAGCAAAAATGCCAGAGAGCAATGAACACGAGAATTAATAAATAAAAATGCACAGCATTTATTGCAATATAATCACAAATGTATTTAGCAAAAATCAGACATTAAATAAATAATTTACTATTGAAAATAATAGTAAATTAGTAACACTTTACACTTTGTACACTTTAAGAGTATATTAATAACGATTAGTGAGTGCTTAGTAATATGTAGGAGTGCTGATTAGGAATTACTGAACCATTATTAACCATTAATCAATGCTCTTTGTGACCCTTCTCGTAATTCACCCTGACTCACCCCATTACCAACCTCCCCAACTTTTGCTAACATCTCAAATGAACCTTAAAAGTTGAGCCGATGGCTAGAAACATGAGTTAACTAACCGTTATTAACGAACCCTTGCTGTAAAGTGTTACCAGTAAATCAAAAACACGATATCCCGATTTGCCAGTGTTGCCGCTCAACATTCTGGCATCACAGCCCCTCATACGTCATGAGGTAGAATTGCACATCACTGAATATTTGCTACTACATTCAAATCATATCTTACCCTGTTTTGCCTGAAGCAACAACACAATTTGCTGGAATTACATTTTTTTTTTAAATTTAAAAAAAAGAAAAACATCACTTAACATTTCTTACACTGTGACCCAACTGCATAAGAGACTCTATTATCACACGCACAGTAGTACGACAGCACAGAATACCGAGAAGATGCAAATATGTGAAAGGTTTCCTCTGTTGTGTTGATTAAATCCGATTCAGTTCACAGTCTGAAAGGCACTTCAGAGCTCCAGCCTCACAGCTACATTTGACTAAAACATCTGTGGGATTCACCGCGGCGCAGTCAACGTGACTTCATTTTTAGATTATCCCTTGAACGCAAACTGAAAAAGTCCTGCCAAGTGAATGTGTGATTTTTTTGGAAGATGGAATCACTAAATAAGTAGCATCTTTGTGAGATAAAGGGGCTTGTTAACCGCGTGGCTAATGAGGCCCGAAACATGGAAATAAGTTAACATTATTTAACGTTCAGTTCCCTCGTCTCCGGGGCTTGAGATGTTTGATCGGGTTTTTTTTGGCTTAACGGAATAAAAGAACCATCAATAAATCCTGCAGCCATGAGTTTTGAAGCGTCTAACTGGACTACAAACATCAGTGTGGCGAGAGCAGAAGAAGGGCGGAGCTTGTTGTTACGCTGAAGTCAGGCATCTGAAGGGTAGTTGATGTATAGCATAACTTTAGCCTTGTACTTCTACTGTGCTTATATATCATTAAGTGGAGCTCATTTGTGAAGATTATTATAGCAAAACGTGTAACTCTCATAATTGGAGTCACGTTTGAGGGAACCCATCTCTATGCTAGCTTCTGGGTTGACCTACATGCCGTACATGAAACTTACACAAACGCTGTACGCTAAATTTTGGCTGCACCAGCAGATTATTTTTTTTACAAAGGCCCTGAGGGGTTATGGGAAATAAAATAAATTCAATAAAATGAATTCAAGTTTTTCAGATTGAACGTCTTTCCACCGGCGTCAGTTTGCAGAGGAAGCTTATCCACTGATGACTCACCAGAATGTCTACCGAGGAGATGTCTGGAGGTACACTGACAACTTGTAGGCACAGAATGTCCTTATGATGAAGTCTTAAGGTTAAATACAGCTCAACTGACTCCTGTACTGTTATTTTCACGCAGAAAAAAAACAGGCCAAAACCCACTGGGTGGGTTCCTGCGCCGCATATCGCACGGTGCAGGAGAAATACTCCCTAGAGAGCATGAGAAAGTTTCTTCAAGATTTTATATTTTTGCTCGCCTCAGAAAGATTGTATTAGCTCAAAAGTAAGCCCTTTTATCTAACTCAGATGCATCGTTTAATCGTTTGGACAAATACTTGGCAAAGTCGGTTGCCAGGTATATCATTTCTTTTGATGTTTTTCCATTAATCTCTCAGAAAAAAAAATATTAACGTGGACTTTTTACTCAGATAAAAGTAACTTTCATTTAAATGTAAAAAAAAAAATTTCAGGCTTATTTCCTTTACTTTTGGATACATATTTAGACATATATATGACAACGTGAGGGAGTTAGAATTTCTCTAATAGAACAGGGTTACTCATTTTTGGTTATTTTGATTCATTTTTTCAGAAAATATTCCATGAAACTTTATGAAAATAAACTGGCATATTTACAGTGATAATATGTGCTCATGATTCTAGGGGAGGGGGGATGGGCCAAGAATGATGCGACCGAGTTTTGGGTCATGTGGGGATGTTTTCATGGCTCTCTGACCCAAATATGCTACAAAACGCATTAATCTCAATAGAAACTGTCAGTCTGAAAAAAGTTACAACTTACACACAACCTACAAAAGTGGTCTGGCTAGTTTACTCTGCTGCTACACCATCACAGGGATGGGCTCAAATCTGAGACACTTCCAATTGTGGGAAAAACCATCATTGTCTGTGCAGGTGACATCTCTCACTGGCAAACCGGCTTGTTGGTTGGCGGTTGGATGTTGTTGGTCTTGTTAGCGTCACTCCTCCCTGAGCTGTTCTCCAGCCTGATGGAGGATGAGTTGAGCGGCGTCCTCCTGAGGACTTTATTAGCCAGGAGGGTGCAGGTTTTCCTGTACTGGTGACGGAGCAGCGAGTAGACGAACGGGTCGCTCGCCGCTTTGCTGTAGGCCAAACACTTGGACAGCACCCCCCAGTGAGGGCTTATGGGCCCTGGAGAGAAGAGCTCTACAATTCTACCTCAAATAAAGCATCACAAAGCGGGGAAAAAAAGTCACACACACACACACACACACACACACACACAATGAGAAAAACACAGTAAATACTTAGATCAGTGGAACTGGAGTGGAAGCAAATGAGCGTCCTCGAGGCTGCTATTTTGAAAATGTCAGCTTTTCACTTCATTGAAATGTCATCTCTATGTTAGGGAATGTGAACTGATGGATGTCATTTTTGCTGCTCCCGGACCCCAAGCGCCTGACGTTTTGATTTAAGTCCTAATAAATCAAATTGTAAGTCAAAGTAAGAGCAAAAGCATTGTTTAGTGAGTAATCTTCCCTCTTTATCGACGTGCTTACCCTCAGTTCCACCGCACAGCTTTCTAATGTGCTTCTTTTTTATATCCATATCACAAATCTAACAGCTTCTGACAGGTTGCCACCAGTAATACTGAGGCTAATATTAATGAGAGCCAGCAATACAATCAGTGACTCATTCGCCGTATCTCTGGCTTTCATCTCCCCCAGTTTTATAGGATTACAGTAGTATGAATCAATAGGATTAAGACAAATATAAAGCGATTATTATGTTTTAAATCTTACAACCCAGCAAAACGGCGTTGGGAATAATCGTCACTGTATGCAATGAGGAGGAAGGCATTACCTCATTAGCACAACAAGACAAGTGAAAACTCCAAATCACTGTGTCAGTTCGATGAATTCTTAGGAGAGGTGTTCTACTTATTAGCCTCAGAAGGAAGCGAATTTAAAAGCAAAGGATGCCATTTTGACGGTCAAGCTTCACAAATCGAATCTTTGGATTCTAAAGACTTTAAAATGAACGTTGTTCTCTCAGCTCACCTTGTAATGACATAGGGGGTGAAGCACACCACGAACGTGCCGATGAATGTGCTGATCTTCTTGGTGGCCCTCTGCCTCCTACGCTTCTGCTCATCCAAGCATTTCTGCCGTACGCTGCAGAAGCACATAGGTACCATTATCTACCCAGGAGGCACGATCAGTCATGCAGACATAATGAAGCAGTCCACAGAGAGAACATGTGGGGCAGACATGAAGGATGCTGGGGAAATGTCTGCTTTTCTTTCTGAGGAGTTTCACGTTGGCCAGATATCAATTATATAAATGATCAGCAATTCAGAGTGTAGCTAGAGAACTGGGTGACATTAAAATTATGAGATACGGTTGCTGGAGAGATAAAAATGATCATAATAATAGCAATTAGCATTAGTTAGCTCTTTAAATTTGCGCAACTTTCTATGTATCGTGTGTTCAACCCAAGGACATTGTGCATCATGCACATACTGGCTATAGAGTTAGTGGTCTACATCATATATAATAAAGGCCACAGTGTAAATGATCTTAAATATCATGTAACCTTTATGTGATAGAAACCAATGACTAATTAAAATTGCTTACGTCTGTGTCAACCAACAGTTCTACACTAAAAACACGGAGCCCTGGACTGACCGTAGACTGAGAAAAATAAAAATGGGCCAAAAGATGGAACTTGTTCCCATGCTTTGATTAATTTGTGGCTTCATGATAAAACTTGTTCCCTCAACTTGATGAAAGCGTGAGGGCTTGTTAAAACATTATCATCGGCACACATTAACCACGCTGTGGGAATATCTTGTGGCCACAGATTAACAAAGCATGGAAACAAGTTAAATTTTGTGGCTGTAAATTAAATAAATTGTATAAACAACTTATATTTGATGGCCATATAGGGTTCCATAGCCAGTTCATGGCTATGGACTTTTAATTGATAAATAAAGATAACATTTTATAGTAATCCTGAGATCTGGAAAGCAGGTGTACAGGAGTGACAGATGCAGGCTGCACCTGTGAGGAGTTTACCTGGGGTGGATGTCCACCAGCAGCAGCAGCGTCTGCATGGTGATCACGTCGATGCGTTTACAGTGGAACCTGGCAACTTTTAACACTTTCCAGTACGTAACACACATCACGACAAGTGTGAGGAGGAACGTGAGCGAGTACATCAACACGGTGAATATGATGAAGGGCACCCCGGCTCCCTTCGCCTTGACGCTGCAGAGAGTGCAGGACGCGTAAAGGTGGTGGTAGCCGAACCAGGAGCGGCAGGTGGCCACCGTGGACAAACACAGTGAGTGTATCCACGTGTATCCCAGCGCTATCATTGCGTCCCGGTGGCGGATTTTGGAGTGATAGGTGAGCGGGAACACCACCGCGAACCATCTATCAATGCTGAGAGCTGCCATGCTCAACATGGAGTTGGTGGTGAGAAAAGTGTCGAGGAATCCCACAACTTGACAGAAGGCGCTGCCTCCGGGGTGACCCGTGGTGATGAGCCCCGCCAGCGTCAGTGGCATGTTGGACACGCTCAGCAACAGGTTGCAGAACGTCAAGTTGAGGATGAAAACACCGGGTACTTGTTTACGGATCTCTGGGTTGTAGAGAAAGCAGATCAGCACCACAACGTTGGACAGCAGAGACACTACAATGACCCCTGAAAGCAGCACGGAGACAACTATGTCCGCTGCGTGCATGATGGTGCTCCCTCCTTAGATATCCAGACTTCGGAGAAGTGCATCCACAATCCTGGTGCCAGCCGTCATCGTGAGTCTCTGCCACGATAGAGATGAGTCCATTACATTTTCCAGATATCTTCAGTCAGCGGAGCGCTCCCTCCAGCAGCGCCCTCGGGCAGCGAGCATGGAATTCATGGAGAATGTTCCCCTTTATTAGTAGGAGCGAGTGTGGAAGTGTCGTTTCCTGGGAATGGGCTCCCAGCTCCCAGCCCCCAGCTGGAGCCGTGTACTCGAGAGGCTGCGGTAGTTCTCCTCACAGCTCAGTGGTTCATGGCTGCGCAATTGCGCATTGACTCGATGAGCATCCTTGAAAAACACATTAAAGTAGCTTACTTCAAGCAGCCTGCCTGCAACTACTTATGATGCATTCTCTGACAGAACACAAATAATAGTGCACCCCAGTTCAAAAATAGCCTTTGGGGGGTAAAAATAGAAGCAGACGCACGATTGCGTGGCTGGTGCTGATGTCATGAGCGTCACGTTGAACAGCAGCAGAAATACGATGATTTATGCAAATGAATACGCCGATCGAGTCCGTGCGCAGGCTATAATTGTCACTTCAGTCTGACTTTTGCAACACGGCGGCTGAATAGTTCGACTTACATCGTCCCATCATTATATCTTAATACTTCAGTTCACTCCAGAGCTCAGACATCAGGGCAACAGGAGGGGAGTCTTCAAAGCCTTATATGGCGCTTTTAATGCAGTTACTGTAGCTTGACTTCATATTGTTAATCCCGGTATCAGCGCCATGTGCAGCCTTCACCCCGCAGCCACTGGGATTTCAGTGGCCCATGACATGCAACATGCTGCATGCCGGCAGCAGGAGAGCACAATAGTGACCAACCTTACTCACGTTTTTATGGAAGACCACTGCTGCCACAATAAAGCTATATTCCAGTGGTCAGTTCGTCATAATTATGAGGACAAAGTAAAAATCCTGCCATAAATTAAGAATAAGAAGGAGTTATGATGATGTTAGCTTTTCTCACTAAATTCAACTTTTTAATCGAATACATTTCTTTTTCGTCCCGTCATGACTTTTGTTCTAATAATTACAACTTTTATCTTTGGTTTTAGATATCTGACCAACAAATATGACTTTTTCAAATGATAAATTACTTTTACTTTTGACTTCATCTTCTCATCTCTTAATTGAACCTTTTTATCTGATGCTTTCGACATTATCATTTTATGTAAAGCTATCTTATAAATATGACTTTTAATCTCATGATTATAACTTTTTGTTTGACAATCATTTTACCTTTTCTTTTACTTTCAACCTCTTATTTTTCACCCAATGAATTCAACGTTATAAATCTCATAATTCGGACTTTTGGTTTTAAATACGATTTAATCTCTGAATATTCATTTCGTGACTCACAATACTGACTTTATATCGGAGCATTTTTATTGTCGAGGCTACACTTTTATCTATTTTGTCCCCCTTCTACTGGCTGTAATGGGCCTCGACAGTACACACAAGCAGAAAGGACAGCAGAGGTTGTCTGGTCAGTGTGGCTCTGTGGTCGTGCTTTTCACTCAAGATAATAAATCTTTCCTAAAATAGACTAATAATAGTGCGTTCCCACGTGTGTTGCGTTCAACATGCTGCTTTATAGAGAAAACACGAGTCACCTTTGGCCTGTGTGCAAAGTAAAGAAGACCTCCAATTAAATATTTCAGCTCTCTTTTCTTTTCCCTCAGTGCAACTAACTGATCGAATCTTTTCAGAAAGGATGGTTTTCAGGCAATGGTCCGCATGAAGTTCATGCTTCGAGATGTTTGATCCTCAGTTTGCGGTTTTGGCATTAGTCTGATTGGACTGAGAGAAAATAATTTGGTGTGGAAGCTTATACGCATTTGTAGGATTATACTATGCAGTCAATTGCCAATCCTTCAGAACTGCCTTCGTTTTTTAATATCCAGTAAGGAAACTTTCCCCAGAGATCAAGTTTGTGGTAACAGCATCACAGTTTTCTGTGTGAATCTCCTGTTCCACCTCTCCGGCCAGTTGGAGCACATTTCTGTGGCGCTACTGCATCCGCAACACAGATTCAGTTGATCAGAAAAAACTACACTGTCCATGTCTCAGGAGGAAAATCTGTTGGCGTTTACGCTGATGGAAGAGAACTGATTATGATCAGCAATCGGACTGAGACTACAAACAGAGCCTGTTCACTATGTGACCATATATGGCAGTCATAGCAGTTTCCTTTTTCATTTTATTCATTCTTTCAGAACTCATTTACCAGCGTCACAGACCACCTTTTCAAAATTTCAATTATAATGCTCAGTGAAATTACTCATTTGCAGAAAATCATTCAATTCACTTTAGTTCCAGTACCAAATTAAAAGCATGGATCTGATCTATAGGTAGGGTTTAATTGAAAGAGATTTATGTCCAGCTACCAGGACAAGAGACACCAGTCTATTTGTTAAGACCGCAGTCACATGCTCAGCTATCTGGCTGCTCATAAATTATCAGTAATGAAAAATTGCCAGTAGTAGCTCTGGAACATTTTTAATTAATTCCATAGAGAGGGAGAGAGAGAAAGAGAGAGAGAGCTTTTTTTTAATTGTAACTTCTGCCCTTTTCACAGTGAAGATGATGAAACTAAATTTTACTTTTTTATATTTTGTACAGCATCAGGTCTCTGCAGTGCGGGTTAAGTTCAACTTAATATAGACATTGAGTTAATGAGGTGAAAGATTACGGCTACAGGGCCACATCTTACATCCCACAAATGATTTTCTACTAAACTTGTCAGTTTTTCCAAGTTTAGGCACAATTACAGCAAATCTGTGCTGAATACAAATTAATCAAGAAGGTATGATATAATCTAAATGAAAACACTCTTCCTGTTTTCATCATTTGTAACAGTAAACATGAGACTTCATTGGTGTGCATATATATTTATATATATAAAGCTAAAATTAAACACACAAGGTTTGTATCCAGGGTGGCACCACAGTGGTGCAGTGGTCAGCACTGTGGCCTCACAGCAAGAAGGTTCCAGGTTCAAGCCCCGGCTCCAGCACAGGATCTTTCTGTGTGGAGTCTCCATGTTCTCCCTGTTCCTGCGTGGGTTCTCTCTGGTACTCCGGCTTCCTCCCACAGTCCAAAGACATCAAGAGGGGACGAGGCTGATTGATACTCTAAATTGACCGTAGGTGTGGCTGTGAGTGTGAATGGTTGTCTGTCTCTATGTGTTGGACCTGCGATGACCTGGCGACCCGTCCAGGCTGAACCCTGCCTCTCTCCCAAAGGCTTCTGGGATAGCCTCACAAACCTTAACGGGATAAGTGGTAGAAAATGGATGGATGGATGGTTTGTATCCAGTGCTAATCAGCATGTATTTCTATTTAATAGAATATTGTTTTAATAAAATGTGTGTACTTTTATAGAATACATAGAGCTTAGTGAAGTTGATTGCATCACTACTCTACAGTATATTTCAGGAAAAAAAAAACCCTCCCCCGCAACATTCTCAGACATAAATGTTTATGGTAAAGGTACTATATGTAGGATCTGAACATTCCTTTCTTTGGCACCAACACTCTGTTTATGGAGTAGGAAGCCAGTCTGGACTGGAAGCAATATAAATAAGTAATAAACAGATTCTCCTCAGTGGTGTGGTGTTACCCGAACTTGTTAAGGTTCTGTAAATTGGTAGAAAGAGCACAGACGGTATGCTGGTATACTCATTTGAATTCCACCGTTGCAAATTGACAGAAACAAGAGGGGACAGGATTTAGTGTCATGAACAGTGGCCACCAGGCTACTTCTGCTGCGTGACCCTGAAGACATTTATTCCGTTGAAAAAATGGACGCTGAGTCTTTGACGACAAGGATTCGTGTTCAGTTTACTGCCATGCATGCAACTCACATTTATGGGTGGCCAGACTGTAAATTCACCGTTAAGACGTTTTACTTTGTCTTTTCTGGGCTGTATAAGAGGAGCGACTCCTTATGTAGAAATAAAAAGATAAAGACGCAATGGGTGAAAATGACTTATATTGCCTTTAAGTGGCAGATACCATCTAGCGCCCATAAATATGATATCAGGGAACAATGATTTGTACTGGAGGGGGGAAAGGAAACACCCTTAGAGGCACAATATGTAGTAGCGAGATTTGAATATTTCAGGAGACTAAACACTAAATAAAACATATACATTATATCAAATTTCCCCTAAGAATGACACACCAGTCCTTTAAATGTAAACCGAACATCAAAACCTTTGTGCCAGTAGAGTGAGTTTAATAAACCGACTCATTGATCTGAACGTTAAAACTGTGTGTTTTAACGTTGTTCTGCTACACTTGTAAAACAGAGATTACAGCCCCTTTCATCTTTGAGTGTGCGGTTGCTCATAAAGGTGCCTGTTTCCCTCAAATAGATGGTTGGATCTTGGCTGTATTTAAAATCTCAAAGTCATTCCAGGCTCAGTTAATCACGCTCGCCCATCTGCTTTGATGTCCCTTCCCTGGTAATGAGTGTGACATCGCTGTACACAAGCATGACAGTAAGAAGCTCCTCGTGTTATTCTCTTTTTAAATGGCGTGTAGGTTATGGGAGTCTTAAAGGAGAGATCATGATAGTACACTTCAGGACTTTCACACATTTATCTTGTTTGTGACGCATGTTCTAGAAGCCCCCCCCCCTCCCCTCTCTGTTCTGCTTGTGTATCTTTTTGTTCCAGTTGGAAACATCAATTCCTAGAAGTGCAGACATTCAAATGTCCTTACAAATCCTCAATGTCATCTCTCCAGTTGAAAACAGAAACAAGTCAGAGTCCGTTAAATGTGCTCATGAGTACAGTAAAGAGATTCCCCTTTCGTATGATGCAGTGCCGAGCTGCCTGTGGCTGAATGAACATGCCTGGCTGAAGTCCCAACTGGCTGGCGCACAAATGCAGAAGCTGTCTTTTCATATTACTCTTTCTCTGATAGTGCTTGGACAGTTGTCTTACTTCTGTAGGGGAGACTTCACATGCACATACGTGACCCATCAGCTGGTCGCGGTCATGACTCATGCTTTCATATGGTGACTGGGTGACTCAAAGGTGAAACAGCTCTAAATCATAAATGTGCAACCATGTCTCTGCCTTTTAGTCTCTTGAGGGGACACTGTAAATGCACACGAAGGTCAAGGACGAGTTTTTGTAATTGAACTCATTGTATCTGACCAGGTACCCCTATGGGAAAGTTTTAGAACTTTAATGTGGTACATGGGGGAAGCATGCTGCAGAAAGTGGGATGTTTCTACTTTGCCATTATATAATCCAGCTGATACAATGACGTGTATTCCACCCAGATGGGTAGCAAGTCTGTTTTAATCAAAACTCGGTGCGGTGCTTTTGGGACGCTTGTGGAAGCAGTGATCATCCTGCCAGTAGTAATCCTTGTGAGCATAATTTAGTCCTGCTCCAACTCAAATGAAGGAAACAAACCAAAATGAGGATTGTGGGCTGTCTGCGTGCAAGTTTCATATCTGATGTTTCCTCTTCTTTCCTTTGCCATTCGCCTGGTAAAGAACTAAAACGACATGTCCTTCTCTGACCGGCTGCCCTCCACACAGGAGGTGAAATCTCTGATTACAAGGTGTTGTTGTTCATCGACTCCACTCACTTTTACTGTTCAGAGAAGTCGGTGAGCTATAAAGTCTTGTCTTGAAGCAATTACCTGTCAACACGCTTTTTCATCTCGATGTCGTGTTTTGCCTTGGCATCTAGGGAAAAGCCCTTTATACTTTTAACAAAAGGATGTAGCATGAAATAACGTACCTACCCTTGTATTTACATAAATAATTTTTCACGCCACGGTAAATTCTAGAAGATAAACAATCCCCCGGAGATGTACCGAGGATGTATCAATCATGTGAGAGGGACCTTTGACCACCAAAATCTTTTCTCACCCTCAAGTTACAACTTACAGCGTTTTTAAAGAAACTTCCCCAATGAACAAGAATGATACTGTGCACATACGAGGCGACCTTGACCTTTCACCTCCAAGACCTTTTTTTTTTTCATTCTTGAGTCCCAGCGGACATTTGTGCACTACTTGAAGAGATGATGCATTACCGCTAATGTGACAGATGGACCAGACCTGCAGTTTATCAATGTTGATAGAAGAAGAAATAAAATTCATAAAGTCTGTTACTGCTCATTTCCTGCTCAGTACCCTCAGATGTTCATTACTGGCCCTGCTCCCTTCTCACTTTCATTCTTTATCTTTCTTTCTCATGAACCAAAGAAGAGAGAGAGAAATGTGAGACTACAGACGAGATTGAATAGCTGAAGGATAGCTGAAGGGTTCTTGTTCACTGTCTTAGGGTTGAGGGGACACTTTCTGACTCCTTCGTGGGGACTACAAACAGTGGGATGTGTCCTGTTTCCTCGTCTACTTGTTGCGATAAGAAGCCACTGTTGTTATGCACGAGTGGCACTGGTCATCACCCAGCCAGTGTGGGCGGATGGATGTGCTGATCTGTCTATCCACTGCTTCACCCTGTCAGAAAGAGTCAGAACTTCTGCTTGTCATTTCTCTCACATGCAGCAGTTTGAGCACATATTTGATAGGGCTGGGGTGGGGGGGGGTGGGGGTGTAAAAGTCCTTTGAAAATAAACAATGCAGCTCCACATTTGAGATTTGAGGAAATATTAATAGTGACATCAGAGAAATGTACAACAAAATAATAATTTCAATTTTTAAAAATATTTTTGCAGGAGGGCAGCATGGTGGTGCAGTGGTTAGCACTGTTGCCTCACAGCATGAAGGTTGCGGGTTCGAGCCCGCAAACTGACCGTAGGTGTGGCTGTGAGTGTGAATGGTTGTCTGTCTATATGTGCTGGCCCTGCGATGGACTGATAGCCCGTCTAGGGTGAACCCCGCCTCTCGCCCAAAGGCTGCTGGGATAGGCTCCAGCCCCCCGCCCCCCACCCCCTGCAACCCTTAACAGGATAAGTGATGAAAAAAAACAAAAACAAAACAGGATAAGTGGTAGAAAATGGATGGATGGATTTTTCCTGGAACAAATATCTGTAACCATTACTCTGCAGCTTGTTTGAACACTCGATACATTGCTTCCCTCTAGTGGTCAGGATATGACATAATATAAATTCCTCCGTGATTGCTTTCATGTAGTATTTGTACCACATATCTTGATAACAAAAGTTGAACATGATAGAAATATGCCGTACAATGGGATTCGGTCTCTCAAAATATCAATTTGTGTACAATAAATTGTCCAGCAGATGAGGTAGTATGATTTTCACAGGATGAGGTCACTCTGCACTTTTCAAATAAACCAATGATATGTAAAGATCCTTATATCATGTTTGCGATTATCAACATCTAGTATTATTTCTTAACATGTAATTTGAACCTGTGATAACGACTGGAAACAAGAGGGGGGAATTCATTTACAGGAGCACCCCAGACTGTGTAATGGTCAATTTTCGGTGTTGACCACAAGAGGGCGCTGTCTGCTCTCTGTATGCGTTCAGTGCTGGTTGAACCTGGTGGAGGTCAGCTGAAGCGGTGGTGTGGAGCTGTCAGCACTCATTAGCGCTGCCTCATTACAGTGATGTCAGTGGAACGCCGTCAGCGGTGAAGTGAACAGATGCTCTGCCCGGAGGACGAGTCGACAAGTGAACTTTGTTGGTCGGTGGAGGCCCGCAGGTTAAACTTCCACAAGAAGAAGCACAGAACAGAGTGTCAATTTGAATTCATTCTAATTGTCTTTGAAGCTGTTCTAAGGTTAACAGTGCAGATCTATCTGATTCGAAAAAGTAAAATAAAGTAAGATTTGATCTGATATACACTTGAACAAATACAATACAATTCAACAGCCCTGCAACAAATATTCAAGTTTACAATGTGTAGTTGTCAAAGCTGCTCAACAACCTCCGGTTTATCATTCATTTGCAGAGGTAACTGTATGTACGATGTACTGAGATGTGTTTTTACTGACATGAAGACCAGTCAGTGAAGGCTGCCACCTCCAAAACAACCCTAACCAACTCTAATTTCCCCAAAAGCCAAACATGGTACTTTCTTTTGAGCTTACATTTGCAACTACACGGGTGAACTTTCACTCACAAATTGCATATAATGTATGATTAGCAAAACAAAAAAAAAACAAAAAAACCAAAACCAAACCCCAAAAAACTGTCGTTAAAAGCTTGACAGGACAGAGGAAACTCTCCAGAAACTTTACCCTTCCTGAAGCTGATTTGATTTCTATTTCAGTCACTACAAAAACAGGAACAATGTGTGCATTTCTGTTTTAATGTGCATGAAAAAACAGGTAACCAAACTATGAAGGGTATACTACGTTTGTGTTGCTTTCAACACAACAGTTTTAGACAGAGGTTGATACATGTTGATCTGTGTTCCTTTGCTGTTTGTTTTCATGAATGGTTGTGTGATGCACCACTTCTGATGTTGCTGCTGCAAGGAATTCTGGGAAAGTGTTTACTTTCCATTCATAAAGGCTGATCCATTATGTCTGTTAAAGGAGATAAGAGAGAACACAGTGAAGTACCTTTTTTGCTCCGTTTCGAGAACTCAAACAGCTCTCATCACGGCAGTCACACAGATTTTTCCAGGTCAGTTCAGTCGGATATGAACCTTCCTGAGCTTGGGGTTTGTTTGCACACATCCGAACTGAAACTTCTTTGTGTCTGCAACAGTCTCCTCACAAAAGACAGAGAACATCTGATCTTCTGAACAGCTCTCAGACCATCGTCCACATCCTCTCCCTCAGCCGCTTACTGTCGCCCAGCATGTTACACCTCAGACAGCCTCTCACACAGACCACCATCCTGAATGGCATTTGGGGTCAAAACCACGATATCACCCATTTGCCTTCCTCCGTTAATGGCCTATTTAGCGTACTGCCGATGGCAGTAAAGAGATAGCTGGGCTTTTATACCTTCTGAATGGATATATTAGCAGGTAATGTCCTTAAAGAGGATTAGCGAATGGAAGGAGAAGGAAGGAGAAAGAGAGGGAGAGTGGCGGAAAGCGCCACAGGGATGGCATGGCAGTAAATAGGCAGGTGATAGCAGGGAGGACAGGAGGCTTATGCTGCCTCCTGCAGCCTCTGGCGATGGACTGGGGATTAGCGGCCATTGTGGATTCTCTGGTATCCTGATGCATGTTGAGTCAAAGATGCACATCAAAAGATGAAAATAAACCTGACTTGAAAATCCAAGCGGAGAACTTGTTCCATTATTGAGCTTTTCATGCGCTTATGCAGAAATGTAAAGAGAAACTGCCGCGTTCAAGAAGTTGTTGATGCAACACTGATCTCCTCCTAGTTAATTACCTAACGTAGTCAGTCGAGCAAGAATGTGGCAGGGTCAAGAGTCCCCGGCAACCACACAGATCATCCTGTTTACTTTGTGCAGCAGTTAACTTGCTTTCTACTTAAACACATTCCTCCACAGGTGTGACCTCCAGGTACCAGGACCCACAGCACTCAAACATCAGAAACACATTCATCAGACACAAAATCCATTAAACCAGATTGTTGGTGATGAAAACAAGTGCAAACAACTTGACTTAAATACTTTAACCAAAATATATAAATATTTCACCTTTTGAACTGACATTACGAAGAATAATAGCTTCCAGTTACTCTCAGTCTATTTTTCTATCAGAATTTTTGGCAAACGTGTCTTGAATTGATAAATTCCTCTCAGGAAAATCTTCACAAATGGGTGTGACTTCAGCAACTGATACCTCTGTTCTCTACTAGCTCAGAGGTGCATCTCATAAACTGCGAGCAGGATGGAGCACAACACAGTGTTACAACTTCTGACAATGAAAAGTGAGAGCTGAAATTTTGGATTTCTTCCTTTGAGCTGTGTAGTGCTGCGCAACAGCCTTGTCTTTCTCTTCGCTGTGCTGTGCAATGATCCATCACCAGATTACAGTACAGATAATGAAGTGGAAATTTGAATTCTGTCCAATCGCTTGCAATTGAAATGTGAAACTTATAAATCATATAATCTGGATCTGTGATTTAAATTCAACACTGAGATGCTGATACCTTCACTGACTTCAGGATTTCATTTTAAAGGATAAATTAAGGATTTTTGAGCACGTTACAGGGTTTTGCAGGCTGTTCATTACGTCTCGAGTAATGTACTTATTGTTTTGCATTTGGAAATAAAGAAATGTACCAAAGGAACTAAGAAAAAAAGCTAAGAATAACTATAAGAATCAGAAATCCTAAATTGGAATACTTCAAATGAATTAAAATGTAATAAAGGAATATTTTGGAAGGACTCAGCCTAAATGTAGAACAAAGGAATCTTTTGTAATTTAAAAAAAAAAAAATTGAATGGCATGTTTGTGCGCGTGATTTGGAAATTAGAAAATGACGAACTCTTCAGCAGAGAAGAGTTAACTGACCTTAGCTGAGCTTGTATTGCAAATATTACCTCATCGTTCCACAAAGTGAGGAGTTGACGCGACCAGTTCACCTCGTGACCTTAGAGATAGGCATCACTTTTGACTGGGTGTCTAATCTGCCCTGCGTTTTCCTCCACACTTCTGTCTAAGACCTGAGGCCTCGCCTTAGCCCAAGCTAATCTGTTTTTGGGGGGATTTGATCATGCATAGATGACACCCAGTCAGAGTGGGTCACTGCAGAATCTGCTTTAGCCACAGTCTGTTGGGAAGGGAGTCAAGTGGAGGGCAAGCACCTGGGCTAGCTGACCTTTACCTGCCTGCAGAGATCCAGTCAATAAAAAAAAAAACACTTTCCACTCTCCAGGATTTGAACAGTATCATCCTCCGTCACTCATTTCCACTTGAACTTCTCTGTGCATCCATGTCATCTACCTACTGCAGTGAGTCTGCTCTCTCTCCTTCTCTCTCCAGGGCAGGTATGTGAGAAATCCCTCTCCACTAAGACATCCCTGAACTCTCTGCACACTGGGCATCTCTACCCTCAGCAGGTAATGAAAGGAGCCTTGTGTGCTCCTTCATGCTCCATGGACAATTGACTTCTTCTCCCATTAATCAAATACACTGTTTACCTAATCTTTCATAGCATTTCAAAACCATTAAAACCAAGAGGATTATCCTAGTGTTTCTGCCGGTGTTCCTTTACCTCAGACGCAGGTGTCCCAGTAAAGTTTTCCCTCTTTTGTGACCTCCTTTTTTTATCTCTTTATTTTTCTCAGTGTATGTTTTTCTCTCAGGTTTTATCGTATTTCTTGAAAGTGCGACCTCTCCCTCGCATCAATGGACATCTCAACCCCGCGCTCTGAATAAACAAAGTATTCATGTCTGATTAAAGCAGATTAAGCAGATGTAAAGGGAGTCAATCTGAAATCAGGTTTAAGACTGCACTTATCTGAGTTCTTAACTGCTTCCATAATGTACACTTTTGTGTCTCTGAGCAGGAAGTAGGTATGGGTTGGACAGGCTACATTTCGGAGACTGTATCTTACTGTAGAACTAAAGGAGGAAATTGTGAATTGAATAGCACTTAGAACCCGTCTTTGTAAAACTAGACGAAGTGAAAAAAGCAAATGCCAGAACAGTTGGACTAGAAAGCTGAAGCTACGGAAGCAGGAGTTTCCCAGCTTTAACCAGTTTGGGTCCGACCTTCTAATGTCAGATTAGATTAGAATGATATTACAGTTATTATACGATTATACGTGATCGTACCGCAGAGCCAGAGTTATTCTAGCTTTGCCTTTCTAATCCAGGAAGCAACACAAGCAGCCAGCAGAACAGGATGAAGCGCATATCCCAAAATACCAGTAAATTCACAGCCATTGCAAGAAGAGGTGCCTCTTTAGTGCTCAGGATGAGATTAACATTTTTAGGAAAAGCTGTCGGGAGGTGGAGGGAAGGATTTTATTACTTTTTACACATTGTTTAAAATCAGTGTTCTTGTGTTAGCTCATCTCCACTAACAAGGTCATGTTTTCAGGGGCTTTCGGCTGTTTGCTGTCAGCAGGATAGACGGATGGAGGAGCACACACCGGTGTTACCCAGGTGCTGTCCATAGCAAAGGTGGAAAACCAAAAGAAGCAGAATGAAGGAAAAAGGTTGTGGTATTTTTGCATCTTAACTATGAGCGTGTTGCACTTTTCTCCTTTGGGTTTGCTGCTGTCAGCAGAATAGCACAAAAACTATGAGGACCATTTTTACCAAACATGATGGAGGGATGTAAAAGGAGGAATCAAGCACGTTTTGGGGGCAGATTAGTCATAGCGCCACCTGGTGTCATAATGAAATTACACTTCTTTTCTTTTTTACACTTCTATGGACGCCTCATAGTGGGCCGCCAGATCTATTTCAAGTTTGGTCAGAAACACATATTATCTGAGTAGAAGCTGTAATTTGATGACAATTCTTAAGATAGTTTTTAATGATCTTTTTGTGAAAAAGGTATAATATCCTTTGCATAACCAAAAGTACAAAATCTCACACAAAAAAAGACCTGCATTGTTATTCTAATGAAGTGAAAGTTGTGTGTTTGTGCCTGCGTGCGCACATGAACGAGTGAGTCAGCCATGTTGACTGAGCGGCTGCTGATGACACTGAGGGTTAATCTCTATTTAGCAGGGGCCATCCGGATGCCTCGGAGGCCATCATATTAAAGGAAATGAGACGATGTGAGGCTTTATTCAACCGACAGCTTCTTCAGGTCTCGCGTACATTCCTTCAACAGCACCCTCCACCGCAGTTCCAGACAGAACAAAGCCAGACAAAAAGGCCCTTGTGCAGGTACACATGTTCGAGAGGTCATGCCAGTGCGTCTATCCAATGCAATTTATCTCAGAGCTGAAAGTGACCACCATAGACGGTTGAAGTTCTGAGTCATCGGGATCAAGATAGCTGAAGAATCTAGAATCATAATGCTTTAGAAGATTGCCCAACCCCTCCAGTTACAGGGCGGAGGTTGAAAAGATGTGGACCTGTTGAAACAGACTAATAACATCTTATTCAGGATTTTTTTTTTTTTTTAGGCTTGCCAATGAGTTGACTGTACGTTTAGATGAAAGGGTTTAATTGGAAATGATAACCTGCTGACGGAGGAGATCTGTCAGCCCCAGAACCCTGGCTGTCTGTCTGCCAGTACTGCAACAATATCCACAGGGAGATTGGCAGATAGAAGCTGCTGTCAACGCCCTCAAGCTCACCGTTGGTCCAGCATAAGCTCTGCACTTGCCTATGCTTTCAGCTGGATGTGTGCAAGTAGCCCTACATGCAGGGATGCATATTTTTGGAAAAAAAAAGAAAAGACAAAAAAAAGCAGGAAATATTTGCAGAGATATTTTATATTTTAGGATAATGAACATCAGAGAAAGCAAGTGCTCTCAGGCAAGATCCACAACATCAAAGCCACTTAAATATTTTTCATTCTTGGGGCTACAAAATGCAGGATGATATGACAGACACACAATAGGCCCACAGTTTTCTCTTGGCCCCTCCAGTAGTGTTGACATGAGTAGAAATTAAGTTATCACTCCTTTTTAAAGTCCGGACGGCTGTCAGACAAGGTCCAGTGACACATGGGGGGGCAGCCGGCTACTTTAGATGGAAACATCCACCTCACATCTAAGCCTGCTTCTACTTTCCCACTGGAAGTGCACTGCAGCCTCCTACACACGATGATGATGTTGTCACAATTGTTGGTGTTCATAAGGTGAATGTGAGCATATATTTGTGCAACGTGGGCTGTGTAGTTTGATCACGACTGCACTGTTATATCTATTGTTTCAGTCTTTTGTGTGCAATCTGATTTTCTTCTTTTTAATCTTTTATGCACCAAGCAGGGGTAGTGTTTTCATTGTATTCTCATTTCTATTCGACCTTGATGACACAACTTATAATCAAAGAAATTTGTCTTTCAAGGGGTATATGACTTTTGAAATTGCAGCCAGGGTCTTCTAAATCCAGGCTTGGCTATTTCTTCCAAGAGGATATGGGCGCCTCACTAATCAGCTAAATTTCGACATGTACGAATATATTTCTTAAGAAAGAAGAAATTTCCGTCTGAGTTAAGGTGTTTTGGTTTTGTTTGTTTTTTGCTACAATAATGCCTTCCTTTTTTATTTATCCGTTTTTGGTTCTCAACTGCTGCTGTGTGTATAACCGAAAAACAAATACCTTTATTCAGTAATCACAAGAAAGGTAATCAAGTGTCAATAAAACAGCACGTATGTTTTATAGTGACGTTTATAGTGACTTTTCAACATCTTGTTTAGTCAAAAATGTTGTTTTTATGTCATTCAAGGTTGTGTCCCACCTTAATTAACCCCCAGAGAAACAAACGTTAAGATGTTCCCACTTTAAACCGGGAGTCGCTTGCCTCTAGAGAGCCACCATTTAATTACGACACACAGGAAATTATCCCCAGAATGGGCCCAGTGCTGATAAGAAGTCTAAGCCCTCTGGATGACAGCTCTAGAAACCTGAGAGAACTTATCACCAAAGTGGGGGCTGGGGGCCCGTGACTGGGCGCCTGACAATCTGATTTGACTGTCATCCCCAGGTCATAATTAATATATTTATCAAATTAATAACTGAAAAGAAAATCTCTGCATCATTGGCGCTATTGTAAAAAGAGGTTTGCCCAGCAGGCCTAAGAGGTGAACAGTGGCTAAATTCATGTGGCGGGCCGCTTCCCCTCATGGCTAATAAGACGGCTGTCAGTGTAATGCGTCTGGGGGGGGGGGGGGGGCAAAGTGAGCTGCCTCTTTTGGAAGCCATGACAGATAAATTGCCTCGCCTCCTGCACAGAATGAAAGAGAATTTAGAAGAAGAAAAGAAATATGTTGCAGTCTGATGACAACCTCAATCCCAGCCTTTGCATATGAATACATGTTATTGTTTAGAAGGTAACTCGACATCACAACATCCAGTGATTCGCTTTCCATAATGACGGGCTCGCAAAAAAATCACTGCAAATAAAGCGCCAAAGCACTTCTGGTACTGTTCCTTTTATTCATTTCCAGTTATATTTTGATTATTCAAAATGACGTGATATATTTTCAAGTGTGTCTTCCAAGCTGATTGGTATATAGCGCACGTGACTAAAACATACTGTTTTATTTCAATTTACTTTATTAACTGGTTCCACAGGTTCCAAATCAATACTGTTAACAAAGACAACAAAGTGTATAAATATCTGAAACACCACGACTACCACTAAAATACGAACATAATAAAGAATTATTTCCGTCCTATTTCCCACAAAAACAGAAAAATCAAGTTTTTTTTGAAGGAGCATTCATGAACCACATTTTTAAAAAAAATGACCCTTTCTTATGCAAGGTAATAGACAAAACTTCTATTCTACATTTAAGGATGAAATATGTTGAAAATGAATAGATCATCTTGACCTTGAACTTGGGAGATACATAAAAATACATATAATGTATGTATACTTTGTGTAGTAAACTAAAGCTGTTTTTGTTTTATTCAGTAATAAAACACTGATTTAAAATACTGAAGTGCATACACTTATATTACTCCAACCTCTAAACCAATTCTGGAGGAGACTGCTGCTGCATTTTGTAAAAGTACTTGTTCAGGTATTTGCAGCACTACATTTAACCATATCGGCACTTCTTATTTCATGATTTCGTAACTGTTGTTGGAGGGCACATCTGGGGGTTGCATATTAATTTTGACCCCCAGACCGCTGCAGTCTCCTCTCCTGTGCAGGTGGAAATCCACAGTTGGGATACTTTTTATCAGGCATTCCACGGGGTACAAAACAGGAAGAAGGACAAGCCGAATTGTAAAGGTAACACAATCAGCCGCTAAAGTAGTCACAGGAGTATCGGTTTCTTTAAGCTGCGCTGATTACGATGTGGATTACTGAACATTTACTTCATGTCACACAGAGGAAGCCATGTGGTTTGTTCTAGAAAGTGATTCAGCCCCCTGAAACCCTCCTGCAGCCCTGCCACTAGATATAACTACCCCCAAATGATGTGCTATTCATTTTTGCATTTGTTTTTGTGGTGGTGGTGGTGGTGGTGGTGTGTGTGTGTGTGTGTGGCGGGGGGGGGGGGGGGTAGCAGATGGGAAAGCATCAAATCCTACTATTCCAATATGCGTAAAGTTTATGAAAGATCATATACTTCTCCTGCTGATGCACATTCTCTGCAGGCCTAACACATTTTGGATGATAAATTGTCTCAGATATCTTTGCAGTAAATGTTAATGTCATTTTTGGAGGATTTTATGACACTGATATCATAATAATATAACAGCATAATAATTCAAGAGCACACTTTCACCGAGTTATTCACTTTTAATACCGAGGAATATTAAGAGTCACACATCAGAAAGGGAAGAATATTAAAATATCCTAAATAAATACATCTAAAATGTTGATGTTTTTGTGTAAACAAACACGCATGTATTCAAATGGGCAACACATTATTGTAGTGTTTTTAATATGTAAAATAAGTAATTCTAAGATAGGCTTATTTTTCTGTTGTTTCTTTCCTGGAATCTAATCCTGCATCAGACTTCACCTTTGACTCTTGTACTTGACCCTGCACCTTGGGAATGAGTTTGTGGGAGTCAAGACATGTTCAGACTCCGTGACACATTTCCGCCTGACCAATCGTGACTCGAGAGATACACAAAGAGATTTTAATAACAGAATGGAGCCTTGTCAAAACTCATGAACCTCAGTTTGATTCTGGTCTTCAATTTTAAATGCTCTACAGAAAGAAGCTTCGCAGTTTCCTCGAATCAAACACACAAATGCCAATAACTGGTGTGTAAACTGAACCCGTTGTGTGTGAGACGTCAATCACTTTTTGTTCAATCTCCCCTGCTGCTCAGCACAGGTGCACATTGGCGCAAAGTTACACAGATCACCCCCCACCCTCCCATATCCTGTGTGCTTTGTGTCCATTTTCTTTTGCTCCATAGGGGCAACAGTATGTTTCCAGCTTTTAGAAAGGCCTTTGAGGTCCTCCCCACCATCCACCTGCCTGAGTACTTGTTGCAAACAAATGTACAGCTTTCCACTTACCTGGAGAAAATGTGGGTGAAGATATAGAGAGTGCATATAAGTGAGGGTGAATAGGGACTAGGCCAGCACCCCCTCACATCCCCTCAACAACCCACCCTAAAGACTTTCCCTGAGGATCTTGCTGTAGAGAGAGGCCAGCCGGCTATCCCAAAGCGTTTCGCCTCTGTGAGCACATACAAGATGCCCATTCATACCCCCACGGCCCGACAACTTCGCCGCTCCCTCCCTCCATCATCTCCCTTCAACTCCAGCTGAGGCGGTTCAACTCAGGCCAGAAGCGGGGACCTTTAATCTAACAGAATGTAGCAGGCACCTGAACTACTTAACCGCTGTGCTTGTTCATGGGGGTGGGCACTGAGGCTAAGGTAACTGGCGTGTAACAAAAAGCCCCGAACTTTATCCTCAGCCAGGATGAGTACATTTCCTTTCTGTTGTTTCCAACAAAGGCCAGCAGGCACAAATGGTCTGCTATCTGTGTCACCGGGAAGTGGAGAGCAATTTGTTTCTATTAAACAGGACGGTCCTCATCTTCCTCAACTGACCCCCCCACCCCACCCCACCCTCAATCTCCGCTCCCCATATTGATTCAGATGGCTTTTGTGTTACAAGTAAAACACTGCTAGTCTGTGGGTTTCATTTGAGCTCACCTTGACCAGGTGAACACCTTGTAGTCTTGGTTAGGGGGCCCTTAGAATACTTCAAGACGATCCAGGTTACTCAGGTTCCAGCAGAGGGCAGAAATACAACAGCCTATGTCACCCAGACTGCTTCCTACACCAAACTTGCCTCTCCTCCCCACCTTCCCGCTGCTGTCTTAGGTGGACGCTGTCTGAACTGAGGATGCAAAAACCAAACCATAGGAATACGACACATCAGTACACGAGTGGAGGTTCTGAAACACTCCGCCCATTCTTATGCCTCTGTCATGCAAACTCCACCCACTCTGATCATCTTGACTTATCCATCAAACTGCTTCATCTGTTGATCAGTTGAGGGGTAATTTTGACTGTTTTTAAAGTTTGCGATGTTCCAACTTCCTTGAAATATAACTCATGAGGCTTCCATCTACTCATATTGTAAAATAGAGATTAAAATACTTCTGTGTATTCCTAGCAAGAATTCCTCTAAAAAAAAAAAAAGATAGAGAAAAAATTTCAAGTGTAAAAGCAAATTGAAAGAGGCTAATTGAAGCCAAATTTGAATTAAATAAAGTGGAAAAAGGGCAGAAATGAAGAAATCTGGTGAAATTGAACAGAAATCAAATACAAGAATGAAATGTCAAACTTGATTGTAGTTTATATATAAAAATATATATTTATATACATATTATATATATGTGTGTATATGTATATCTTGTATTATAGTTATAAGATGCATTACTATAACATTAATTGTAAAAATAATAAGAATACAGGCTATTTTGACATATGTGCCCAACATTTATCTAACATATACACTTAGGCAAATATTAGCCCTAATTAGCTTATTAGCAGCGTTGTGAATTTGAAGCCTGATATTTACCTAATGAGCTCCTCTAAGTGGTCAAGGCAAGACACTATCCCTGTTTCTCTCCACGCGTCTTTCCATTTCTCAACATTTTCCTCCGTATTTTTTCCTGCCTCCTCCCTTCCTTTTGTATTGATGTCCTGGGACCCCATCTGGGCCCTTTGGAGGCGTGAAATGCACAGTAATTATTAGTAATCATCACACACCATCAGAAACGGATCCTAGTGCTGTAATTACATGATAAATGTCTGCCTAACACATGCCCTCTATTTAGCAGCCCCCTGGAGACCACGTATAATAGACAGCTAACAGGGATCCGCAGAATGGGCCTTTCAGCACTGGCCAGGGCTCATTGTCTACACGCCAATACACCCTCACCCCCCGTTTGGCAACAACACAGACCCCGATCAATCCCCTGCACTGCCTCCCCACCAGCCTGCTGACCACCTCCCCCTCCCACACACACACACACACACACACACACATCCCTTGTCACTGCTAAGTAGACGGCAACGTCAATCACTGGCATTACACTGCAGCGCTAATGGCTGCCAAACAATTTCACAGGAGAGAAAAGAGAGAAATTGTTCAGCTCTTTAACAGGTATTGGTGACTTGGTTTAATGCTGTTGCCTCTGACCCCTGAGCAAAATGTAATAATTGGCATCATTATCATCAGCATGTCTTTTGTTGTCTTTTCCTGTATCACTCAGATCAAAATGCAGCCGACGTCAGCCTGGTTTTAATCGTGGTCTTCAGACATCTACCTGATAGTAATACAGACTAAAGTAGCAGGGCGTTGGAATGCCAAGATGTTCAACTGTGATGATCTTAGTTGTAGCTGCACGGTGGTGCAGTGGTTTCCATAGTTAGCACTGTCGCCTCACAGCAAGAAGGTCCCAGGTTTGAGTCCCAGCTCCAGCACAGGATCTTTCTGTGTGGAGTCTCCATGTTCTCCCTGTTCCTGTGTGGGTTCTCTCTGGTACTCCAGCTTCCTCCCACAGTCCAAAGACATCAAGAGGGGACGAGGCTGATTGATACTCTAAATTGACCGTAGGTGTGGCTGTGAGTGTGAATGGTTGTCTGTCTCTATGTGTTGGCCCTGCCATGGACTGGTGACCCGTCCAGGGTGAACCCCGCCTCTCACCCGAAGGCTGGTGGGATAGGCTCCAGGCCCCCACGACCCTTAACAGGATAAGCAGTAGAAAATGGATGGATGGATGGATGGATGGATGGATGCATTTTGTTCTGCATAAACATATAAGACTTGAGAGTTTTCCTCAGTATCCTGTTGCTATACAGGTAGGTACGACTCCAACATCAATACTTTTATTGCGCCAAATTACTCAAATATTACTGTTTCAACAGATGCCTCGTCGTTCAGAATCCCATTTTATTAACTGAGGAATAAAACTATAAGTTGCGGTCGATTTTTTATGTTGTAAAGCTGCTCTGAGTGAAAGAAAGACAACATAATGACAAAATTAGAGTTTAAAGAGCAAAATCAGGTTAAAACACATTGTCAGTCATTAACTTTAAGTACTAAGACGGTTCTGAGCGTGAGAAAATGATAAAAATCTGAAAAACAAGGATTTGTAGGGTAATGTGGAATGTAATTTCACTTCTGATGAATCGATCATATCGTTCACAAACTGGCTTTGAGGTCAAGTTATTGGTAAAAGCATGGGCATTGTGAACAACACTGTAAATATATTTCTGTTGTCTTTCAGCGGAAATGGATTTTCTAATTCAATACAGAAGTGTTTTTAGCCAACTTAGTTAGCAATAATGGCCAGAGTTTAGTGCTCCTTTTTTGTGTCAAGTTTTGTGTTTTACCAGCCCTCATGACTAGAAGTAAAAAAAGATAGTGTTTTATGGAATTATTTTCCGATCACCATTTATAGCAGTACTGCAAATGAGACCATGAAATATCATGATGCAGTTTCTCTGCCGCCCACCTGTATGACAGAGGCCAATAACAGCGATAAAGGTTACTTTTGCAGATACACTGCGCACTTAAAACGTGACACTGCATTAAAAGCAATCAAAACATATTTTTATCACTTTTGCTTAGGGTGTGACGCGGAAAGCAGCAGTGAAAGATGAACTAAAGGGGATGTTCTCTCTCTCGCTCTCTCTCTCTCTCTCTCTCTCTCTCTCTCACTCTCTCTGCAGTGTTCAATGCAAACAAGGCCTGAGCACAGCTACTTTCAATCCTCAGTCTTACAAATGTGATGAAGCGCATCACGCTTTTTATTCTATATGCGAAACGATGTGCATTCAAAGAAGCGCGCTCTTATCTAAATGTGGAAAGTGAATTGAGGAATCATGTGAGTGAACACAGAGGCTCATTTGCCTGAGATTTGCCTCGCAGGCTCAAACAACAGCAAGCTGTTTGTGGGAAGTTTTTAACATTTGCTGGCTTTTGTCTGTTAAACAAATGTCATGTCAAATGATTAACACGATTCTCTGATGCTCTTTTGTAACACTTTAGTGAAATCTAAAACGGACATTACTTCCTTTTACCTGCAGATGGCAATAATTTCCTCTTTTTTTCGGCCCTCCATCTTTCTAGGTTAACGCCTCAGATACCAATACCTTACAACAGTTTCAGCACTTATTAAAATTTTACATTTGCAGCAAATCCTAAATCTGTTCATTAATATTCAGAGATGTAGCCTTTATTAGCTTAAAGCCAAGTAAAGACCGCACACGAGCAAACCACGAATGCAGCTGAGCCTCAGCAGACACTGAATAAGAAGCAGTGCAATCTCAAACAGAGTCTGACAATAACAGACATATCAACTATCCCCTAATTGATACAGCCAGGCCGACAGTCGGTCACTTAATGAATCACTAATAGCCCTCAGCAATGCCATGAGTGACAGGCGCCAAGCATTCCACCTGGCGGAGGCTGCCTGGGGACTGCGGGCGGATGTGGATGTTTCTCATTAATAGAGGTGGGATGCCTGGCGATTGTTCAGTCTTGTGTGAAGAGGCCCTCTTCCACACGGAGGCCACGCTTCTTCCCTCAGCTCGCTCCCCCTTTTTTGCATCAGACAGCCAAACGACTCAAAGTCACTGATAATGAAGACTTGATCAAAGAGACGCAACATTCCAGTGGGCCTGACTGGGCAACCAGAGAGAGAGAGAGAGAGAGAGAGACAGAGAACCATGAAGAGAAAGGAACAGAAAGAAAGATGGAAGGCTCGACGGGGAGAAATGAATGCACTCTATTCTGCATTGTAATACTGGCATTAGAGATTTTTGCAAAGCATACTTTTATATAAAGGCACTGATTTGGATGCCCATGCCATAAAGGTTTAGAATGCACCTGACAAAATGTGTCGAATAGTTTGATGGTCAATAAATTGTTTTTAGTGGTGAAAACTGGAGGAAAGTTTCATGTAGATCAGTTGTATTATCCCTTTATTCGAATATACAGTCACAGATTACTTTAAGAGTTTTCTCGTGTGTGAATTTTTTTCGACATAAAACCATTGAAAAAAGTGACACTTTTTCGAATCTAGAGTCGTTATAATTATAGAAATTATCTAGACTGTATGATACTCGTGCATTTTGCCGCACTTGCCACAAGCTGCGGTGTTATTTATCTTAATGCATATAACAGCCAGCCCTTCAACTGACCCATAATTTGCAACTAATAACTGCTGTCGGGTGGAGCGATTATAGCTTTTCATTAGTGCCGGCAGCTTTTAGTAGTGCTATCCTGGCTAAAGGGCCCTTGCAGTAATTGTTAGCCATTATAAATATAGTATGTTGAAATGGGGGAGGGGGAACTGACGTCTTTTTGTTAACTGCTGATGATTGAGCAATTAAACTTTGGCAACTTAATTACCTCTCCACAACAACATGGCTATGAGGCATTAAGACTGGCATTATGGTAAACAGCGTTGTCAGAGGGCCGTGAATGGAAGGATGCATGAGTGTATTATATATGTATAAATCCTTCCAGAAATGATTACTGCACGACTTTTATCATATGAGTCATATAGGTGGAGCGAGAGTAGTGGTATTTATATGAGTTGTTATTATAATATTTATTCAAACATGACCACCAGCCTATTAATTAACTTCCTACTCATAATTGTATAATAAGAATCAGGCCCCACAAGCGCCGATAGTCCTCAGTAGCCAATAAAAAAGGCTAACAGATGTTGTATAGAGTAAAACAAAAAAACACCAGAATAAAAAACCAACATCCATTCGTCAGCCCAAGTAGGAATCACACTATGCAAGCTCCTCATTAAGTGGCATTAAAACTGTGAAGGTCTATAATTAGCGAATAAATCCTTTCCCACATGAATGAATTCATCTGCATGCCATAATTCTTCGCCACACAGAGCAGCTCCGGTGGTGAATGAGTCTTTTGTGCGCCACTGTGGGAAGGCTTTTGTGAAATTACACTTCTGCATAATGATGCTAATCATAGATTAGCATTTCAAGATGGAGCAGCATGTTTGTGTGTGTGTTTTTGTGTGTGTGTGTGTATGCACGTTTATGGGTGAGTGTGTGTTTGTATGTATCAATTTGACTGAGACATTTAAGTAATCAAGGCTTAATCTTCATTTATCAATTCATTCAGTGTTTGACTATCGAAGAAAACAATCAATTTTTTTTGTCCGCTTGTGAATCTGCACAATTATGTGCAGCTATATGTAGAGCAAATGCTTTGTTGGGGTAACAGTAGAAGTTAAATGGTGTCAATTTAAATCCCAGAGAAAGCTGATCTACAACTAAAAACCTTCCTTCTTCCTTCTGCTCTTTTGTTTTTCTCAACTTCATTTCATCTTCTATCTCCTAAAACTGCAACACGAACCGGAGTTCAAGCGTGCACAGTGCAACACGGCAAAACCAACACAAAACACGGGCATTGTATGCACTAATAGAAGACGCATGACGGCGATATTAGATTCAAGTTTCTATTCATTGGCCGAGAGTGGCAGGTGTGCGTTTCATTACCCAGCAAAGAAAACACGAGTCCAGTGCGTGCTTCTTCATCTTGGGGCTTGACTCACTAATGAAAGCAGACAAAGAGAGCGATCTAGAGGCAGCACCCACTCTGTGTTCACTTAGCACCAAGCTGGAACCTTCGCCAATTAGGACCTGTTTGTTTGATGTGACAATTAACAAGGAGGAGCTCGATCATTAATCCCAGTATGGTTTCACTCTGCTTTCTATTAAGATGTCTATCTTTGTTACAAACATCCAGGGTGGAGTCTCTTTAAGAGGAGAGGAAAATGACCAGAAAAAACAAATTTACATTATTTTTTGTATTTATTTTTGTGTGTGTGGACGTGGCTATTTAAAGGATTTCTCTTGAGTTGTTTGTTCCCCTGAAAGTGGAGGATTTTCGTCGATGCATCACACATAAACAAACCTGTTGACTTGTTTGGTTGTTTGATGATTCTAATTCACTCATAGACAAGTGCACACATTTTTTTACTCAAGTTGAAGAGGACGGAGATATTGGCGCACAAACAAGCTCTGGTGAAAGTAAATTAGTAAGTACATAAAAGTAAATCAGATTAAAGCAGGTCACACTGTATTGACTATCCAAAACACAAATAACAACAAAAACAATACAATTTAAGTCATTTTATAGTAAATAACCATTGAATAATTTAGAGTGAACAATTTATCTGCATTTTTAAATAAAACTGTTTCTTTTATTACATTTTTTTATCTTGTTTTTGTGTCATGCATCAAAACTAAAGTGGGGTTTTTTTTTTAAATGTAATGAGTAGAAATTATAAATATTTGCCTTAAAATGCACTGAATAGAAAGTACAGATACCTGGTATATCAGTATAGCATTTTTATCCTCATCTACTTTAAATATCCAAGTACAGTTACATCATTTGTGCTTCATTACTTCCTATTTCGTCTCCTAGACAAATAAACAGTGTTTGCAATTAGTTGTAGTTAAACAGAACTCATTTGCATGAACAAGACAGACGCATGTAAATGATAACTGACGCAACAGGTACTGACACACATTTACATTTACTTGATCACACACTTTTTTCCCAGGAAGGCCAGCCGATCAAAACACGCAGAGTAAATCATTAACTGGCCTCTGTCTATTTCTCACTCTTTTTTCCAGGTCATTACAGTGCTTTGCATCTTTCATAGCTCTTCCAAACAAATTTCATGTATGCAAAACATGTGGCTTTTCATCGAATCTCATCCTGCAAGGTTTTTCCAATCTGAAAAAACCTGTGGATTTTGGCTCATAACACACTGACAATAAAGGATTTTTTTGGGGGGGTTATTTTTTGGTGATAGGGATGTTTATTGTCTGACACAGATGTTTAACACCCGCTTAGAGCATCTATAGCACAGTTAAACAGACTTGCATGTTCAAGCCACAGGGTACCAAAGGCTCACATAAAAAAAAGTTCAACATTTTACCAGTTGGTGCAAATGGTTTATCTGCGTGTGTGTGTGTTCAATATATTGTGTGTAAAATCATCAACAAAGGTGTCAGTGGGAGAAAAGCTTGAAGCTGTGACGCTAACTGAGCACTAGGTGGTGCCCCATCTCTTCAACGAGACACAGGCATGTTCTGGTTACTTTTTATTAGAAAGCTGTAATGAGTGCGCTTTCCACGTGATGAAGCTTTAATCGCGAGTGACAAGAGTATTGAGTTTTCAACTTTGATGGAATGCAGTTTGTCAGTTGGGTTTTTCTACATTTTGAGACAAAGTGCCGAAATTACATTGAAGGAAAAAGTCAAAAGCGCGTCCATGCACGAGCGCGCGTGTGCTTGCAAATGTCTGAAGGCACACTTTATACACACTCATACGTAATTGCATACTTCTCTCTTTCTCTGTCTCTCTCCCCTTCTCTCTCAATAACTCATCCTAATGTGATCTGAGGAGAGAAAACTAGTGCCGCTTGATTAAGAGGGATTCAGGTGATGAAGGTTCCAGTCTTGCTGCTGAGGGCCAATAGTTTCAGCTCAGCCCAAGGCAGCAGCTGGAAGCGTAATTACACGAGCTGATTTATACATCATTAAGGCCTCCATATAAGTCACCCCTTTTGAAAAGAGCAGTTAAGCTACTTATACTTTTCACAAAACAGCGGCAATTCTGTATAAAATGAATGTATGCCGTTCCTCTGAAAGCATATGGTATATTTCTCACCTATTAATAATTCAAGTTGAATGAGCAAAAATTAGTTGGCTCGGTTACTGCCGCGTTTGTCCCACATTAATTTCACTGACATTTTGTAAATGGGGCTATTACGGTAAAAACAAAGCCGAGTGAATGACCACGGTTTGCCGTACTTAGGAAAAGAGAGGGCCTCATTCGTACACCTGTCATTTTCAAACAAGGCACCATTATGGTTTTGCAGAGAGCGAATATCACACCTTTCATTGTAACTGTGTCCTTTCCGTGGAAAAGCACTAGCCTTGAATTTGTTAACGGCGAGGAAAAGGGCATACGTAATCTGGAAATCCAGGCATTTGCTTTTACACTTCCAAAAGGCTTCATTTTGGTCAGCGTTTCAAAATGGAAGACGAAAATAATTAGCATTTTCACCGAGGCCATTATAAAGCCTATATGTGCTTTTATGTGACAATGAATTTCAACCAACTCATAACTAAGGTTTGATTGAAATCAAATGGAGCCCTCGTTATTTAGGGTAGCTGGAGAATACACAAGTGAACAGGTGTTCTTTTAGATATACCCAGCCAATATATCTTAACAACCCTTGACACCTTATACACACTGATTTTGAGACACACACATTCAAGGAGTCGCTCAATGGGGCTGAGCACATTGTTGCTTTAACCTTCTGCGCCAGTTATCCCTCTCAGAGCTCCCAGCCTTGGCAGCTAACTCTATTGGCTTTTTGTCACGGAGCCTTTGGCTTGTACAGTGGCTGAGGGAGGATAGCAGAGGAGGGAGAGATCAGGGGGAGAACAAAACAAGCCAGAGAAAAATCTTTCTTTCACACATGAAGTGAAGCGATTGTGAGCAGAGGCAAGAGGAGGCCTAGTCGAGGCTTGTAGAGGCCCCGACATCTTGGGGTCATTATGTTTGGCAGATCATTAGGTTCTGAAGAGGAGGCACACGACATGGCACCCTAAAGCTCTCAGCTGTGCCACTACATTCCCACCCCCACCCAACTCTTAACGAGACAGAATGGAGAGTAAATGACATGACCTCCCTCGGCCCCTAAATAGCGGTAGTAAGACTTTTGTATGATGCTGATAAAAGGATGCCGTAATCTTAAGTTTCTGAATCCTAGCATAGCGCAGTGAGCGTAATTAGTGTGACAGTCTCTTTAGCTTTTGATATTAGAACCCAAAGTCAGAAAAACACCTAAATCCACTTTGTTGACATGCAGGAGCTGCGCATCGGTAAACGCCGTCCTACACCAGCTACACGGACACAAGGCAACTCAGCCATATCACGGAAAACCTTCAAGTTAATTTGTCCTGTTTGCAGTAAAATATATTAAATGGTTCAAAAACAACAGCAAATACTGCTCTGGACATCCACCTTTCACTTTTAAATCGCTCTAATTAGCAATTTATTGTGTATCCAGTTTGTTTCACTTGGACGAGAATTCAGGTGGAGTTATCATTTCCGGTAAGACCGACCAAGCAACTATCTAGCATTCAGAAACCCCCAGATGTCGGGGGGAAGGAACTCATTTTTAACTCCCTCTGAAAGATCTGTGAGTTTTGAGTTAATCAAAGGCGATTGTTCTAACACAGACATAAAATCAGGAATCTGTAATTCAACCGCGAACATGTTTGTGTCAGTTTGATATTATACATGATAAATTTTGTCTTTAATGGACCCATTAAGAGCGCAGGTAGAAACCAGTCATGGAGAGGTCATATCTCAAATGGTTTGCAGTCATAAATAAAAGGGCAGTGAAAAGAGAAGAATTGTTGGATTCCAATTGTCCGATACATTTACAAACTGTCTGTGTTGCTCTCCTCCCTCGTTGTCTCTCTCCCTCCCTATGCTTGAATGTCACCACTCTGCGGGGGGATTTAACGTTGCTTTTAACCCTCACTGCCTTATAATTACCTTGACATTTACCCTGCATTCAATCAAGTTTTAAACAGCAGATTTATTGCAGTGACTTTTTTGCATTGCAGAAGGCAGCAGTAATTATGCAGGTTATTAAGAGTCTTTGTGTTAATGCAGTTGTGCTGTTTTCCTGTGTTGAAGAGGGCAGCTGCCTTAAGACAGAGTGACACAGGAAAGGACAGAAATACTATTAGATGAAGTATCAGATGACTTGGGGTATGAAGAGTGGAGCAGGGTAGCACTGCCTCTCCCTCCTTTATTGCTCAGGTTATTATCACAACTGCTGGGGAATTGTCGAGACGGGGAGATAGGAGTGGCAACGATCCATCCGGGACTCGTTCATCACCACGCGCCGCAGCCCCCCGAATAGAAATTACATCTGCATCTGAATTAGTAACATTATTCGCCAATTTGGCTCAGAGTGAACATTGTTCCATTGAAGGTGGAATTAAATTAGAAAATGAGTGCGTCTTTAATTTTCAGATTATAAATCAGGGAATATAATTCACCTTTTTTGTACCTTAAGGGCAATCACATTATCCTAAGCGACATTTTATCCTCAGCCCCGCCGAGTGATCTCGTCACGACACGCAGTCACACACCAATCATGCTTCCTGGGGAGGCAGGAAATACATCTTCTCCTCCAGAATTAGACATAAAATATGAGTGAGTCCTCCTGCACAAGAGCTTATTTTACATGAAATCTGATGTTCCGTCTGAACTCATAAACACTGGAGAATTACTTGATTCAAGTGATATTTTTCAGCATGGTAAGAGCCTAATTTTGTCAGTTGAAAATCAGGGAACATACAGAAAATCTAATTTGTAAAATGATGGCTTTTCACTTGTGATGATTATTATTTACATGTGTGACCTCAACCGTATGGATGTTTTTTTTTTCCTTATTCCCTCTCTTCCTAATGGATAAACATCCTTTTTGCGATGCTTTTTTCAAACACTTCTGTAACATGATGGTGTAAAAGCTGCTTGGTTGCAATAAACAACTTAGCAAGTTATAGAATCACATAACCTGGTCGCATTAGTCTGAATGGATCGACCTTTTACTGCCAGTCTTTGCTACTGTGGCCCAAAACTCTGCGACTGTTCATTTCATTCTGGCCAGTGCCCAGACCTCATTAAAAATGAATGCACTCCTTAAACCCCAACACTAGGCCTTTTCCATTAGGGAGAGAGATATGAGGGTGATAAACATTATTTGTGATCGGATATGAATCGTGCAAGGATTGGCTGCAATATTGGAAGCCACATTGGAAAGTGATTGTGCTTGAATTCCCCCATGCAGTTTCATGCCATATCTCAGCTCTTGTAATTTGTTTCATATTCATTTTGGCTATTGTTGTATATCATATTGAAAAGCCCTATCAAACTGATCTAGACCAACCAATTTGGATTTTTGTTATTCTGTCCCACTTGGTTGATTTTAAGCTGATCAGGATATTTGCCTGGCACTGTCTCGGGCATTCTGAATGGGCTTATCTTACATTTAATTACCATACTGCCTTTATTGAAGCAAAAATTCATCTGTTTTGGTGTGTAGTAGTGGCAGCGGTGGTAGGGGAGGGGTGTGTGTTTCTGTCTGTGCGCATAAAAGAGCGAGAAAAGGAGATGGAGAAATGGTATTTGGTTGTCTTCACTTTCTGTCACAGCCTCTTTGATATACTGTACAGGTGTATTTTCATGGAAACAGTACGTTGGTGGAGGTCCCATAAAAGGCAATAAACCTTGACAGGCTATTGGAGATTCACCCCTGAGCGCTACGATGACAACCTCTCAGACACATACATTTAATATTCCATTGATTGATTGATTTTATGGGACATGGTTAACATTATCATCAATAGTGCCTTCGGGAGCAACTTAGAATAGTACTTGTCATTGATTATACATGGAAAGGTACCTGATAAACACAAGTATGAAGGGGATTTTTTTTTAATGTCGTGTGATGTTGGTGTGTGTATATGTGTAAGACGGTGTGTATCCATAAGGAGATGCATTTCACATAGAACTGCAGTGCAAATGGATGCACGCCATCCACACTACTGGAGGTTTGAGCTGTATTAGCCTGACTGTTTGACCCCAGCGCGGTAGTCAACGTGTCTATCTTACTTTCCTCCGGGTTCACTGACAGTCAGAAAAGGATGATAATGGTCGCCCTTGGACACTCTGCACCACAGGGCAGGGCTGTGATGGGCTGCAGCTCAGGCACATATTAATATTAATACGTATAAAAGCCGTCTGGCTGGCGAAGAATCATCAGCACGCACGCACACACACACACACACAGACAAATTCAGCATGATTGTGGACACACACATATACACCAAAACAAGTAAAAGGCCCATTATGAATGCTTAGCGTTTGCAGGATGGACCGTTTCCCGAGGTCAGTTTGAAACATTTGCCAGCAGGAAACCTACACAGAGTGCCGCTTGTTCACACCGTTTGGGGAAAACACACATTATGTAAATGATTCTTCTTTTGGAACAGAACACACACAACTAGAAGCAGTGTGCTAATGGCGATCGTGTCAGCCAATGCTAATGGTTGTTGTGCATGTTTGCTTATGTGTGTGCAGCCCTGCTCATGTAAGGATATCATAGTGTATTCTTGTACATGTCTGTGCATGTGGTAGCATGATTTTCATCTTTTTTACAGATACATGAATGCAAGAGAGAGAATAAAATACTTCAAGTGGCAAATCAGGAACAACTTTTTTATGCTTTTACCCTGGTAACAACTGTGGCGAGAGCAGTTTTGGGTTGCCAATCCATACGTACATCCCTCAACTCAAAAATGTAACTGACAAGCTTTTGGAGGTCAAGGGTCACGGACACTGCATGAAACACATTTTTGGTTTTGTAAATGTCATATCTCTGAAATACATTGATAGAATTTCTTCAGATTTGATACAAAAAGGGAGAGAAGAGGAGTGTTGTAAAGAGGATGACCGCACAATCAGCCATGACGCAACACCCTTAAGACGACTGTCAAGTGGAAATATTCATAACTTAATAAATTATTCTCCAATTGTGGCTACAAGCGTGCGACTATTTTAAGACTCAAATTGTTAAGAGTGATACTGAATAAATATCTTGATATCAGAAATTACCACTAGCGGGCGGTGTGGCAGTAGCGGCTGGTGAACAGGAGAAGAGAAGAAAGAGTAGAGGAGATAGAGAAAAAATACCGCTTGAGTTGAGGGCTGTTTTGTCTTGAAAGTGTAGAACGAAGAATGCGTTGAAGTGATTTAGTCACACACACACACAAACACACACACACGGCTTTCAAATTTCACACAAATGCTCTCTTAGACTCAAATAGGTTCAAGGTCAAGGTCACTGTAACTGCAGATAAAATGTTTATGGTCAAATTCAAGAATTCACATGCCAACTAGAAAACACTCTGAAAGCACATATTGCCGCATAAGAGGCTAACATCGACAATTTGACCCGGATCACCTCCAAAATTAGTCACTTATTCCTTGTGATATTACCAAGCTTTCCCCCATAAATCAACAAAGTTTACATATTTTCAATTTTTTTTAAAAAGACAAGCAAATTTCAACAGGCACGACTTTAGTCAGGGACGAGGGAGGGTGACGCCAATGTCACTCCTGACTCTAAACCAACAGAAGGTGGTGTAAGTAATAAAATTCGATTTGCATATTTATACATTGGTCGTCAGTTTGAAAACCAACAACATCTACAAACACTCTAATGTAATGGTGCAGAGACACAGATCATTCAGCGTCAATCGAATGAAAGGTTTTAAAATATGTGGATTATACCCGCTCTATGTTTGGGTAGAGGCCATGACGTTCAAACACAAGGGCAACTAGGAAATAAAACTGATTTGATTCAGAAATGTAGTTACTGGTGGGTGTCTTAGTCGTGGACATGTACAGTGAACTGAAAAGCAGATTTCAATGTCAACAAGCAAATCTAGGTTCTTGTTTTCCTCTGTGTTACAGACCCAGGAGATGTAACCGCTGAAAAGGAAAATTAAATAGCATTCTTCACGGTGACAGTCAGAGCTAAGTGTGCAAGGGCATAATGTTCATCATATGTCATTGAACTGCATGCTTGAACTTTATTAAATCACTTTTAAACCCATAGTCAAGTGAAAATGAATACATGTCTGACTTCACCAAAGTGTTGTAGGGCCTCATAATGTCACAAAAGGGATTAGCAAAACATGGACGCCCTCAAGATTAGCTTCAATAAAAGACTTCAGATTTGAGGTCATTGAATTTGGTCCCCAGCTGCATGTTCTTGTGACCCAAAAGGATGAACACCATCTCAATACCTATTTGGCAACACAATAAAGCCTCACTGGAGTAAAGCCCACCTAAGAGCACTTTTTATTGGAGAAAATTAAACCAAGATTCCCTGTGGATTCCTCCATTAGGATACTTGACATCGGCACTCTGGCTAAAAAAAAGATGCATCAAGACCTGTGATTACTCTCAGAAGATTACGCCCCATGACAGTACCGTTGAATAAAAAAGTAAGAAAAGGATGTGAAGGGAGATAAAGATGAGATTTTTTTTAGCTTCTAAACTGATTTAAAAAGAAATAAGACAAAGAAATAAAATTGCTACTTTGAGTTACTAAAAAAAACTCTTCAGCATGGGGATGACTTGGGACTAATCATATTTCAACATCAGTCTGACTTGCCCCAACAATGTGACAGCAGGTGACAAATAGCCAGGCTCATGATTGAAATCTGACAAAATAACACTGTGTTTTATAATAGCGTCCCCAAGCAGAAATATGGCAGCCGCAAACCAAACAGTGCTTCATCACCTCCATGCCAGTCCCAGTGGTTCTCCATTAAGGGCCAGATCATTGTGTTTTGCCTCCCCCATCCCATCTGACCGCCGAAGTGACAGCTCCGGCTTGCTGCTGTGACATTGAAAAATATTTGTACTGACAAGGCCACAAATCACCTGCGACAAGTTTTAAAACTCAATATTCACTCAATGTGCATCTGCTATATTCTTGTTAAAAGTGTAATGCAGTAGTCTCTCCCCTTCGCGTTCTTTTATTATTACGGTATTGACAGCGACTATAATAAAGTTGTGCTGTTTTGATGCCAGGGAGGGAAGCGCGTGGGGGGATGGAGAGATTGAAGCGAAGGGTGTGTGAGAGACCAAGAGAATAGCTGAGATTGTGGAATGTTCGCATGAGGCTGTAACAAAAATGTTCCATTTTCACAGAACTTCGTCTGGTAGTTTGATGTTCTACCTGTAGCTTTGTAATAAACACACCAAGCCTCCAGCGTACACACTTGTGCAAACTTTTCAAGCATCAAATGCAATATATCACCTAATATTCACACCTAAATCATTCTTTAACCCTATTTGCATCACTGCAGTCTTTCACTTTGCATATTCATTGGAGTGTAATCAGTACAGCCTCTAGACCTCTTCTATACTAGTGCTATCGAGCCAATGGTTGCTCTAATATCCCCTTAGTTTGAAGCCTTGTCGACCATGTAGGCCCTAATGTGTGCCCAGTGCGCACGAGTAAGTGTGCTTTAGGCTCATTGTTAACATAAGGCCAAATCTGTAATATAGCACGGACAATTAAGTGCACAATTTTTGTATAAATGCAAAATCCCTCACTGTGAATTATTTAATTCCCTCTCTACAGTTCATTTAATAGAGCCCTTTTGGCGGGCGGTTTGAGTCACAGAAAACTAATTTGATTCTGCTCCTTGATTTAATTAGATTTTATGATGTATGGTATTGCTAATTCGGTGGCTCACCATGCGTTGTCTGCGCCTGTCCCTTGCACTGGCGGTGAGCTGTCAGAGCCCCATTTTTAACAGTATTGAAAAATTCAAGCTTTATTATTGCCCCCTCACTCATTTTCTCCCATCAGGGGGAAAGTAATGAGCTTTTAGTCTCTCCTCTTCTGTCGTCCCTCTTACTCTCTCTCTCATATCCTTTTTTCTTCTATCTTCATTTCTCTATGGCTTTTTTCCCCTTTTTTTCTCTCCTCCTCTCTTTGAAAACAATAAGGGTGGATAAAATGTTAGGGAGACCACAGGGAAAGAACTGTAAGAGCAGGGAGGCAGAAAGTAGAAATGATGGCACAGACGAGCGCGGTACAATAGGGGAACAAAGAATGAAATGAACAGAGAATGAAATGAACAAATAAGATAGCAGGATAGGGGAAGGATGATCGAGTAAAAGAGTGAGAGAAGAGAATAAATGTGTCAGAGAGAAGTGGAAAATGAACACAGCGGTGATGGTGAATATGAGAGATAAGTAGCATTTAGAGAGGGGACAGGAGAGAGGGAAAGGGAAAAAAAGGAAAATGAAGGAGATCAAGGAAGTAAGATGGAGAGAAAGACAGAGTGGAGTGGGGGCAATGGAGATTGTGCCTTACGCTTACAGCGCTCCAGGCTTGCTGTTCCAGCATTAGCGCACTGATTCATGAGTTAAGTTTCCCCAACTGCCCACGGCTATTAGCTTTCAGTTCCTTCGGCTGTCATTTAGACTCCAAAGAGTCTTTTGGTTAATGCACTGTTTTAATGAGAGTGCCCCACTCGCTAATATATTTGACTGTATGAAAGGTCACAACAGGAAGCTAAACAGATTGAGAAAAAGGGAGAACAATGGCAGCGGCGCTGTCAAGATGTAAGACAGGTTTTCCAGCAAACAGATTGTAGTGGGGGCGTAAGGGGTGGGCGGTGGGGTTAGCGTTAACCCATGAGGCAGCAGGCTACAGTGTCGCTACTCCACGCTTCATACCCCTTTTTACCCAGCATCCAACTGTGTGTAATAGGGCTCGGAACTGATGGGTTACTGCTCCCTCTAGTTACGCCACATCCATCACCAGCTTTAACCAGAGAGAGAAAGAAAAGTTCGGGAAAGAGATGGAAAGAGACAGGCAATGGAATGGGCAGACACCGAGAGGAGGCACATGTTTCATTACCCATATAATCACCAGTCTGATTGCCACACAAGCAATATAAGAGTGTCTCACAGCAGCTCCAGGAAAATTTATAGCTGCCTGACTATTAGATTCCCACCAACCCGTTAAATATCCCCGGAATGCTGAGCTGATATTGGAGCTTTTTGAGCAAAGATTTAAGAAAAGTTTGCAGAATTCTGAGCACCTTTTTCCTTCTCTTGTAGTCACATCTTCAAGATGCTTCACCCTTTATTTCTCAAACATAATTCTGCAATAAGCAGCATCGTTATCAAACACTTTGACAACTCTGCATAAACAAACAGGGGTCCGGTCCGTCATGGGACACCCGTAAGCGACTGTCTCCAAATAGTCACGTCTAGTTTTGGGCCCCAAACCCGATAATCTAACAGTAATCCATTCAAAACGAATCAAACATTTACAAAGGTGCCATGATGGGGAGAGAGCTCTATTAATCAGCATCCTCCATCACCAACATGCAGGCCAAACTCATTACGCTTGCGGCGTCTCAATCTACCTATGCAAATGAGACGGTAGCACGCAGGGCGAGAGGGGAACTGACAACCAGACTTGTGTACAGAAATCATAAACAAATATTCATCCATTATGTTTGGAGCTGCATGGATCGGGGAGCGCCTGGCAGTGAGGCTGCATACAAACTCTTCTTCTGCTGGACTATTTTTCACTGAGCAGGAAGTGACAGCGTTGTCAAGGTGAATTAGCAGCATATGTCAAGCTTTTGTTATAAATCCTGGCCTACTGTAACCCTCATTTCCCCCCGTCTACAATGTATGTACACAGTTGATGATATATCAACACCGCTCTTTGATTAATAATTCAGCTCGGGTGATTCCACAGGGGGAGCTGCGGTGAGACGTGGGACAGGCCTTGTAGAGAGGGGTTGAGGGGTTTTTGGGGGTGAAGAGTGGCCTCCTTACTCAGTAATCCCCTCTCAGAGCCTGTAGGCCCTGGACCTTTCCCCCCCATTACCCAAACCATTTGTTTATCGTGCAGTAATTACAAAGCTTCAAGCCTAAAGGCAAACAGGCGGAAAGGTGCTGTAATGATGTGGACATTTATAACAATATATCATAACAGCAGTGGAATCAAACAATGAATTTATGTCAGAGGATATCAATACCAACAAACAGCAATACGACCAGGTGGTGTATGACTTCCAAGTCAGTCAAGGCTTGTCGGAAATAGCAATACACACTTCTTTGTTAAGCTATATTTTGATTTTTAGTATGATAAGGGGGTAATATGTTATGTTTTACTTTGCAATTTTGTTTGTGCCACAAGGTTAAAAGGCAGAATCTGTTCAGAGACACAAAAAAAAGAAGAAGAAGAAGAGGAAATTTTTCTCATTTTCAGCACTACAGAAGCCATTTAATGCTCCCTGTGTAAGAGTGGCAATCCCTATTACCGCTGGATAAAGTGTACCCTTTTTTATTTGAAATGAAAATGTCAGTAATTTCTTTTGAGATTGATGACTCCTTACATGCGGGCCCAATAAATGAAAAATTGATGAGGCTCAGTTCTCTCTTTTAATATTTAAGGCAATATTAAAGTCTCTCAAGTCTCTTACATCTCATGGAAATAGTTTTATTTAAAAGGAATAAGACCATTGGGCATTGTTTACTGAACACCTCATGCATGTTTTATAAAGCCGGTGACTCTTGGAGGAATTCAAAGGCCCTTGAAATCATTACTGTTTTGCAGTAAGTATAAAACAACTTAAGAGGAAGTCAAATGGCGTTAGCATTGTTGTGTAGCTGGCTCCCTTGTTGTTGGATGTGGGCTGCTTGGATGAGGGTGCCAGCCGCGGATAGCGTCTGTGCCAGAAAGGGCGGAGGGAGTTGCACAATAAATGGCTGAGATTTTATTTCTTCTATTGGGTCGTAATGTGTGCTCTGCAAGGAAATTGATGTTTAACGTGGCTGAGCGGACGAGCGGGATGAATTGCCATTTAAAACAAAGACCCGTGGGTTGAAAGCGAGGGAGGGGATGTTAGAAGTAGGACAAGGAGAGGAAGCTACTCGGATTGTTCTGATAGTTTAAAACAAGCCAGAGGCAAGGAGAGTCCCATGCAAAAGCAGAAAATGATACCCAGCTTTTGCCGGCTAAATTGTCTCGGTTCAAATAGTTCATAAAATGGGTTGAAACAGGGAGCTCATTGGTATGAAAATACACAATGGACTGAATCAAGCAAAGGAGTTCCTAGCTCAGAACAAAGCCTGACCTACGATGGCTTTTACACACGTAGAAAGTCAAATAACGCTGAATAACGCTTTGGCCTCCAGTTGAATTACTGACCTCAAAATATCTTCAAGACAGATGGAGGGAATGTTAAAGAAACACAACCAAGCCAGGTCAATTTATACAATTATACTGTCACTGTAGCTGTTACTGCTATATATTTGTTGCCTGGTGAAGACTGAAGTTGTGAAGCGATCTCTGAAAGCATGGTTGTGCTCCTCCGCTGCCTTGCGGTCGCACTGCTTTCCACCAAAGCACATTCACGTTATCGCAGAGGCACACAAGCCTGATATCTACTTGGAATCCTGCAGGTCTGATTTGATTATTTCATCACAGGGCTGGGATATGATGGTACACTGTACACACACGGTACCGACACGGGACACTTAACTGTTAGCTATGTCGCTGACGCACCAATCACATAAATATATTCTCATGCTCTCTACACTCTGCGACATTGCTCGGTGAAACCTTATATCTGGACAGTTCACCTCTCATTCTATGGGAGTTGGCTTGCTCACTGTATGTATGGCTGAAATACAACTACCTCCTGTTCGTGTTCGTTACATGCCCATGTAAGTGCTCTGTTCTTTAAACCAGCGGGGGGCCAGGGAACACAGGGAACCTTTTGAGGAAACTGGTTTTGTTTTGAGATCAAAGATCAAGAAACTATCTTGCTAGGCTACATCAGTTCATTGGTTGAAGTTATATAGACAAGTGATTCATCCAAGTATTTTTTCAAAGTCCCTTTCCAAAGAAATTTCAGCTAGTTCTGGTAAACCATTTGACTCATCAAGTTTACCACGGAATGATGTCACTGGCATTTCAGGTATTTCTATGAAATTGAATTTAATATTGTCAATAGAACTTTCTAGCTGCCTGCATACATGCACAAACACAGACAGCATCCTCACACACGTATACACACAGACGGAGTCAGAAAGCTGCCTATAGTGGAAAAGCTCCCTATACCAGCAGAACGCATTCAACAGCTCCAAGTTGAGGAGCCCATTACATTGTAGTGGTGGTTAACAGGGATATTCGAACTGAGAACCAAGATACTCCAGCTCCCATTTAGACAAATTAAATCAAGTCCCATAATGCTTTATGTATCTGTTGCCTGGGTTACACATCCTAGCACACCAGGCCCCTTGATGGAGGGCAGAATGAAGCCTTTTATATCAGATGCTTCGACAACAGGGGGTGACTACTACCTGCCAACTATTATCAAAGGCACTGGTTTCATAGCCCTGCCATATTTTTTGATTGATCTAAATTACACGTCAGTGAGTGCTGCAGTAACATGATCTATAAAGAGATAGCGACTACTTGTACATTATTAAACTCCCTGAGCGACTGCTCTGCTTTTGGATTGCTGTAATTATCTGTGCTGGAGGCACAACAAGTGGCCCAAACACAGCTGTTAGCCTGCCTGCACACCCGAAAACTAGTTGGCATTAATTGTTTCTGAACAGAAGCTGCATTTGGCAGAGGTTATCATTAAGAGGAGGGGTGCGTGGCTTTGTGTCTGCATCTAAAATTAAGGTGTGCTTACGGGTTTTGACTTTTGCATTTTTCACTCTTATTTAAAGAGTAGAAAAATGGAGGATTGATCCGATCGGATGAAAAGAATTTTGGGGGAAATATTGGTTGTACCAGTGTGACTCCAAGGTGAAACTTTGCTAGGGGGAGCACAGGATGTGCAGCTCAACTGATATTCCTCTTTACATCTTCTCTCCAATATCCCATGAACAGAAATTAATCAGCCATCGGTGCTTTATATCTTTTAAAAGCAGAACTTCCAGTAAATCCTCCTGGCTTTAACAGTAACTGCCTGTGGCCTTCTGACATCCCATATATCCCATCCTGTAGGTGGGAGAGAGAGAAAGATAGCAAGAGGAGAGAGAGACAGAGAGAGAGAGTCAAGCAGAGAGGAAGGCATTCTGGGATGCCTGAGGGACCTTTGTGAGACTCTGGTGTGGGTCATGTGACTAAGGGTGTCGGACACTGTGGCTCCAGTCAGAGTTTGCGGCCAAGTGCTGGTGTTGTGGTGACAGAGACGGTAAAGAGGACATATCAGTTTTACTGTAGCGCCTTTCTTTGCATCCGTATTGTGAGTGCTTGCTGTGCATTACACTTCAACTATAGCTTAAAATATGAATGAAAAAGTGAAATCTTATTGGTAAACCTGCAGGTAATAATAGTTCTATTAGGATCCCGGAAATCACACAGTCCTCTTGGTCTATCATTGTTCTGTGGCAGTTTTATGTAAAAGCAGAACATGCATGTAAACAGATTTTTAGCCAAGGAAATCCATATACACGCCAATATAATGTGTTTGTCTTGGTTTACATCATCACACACCATCAATGTCTTTTGCTCGCAAGTCTTATTTCATGTTTTGCCTTTTACGAGGACTGCTCGGGAGTGGAACAGCAGATGCAGACATTGAATTCATACAAGGCAGACATAATATCAGGCAATATAGAAGCAGACAGAGAGGCTATTGAAATGCAAATAGGCCGCTGGGGCTGCAGCAGCAAGGAAAAGAAATTGGCCAGGATGACAATGCAAGTAAACCACTCCAGTTTGTCAAGAAGGCCACGCTTTGTCACAAAACTGGGAATGGATTTCAGTACAAGTGCTGCTACACCGCTAAAAAGAATAATAATCAAAAAGTAGGAGGAAAGGAGAAATAAATAGTTGCCTGTTACACAACTCACATGTTAAGATTGAGGAATGCCTGTTAAGTTAGCATTTTTGGCTGATTTCAGTGTGTTTTCCCTCTCTTGGTAGTGGACCATGAATGTGAGTGATGCAGAGAGGGACGCAGTGTTGACGATGCACACTTCCTTCATGCTTCATTCTTCACAAGAGTAGCCTTTCAGTGCATGGTGTGTTTTGTTAGTCAGGTTGGCATGCGCCGTCAGGAGGAGGGACACAGAACTGGGAGGCCTCACCGGACCCTCAGCCATAATAAATTACCTACAAGTGCTGCAGAACAATAACACAAAAAAGTGTGAGCCATCCATTTCGCCACCATTTACAAGAAATCAATATCAATACTTAATGCAATGCGGATGAAAAATGAGCAGAGATACAGGGGCATAATACAAGCTCAAATGAAAGACCTTGGAGTGCTGCTTCCCAAGGGTTTGGGGGATGAGGAGGGAGTCGAGATGTGGAGAGAAAAAGAAAAAAAAAGAGCTGCAAGAAAGATTGCATTATGCCTTTTGTTTTTGTCTCTAATCTATTTTTATACTTTAAGTTCCATAATAATCTCTTTTCCAAGCTTGGTTGTTTAATTGTTAATCAATGTGCACTTTTGGCCGCCAACAACCGAGCGCAGAACATGCACAAACATCTATTTAAAATGTTGCATCCTCAGAAAAGAAAAAGACAAAAATAAACACTGATGGTTTTTGGGTTTTTTTTTGTTTTGTTTTAACACAGCAGGCATGTGGACTATCCAGGACATTTCCATAGCAGTCAGAAAAGATCTCTTTACCATGTCACAAATGAATCATCGGTTAAAGATAAACATGATCTATATTTGTCCTCGGGGCTTGCTGCATGATGTCAGCCTTAACGTCCCATTTCATTGTACCGCTTGGTGATGTATTGCAGATCTTTACGCGCTGTGAAAAACTCTGCAGCCAGGATTATAGCTTGTCATATTAAAGATTACATATAAATAGATCAAAAGCAAGAGCCATGAAGTCTTTTCAGTGATGACAGACATCCCTATGAAGATGTGTTTGGATTTTTTTTTATTCTTACAAAGAATGTTGTATAATACATGCACAGAGCATGTGTCTCTGGCTGACTTCTCACTGCCAGGTGCTTATCAGACCTGAAATGGGTTGTCATTTGCAGTGAAAAGCCTTTTAAAATGAGTGTTGAAGCTCAGTGTGTCTTGTGGTTCAACTTCTCTGGGTCCCTGGAGGCTTTGCTTGCAGTTTAGACAAAGTTTATACCCTTTTGTCATTCCGTGTCCCCCGCACCTCTTCCCCCTTTTGTCCCTGATGGCATATGCACTATTCAGAATATGAACCACAAGTGTGTGGGTGATATGGTCTCGCCTACACAGCTCTGAAATGACATTTTTGCTTTGGAAATGCATGCTTTTTTGTGTTTGAATGTGTGGTACATTTTATGCAGGTTAACCAAGGGGGGGGGGGGGGAGACAGATATGACATTGTAAAATGGGAAAGTATTATCTCTTTACTGTTTCTGTTCGTTTCCATCCATTGCCTGCTCTCTCTATTGTATTTGCCACCAGTAGATGGCACTGCAGCCAAGTTGTCAAACACACAGCTGCTCGTTTCACCTGCCTGCTCCTGCTGCCAAAGAAAAAAAGTGCAAATGTATTTGTTTCACCCATGGCTCTGAGGGCTTTTTCAGCCATTGTGTTCAGATGCCAGATGCAGTGTGTGTGACACAGAGAGAGAATATCAATAACCAATATGTTCACAGGCCAGTGGCCGGCGGTTCCAAGTCCTCTAAGCACACAGTGGCGATTCCCCTTTTAAAGTCTGTCGCTATTCAAATTACACTCTTGTTGCCTTGAAAACACAAATGAGCACGGCTATGGTGATAAGCAACCAAAATGGAGCAGTTCTGTTGTCTCTTCCTCTTTGTATTCCAGTTACTCAGATAACAAACCATCAAAAGCACTGCATATATACTTTACCATTACGTCTGCCTACCTCTGACTTATCGCAAGGCGAATAACATCAATTAGTCTTTGGAGGATAGAGAATTTTGGTGTATTGTTAAAGGTCTGGTGTCGAGTTCTGAACGGAGCCATTGTCCCTTCTGGAGTTTGAGTCCTTTACACTGCACAAGTGTTTATTGAACCCCGTAGAAAGCACAGGGACAAAGGGACCTGATATTCTTTACTCACATGCTGCATAGTTTGTATCATAATTTCCCTATAAATTGTTACAATCTACACTGGGGGGGGGGGGGTTGTTGGCAGCTATTCAGTAGCCTATAGCTTTCCCATTTGAAATGTAGCATCCACCTGGGTTCTCTTGAATATTAACGAAGCTGCAGCTTTGTGGGTATTTCGTTTGCGCATTACAGAGGTTCGGTGGAGTTGTGACGGAGGAATGAGAAGGTTTGTGATTTGACATGACATGCGTTGCCTATTGTAGTGATGCAGAGCTGCAGGCTAAGAACAGGAGAGAGAGAGAGAGAGAGAGAGAGAGAGAGAGAGCTCCAGGGGCCAAACTGTTGCTCATACAGAATTCATAATGAAATATGACGAGCATTTGCTTCAGCTGCAGTAATACAATACAACTGAAGCATTCCAAACAGAAAATTCCTTCTTGAGCAGAACAATAAGAATCTTAGAAAGACAATCAACAAAGTCTTCATTTGATCACAGAACTGGAGCATGCTTGGAATAAAACATGTCCGTACGTTGTTTTCCCAGACGGATACGTAAGTGATATTGCAGAGTAGAGTGTGACAAAGTTCACTCCCTTGTCCCTCCGCAGCCTCAGGCTGGATGAGCTCATGGCGGTGTGGAATCAAAGACAAGTGTTTGGATGAACTGATGGTGGACCTCAGTGTCACCACCTCAGTGCTAAAATCAGTAAAACATACAAACTCCCTATTGTTTTTTTTAATGGCGGTGACTCAGTTATATTTAGCATGTAAAAACCCTTTTGTCATCATCGTCACTCCAGTAGCAGGTATGTTTTTAAATCTTTTTTTTTTTCTACCTTTAGTTTATTTTTCTAATTTAATTTAATCCCTGATAAATCTATAGTTTGACACTTGGAAAGACATGTGAGAGTTTGGTAAGAAGCTGGATTGATTAGATTTAGAACCTTGTTGAAATTGTGAAATGACCATGACCTCCACATTATTTTATGGTAGCAGCATAATATCTGTTACTTTTTTTTTGCGTAAACACGATTATAAGAGAGCCAAGAGCAAGCCATCCTTTCATGGTGGTGATAATAATACACTGTGGGTGGCAATTAATGTGGCTTGTAGTGGAGAAAAGTTTATCCTGTCGCTTTTTATTGACAACCGTTTCTTACAATGATATTCACGGGTTAAAAAAAGAGTCAACACGGTTAAATTCTGTCTTTTTTTTGGCATAAAAGGTAAATTTTTGATTTGTATTGAAGTTGGGACAGGCAGTGCCGTAAAGTTCATTTTACAACTTTGCAAATTGATTCATGTTGAGCTGCCGTGTCAGAAACAGGTCTTAAACACCAGTCTCTTGCCTTCCATGTGAAATTGGAAAAAAAAACAAAGAATTCATGTGCTGTTTCATGAGAGGTGCTATTTCGCTTAGCTTAGCATGAATACTACAAAAAAAAAGAGAAACGTCTATCCTTGGAATAACTTCAGGTGGGTACAGGCTAATGAAGGGAGCATCTTAGCCAACTCCTTCAATCTTTACTCATTAGCTTCTTCTTTTTTCAGAATTCATAACTCAAGACAGTTTATAAAAGCTCCGCACTCAAAGTCTATTTGTTTGTGTTACAATTTGCGACTAGGTGTTAAGGTTCAGTGTGTTTGCTCAGTCTGAAGTGGTTGCTTCCATGTATCACAACTTAATTGCTCAAATGTTGCTTCTTGCTGAGTGATATTTATTTCACTGGTGCTGGAGGTCATCAAACTAAAAATTCTATGAGTGAAAAGGAGACATCTCACATCCTCCATTGAGACTTTTATGCTCCTTCTTTTCCTTAATATCCTAAACACTGCAGCTCCTTCTCTTCCTCACCTTTCCTGAGCTGTCCCTCTCTCCCTACCTCCCTCTCTGGCAATGAATTTTATTTATTTTATTTTTTTTAGATCATTTCCATTAACACTGGCATGCTGAGCTCTAATTAGTCACTCAGCGTTCTGGGCTGCCCGCCGCTCGTTTGGGTAAGCAATGTTGCCCGTTAGCAAGACGCTTGTTAACTGAATGCACTTAACTATATAAGAAGATAATTACATGTAAATGTTGCATCTAAAAGCAGCCATCCAGCCTCGCTCGCTGATTTAATAGGCACATGTTTAGGATCCCTGTTTTGTTTATTTTAGAGTGAGGTGATTAATTGCCTGCTCTGATGAATCTGCCGGCAATTGTTTCCATGGTGGCGCACACACGGCTGAACAAGGCTTATGAATGCATTCTGTTTGCCTTTTTATATAGATGTGGGATCATGTACTGAACCAGATCTGCAATTTGAACATGTCTTTTACTCACGATCTGTGATGACTGATGTATATTTTGTAACATGTTTATCATAATATAATATAATAATTTGCATCTGCTTACATCTTTCAACTTCTTTTAAAGGCAAAAAAAAATCAAGAAGAATGATACATTTATCAATATTCTATTGTTCAGAGCAAATGATGCAGCTAAGCTGAATTTCATTCAAGTTGCTGTCAAATTAAACATTATTTAGTGTGTTTTAAGAAGGTGGAGGGCAGGGTGGAGATAGGGGTCAGAGTTGGAGGGCTCCCCGGGGAGGTCTTGGGGGTCTCAGGGACATCAGTCGTCCATTATGAGCTAATCGTAAGGAGGGGGGTGTGAGAGACGTACGTGCATGTATGTATTGAGAGGGGGAGGAAGAGAGAATGAGTCGCCACATCTTGTGTGTATAATGCGCATGTGTGTCCATGCGGTAGCAGGTGTGTGTGTGTGTGTGTGTGTGTGTGTGTGTGTGTGTTTCTTAAAGCAACAGAAGGTGGGTTCCCCCAGGACGTTGATCTCCTCATGAACATATCACACACACCTCCAGCCTCCAGATGCTTGCAGTTCGATAGAGGCCACAAGAATGACATCCACCCGTACTCTCATAGGGCTCCTCACACAGCCCAGGGGACCTGCTGTGTTAAGAACATGATATAGTATTTACAAAAAAATATTTGTAAATGGAGGCCTTTTGGCTGTCCAAGATGGGCCCGTCCATGCTGTTGTTTCCCACCCAGACATCTTTTGCGAGTGAATGCCTGGAAATGCATACAGGGAGGGATAAATGTCAGAAGATGTATGCCCCAGACGCCTGGCTGCGACTGCTTCTGTCTCATCCAGCCAACCAACACGTCCTCTTTAAATCACTCAGCTACAGACAAGCTAAAAGCTCCTTCACTTACCGCCGCAGAAATGAAATCCTCAACAACTTTGATGTTGGAAAGTGCATCAAAAACAGTCAAATTTAATTTCACGAAACTCTTATTAAAAGGTCAGCGCAGCGGATGTGAGGCTGTGAGGTTTCCAGTAAAAAAAAAAGAAAAAAAAGTGCAACTTTTTTTTTCTTTTCCCAGAGCACTTTCAGATAACAAATTGATGTTTCGATTAGATGGGCTTTATTCCTGACCACTCAGGAAACAAATACACCACAAGAAACAAAATATTACAGGGAAAACGCAATTGATTTTTTTCTTTCATAAAATGAAGGGGAAAGGCCATAGCTATGATGCACTAAGGGCAGTAACAGATATGATCAAACGATATGTCCTGTTTGTGTTCATGTTGCAGGGGGAAGTTTAAAATGTCATAGCTGGTAAACTGGGAAAGCTTTTGCAACAGTCTGTGACGTTGATTGAGAAATTGATGTCGAGTTTTAAAGATTTTGAAACGCAACATCAGCCGCCTAGTGACTGAGAGGCTGTTTTTTTTTTTTTTAAGTTTACAGAAAAATAACACTTTATACCTGAGAGCACTTAATTATACTGCTTGTTTGCGATGTTCATTGGGAAGATACATGGATTGGTAGGCTGTAAGTAGAGGCTGCTGAGGGAGGATTGGGTGTATCGGAGACACTTGATCCATCCCCAGGCGCACTTTTAGAGCCTCTGAAATGAGATGCATCTTTGATTTGCTTGCCCTGTAAACAGACGGAGACACGAAGGAGCTCTGGTCTCAGCCTCACCGAAGATTCACTGGGCGACAAATGGACACGGTCACTTTTCAGACTTGTTTTTTTTTTTTTTTCATTTCATGGTAAATGCCGCCAAAGAGGATCGCTAATGAGATGGTGGTTTTGACAGTGTTGTATACTCCCAAACAATAAGCAGATCTTTCGCAATGCTCTGTTGTCTCTAATCACGACCAGTTTTTTTTTCCTTTTGAAAAGATGCGTGTTCAAACACCGCGACACCGTAGATTCTCGCCATTTGGGTTCCCTTGTCCCCCCGGGGCCTACTCTTGGCCTGTCAAAATGAGGGCCCCTACAGTCCCGTGAACCAGCTGACAGTCAACTGCTGGGGGGGCTGGACGGCGTTGGGGATGGACAGGCTGCGGTGGCTACCAGTGTTTGAGTCTGACTGGATTGTATGGCATATTTGGTGGAAAGACAAAACCTCTATGTGAAAATAGTGAGCTTTAGGTGGGGCGACAGGGAAGCATGTTGTAATCCAGAGAGGTTACAGGTCTGTTGTCAGAGTGCAGGATCTAATAACTCCCGAGGAGCCTTGAGCACACGGAACCGGTTCCACAGCATGAATGAGATGTCAGGTACAATACAGCTTTGTAAGTGCTGCTTCATAAAAACATTCTTTTTATAGTTTTAGCGAGCTCACAACTTTGACCAGTCCATGAATTATTCACTCTACAAACCCCAGCGTGTGAGTGCAATTAATTCAGGTTGATTAGTGCAAGTGTGTGGGTGGAGGTTTCTATATACATTTAGTTATTGACCACACAAACATAAAGTAAGTCGACATACTAAGAATTAATAGGAATAAAATAAGTAGTTTAAAAAGATTAATATTAGTGTTAATTCATAATAAAAAAGAAGGCTAACTGGGGCAATTAATATTAATTAACATAATTAATATTTTTTAATGAATGAACTATATTTAATAGCACCTCTTTAGTAAAAAATAGCAGGCACACATGGACTACGAGTTATAACTTCCTGAATTTGGAGATAAAAGATTGTTTGCTATTTATTTTAGCTTCTTTTGCATGAGCGATATGGGAAGATGTACTCATTACAACAAAAATTAACTACCGCATCAGCCTATTTCATCACTGTCTTCTATCAGCGTCCCATTTTAAGCGTTTAAAAACGTGATCACATTTATAAGTTGAATTAAAATATATAGAATTTGCAAAGAAAACACATAAAATCGCAAACTAATTTTGTTCATTTACTCAAGAAATTAAGTCTTTTCACAGCAGCATAGCTAAATGTTTTAATGTGTGTGTGTGTGTTTGTATGCATGTCTTAACTTATCACATTAGTGCCAAGCTGCCACTTGTTTATCTAGACAGTGAATCATGACTTAATTGGTTGTAATGAGCTCAGTTGTTGTAATCAACTACTCCTGGCAACCAGTGGAGCAGCTTGAGTACATGGAAAATGTTTTGTTTGGAATTTTTTTTTCCTACAAATGGCTGCTGTGCATCACAAGTCTCATTGGTCCACATTATTCTCCTTTACACAATAAGATTTTTTCCAGGCGTTTGTCAGTCCCTCTCATCATCTTGGTTTGCTATGACCTTCCCTGTTGTCCCTGCTGAGAGTCAGTGATGAGTCAGGAAGGAGGATGGAGGGATGGTGAGTGTTGCTCCTCCTCCAGACTGTCTGCCTCCACTCTGTGAACATGAAGCGGTGCGGTCGGCTAATGTGGCCAGGGAGCGAGTGGCTGAGCTAAGATGTCATGTCTGTCTGTTGGCTAACAATTAAATGTGGCACCTCAAGCAGGTTCATTTGACTTTGAGGCTTTGGTTTTAACTCACCACCCAATCTTTCCCCCCACCAGATAGTTTTCCTCCTCTCCTGTGTTTTCACACACTTTTATCCTCAGATACCCTCAGCGTTTCCTCTATTTCTACCACCTAATAGACCTGTTTGTCTCGAAAGTAGCAAAGAAAGACTAGAGCTAAAACCCCAGAAAATGCGTTATGCACCAGACAGACAGCTACTCCAGGATGGAGACTGGCGATGCTACAGGGAAACACAACACCAACACAAACCCAGCACTTGAAATATCAACGCTCCAGCCTTCTAATTAAAGCCAAGACTAATGGGTCCTAATTGCATCGCTAAAATGTACCAGTTCTCTTCTCTCTAGTGTAACTTGACTACACTTCTTCCCATATGGATTAATGGGGCCCGGAGCTGCAAACTAAAAAGCAGTTAATTTATCGGAAGGTCCGTTAGGACGAATGAAAAGGAGGAAAGATGAGAAAAACAGCGGAGGAGGCCGGGGGGGGGGGGGGGGGGGACGACACACAAGTACATTATCAGCCGCTTATTATTGAAGATATATTTCATGTCTGTCTCCAGAGCTTTACATTTAGGTAAATCTTGTTCATTTTACTGAAAGCTGACATTCCTCACACTGGCCAGCTAGTGTTAGGAGGAAGAATGACAGCAGTTACATGAACTACTTATGCTTTTAATTCTTTAACAAGGCTGGTTACTTAGTGGAGAGATAGCATTTTAGACTTCTTTCCCCATCATCTGGAGATACTGCTACAATGCTGGCCTTTAAAATGCTCCTTTGTGTCGTATCTTTTGTTTATAAATGTGAAAGCAGAAGGGGAAGGCTGCTGGAGCCATTTTCTATGGTGCGAGAGACAAAATGTACTCAATAAGAGAACAATATGTGCCTAAATTACTCTTCTCCCCCAGGTGGAAAAGCTTAGAGCACCAATCTGCTTGTCTCTCTCTCTCTCTCTCTCTGTCTCTCTCTCTCTGTCTCTCTCGCTCTCTACACCATCTTGATCTTTCTTTGTTGTTGATTAATGCTTTTTATCAAATCTAGCTATTAATTCATTAGAGGCTGATATTCGTTTGGGGTAATTTCAGTGCACATTTCAGGCACTGAAGGCACAAGCAAGAAGCTTCTGGACGCTAATGTGCCTTCAGTTCTGATGTGATACCCATTAGAATGCGACAAATAGACTGGCGTATTGAGAGATGTGTTTTTACTATTAACACGTCAGTTGACTGAATAAAGAAAGGCGAAAGCACTCTACGCATGTGTCTTCTGCATTCACATGTCATTACTTCTGCCCAGAGAGTGGTCTTTGGATTTTAAATGTAATGTGCTTGCAGTTGTATAAGATATTTTTCGCTGGAAGCACCAGTGGTGCTTCCTGCAGCAGAGTTGAACGCCGTATAATCTGATAGTTTATTTCATCCTACACAGCAGCACTGTCAAGTCAGTCAAACCAAAAAAAAGAAAAAAAATGGTTTTGATGGAAAAAATAAGATTATGCCAGTTTCTGACTTGTTTTAGATATTTTTCAAGTTTTCTGACTGATTTCACAACATATATATGTAATATCGCTACTCGCATATTTCTATAGTGTGTGCACTCAAGGAGGAAAGAAGAAATTTTCAATGAATGTGACACCAGCTATCAAAGACTTTGCACATTTGCATTACAGAAATGATTTTTCGTATCAAAGTATCTTCCGTGAAACATTTACTGCACATTTATCTTGGAAAGTTTTTGACAATACGCTGGAGTGACTGAAAGCCACACACATGTAACTGGTAAAATTAAAGGCCTTTAATTCAAACGTGTAAAAGAGTTGAAGCCCTATTGAAGCCCTGCTTCTAACAGCAAAGTGAAGGCTGCTAAATGATATAAATGATTCTTCAATGCAGAGGACTCTGTTAAAAGTAGTTAAATATTTGCTGAAATGTCACTGAAAGATCACATAAGTCCTCATATCTATTAAATATGCTTTGCTGGCAACAATTCTGAATTGCAAAGTTGATGGCATGTGAAATAGGAGAAGCTTAAATGTCAGATAATGTATATTTCTTCAACTATCATCTGGAACAAGACTTGTGTTTATCCTTGAATTGACTCCAGTTAATATTTCTGTTTCTCACAGCAGTTTGTAGACGTTTCTTGTCTTATCTGCAGTGGATCATGGACTCATAAATCTGTTTCTTCCAAGGTCTGGTGGCAATGACCATTTCTGGCAGTGGACTGAATGCAGATAGTTGTTTTGTTTTTTGTTTTTGTTTTATTTTTGATTGAGAGTTTTGCAACAGGTCGTGGCTAACACCCATCAGCTTCTAAACAAGAGATGTTTTGGGCTAATCAGATGCTAAGCTAGCTGCAGAGATAATCACAGCACTTGTTTGACATGTCATATCAGGCAAACACAGGAGTAACTGACGAAGTTAATTATAGTCCCATTCCATTTAGTCTGTCACATCTATTCCCCTGAGCTAGCATGCCCAATAACAGAGTCTCAGCTAGCAGGGAACCTGAGCTAACATTAGCTACAAGTTCTAAGCTAACCCGTGTCTTAAAGTCCTATTTAAAGAATGTTACATTTTTCAAAGTAATGATTTCATAAGGTTAAATGTTTAGTAAGACAAAACTTATTAACTACAACATTCCAGGGAAATTCCTGAATATTTGATTATAATCTACTGTCTCAATTAACACTTTATATTTAGATTTGGATAACATTCTTGGGACAAAATAAAAGCGTCTTGCTAAAAACATTCCTAGGATATTGCATATAAAATTCTTAGAACATTTTCACAACATTGGACAGGAGCATTTTTAATGTTATGAATTGTGTTTACCCTGTTATGATGTATCAAACTGCTTCTAGTCTTAAACATTATGATCTAGATTTGCCATACTAGTTCAATTTTGGTCACATGATCCTTATAAACCCCTATTTTAATAATTCACTTGTGGTGTGACTTCATGTTATTTACATTTCTTTACTGGACTTTTTTAATAAATATCGAACATATCAAGCACAAACGTCATGGTTTATATTGAGGAAATGAACACACACAAACAGTTCAGATACTACTTTCTGCACTTGTAATTGCAGTCAAAACATTAATTTTCACCTCTTGTTCTTATTGATCTATTTTTTCTTTTGCTAAATGAAATTCTTTAAATCAGATGTGACGTTAGCAACACAACGGCTGCAGAGAATCCTCAGCTGTGATTCTAGTCAATTGACAGTTTGACTCGGCCCTTCCGCCTGACTAAACCTTTTATCCGTAATTGTGCTCACAGTGGACTTTCAATCAGGCCAATTTTGCCTTTAGCAGTAGCTCAATCTGGCTAATTGGTTTCAGCATTTTTTTTAATTGTACGGTATTGATTACGCAAGGTCATCTCTGTTTCACAAATACGAGAGTGTGCTTTGCTTTTGTTTGGAAACTTGTGTGGCTCTTACCCATGCTGACTTATGAGAGACAAACAGTAGTTGTAGCCATTAGCCCCCAGACCAGCTGGGATGGGATATGCGGACACACACACACACACACACATCATCCCTAATGCTGTATGTGCTTAGAGCAATAGTCTCTTGGTTTTTTAATTAAACAGTCCAGTACAATGTACAACCTGGATGGGAGCTGCACTTTTAACTTCCATTTATTTCGGGCCAGTGGATGTTATAGGGAGACCAATAGCAAATAAAGGGAGAATCAATGGGGCTTCATTAAAAGCAGCAGGCAGTCTTTTGCCTGGACACGGCTTAATTACAGTTTCACCGGCATTTGCTTTAATTGGGGGAAATAAAGGGAGTGAAGTGGAGTGAATGGAGGATATTAGCATATCTATCAGTGGGAGAGGCCAAGAGGCCCTTTCCAACCTGCGGCTGTACATCTCACCTTCATGTAACCCTTCAGACAAACACACACACACGCACGCACGGACACACACACACAGAGACACACACACACAGACACACGCACACACACACACACACACACACACACACACACACACACACACACAAACTGTTTGAGTTTCTTAAACATTTTTCTTTGACATCTCACAGTAAATACACTCTGATGCCAAAAACCCATTTCCTGTTTACTGATGTCTGGAATCAGGTTTTGTCTAAAAAGAACATAGACAAACACTTTATTACCTCTACTTAGCAGATTTCCAAGCTCTTTATTTGTCCTTTGGTAGCATTACCCAAAAACAATTCCTCAAAACTTTGAGTGCTTTATTTGCATGTATAAAACTACATGATTCAGAAATTATATTTCATTGATATTTGCAAGGTAGGCTTTTCCATTGAGTGTCTGGATATGATGTCATCCAATCTAACCTCTAACCAGAGTGAGAGAAGGCCACAATTTTCCTTTTTTAAGTTGTTGTTTTTACATACACTTTAACTATCTCAGCAAGAACACTCACATTTTGATCCATGACCCTCAAAGTCACAGCGTAACATCAAAATGGCCCATAGACTTCATGGTTCGGGGAGACTTCTATTTTCAAGGGGTATCTAAAAGGAGTAACAAGCTGTCACTGCATGTTCAGCCCCGTCTTCAGGCTCCCACAATGAAAAAAAACAATGGATAGCAGGTATGATCTTTGAGTAATATACTGGAGTCTAAAATGTGCCAAATCTTTGTCAAATTTAAACTAAGCAGTGATCGCCACCAACTGCAGTTGGAGCCCCCAGTTGATTCTGATCAGCTGATCGGACTTCTCTAATTTCTATGGTGTTCGCCAAATACTTGAACCAAATGTTTGTCAACCTGCTTTCTCTCATGGTTTTTTAAACACATAGTTACCTCTGCTGAGGAGGTAATGTGATCCGAGCAAGGAAGCAATGTATTAGTTGGTGTTTGTCCATCTTTTCAGCAGGATTATAGAAAATCTATGAATCTGATCTGAAAAGCTTGAAATATTAGTGATGAATTCATATTAATATGAAGATATGACAGTTTCCAACAGTTAAACAAAAACAAAAAACAAGGTGGCACTATTAATTTTCTACTTTTAGAGTAAATACTGCTTAAATCAGCTAACAGTTATACAGTCTGTTTGCTGTGTAACTTGAATGGTAAGCAAAGTTCTTCTGGTTACCAGGGTATTTTATTTCTTCTACATATATTTCATTTGCCTATACTTTTTAAAAAAAATTGTTGATCAAAGACAAAGAAATTGATGGTCCACTTGGAAGATTACAATGATTGAAACGTTTTGATGTATTATGTATTGAGGTGACAGAAAATGACCCCTGAATTCATTAACACGCAAATGTTTAAAGTGAAGAGAATCCATTGGGGGTCTCGTCTGTGTGTGGATGTGATCCCTCTCCATCCCAGCTCTGCCTTTGACAATGACTGATCGCCAGCCGGGATCAAACCCTCCTCAGCGCTGCTTTGGTGACAGGTGAGCGGAGACAGTTTGAGTCCCATTCTCTCCCGCAGCAGTTAATAACAATTTGAAAAAGGGTTCAGGGTTAATAACACAATCATTACCTGGATGAGGACGGGAGACAGCTGTAAGCATGTATGCAGATGGACGGCCGTCATTAGTCCTTGTCAAATGAGCTGAATGGACGTGTTCTACGAGAGCACTTCAGGTTTTAGTCCTGAATGAGTAACAGCTGGGCGGGAACCAGCAGCTTGTTTGGAGATCATATGATAAAGGAAGTTATTTTTGTTCTCATCTCCACAGGTTCAAACAAAAATCGTTGTTTTGTTTTTTTATACATCTAGCAGTAAAAATTCAGGTGAAAATGGTTATGTACTGCCAGATGTGATTGAGTGAGCACACTGTGTGGTCCTTCATTATTGAAAAGATTGATTTGTAATTTGTAGTGTTCCCATCTGTCCTGGTTACACAAAATTATGGCTAAACCAGTTAGTAAACACTTTGCCCCATTGTCTGTTGTTTTGATAATCACCCATAATAGCATCCCGCATCAGTATGGTCTTTAAACCTGATTTAGGAGTTAATGGAATAAGAGGGAGAGGCAGTCAGTATATGCACTGGGCCTAATGTCATTAGAAATGTTTGCGGAGGCTAAATTAAATCAGTTGTAAATTGTGCTCTCAAGTCAGCCAGAAAAACCCAGCCTTGTTGAAGAGAGGAGGGGGCGGCGGGGATTCATATTTTAACCTTGCGTAGAAAATGCACTTAAACAGATTAATATAAAATAGAGACTGTGTGGATGGATAGGAATGGTAATTGCTGGTGCTTTAATGGTTTCGTGTTAGCCAAGTCCAACTGAAGGAAGAGCTGTTTAAAGTTGGAAACAGCGATTGAGGTCATACCTTTGCAAATCTGGTGATTAAGGCAGAGGGTGCATGTCAGAGTCACACGTCTAATGGGGCTTTGGCTGGAAACACGTGCTTGTTGAGGGGATTTCTGGGGGTCTGTGTGCAAAAAAAATGTGTTGGAGTTTGTGAACTTTGAGGAATATAGCGAGCATGTGTGCACGTGTGTGTGTGTACGTGTGTGTGCGCGTGTGTTGAAAGGCCCACTCGTGTGTGTGTGTGTGTGTGTGTGTGTACGTGTGTTTGCGCGCCGCATTCAGTTTCCTAATTGCCGTCAGTGCAGGCATACTGTTTGTCTCATTGAATCAGGTAGCTCATCACACAACAGAGCCCAGATAAAAATGATAGCCGTAAATAATCTGGGAATTCCCAAACGTGGATTAAATTAAGACTGTATTTCCCAAAATCTGACAAAAGTCTGGAAAAGACCCCATATCATGCAGTAAAATGTGGTTACATATATCATCCTTGATGATATTAATGATAAAGTGCTATGGATAATGATGCATCTTTCTGCTCACTCCTGTGTGACGTACCACCCTCATCGGTTACTCGAGCTGCTCAATACAGATTTACAAATTTTATACTTTGTGCACATACCTTAGATATTACCACCACACAGGCTTATTCATTCATGTGTGCAAGAACACATTTCCTCCCTTGAACTCTGCATTTCAAACCTTGCAAGAGTGGATTTACCCTTCTGGCCTGAGTTCACTTGTAACTCAGCACTGTTGGCTCCAGGTAAAACTGCGGCCCCATGCATGCTCATGTTCAGCCATTGTGTAAATTAACAAGGAAAAAGCTGTGCAGATTGAATGGCAAACATGCAGGTGATGACACATCCTCGGCATACATAAAGTATGTGTCATTACTCAATGCCAGTCTGTGATTTTACTCTTCAACTTTCTTTCGGTCTGTGCTACTTTGACAGAGATTTCTCATGACACACACAGATTTGTACAGGCAATCCAATCAGGAATAGAGTATTAAAAGACATTAAATCAGGGTGTGGAGAATGAAAATAACGTGAAAGCTATGCCAGAAACTCTATGCATGAGGGTTCAGTTTCAGGTCCCAACCTCTTATCGCCATATCTCCAGAGACCATTGTATTGTCCATTGCTACCATTGAAATTCAGAGAAGAAAGTGACACCGCCGTCAAAAATCCCCCTAATTTTGGATGTATCTTTCACTGACTGCAAAACAGCACTGATAATGTCTGGTTGTAAATACTGACAGAGATTTGACCAAAAACTGTAAAAAGGCAGTCTCTTGACAGAAATGTTGCTGCGTAAATTGACACCTGGACTTGGTTGTCAGCATGCCAAAGGTTGATGTCACTAAGTAGCACAGTGTGACAGAGACAGAGAATACAAGTGTTGAAAAAGCAGGACAGAAGCATGTGTAGAGTCACCTATGTTGTTCCCTTTGTGCTTCCCGCTGTAGGGCACATAGCTCACTGGGTCACAAGTGTGAGCTAAAACTCTTTTGTTCCATGTCTGTGCCCTGAGGGTCCCCATCTTTTGGCAGGGAAACATATCCGAATGTGCTTTTTTTTGTTAACACTTTATTTTACCTCCACATTGCCTGTGGCTGGGGTGCAACATGCTGAAGTAATCTTTGTAACTTTGTAAACTTAAAATATGCCACTGGTGATGTTGTCGTTTTCTTTTTTTGTAGTTTTTTGTTTTTGTTTTTGTCTTACCGTCTACAAATGTCAATGTGAGACAAGTATCTATGACCTGTTGCGCCAAAGCCTGGCATGGTCACCATTTCCAAAAACTACACAACACACAAAAAACAATTTTGGCAAAAGAAAACCATCTTGCATTTAGCCAAAACCAAATGTGAAACATTTACAATAATAAATAATCCTAGACCATAAATATTATACCATATACACTCATTCCCAATATTCTGTCATTTTGGGAAATCAGGGTTTGATAATTGTGGTTGACAAGGAATGATCTGAATTCCTAGATTTTAAGATCATTAAAGTACTATTTATAGTCAATAAGAACCAGTTAGTAATTACTGTTTCTAAATCATTTGTGGGCATCATTTTTTTAGAATTTCAAGAAATCCTAAATTCCATGGCATGAGCTGAAAGCGAAACCCTTATTTTAACACTTGGTTTACAACACTCACCTTCAGTCCCAAGCTTTTCACCCACAGACGCAGATCTGAGTGTTTCACTCTCATCAGGTGAAGAGCTCCAACAACATTAACTGTAACTCCATGAGTATCAGCCTTTGGTACAGTCCCAACTTCTTCACACCGCATTGACTCACTGTTGCCGGGTGAAGCTCTGTCGAGAGAGATCAAGATTGCAAATAGTCCCTTTGAAACATTGCTTTTTGTAAAAACATCAGATACACAGAAAGTTACTATTTTGACATTGGAATACAAATTTGTGAGTTAGTATTGAATGTGACAGCCATCACTGCTGAACAGATACATAACAGGTCAACCGGTTAGGGTTGGGTTAGGGTTATGGTTAGGGTTAGGGTTAGGGTTATGGTTAGGGTTAGGGTTAGGGTTAGGGTTATGGTTAAGGTTAGGGTTAGGGTTAGGGTTAGGGCAGCTGACTCTCTGTTCTGTACTTTCTGACTCTTGGAAAAAATGGTAAAATTATCTCCCAAACCTACTGTTTCCCTGACTGAACCAAGTTATGTTCTGCATGATGTTTTTTTGATAAGCCATATTTGCTCATTCACTAGTCCTCCACTGAAAGTACAGAAAATAAATTCATAGCTTTTTTAACATTGTGTTTGAACACACGTTTACTCTGCGTCTTTGGTTGATCATCCCCACAGAAACATTTTCTTTCAGTTTTTTCCACATGGTGTTTATTACTAACACACACCTAGTTCACCAACAACAGTTATGATTGACGCATGGGGGAAATTCACAGGTAAGAGTAGTCATCCATCTAGTGCATGTCCCTTGGAACCAACCCAGACAATGTTTAGGCACAAAGTCAACAACTCCTGTCCTTGCTTATCTAAAGAATGTAAACCTCTATAAGCAAGCGCTTCATCTGTGATTCTATTGTGAGTTGGCCGGTTGTCTCAAAGTGTCTGAATAATCTAATGTAATGCAACACCGACTTTGTCTTGATACCGAATACTTGGGTGAACGCAGGCGTCTCGACTGTTGGCCTGCGCTGTACGGAATCCACTGGCAGACAGGATGGCTAGACCACACCAAAACCTGCCAGTTACATTCTTTGCATGATTGGGAAGTATCTCTTTCCCCCCGTTGGGACCGACTTGAGAGGTCTGATCAAAAGACCCGTCATGCTGAGAAGTTTGGATGTTAGGCTGGAGAAAAAGGAGGAACAGCAAGACTGTTGGTTGTTGTGTTGTTGTGTGTTATTATTTCCATTTGTTGGGGTAAAGAGAGATGAATAGCGGGATAAATGGATGATGAGTGGGTGGTGGGGAGGAGGAAATTCCCTTGTCTTGATGGAATTGGATGGCGAGCACAGGAATGGATGAAGGGAGGGATGGGGGGCACCTGATGTAGAGGGTGCTGTCAAGCTCCAGACAGCGGGGTCTTTGTCTTCTCAATAATCACTTACCGTACCTCTTCTTTCCATTCCTTCTCTCCTCGCTGCTGCCATCCTGCCTTTACTTTTCCAATTCTTACTGCAACTCTGGCTCATTGGTCAACTGTCCTTACTTCACAAAAATGACACCAATTCAGAGTAAAAACTGAAAATAATCTTAAACTCTTTCTTTTTTGTGGAAAGTTGAGATTTGATTAGCTGTATTTAAATATATATATATATAATGAGATGAAACTAAGATCTAATTGCTTTGTATTTTTAAGACAATGGGCACATACAAGCCTGAGTCTAAATCTGTGCGTCATTTTAAATTAGTAATAAAAGAAATTGATTTGGCACTGAAGTCTAAGATGATACTGTACATCCCGTATCAGGTCATGCAATCCAGGTGAGTTCATAGCTGGAAGACTTGGTTACCTTATACTGGGCTTTTTCTGTTCCAGACATGCTCTGTAGCAGCAGACACAACACAACTAAATCTGTTCATTCACATTCGTCAAGAACGTGCGCAGAGAATCAAAGCCCTTTGATTGACAAGAGTATCAACTGTAATGTTGTATCTGTGTGGTTGTGTTTTATATCATTTTGACCAATTAAAGTCATTTAAAAAGTGATGTATATTATGTGTAATATCAAAGTGGTTTGGTTTTATCTATTCAGATAAGTTGCGGCACATGTGCAGACTTTCCAGGAATGCCAGTGTCTCCTGAGGTGGTCGGTCGACAGCTGTTGTTAAAATAATAAGACTCCCACTAATTTACAACCTACAAAAGCCGGGAGATAATTCATATCCCACAAGAGCCAGAGAGATGACACGTGCCTCTCCTTCATGAATGGGAATACTTGTATTTGACTGAGAAATGCTCCGGGGGGTTGTTTGCCAAATAATACATTATTTCTGAGACAACTTTTCCTCTCTGTAATGATGGTTGAGGTCATTGTTCTTATACAAGCATTCATTTTTATGTGAAGTATGTGTTTCTAATGTATTCTTTACTTTCCACGTGACGCTTTGAATACTAAGGTGCATTGTTTTTTGACATGGTGTATTATCGTATTCTGTCATGCAATATGATTACACTCTATCCTTTGTTACAGTACTGTCAGTCCCTTCATCTTTACTATAGTTCAATCTTTCTCTTAAATTCTCCAAACCCAATCAATTCAGCTCAAGCTTCTCCAAGCCAATCGTAAATCATAAAAAAAAAAAAGTCAGGGAAAACAGTGACAACAGCGACAGTAAATAAATGTTTGTTGTTTCTTTCCCTTCCCTGTTTCCCACCCTCTTTCTTTCTCTACTCTTTGTAATGGATGGGGTATTGTTGGTGCTGCCCTCTGGGCAGGGAGAGTTGTTTACTTGGGTGTAAAGTCCCCCATCAACCAATGGTCTCTGTAGGGGATGTTCCAGAAGTAGCCTAACCTCCCTATAGCTCCAAAAGCTAATAGCACGGAGCAGATGTGATTTATATCAACCTCTGCAAGAGCACCAACAGACGCACTTCTTCGTGCTTATGGTTTCTTTATCCAGCCGCATTCATCAGTAAAGATCACACGTAGAATTCACTCAAAACTAAGTGGAGGATGATATAATTTTTCTAGATAAATAGACACAAAATTTGGAATAGGAATTTGCACTGATCCTGGTGCAAAACTTTTTCAACAAGGGGGTAACAAATATCCAATATTTCTAACTTGTCTAAAAGGGATTTTTGGCCAGTGGCTGTTCAAACTTGAAACCCTAAAACAGCAGCTACCCCGTTAAACCTCAGTTTTAGACGTTTGCAGTCATTTCAAAATATTAACCCTTCAAAACTATTTTAAAGTCTGCGAATGCTATGCTTTGAGTTCAGATAGAACACTTTCTTCCAGTCAGTAGTTGGGAGTTTGTTTGGTTGTACCTTAAGATGTAATGCTTCCACTGATAACTCCACATTGGAAAACTTGAGCTAAGGACAAAGGTAATGAATCGCATATTGGAAAGTCTGGTGTTACGATACAGAGTAAATGCGACATTTGCAATTTGGACTCAAACAGCTTTCTCCCCTTCCAAAGACTGCTGATTGTTGGTCCCATCCAGAGCCCAACGTGCATTCCAGCATAGACTTTCTATCGATCATAATATAATCATAACCATCACAACTTACTGAATGAGTCTCAGTGTTTGTCGAGGTTGAAATAACAGGATTTGAAATAATGTCATTGCTAAGAAATGACTGTAAACCTTGGTGCCAGATTAAGCATCCCAAATACCCATGTAAAGTAAAGTTTTTTTTATGAGGATTTTCACATTATGAAGTGTAGCAGCTCTTCATAGCTTTGTGAATTTCTTCTATTATTTTCATCCAAGAAATCAACACAAATGATAGAGAAACACATTCAGTCTACATAGTTCATCAACTAGTCTTGAAAAGTACCTGCATATATTTTTTGTATACTCTTACACTCTTACACATATTTCATTGTCACCTGTCATGTAAACATTAGAACCTGAATAAGAAGAACAAATTAGCACATCATAAGCAGCTCTCATTGAGTTTGTGGTTATCTATTATGACTGTATGGCACTTGCTCCAACAAGCCTTTTCACTGGATGTCTGAGGTTGAGATTACGATGTCTCTTGTTTAGGGATGAAAAATGAGGAGTTCATGCATCTTGGCAGTAATAGTTTTCATATTAGTTCTTTTTTTGTGTGTGTGTGTGTGTGTGTGTGTGTGTGTGTGTGTGTGTGTGTGTGTGTGTGTGTATGTGTGAAAGAAAGATCTTGGGACCGACACTAATCCCTGTTCTGTCAGCTTGTGGTTGCCAAATGATAGTACATCATCTCCTCTCCCAGTGTGTGTGTGTGTGTGTGTGTGTGTGTGTGTGCATTCTTTTCCTTCTTTTTTTTTTTTGCCAGCAAATTTTGTCACTGTAACATAAGCTTTGCCAAAGAGAAACATGGTGGCAAGACTGAAAAATTCAATTTAACCACAACTGTTTACAGCTGTCAATATAGGGACCAACACCACAATAAATGCATTAAATTGCATCTGGCCTCATGTCACGGAAAATAAGGTGAGTGGACAGGCTGTGTAGGTGATGCTAGTTTTCACCATTATTACGTGGCTGTGTCTTAAGGGTTGTCTGGGCTGCTGTCCATTGGATTTAATCAGCCTCTATTACCTGCTACCCTTTTCACAGTTAAAATAATCACTCACAATTACTGACATAAAGGGAAGAGCTGACATGAGAGTCAGAGGCACAGGAATCACACACAAAGTAATTTCTCTCCACCTTGGTTGCTTATGTGGCTTTTGATGTTTCTGGGGTGTGGAGTAAAAGGATTAAGGGGTGTCTGGCATGCCCCCCCCTCCCCCCAAAAAAAGCATTCAGATTTCAGATGAGTGTACATATAAACCGCATAGTGCCATATAAATGCAGTATAAACTGTAAACTGCTCAGTTTACATAAAGTCTATAGAATACAAGACAAACTGAAGCAAATGCAGAGTACGCACCTCGAGCACAGACACCCACTGCTACCATTAACTAAAGAGGTCCGTGCAATTTATTATATGTTGCACATGAAAGAAAAAGTGAAAATAATTTAATAATTGACCACCTCTTCAATGAAGAAACTAGAACCATGAGAAAAGAGGCATTGTGATCTACTTTAATCCTCAGCACGCCTCAGAAAAATGAGAGACACCATTAAATGTACCTTTGAAATAAATGGGCCCCAATTAGTGAGATGGCTGGAACTCTCTAATGAAGCTTTTGTTAAGGCAGACAAACATGGTGGCTCAAAAAAAGGGTGGAGGGGGCCGCAGTTGAGGAGCAGGAGATAGATAGATAGATAGATAGATAGATAGATAGATAGATAGATAGATAGATAGATAGATAGATAGATAGATAGATAGATAAAATTATTTCATAATGGTCTTTTAAGTTCATTGCACATAAATGAGTGGAACTGTATAAGAATAGAAAACAGAAATGTTCCTATTTGGAAAGCGTGAATGATAGCATTCAAAGATTATGAGAGCAGTGAGTACAAATTATATAAATATATATATACAGTATATATATATATATATATATATATATATATATATATATATATATATATACACACACACATACACATACACATACACACACATACACAATATATAATATCAACATTAGTAGAAATCATTACCACAAGGGTTGCTCAGTTACATTAGCTGTTATGTGTTCGGGAAATAAGTCATGTTAAATGGGTTTAGGAGAGTTGTTTTGATAATGGTGTTTTGTCGAATCTCTCCTTTTTAATTACTGGGTCAGAGGGTAGCAGCTCAAACTCCCTCTCTTTCATCCCTCTTCACAACAGTGAGTGCTGCCGACCCTTCCCACAGCAATACAGAACACTCCGTACCTCCGGTGTAAAACATAGCCTCAATTACTTTTGTTGAGGCTTTTTTTTTTGTCATAAGTGCAATTTTATTTATAAAGAAATGTGATGATAGCCTGAAAAGCAAAAGTGGTGTGACTAACTGATTGTTTTAAGGATGATCGACTCGCCAACTAAAAGCCACTATTCACCACCATGACCTATATATGCAGACGACCTTCTTCTTTCCTTGCAAAAGTTCATGTCTTGTGCTTGATCGATCCAGGAGAGGAGCAGACTTTAGACCGGGAGCTGGGTAGGTGGTTTGGACAAAACAGCTTGTCAAAGGGTAAAGGTTAAGGCCATGAGTGTATGTCGAGGCCCAGACAGAGGTCAGGAGGTCTCAGTCAGGGTCAGAACCACATCTGACCTCAAGTCTGTGCTCACAGTTGCCTGTTGCATTCATGTTTTGACAGACTGCAGACCACTGACACTGTGGCTTCCCCTCTTGGTCAAAAGAAAAGCTAAATAAATATAAACCATATGAACCATAGTCTACATCCCTATCAACACTATAGTAATATCCAAATATAGTATTTTTGACTGATTCTGGTTTCTTTCAACTGTGTAATTTCATATTTTTGTCTTGTTCAACATATAAATATAATGCGTGTTGTCAAGGTAGAAAATGTCAGGATGGGGAAGCGTCTGGTCCTCATTTTACGTTTGAGTAGCATTGACCAATAACATTTGAGCGGGCCTCAGTTGCGACGACATAAAAAGTCTGTGTGGCATGAAAAGGAGATGGAACACGTTGGCCAAAATGCAAACCTAGAAAAACAGCTGTAGTCTGATGATTAAACAAAGCTGTTTTGGTGGTTTTGAACCATTAACAGAGTGTTAACTGGCTACTTTTGAGACAATCCACACATATTCATTGTCTTTCAACTCCATGCAAGTTGCTATCCGTCCATTTTTTTCCGCTTATTCCATTTAAGGGTTGCAGGGGGGCTGGAGCCTATCCAAGCGGCTACGGGCGAGAGGCGGGTTCACCCTGGACAGTTCGCCAGTCCATCGCAGGGCCAAAACATATAGACAGACAACCATTCACACTCACAGTCACACCTACAGTCAATTTAGAGTATCAATCAGCCTCGTCCCCTCTTGATGTCTTTGGACTATGGGGGGAAGCCGAAGTACCAGAGAGAACCCACGCAGGAACAGGGAGAACATTCAGACTCCACACAGGAGCCTTCTTGCTGTGAGGCGACAGTGCTAACCACTGCACCACCGTGCCGCCTACAAGTTTCTTTATGATCCATAAACAATGAGCAACGGCCAAAACAGGAAGTATTGGACTGGATATAGTGGCTACACCTGAAACCCAGAAATATTGGCACTTGTTCCGACAGACCAACTTACTTTTCTTCTCTGTGCATACAAGCAATATTTCATGACTGTTTTGATAAGGCTGCGGTTCAGGTTTTTGTGAGGTTTCGGCACAAAAACTTATTTGGTAAAGGAAAGACTGGTTTGCTGTGAAGTAAGAATGAATAAATGATAGACTGCAAATGCTCTAACAGCTTGACTAAATGAAATGTGTTGGCTTTGTTTTCATTTAAAATATAGCTGCAAATTTCCTTGCGTCTACCTTCCTGGGGCAGGATTTCCTGGATTGTATACAAGTTATACCATGAACAGTCAATGATTTAACAGACTCCAAACACATGTACAGTAATTTCACTATGCAAGATGTATTTTTCTACGATAAATGACTTAGAAAATTTATACCTGTTCTCCCACAGTCCATATTTAACCTTCCTCACTTATCATTCATTTACATATTTCCTCTTCATTAAGTCCCCTTTGCTGCAACAAGATTATAAGCAATCGCGAGTTTGAAGAAAAGACATAAGAAAAGTTGTAAAATGGCTTTTATTTCCTCCATATAATTGCACTCTGTAATTCTACTTTGGTGAAAATAAAATATTGCAACAGAAAAAGAAAAAGAGGGGGCAAAAGAATTTACATGTAAAATTGGTTGGCTGTTAAACCACGATCATTATATTTACCAAAAAAGTAAACAAAATGGAGGAAGGTGATATTAATGCAACATAATTGTCAGGATAATCACTTAAAGAGTCTAACAGGTTAACAAGTCACATCATCTGCATGGGAACCATTTTAGTCTCAGCTGGTGCATTAAACATAACAGAGTGTAATGTGTACTGCCAGCCTATTGCACTATTCATTACTATTTTATATATGTGCATGATTAACACACATAGCATGGCTCGGTTCCCAATCTCTCTGTCTGAGGCCTCCGCAGAAGACAGCAATAGCTTGAGAGACTTTTTCGGTCATTTAAATTTTTACACTTCCATTTACCCGCTTTTTAATTTAGCGTATAATGAAGCCATTAGAATAGAATACATCTGGAAGTTCTGTGGGGAGCGGTTAATGTTCCATGGCTTTTTGCTGCCAAAACTATTGCACCTGCATTGGCAACAGATGCAGTGAAAGACACATTCCCTCCCAACATCATTATAGTCGTGGCTGTGTCCAGGATAAATGTTGCTGCTTGTTCTGGACTATCATACTGCAATGGGACTGTAAAACACAAAGGACACACAGCAGACTGTATCACTGCCAGTGGATAATTTTTCATGCAATTTCTTCACAAAACTCTGAGAGTAAAAATGGATCTCTTGCTCCGTCCATCGCAGTGAGGAGCTGATAACAAAGTTAACCACTGCTAAAACTTGATGTTTTGCTTAAATGGTGAGTATTTGTGTTTTGCTCTCTCATCTTTTATCTTCTGCAATATTAAAACCAGAAAAAGGGACCTTTTTTTTCCTCTTACAATTTAGGTGATTAAGTACAGTGGATAATTAATTGGAATAACAAACAATTTCCTCCACTGAGAATTACTGATTAGTCGTGCTCCCCTACGTTGCCATGGCCTTTTTATCCTCTCTGCTTTAATTATGGTAATACTAACTTTCTCTCCCAGAAATTATTGTGATTAATTCTCTCTTGTTTTGAATTACAATTGCACTGGCTGCTAGCACTTTAAAGCATTCATTAATTTCCAATTAGATTGGTGGGCTCATTTGCTCCAGTGCTGTTCGGTTCTGTAGCACTTAGTGTCTAATGTGCTAATTGGGCGAGATTAAAAACAACTAACCTCTTATGAGGGGAGAAAAGTTACTCAACTGTTAAATTAGCATAATTTATCTTGGGATGCTTAATTAGACATGGCCACAATAATCATGATAATTGACTAACAACTCTTGTCAATAGTTCAAACCTGAGGTAGGTTCGGGGTTCAGGAATAACGGATGTAGGACATGTTGGTTTCCTTCAGTTCTGAACATCTTGTAAATGTGTTGTGTGCGCTTATCTCCAATCATTCAAAATGTCTAAGACAGTATGGTGTTTTTTTATTTCTGCATTTTATGTCTCTTCAGTGCTTTGTTACAACCACTCGAGCAGCATTAACAGCTCACTACTCCATTTACCCAAGACTTGGATTGTCTCTAACTCATTTACCACCATCAGAGGATCGACGCTTCAGGCAAACATGAGTGGGGTTGGATATATATATATATATATATATATATATATATATATATATATATATATATATATATATATATATTATATATAAATAAAAAAAGGATGCTTTCATGTCTCGATGTGATCTCTTCAAATGGGACCTGGAACCTGGGAGTGAAATATTGTTTAGCCGTGTGTACCGTACAAGCTTTTTCATCATAGGATGAGAGAAGCAAGATGTGTATAAACTCAGGAACTGATCTTGAGAGGTTTGGCCAAGAACTGGGGTTGTCCAGATCAAAGGCATACAAACCTTGATCATTGCATCTATCCATGCGCTGAAGGTTTCTCCAGCCCCAAATCTGTTCAGATTAAAGAGGCCTTTCACCAAGATGTCAGTCAGGCCTTTTTCTGGAATCAAGTATATCATCATCATCATCATTAGAATTTACTTTAGCTTGTAGTTAAAGGACAACTTTGAGCTACTTTAGCAAATGAACAATGTTTAACTTCTCCCTATGTGGCCTGCTCCTTGACTACGCTCATCCGCGAACAAAAACTCATCGGCAGGCAGACTAAAATGGTCAATATTTTTTATCTATTTAACACTTTCCTTCCTAAATTGCACTCCAAGTGTGACACATTGTTGTCTCATTCACACACACAGTGATGGTGGAGGCTACCATGTATGGCAGTATCTATCTAAGGTAAGTTGACCACGGTCTCTGTGGTAGGAAAGGATCAAACCAGCAACCCTTAAGTTGCTTGATGGCCACTTTACCTTTTGAAGAATGCTGTAGGGGTATTATTCTAAACAATACATTGCACTTTTTACATGCCACAAAAGAGAGTTGATTCAAATTCGGTGGCTGATTTCCAGCTGAATCACTGTGCTGGTTGTGGGACAGTGTGTTACAATGGGAGGCGTACGGTAAATGGACTCAGTTTTATACGGAGTATCTCTGGGCTGCAAACATAAACAGGATAAACAACTGATGATGGATGGGTTTTGATGGAAACTCAAAATGCTCTACGCTATTGCCTCATTCAGCTACTGTGCAAGGTGCCAACGTACCAAGAATGCTTTGACACAGTCACTGGGGGAAGTGAGGATCGAACTAGCAACCCTTCGGTTACTAGGTGTCCATTCTACCTCAGAGAAATGCTGCCCAGTTTCACCATGTGCCAAGATTTACAACTTGAATGCCCTCAAGGCAGGACTTGGGAAATGGCTCCACAGCAGCCCCTCAGTCCCTCTTCCATGGTCGCTGTTGCCAAGGAAACACCAAAATACTACAGTGCTATATGGTACATCGTGCATCGTGCTTCTTCTGGGAAGCATATTCAGTTCTGATCAATAGCCTATGTGATTGTCTATAGCAGTATGAAATTATGTTGTTTTTCTCCAAATGTTGGGTTTGGTTCCACTTTTCTGGGTTGTGGCACTACCTCAACTGGTCTTAATTCAGCTTTACCCCCTCACCACCTTTTTTAATACATACTTGGATGTCACATTTAACAACTTCATAATAAAAGAAATAGAATTTCAGGTGAGATGTCTTGGCAGATAATTTGATGCAACTCCTAATTTATATTCCTATCATAAGATCTAAAATGCAAACTAATAGGTGTTCTGTTTTAAAAAAAAAATTATATCTCTGCCACGATTAATGTTCAACAAAAGAATTAGTTCCATGAGGTTATTAAAGGTCTATAAATCTACAATATGCTCCATATGGGATCCAACCCAAGCTACACATGTAACACTATAAGACCCAACAGGACCTGGATGCGAGGATAAGCAAGTATAATGACATCTGGTGTGAATAACACTGGAGAGGTGTACTATCATCTCATTTCTCACATTGCTTTAACCTCTTTCTTGTCTCAAGTGCTCTGACACTGACAAAATCTATTAGTACCCTTTTAGAATTACAATGCTGTGAATATCATCCTATCTAATGTTTTGTTCAGATAATTCATAGAGCACTTCAAACAATGCTGAAGCATCAAGATGAGAACCATTGTACCTTGTGTACAAATGGACACTTGCTTATTTCATTGCACTCTTTCCATCTATATGGAAATGAAATGATGCACCCTCAAGCCTTGTTTGTTTGTTTGTGCTGTCCAGCATGGACAATGAAAGGAAAATAAGAAATGCCTGTGTGCTGGGAACTTTTGTAGAGGCAGCTCTTATGGCATTATTTCCACGTAAGAGGAAGGGAGGCTTCCACAAAAGAGATGTCCAGTGTCACAAACAGCCTAAATTTTCATTTTGTTGGGGATGCCGTTTCTGAGAGTATTACTGAACTGTTGGCGCTCATGTGTGTTCACCACCTTCTGCTCCTAAATTAGCATTAAGGTAAAATAGACACAAAGTAAAGCAATCAAATGATGCATTGCTGAACAAAAAAAAAAAAATGGAATAATGGAACAGCAGGAATGGCTACGAACACATCTGCACATTATGAGAGTGAGAAATTAAGCCCACCCCTAAATGTCCTCCGAAATGAAACAAACCAGAGAAGTAACAAAACACTTTGTAACACAAGTGAGTGATTTAAAAAGTTTTTTTTTTTTTAAAGTCAGCTTTCAAACAATATGCAGCAAAAACAACATACTTTTTTCTTCAGTGACTGGTTGGGTCTTACGACAACGCTTGTGCTGCTGGTCAGACTGTAGAAGCTGAGAGAAGGAACACTGAGGCGAGGCACTTCAGCTGCACACGGCTGTTAACTTCCATCTGAATTTAATTTTCACTGCCCTTGTAAAGGAAGAACATCCCAACCTGCGACAGCTGCAGTTTCACATGCAAGTTTTGAGGCAGATTTGTTGACATTGCCAAAAATGATGAGTTTTAGACAGGATTCGACTGGCATGGCCCTCCAGTACAAAAGGTATGAGCGCTCTGGTTGTACTTCTACTTGTGTTATGTTTTCATCCATTTCTACGGGTCTCTTTGTCTGTCTAGCATGTTAGCATCATTTACCAAAAACTTTGAGGGGTTTGTTAGATGGAGAGAAGTGTTGTGTTTGTACAACTCTGTTCAGCGTAGAATAAACTGTTCCATTTTAACATTGGTGCATTCTTAAGACAGGCTGTATTACATTCAATAGGGAGAATGAATGACCACTCAAGGAAATATCTAATAACTAACAGCATGATTAAGAAAACAGGGCATCTGGAGACATCCATTCGGTATTATGACTCATCTCTATTTCCAGATTTGTTCTTTTACATTGCAACAAATATCTGAAGGGGGAGGAGAAGCACCTTCAGACCTTTTAGCCACATCTCTTCCATTTTCAACCCCATCTCTTCTATTTCCTGCCTCAAGCTGGGGACAAAGGGACCCTTGTCTGCTGGATGTACCCAGTGTCATTGGGAAGTTAAGGCGGGGAAAATTAGGAAGGGGCAGGAACAGGGCTCCCAAATACAAGGTAACAAGGGAAAACCAATCCCTCCTGGAATTATCCTGATACTGGAGACACAGGACTCACTAGACGGCAGATCAATGGGTCTCCCCAGGGAGGATAAGGAAAGAGGAGGGGTCCAGAGCAGGATATTGCCCAAAGAAAGTGTGCCACTCTGTGTCCAAATTACCCTCAAAAGTTGTGTAAGATCTTGTTACTTGTTCAGTTGTTTTAGTTGGAATGTTCACTTGTCTGCTTTGGCTGTATGCCCTAGCTAAGACCTAAAATCCACTCTTGAAAAGGGTTTTGTAGATTACAACCAAAGTGTTGCCCAACAAGCATTGTTCTTCTGAGATCCATCACACAGTGGAGATGAAAAAAAAATCAAGCTGGACTGAAGGTTGCTTCTCTGGACACTTGTTAACCAAACTGAGGAATGATATTACTCTAACTCTGGTTTAGCTTTGGTTAACCTTAACCATCCAAAAAAATCCTTTGGGGAACCTGAAGACTAGTTTTGACGGGGATATGTTGCAAAGAAATGAGGGAATGTAGGGCTGAGAGAACTTGTAACATTAATACACAATGATATTTTCAGAAAAGGCAAGTAAAACAACTACTAAATCAGCAAATCAGGCAGTGAAACATTTTTAAATATGGTGGATTTTGGTTTGCACAACCTCACAAAACTCAACCAAATGAGGAACTTGAATCTATTTAGACGTGTCTAAAATATTAAATCATTACCGACTTTTCATCCCATGATAGTCAAAACATCTACGCATCGCTCGAAATTTGCTTTGGAAGTCACAGATTCATCCACCTTTCCCTTTATTTTTCCCTCAAAGAATTTCTGAATAGCTTTTACCAATGATTAATATGAACCCAGAGCTACTTCAAGAAGTTTTAATCAATGATTTCTTCAACACTTCACTTTGCCAGAGGCAACCTGTTACCCTACCAGCACAACCACATTCAATGCAACTGAGGCTCTCTTGTTTTCTTTTATCCTCGGGCAAGCATTGCTCTTCCCTTTGCCTGCTGCATGGCTTTATGAAAGCATTAGGTGTCCTTTTTGAGCCCGCAACACATTGGCAATGAAAGAGCGGAACACTCCAAGTCCTAGCCCTCCCCGTCCCCCTCAACCATCCTACCCCGGCAATGCACTCCTGTCTAGTGCCATGTTTCGAGCGAGTGTCATCATCCAACATCTATGAATGAGTAGGGCATTCTGCGTCACATATTGATCCACTTCCTTTGTCAGGCCTTCCAAGCTTGTTATAATTAGCATCGTCCATTAGCGACTTTGATGAGCTAACGTGCCCATTAAGAGTCAAGTCTTCTGTTCTTTTTCTGTGGACATTTATTCCTTCTTCTTTGTAGAGTATAATAAGGGAATGGCAGAAATATGTGGAAAGTGGAAAGTATAAAGTGTGTTTTTAAATACGTTAAAATGCATCTAGATTTAATTAACACCCTTGATAGCTGTCAGCTTTGTCCGTGTCCTGTGTATGATCATCTTAGCAAAGAACAGAGCTTTAATTCTCAATATGTTTTTTAAAGGGGTTAGTACAAACATTGTCGTGGCATTTTTTTTTTCATTTTTACAGACTGGATGACTTCCCTTTTCCTTTCTTGATTCCAAACGTAACCTATTGGGAGTCCAGAGGAACACAACACATCTTTACTCATCCATATTGGACTGCACTTTCACTGAGTGGACTAAAGTAGAACTTTTTGACTCAAGTTGCAACGTTTCAATTCAAGCGAAACAGAGGACTAAGACATATGCTGATGATGCGGTAAATCTTTTGGAAACCAAGCACGACAATGCAGAACATGAAAAAGCGGCTTCAAACTGAAAAAAGTTGACACTTCATGAAATTGGTGTTCCTTCAGTTGTCCAGACCGGAGTTTTGATTGCCAGGTTCACATCTACTTGTTTACTTTCTCTATTTACTGTTTGCATTTCTCTGGCAGGCAAGGATATTATTTTTGTGTTGAGGACCCTAGATAAACACACACCCTTCGCTCAGTGTTCGACCCCAGCACCCATTGTAGCACTACTGATATAATGAGAGAAACTACCGGTGCCAGTAGAGGCTCTTGGTGAGGCAACCAAACAGCAGCTTCCACTCTCGCCCATGTGGATGGCGTTCTGGGATGCACCGCATGTCATGCTGACCTCACTGACCGTCAGCTGGCTAAGAGGGGAAATGAGCGCAGAGTCTGAGAATGAGGGAGGAACAAAGTAAAGTGCTCACCCTGAGCCATTATGATTAACCATCAGCAGTTTTTGTGTAATCATCAGCAGTGTGCGCGCAGCTGAATCCTGCACGGAAAAAGCTGCTGAGAAAAATCAATCACATTATATTACTGTAGACATGCTTTATTGACCTCTGTTGGTGTTCGCACATTTCATACTTGATTTGTATCTACTGGCAGGTGTTTAGAACATTGTGGGCAATTTGGACAATGAGGAAAAACGGGCCAGTATTTTCAAGCCTGAAGCCCGCGCTGAGTGCTATCTATGAAAAAGAGCAACCTATTTAGATGCACTTCCTGCATACATTTTAGGAAATACCCCAAAGCGCTGGACAAAGCTATGTCCTCATTCAGCCTCTTCAGAGTATATTTGTAGTATGGACTTACTTGCTGTATACAGTATACAGTGATTTGCCAGTTTATTAGGCACCTCCTGACAAAAGCAATAGATTGTCCCTCCCAACTGCCCATAACTGATCTTTTGGTCAGATCCAGACAATGATCGAGATCATTTCTGGAGGCTCGGCCTGGAACAGTCTTCAGGATGTGGGATCTCGAATTTGATCCCGATCCCCTCCGAAACTTGATCGCTTGCCCCTTGTGACAGTTAGTATCTTCATCTACATTAAATCTGTCAATTGATTTTTAAGATATCCCTCTAACAAACACATTTAACATTCCCTCTGAAACAGAGGTAATGAGATGAGGATTGACATAAAATGACATTTTTTCATGATTACACATCCAGTAGTTTAAAAGAAATGGATGAAAATCTGTATTATAAAAAAACAAAAAAAAGGTGATATGACATCATCATATCTGAATGTTAATCTGCATTAATTCCTAAATATCACCAACCATTCCAAAACCTCAACCCTCTATCATCCCATTAAATTTCATCAAAATCCATAAACAACTTTTTTTAATCATTCAGCTGACAGGCAAACTGCTGATCACATGACCTCCTAAGCAGACTTCCCAACAGCCCAGTAATAATATTTTATTAAATCTATAAGAGATATTTTGGAGATCATTGGTGTTGCTGTTGAATTGAGATGTTCCTGATATTTTGTCAATGTCAACTCACATAAATGGGTTGGAAATAAGGAGAAAAACTGAACATTGACATCCAAACGAAGGCATGCTTTATTGCAGGGCTGCATTAGTTTTATCTAGGCGTACCTAATAAATTGGCAAGTGTAAATGGCAGTGTAGGAGCCAGACTGGCAGTGCAGTGTGTGAAATCTCCTGTAGCAAAGGCAGACAACAGTAAATATGAGTCTCATTATCTGAACACCAAGCTGTGACAGCTGTATTCATCCGAAATGTATTGTATGTAAAGGTTAAGAGTAGTTATGAGAAAAGTAATGTATTATTAAAATACCTTTTGGAGTGAAGTACCCTCTGATATATTTTTCTTGGTAATGAAAGCAGGATTCGGTGGAATCATTTTTTTTTCACTTTCATTTCTTCAAGCCTTTATTCCCGCTCTCCCTCTTCAACTATTTATCTGGGGAGAGTGAAGAGCTCCCAGATAGCGAACAGACCGTAAACATTTTGTTATAGTCAGAACCATCTCTTATTACTGGTTTTTCTTTTTTCTCTCTTTTTTTTTTTGTAAAAAGTCCTTTCGAAGCATTCAAAGCATTTCGGTGGATGAAGATGCTTCACAATTTTCTCCCTCTCACCCTCTTTCTCTCCTCACTATACCTGAATCCTTTCTCTTTTTGATGCTGTTAAGGGAGTAATTGAGTGCAGAAAATGGCTTGGCTTATTTGGACTGAGTCTGATCCAGAAATGATTAAAGCTAAAGGGGTTTGAGGTATTCAAAGAGAGAGAATGACAGAAAGAATATGGCTAATGTCTTTCTTTTTTTTTTTTTTTCATTTTCCATTTGTGAAGAGAGAAGGACATGGGAGGGGTGGTCAGGCAGAGCAGCCAGACAGGTTGATGGGGGGGGGGGGGGGGTGTACAGAATAGCCCCTACTCATACCCCTATTAAAAGCATCAGGATTGTCAGAGATGGTAAAAAAAAAAAAAAAAAAAGGAAATCAATGCAAGAAATGAAGCTTCTTTTACCAATTACTGAATACCGAGTGCACACCTTGGAGCTCTTTGTCCTCTGTAGCACCAGTACCTTGTCCCTCTACTCCTTTTCTCTCGTTTCCCTTTTCTTTCTTCCTGCCTCTCTCTCTCTCTCTCTCTCACTCTCCCTCCCTCTCTCTGTCTGTCCCTCTCTTGCTCTCTCTGGCTTCCAGCATTCTAGTCAGATGCATTAGCACCAAGGCCCAGAGAAGAGGCAGCGTTTTTCAAAGAACAGTTGGACTCACTTCTAGCCTGTCTTTGTGGCTCCTTTTCAGGCTTTTATTCACAGACAGTAGGGGCAGGACTGAAAGGGACACCCTCAACCTCTCCACTCAAACATTTATCCTCCCCCCCGCCCCCTGCTGCTGTAGAGATGATTAGCAAAGGGAGCCATTTACTGCAGCAAATAAAAAAGGGGAGCACATTTAGCTTGTCTGATTAAAAAACACTTTGAACATGTACTCCTCTTGTACACCGGTCTGCATCATGAAGTTCAAAGGCGATTTTTGACGACAGTGTTTTTTCCCCCCTTTTTAAAATAAAGTCTTTTTTGTTTTTGTTGTTTGTTTGTTTGTTTGTTTTTTAATCTCATCAATAATTAATATGAGTCTTTAGAAAAGGATGCGCCAGGTCATTGAGTTTGGATAGATGGGCTCTATCATGCCCTCTCACCTCAGCCGTGACTCTCGGGACCTATAAACATCTCACAGAATGGCTCTTCATCCTTCCTATTGACCCAATCAGTTAATTACTTCCCAGTTAAAACAATACCAGATAGCTAATGTACTCAGAGGAGACCATTTAATGCCTGTGGTTGTGCATGTTGCCTGTTCATGTGTGAGTCCGCACGAGTCATCACAACAGGCTTTCCCATAATAGGTTTTGTGGGGATTGTTGCCGTTGATGTGGGTTATGTGATAGCCACAGGTAATGGCATCGTTAAAGAAGATATAGATGCCAAATCAGAAGTTCACCGAGCATATTTTCAGGGGCTGTAGCTTCTCAGAATCCATAACATCGTTAGTGACTTTTCATAGACCGTGCTGACGGATGCTGTCGGCTTGCTCTGGGTTTGCTCTTATCAAGACACATGAGGATAATAATATGTAAGATTACTCATTTTAGAGAGAGATTTAACTCAGGGTCCCTCACAGCCCCTCTCTACATCCGTGCTCCCTTGCAATCCCGTTATACCGTCCTCACCTCATCCGTCATCCGCACTAGCAGACAGATGGCAACACTTTTCAAATGACCCCGGTGTTCTTTAGGGTAATGTTGTGATGTAGGATCTTACTTGAAAATACTTCATTTTAACTCAATGCACAAGTCCAGATATTTTTAATAGATTGAGATTTTTCAGTTTGTTGTTAATCTCAAACATCAAGAAGTTACCAGACTTCGTTGCAAGGGTGAGTGTGTGTTTGTGTGTGTGTGTGTGTGTGTGTGTGTGTGAGATGCATCGTTGCGCTCTTGCAGCCATTTGCAAGGTTAATGTTGTAGAAAACAACATCCATCTCCCCTCTCTTTCTCTCTCTCTATCTCTCTCTTTCTAAACAGTTTCATTAGTCCCACCGCTCTGTCCCCTCTTCTTATGATGTTGTCAGATGTGACATGCATCATACTATCAGCGAGTGATGCAATCAATAAAATTTCAAAGTCTGCGCTGTTGCCAAGTTGCCTATGTTGACGTTGCGCATATTTTAAAACACACTGACAGATTGCATTGTATATGCCACCTGGCCTTCTCCCATTCATCCCCAGTTGGCTAATAAATAAGAAAGGCTGAAGGCGACGACTATCAATAATAATAACAGAGTGAGTTTAGTTTGGGACCCTATGATGAACGAAGCCCGCATGCTTTTGTATAGCTTTGTTTGGTCTTGACACATCATGGCGAGTGAGTCCGAGACAAACCCTTTGATTGAGGGGATTACACTCCTTAAATCAAATCCACGACGCTCTCTCTCCTACGCTCTTGCTGGCCCTCATATGTAAAACTTGTTGACATGAAATGATATGCAATGATGTTTTAGTAGTACACCTGTTCAAAAAAAATATCAATTTGTCATTGTAAGTAGAAAATGGTATCCTAACTATGAAAAGTAACATTTTTCTTTCACTCATGATTACAGCAAGAGCAAAAAACTAAAAAAAAATAAATCCTTTTATGGGCAGATCTATAGGAGAGTGTTTATGTTACTAATTTTCGAAATGGACGTGGGGTTTTTTTTTTGTATCATGCATTTTTATATGTACAATAGCATTTACAGATTGCAGTTGATATTTGGAGTGTATTCTATACATTGGTGGCTGAAAAAAATGATTAAATGAATATACAGCACTGGTGCATGCCTTCTGAGCAAGCACAAACTGATTTAATGCCAGGATGAGACACGGTTAATTATTTGATGACACATGCAGTAAGACATATATTGAAATATACTGGATATAAGAACTGAAGGAAATAAATGAATGAAAATTCCTGTCCTTCATTCAAGTTAATGAATTTTTTTATGCTCAGGATTTTTTCTACTGGAGTCTCTGATATTAGGTATAGATGTGGGGGTAGATGTTTTTGTTGTTTTTCTTTCAGCTTTGAGTGAATGGTTTTCTCCTGACAACAATATCTACATATTTCTTGTCATAAGAACCTACCAATTTGTTTTAAATAAGCAAATGAAAGTTGTTCTAGAAGCATAAGGAAAAAAACTTCAACTGAAACATTTTATACCATCCGTCCAAAGATATGCTCAAGTATGCACATTAACAGGCGATTTGTACCGTCGTGGTAATTTTTTCATGTTATTAAAATGGTGCTGCTGCAGTTATATTTGGACTGCATTATTTGTAGTATTACACAGGAAATGTGTATTCACATTTCCATTTGTTTATTCAGAGCTTAGCTTGAGAACCCTATTAATACTCGTGTTTTCAAGACTTTCAAGACTGTATCCTGATGTGATTTGTGGCCGAAATTTTTTTCTATGATATTGTGCGTGTTAATATTATCGTTTACATCATTACTGAAAAAAGAAAAACATAAAATATCAGGATACCGTTTTAAATCTGCACCGCCCACCTTTAATCGACAGTGAATATATCTAACTCTTTCCGGTGTGACTGAGATTTTGAGTTTCAGTTTACTGACAGCTGGTCAGTACAAAAAATAGATGCTGCTGTTTTCTGTGCGCCATTTATTTTTCAAATGGACAAGACTATATAACAGATTGTTTAAAAAAAAAAAAAGAAGAAGAAAGTTCGCGTGACGTATTTATAAATGACCCACAGGTAATCAGTAAGTAAAATATTCTTGCACCTGAGCCAACAAAAATGAACAAAAAAGCACTGATAAATTGCTGTGCTCATTGTGAATTCCATACTCAATTGTGGCATTTTCCAGGGTAAATGGAATTGTGCATTAAAGTCTGAATATGCCTGACTTGGGGGGGGGGGGGGGTGTGATACATTTTATTCCCCCCACAGATGTGGCCTGTGGAAGCCACAGTATTGCAGTGCTTTCAGTGAAAAGGCTATCTTTAGGACCTCTTGATCAATCTGTGACCTGTAAGTACATAGCCATCTCGTAAATAGGAGGGTGCGCTTACAGAGACTTCAAAAGCAAGGGGACCCGATAATTTCAAAATGGAGCGGTGTGGAGTGGCGCTGGTGGGGAGTCCATAAAAGCCTGCCTTGTTCTCCACACACCTCCTCTTTTTTCTCTACAACAGCCAGTTAGGGTAATAGCTCAAGGGAGAGGGGGAGAGAGAGAGAGAGAGAGAGAGAGAGAGAGAGAGAGAGAGAGAAGGGATGAAGGGGAGGGAGGAAAAACAGGTAATTACTTGTAATCACTGGTCGAGGAAGAGCTGATGATCACTACAGTATAACAGATTGTTCTGTTCCCAGTTGAAAAACAGTGAGGAGACCGGATGTGGTACTCTCTGCAGGTAACGACGAGGAAATTAGTCCGTAACCTTAAACCCCCTTCGCAATCATCGAGAAACTCACTCTCTTTTCCTCTCCTTTTCTCTCTCATTGAGAGGAGTTATATAAATCTCAATGTTCTACTCAATAAGTACTTTATAAGTAGGGACTATGGGTCCTTTATTATATTACAATCTTTTTTATTTAGATTGGACATCAAGTAGAGGCAAGTAGCTGTGGTTCAACAAGGAGACCAGGTGATACAAACAGAAACAAGAGGCAGAGAGACAGAAGCTCTTATACCTCAGTCTTCATTTGCGGCGGAAACGTGAAAAATGTTTAGTGAAGAGAAGCTCTGATAGAAAATAAAGCACTGAGTCATATTCTAACTGGGTCCACTTGGCAGTAAAAGCTCAACAGTGAAATGTGTTGTTTTTTTTTTAATCAATTCGCTACACCGAGACTCCTGGAAATAGCCTTTCTGAGCTGGGTTGTCCAGTAACATTACCAATTTTCAGCAAAAACCATGTACGTTTAACACGGACATGCAATGTTAATTGAATGAAACTGCCTCAAACCATTTGCTAGAATGTGTCTCAACCTTTTCCAAAAAAAAATACCGTGCAGTGATTGCAACCACAATTACTTTTATAAACCCCCCAAAAAACTGCTTATTTTAAACATTTAAACTAACAGACGATGGGATTGTGACGCACGGGTGCCAGACAGCCGATGAAAAGATGTAAAATGGGCATAATTTCATGCGGAAATATCCCCACTAAGCCTGTAAAACCTTTTCAAAATGCACCCAAATATTATTGGGAAATTTCTTGCAAACAAATTAAAGTCATCAATGGCGATTTGTTGTGGCAGGTGGTATCACTTCTATTGCAATGGTTTCTGCCTCTCACTTTCACGGTGATGAGCTAGAACAGCAGACTTTTGCAGACCTGGCATCACAGCAAGGCTTATTGATTCGGAGGAGCAGCGTCGTCTTTGGGTCCTGTGTGACTAGACGGTGGCTTTCTCACAAAGGGAGTCTTTAGTGGATCAATTGGGAGCACTTGGTCTGCTTGTACCTGTTTGTAACTGATAAGACAACACTTAAGAGAACTGATAATGATTTAGCTGAGGACAAACATAGCAAATCAACATAAAAAGAAAACAAGTAGCTTGAGACATTATTGATATTTAACTGCAGACGGTGAAAAAAAATATGTTGAGGACCAGAATCCTCACGCTGAAAATGTAATTGCAACATTTACTGAGAACTGTGTGAGAAGGTCTCGGAGGCCATGTTTTTCTGTCACTTAAGACTCATGAGATCATTGGCGTTTCATCCTATAATGGAGACACGGTGAGCACATACACTCATCCTGCCGCCGTTGAAAAGAAGGTCATGAGATCATTCAGGCTCGACCTAGATGCAAAAGAAGCATCCGGAGATGAACCTGCTTGACATAAAGGTTATATTCAAAAGTTAGAGGTGAGACTACATTTTATTAATTGTACATTTAAAAGCAGGGCTGTCCATATAATTATTGACAAATTAAGTGAGGGAAAAATGTATGAGGCCTCTTACGTTGACATGTGACAGCTCTGACTGCTGTAATGGGAAGCCAGTCACTTAAAACAGGTCAGATCAAAATGTGCCGCTGGGAGTTTGATGCCTTCCGTCAGAGCTGCCATACAATGCCACACCAGCGGAGGAGTGATTCTCACTCTCACTTTGTTTTCAAAATTACAGTATCACTAGCACATTACCCACACCCATGCAGTATCCTGTTTTTTTGAAGTCTGCCTTAGCCAATGCATAGTTTTGTCATGGCCATTCAAGAAGAATTACCAATAACACAGCTAATAATAAAAGGCCTGTAATGGATACATAGGGGTTTGTCATCTCGCTACAGTTTAATCTGGCCCGCAGGTACTCCAGCAGCAGAGGACAGGTAACATGAGATTCAAAGATTCGCTGCATTAGTTCTGCTTAGCTAACCGTGAATGCTAATTGCAGGAAGAACAACCTGCTAGTCTCCCCTCCTTTTCCTCTCTCCTCCCCCTTTGGCCAATGGTAGAACCTGCAGAACAAAGAGGGTTGTTTCTGCAAGCAAGATTCAATATGTAGCCGCAGTTCAACACATGGTCGTTAATTTGCCACGGTTTTTATACTCTCCTCTGAAACAGAAGTCAAGGTTGCGGTTGAACTAATTCTTACCCATCTCCATAAATATTGTTGGCACGGTATTAATTTTGCTGAGCAGCAACAGCTTCTGCAGATACCCAGTGGTAAAATACAGGAATATTAAATGGAAAATTGGCAGAGTGCTGCACTGTTGCAACATTTTCAGAAGTGAAATAAACTGGTTCTAACAACAAATCCAGTAAAGGGTGGAACTAAGAACCTGCTTTAAATAGTTAAAATAAAAACAAAAAAAAACCCTTTTGGTTCTACTCTAAAACCAATCCTTATGAATGATCAGAATACAATTCAAAATGTTGTATAACGTTACCTTAAAGATGCCGTTTGTACCTGGTCTGTACAGCCAGCCGCTGTGGTTCAAATCAGTATGGGACAGCGTATGACCACACCTACTGTGATCAACTAGGAAACATTTTGCATCATTGTTCATCCAAGATGAACTTGCCTTGCCAACACTCGCTGGCATCTTTAATGAAATTAAACTTTAACTTTGTTGCGTGGAAAACACCTGAATACCTTATACACTCCTGTGCTCAATTGGACATTTTGTGGATTTTACTGCAGAGCTGGCGGGGTGAAGTCAGTTTCCTGTAAAGCCAGATTGATTAAGACAATTTCATTTTCTAGGTAATGGTTACATAAGATCAGGGTAAGAATGTGTGTGAGAGCAGCTTTTCTTTAGTCAAAATGTCATCATCCTACAACACTGGCAGATGTCCAAACTCCAACTAAAGAAAGAATCTTGTCAAAATAATTGGTGTTACATTTTGACCAAGGGCAAATCATACCAATCAGTGTAAAGTAGAGGGCTACAATCTCAATTAGAAGAGAGCACTCCATTCAGTGGAACCCATCCATGACAGGTCTTTGTGGGAAAGCAAGACAATAAAAGAAAGAGGACCAAGAATGGGAGAGTTAAATCCTGTACTTATACTGATACTGATACTAATCTGTAGGCAAGGTCAAAGACCCAGTTACACACCAGAGGCTACAAAGACTCATAGATGTTGGTCAGCCTGATTCACCAGGCTGTGATCACTCTCTGAGGGTCTGACCTGGGCAAATGAGAGGCCACTTCCATAGTGGCAACCACTATCTCCTATCAGTCTTCTGTACGGACATCTATAGGATACCTGCGGGGCCTTTGGGCGAGTGCTATCATATAGCCACTGTATCACGCACTCCTGTCTATACCTTGCAGTGAGATTTATTATAATTAGAAGATTCCTTTACAAAAGCTAGGGATCAGCGTTTCTTCAATGATCTTTGTGCGGTCCCATGGGGGACACCCTTTGATCCCGACCTTCGAACCCTAAGGGTTAAGCCTTCCCTTTGCAAATGAGTTTGACATGATGGACCACTTCCTAATTGGTCAATTGCTCAGTGCCATTTCTGGGTCCTGCTGGTTTAACAAGGCTATGTTTTCCTTTCCACTCTCCAATGTCTTAACACATCAGCGCTGATGTCTCTTAAGAGAGCCCTCCCCGCATACAGATTCAAATGATTTAACAGAGAAGTCTATACAGTCAAACTGGAGGGCACTTAACAGTTTCACAAGTAATGTGAAATTGGAGAATTATGATCAAATACAACAGCTCCATTACGATCTTGGAGGAAAATTGAGAATATTCTCTGAAATGTGCACAATTTACAGTTCTAAAAAGACTTTCAAATTTCTCATCAGCAGTTGTGTCTGTATATTCCTTTAGAAGTCATGTTAACTCTCTGCTTTCTCTTCTTTGCTCTGCCTCCCACTGTGTTTTCCTGATAATGCTTTAGGCTATAGCAGCTTTTAAACCATCAGAGACACTGGGCAAGAGGACTGGCGGTGTCGAGTCCCACCCTGCAGCATGTGGTTTGTAAGTTTCTGCCCCCTCCCCACCTCCATCTTTTTCTCAATCAGATTAGTTTGTCGAATAGTGAGAGGAAAGGTTGTTGCCAGTGGGCCCCGCAGGCTTGGAAGAACAGGTGGCCAAGTGCTGAAATGGTTTCTCTACATCGATCTGCAGAACTCACGTGGAGGTCTGCATCTGTGTTAGGCTACTAAATGTCCAACATTTGAAGATTTGTGCAATTATATAGGGTGCTATTTGTTTTTCATCACTGCTTACAATTTCTGGAGGAATCAGTCAATTGCAAATCACCAGTGCTGATACTGGGCATCCCCCATACCGCCACAGAAACGGTTAGTTGTCTGCTTCCCTCAGAGTTAGCTTCAACCTGTACCCCTAACTGCATTGCGAGGCATCTTTAAAATCTACCTGCAGACTCTTCCTTAGATGGATTACCCAGTAACCTTTCCCGACGACCTCTGTAAGGTTTGTTCACCTGCACTACCATGGGAATCTCCCTCGCCACAATACCTCCTCCCATCTACACCGAGAGCGTGCCTCACCAGCCGCCTTGCACCAAGACGGATTGTCAGGGGGTGCAAAATTAGTCAGGTCAGGGAATCCTTGGCCTCAGGCTTGGCTAATTACTTTCTAATGCGACGACGATTCTTTTGAAGAGCTGTTTTCTCGCTGGCCAAATCTCTTTAAAAGCATCTTGGGGGTGCAAAGGTGGCCGAGAGGGAGTGCGCTGTGGCAGGCCACGCCAGAGCCAGAGGGGGGGCTCAGGTTACACCATGCCTGCCGTGATGCATTGCTGGTGGGACGCTGAGGCTCCAGTGCTCCCCCTCCTCCTCAAACACCACCACCTCCATCCTCCTCCTCCTCCTCACAGCACTGTCCCTCCAGCCAGCCAAGAGGCTGCTGCAGAGCCTCGCAGAAACTCTGACACCAGTCTAGAGGATGCACTCTGCTCATGAAACCCTACACTCAACTAATGGTTACAAATGTGTTTTCAAAGAAATCCCAGGTCTCCCATATAAACCATAGACTCACGCTGCTGGATCTCGATACATGTATGCACGCAAACACACACTCTCACACACACACACACACACACACATTGGCAGACAAAACTGCTGGGTAATTGTGCACAACTAGGAGATTTAAAATGGACTCTTAAAGAAGAGATTTTCCTCTTATTTTAATTCAGTCCTTTGGGAGAATAAACAGGAAAAAAAAAACAACTAAAAGTTCAGACCCAGAATTTAAAACTGGTAAATGAGCATGAGCATCTTGTTTCTGAAATATCTTCATAAAACATATACACCAATACTGAAATACCTATGATAGGCCAGTAACAGCCAATCTGACATATCGGTCAGGCTCTTCAAAGAAGCAAATTCTAAGAATTGCTTTTGGAAGTTGCAGGTGGGTTGTGTCTTTGACTGACACTTCACAGAGATTTCTGCGACCTCTTGCTTTCTTTCTCTCATTCCCTCAAAGACAATGTATTCCCTTCCAGGGGAGTGATCCCTAATTAGCTGTCAGGTGATAGTGTGCTGCTTTCTTTGTGCTCCCTGCTGCTGCACTGGAGGCAATGTGGTCAGCAGTCAGTCTCAGGCTGAAGTGACAGATCATCTCTCTATACACCAGCCCCCCCCCCCCCCCCCCCCCCCGGAGCTGAAAGAGACCACTTGGTCCTTACAAAGAGACCCCACCTCACCATATTAAAAGGAACTCAATATCAAATCTCATAACAAACAGATCCCTGCCCCAGCAAAGACAAGAGCATCACTTGACAACCTGTCTATGTTCAAATCAAAACAACAGATATGTTTGTGTCCCACTGATGGACATATGATGACTGGATTTGTGACTGAATTATGTGGTGCCACTTCTTCAATGTAAGTGATTATAACTGGGGAAAAAGATATTTTTTATATCATGTATCACAGCTTTTGGGAATTCCTGATCACATTTTGCTTCAAGTATGAAAAATAACTATGCTTTCCTGTATTTTCTAATAAAAGCCGTATCCTCGAACTTCACGGGATATAGCAGGCGGTTCATTCACAGTAGCAAAGATGTGATTTCTTCCAGTCTATCTGTGAGTGTCCCTGCAAATCTCCTCCAGACAGTTCCAGTATCCTCCTGGGCAACAGAGAGACCTTGTTTGAAGGTCATGTCAGCACCAGGGCGTAAACGTTAGACCTTTTTGTGGTCTGGGTAAATGTACAAGGCCGCCCTGCGGGAGCACTCCTTCCCTCTCTTTAATCGGCATATAACAGGCCCTTGTAGAGCCAAACTGTCTGCGACACATCAGCACTTAGAAATAAAACCCCCTCTGCCAACCCAGGAACGGCTGCGGTTGGAGTACAGCTGCTGGATCATTTCAGAGAAACAACACAGACAGGTCTGCTGTGGAAGGGGGAACCTACCGAGGAAAATCCACGACAATAGATTCATACATGCTGGTTTTTCTTATCAATTATCATATTGACTGATTTATGTTTAAGAAAGCATCGTCATTAATCACCAATATGAGGGACATAGCTGACAGACTGGGACTGACAACTGCTTTTTATTGCACTAGTGTAATCTGTGTAAACACTATGTCAGTATTCAGTTCCTTTAGGTGTGTTAGGGAACAGCTTCCTATCATGAGGAATATACCTCAAATGTATGCCCTGACACAAAGTACCCTCTGGTCAAATATTGTTGGTGGTGCTCAAGGTCTCGTGCAAAAGCAGCACGATCTTTTCTTATTTCTAATATGTCCAATCAGTGGTAATCCTCGGAAATGACCTACCCTTTCCAGTAGAAGTTAAGGTCAGCATGTTTTCTAATTTGTAATTGTAGTTCCTGTTTGGCAAGTGTGATATCTGATTGGTTGTGTATTTTTTCTTTTGTTCATTTGATCAGCAGCTTGCTGTTGCATTCTGTGCGTCGCCATCTTTTGTTTTTTTGCCGTTGTGTTTTGTCTGTCGTTGTGATTTCCTTTTTTTTAACAACCCCCGTAAAGAAGCCAAAAACTGTATTGTTTTTAAGCTGGTCCTGGCTGAGGTATGTGTCTGCAGAATGCATTTCCAATTAAAATTATATTATTCATTAATTTCTCTATGTTTCTTGCTATGTAATAGATGTACCAGATTTATCAAAACCGATGTTAAAGTGCTCCAACATTCACTTACTGTAACATCCGCTGTATACCCTGCAAATAAACGACCCCAGTGGGAGAAAACACAGAATATACAGACATCTCTCTGTCAGTGAATCCAATCATTTGAAGAAGCCGAGAAAGCAAACTTAACCGTTCTAATGCTCCAGCCGAGAAACTTAATTTACCAATTTGCAGGAAGACAAGATGGCAGGAAACAAGCCAATTTGCCACGTGTGCAGCGCACAACAAACCCCAGCCTTGCTCCCCAGCCTCATGAGAGGTAATTATCCCTAAAAAAGAATGCCATGCTGTATTAAGATGTGGCCGCATCAAAACGAGGGAGACAGCCTCATTACAAGTAATTATGAGGGAATTAGAAACATCATTTAACTAAACGAGCAAATAATGTCCAGGATATTGAAGAAGCTGCCTGCACTTCTGCCGACCGCTGCCAGTCCCATTACAAAAATTGTAGGTCTTTAATAGAATAATGACATGCTTTATCTTCTCTGCCTCTCTCTGAGAGGGTCTTGGAGAAGAGGGGAGAGCAGAGAGAGAGAAAGAGAAAAAGAGAGGGGAGGATGTGAAAACAACTGTTGCAGGGCCCTCTGTCCTCAGTGTGGTCTCACTCTTGAGTGTGTAGCATAAGGCCTTCCAGATAATCCCCCTATTATCCTTACAAATACAAAATGGAGAGCAGAAAATTGTATCTCACATCCATTATTGTGTCAAAGGTAATGCTAATGGACTTATCTCTAGAGTAATAGCCGAGTTCTCTTCACGTTCTGTTGCCTATAATAGTTTGATGCATATTGGACAGCGAATGGCACTTCAACAGTGGCAGTTCAAGAAATGGTTGGTAATTTAACAATGAAGCATAATGCATTTCGCCATTAAAGACCTAATCCAAATTTTTGGTTAAATATTGTTCTTTGGGAGTTTAACTGGGAGATGGAAAAGCTTTTATTGTAGTTCAACTAACAGAGCTGCTTGTGAATGACCTGTGGTTCTAAACATCTCAAAATATAGTCATGTGGCTACTGTCAGTCACAATATCTGGAGTTTCAGCAAAGAAGAATTTTTGTTTCTCATAAGCTACAAAAATATTGTGAAGTTATATATGCCTGTTTTATAGCCCATTTACATTAGGATTGCAGGTTCCGTCTTTAAAGTACCTCAAATTGTTTTCCCAAAGCTGTGACATAACCATATTTCATTTAATATGCTTTGTCCATACATTGCCATGTGCCTGGTGTATTCCACTTCGGTTAAGGGAAAAGGGGTGGAGGCTGGGGAGGGAACGCTTGGGGTTTTTTGGGGGGGGGGGGCAAACAATTTCCCTTCAGCTCCTTCATTTCCAGTTGATATAAAACAGAATCATGAAAAATCACTTCTGGTCCAAGCTCTCCTTTTTAACCATTAAGCCATAAATACAGAAGCTGGTTAAAGCCAGCGGATGACAGGGGCTGCCTCAAAAACCTTGTTACGCTACCCTCAAATTCATTTAGGGAGCAAACAGGTCTTGAGAGTTGTCTGGCTTAATGCATGGCGATCGCCTTTAAAACTCTTGTCTGGAGGAAGACCCGGGGCTCTGCATCTGCTCGTGTTGCTATACTTCATAAACTTCCACTCTAATAAGAAGCCACACAAAATCTCTTTAAATCAAACAGCAGTAAATATGTTAGGAGACCTTTGAAAAGCCTTCATCCAAGTAAACGATGGAGGGAATATGCAAAAAAAAAAAGACTGGAAGAGAACACTGTAAATAATAATTGATAATGTTGTTGCAGCCTGTTTGAATTTTACGAGTCTTTATTATCAGCATCTCAAGATGTAAAAGAGATGACATTGGGATGTTCATAATGATCCTGTAAATATGCTTTAAAAACTGAGCATCAATTTGCACTGTGCTCTCTGTCTCTCCTCCCCCCCCCCCCACCACCACCACCCCTCCACATTGTGTGTAGCCCACAGTTCCCATTACTCCCATCATAAATTACACCAGCGAGTGAATTACACTTGCTTTTCACCTTAGCAGGCAGGTTTGATGAATCCTAAGGCACAACACATCATCTCAACAAATCTTCATCACCATGCCACTCGCTGTCTCTTTGCAGTTTAAACCACTTCAAATCATTTTCATTGCTCTGCTATTAAAATTTGTAATTCACACCTGCCATTGCAGTGATACATAGTTACATCGAACCCCTCCTCTACCCCCGCCTATCCCTCTTTCACTTCTATTCTCTCCTCCCTGCATCTTTACACGTCTCTCTCTCTGTCTTGTAAATCAAAAAAAAAAAAAAAAAGAAGCTCAGGTGACAGGTCATGCAGATTTCCCACAAGTCAGTGGGGTGCAAACATCCATCCAAACGTGCTGCCATCACACCTGATGACATAATGACCACTTGGAAACTAATAAACAGCTTCATTCAACCAAAACTATTGCTCCTTTTCATAACTGCACCCCCCCCCCCTTCTCCCGCAACCCCCACCATCTCCCTCTTTTTTGCTATCTGTCACAAATTCATCTCCTGCACCTCACCTCTTTGCTGCTGCCGGAGTTACCCATAAATCACTGCTGTTGTCTAACACTATCCATTTTCCCAGAAACACAGGGCGGCTGTTGCAGAAATTGGGTCAGGCATAATCTGCCGGGCAGCAGAGCTTGGCTAGTCATGATTCTGCTGGGTAATATAGCCATTAGCACGCAGCCAGAGATTGGAGGGATGGGTAGAGGAGATGGGTGGGGTTGAGGAGAAAAGGGGGGCATGTGGGGGGCTTTTGTACTGTACATGATGTGACACCCAAGAAAAGCTGGCAAATGACCTGGTTTTATCGCTCCCCATCAACCAAGAGACGTTTACGTGTGTGTACGTGTGTGTGTGTGTGTGTGTATGTGTGTGTGTGTTTGTTAGAGAGTGTGTAGATCTGTGTGTTAAGGCTTTTAGTATTTGCATGCATTGAAAACTGGACTTTTACCATTTGATTTTGCAGAACCTCTTGAAAATACATACAAAATCAATATCTATATATCCAGAAACAGCCAGCAAACATCCATGTGTTACACAGATGGAAAAGAGAGAGACAACAAGAGTCTTGAACTTTGACACTGTGTCTCTTTATTAGTTTTCCCGTGAAGGTGTTTTGAAAGCAATAAGATGCAGATGTCAAATGAGAGAAGATAACGGCATTTGTCTCGTTCCACCCGTGATTAGGCTTTTATCTGCTTATACTTTCCACTGTATATTAACTTTACAGCACACCTTTTACATGAGTGCTGTGACAACCCGCAGCGTGTGTGTGAGACATCAATCTTAACATGATCGTTTGACTCAACAACTGCAAACATCTGCAATTTCCAATGATTTGTATTCTCTTTAGAAGCTTGTGCGCTGCTCAAACAACTCGTCTTAGTCTTACAGAGTGAAAACGTCTCACATTTGCGACCTCCACAAATTCAATCTGCACCCGTCAAGCTGCTTCTGATATTATTTGATGTAAGAATAAGCGGTAAAAAGAGCCAGCCAGAGCAAGGTAAGATGTATAAATTTGACTGTTTTCTAGATGTTTCTACAGGTAAACTGTAAGTGTACTTTTAAATATTTCTAATAAATACTGGAGAATTACTGCAGTTTTGTTTTTTGTTTTTTTAGCCTTTACGCTTATAAACTACTTTGTGCACTTTTCGCCTGATCATCATAAGGTGTGGAGTGTAGTTTAATGTCAGCTACTGCTTTGATTTTTTTTTATATCGTATTAACAACTATTTAGAATGTAATTGTGCAAAAAAAATAAAGAAAAAGTACATGAAATAAAACCAAACATTTTCACTGAAATAGAAAATTTATTGAATGAGAAGGTTATTCTTGAAGGTCTAAATTGCAATAGAAACAATTATATTTTTTTTTTCCTTAAATGGAAGAATTATATTTTTCCTGTTAGCACTGGGGTTCATGTCAGGTGAAATAATATGAGTGATGCTTCACAAAATACTGAGCAAACCAATTATGGATTAAAAACAGTGTAAAAAAAAAAACATGCCTGGAATCCTTTTTTCCCCCTCTTGAATGTGATATGAAGGCTATATGCTCTGATATTCTATCTGATAATAAAGGAAAATAAAAGTACAAAATTATTATAATTAATTATACACATGGTGTATTTTATACATATAGGGAAGCTTCATTGCTTTCTTGTGAAATGCTGCATATCAAGAATTTCCTCAACAAATAAAGTCATACAATCAATATACATGGGTTATGTGAGACACTTATAAGGATGTTATTGTTTTGTAATAGGTTTTAGGTGGATTGCAGTGAACTGTAGAGTCAATCAATACTCAATCTTGTTATACAGGTTGTATAAAGGTAGCGCTGGCAGGTTGCTCCCCGGGTAATAGAGGGGTGTTGGAAAGGCGATAGACCGGGGGACTGGAACACGCAGCAAGGAATTATCTCTGAAAACCAGCGGCATCCCCACAAGTGTCTGTGCGGAGGCGTGGGCCATGTTAGCCGCCTCCAGTTCAGCTGAGAGCTGCCGTTTCCATTTGTTCCTCCTGTTCTGAAACCACGTCTTGACCTGAGTCTCCGTCAGCTGCAGGCTGGAGGCTAAGCAGGCCCGCTCCGAGCTGCTCAGGTACCGCTTCATGTCGAAGGTGGACTCCAGCTGGTACACCTGACTCCGGGAGAAAACCGTGCGCGTCTTCTTCTTAGCCGAGCTGCCCTGCTTGTCCGCGGCGTCTGTCTGTCTCTCCTCTGACAGGGGTGACATTTGATGGCAGGGTCTCTCCTGTTCCTCCTTATAATCCTGCAGCAGAGGCTGTGGCAGGTGCGGCCGCCGAGCCAGCGCGTCATTCCCAGACAGAAGTCCTTTGGCTGGACCTGAATGTCGGGAACGGATAGAGGGTTGTGATGAATATCATTAAGCACAAATACATGTTTTACGCACGCTTTTTTAAGTTGAAAAAAGGCAACATTTTACATTTTAAACACTCGGTTTGAGAGTCTGTGAAGTGTGAACTCTGACTTCTACTAAATCGACCGCTGAAAGCCGGTGACTTTTTAAAATAAACAATTGAGAGCGTGAGTATGCTCGGTGTACAGTCTATTAATTAAATCCCGCTCTATTTAACGCTCAATCGACGTTGTGTAATGCAGCCATTTTGGAAACACGTTTCAGGCTCAATTAGATTTGGAATAAGAGGAAAGACAGAGGGCTAATTATTCATCACTCCTCTGCTTCTGCTGCGATGATACACATCAAAGCAGTGGGAGTGGATGAGCTGCGAGTGCAGTCACAAACCAATGTGACAAGCAGAACAGAAAACACTGTTATTCTCGTTCATAAACAAACAGTAAAAGATGAGTAAATAAATAAATAAATAAATAAAAAGAGGATAAATAAAAAATAAAAAGTGGTGTAATATTCATATTCATATATCATATTTTTCATTCTACTGCATCATAATCCATTTCATATTTAAAATAATAACACAATAGTAATAGCTCACCTAAACAGGAGAAGTTGTGGGCTGGGTGCTGGCTGCAGGGCTCGCTGTGACCCGTGTCGGAGCAGAAGCAGTCTGCTGAATCCTCCCCGCCACTGCACTCCTCCTCCGAGGACACCGAGAGCGAGCGCCTCCGCGGCGCCGGCGACAGTCCTTGGAGAGCTCCTTGGTCCCGGAGCGCGGCGCATCGGACGGCGTGCCAAGAATGGACTGGATGGTAAAACTGGATATCGGGCCCGACGAGCACTTGCTCCCGCTGTCTTCTGCGCTACTCATTCTCGCTTCATAACAGTATCGAAATGGACTGAATCTGTCTGTGCCTGGTATTCCGTTATTGGTTTCTACACGATTGTTGCGTAAAAAAAAGGCGTCTGTTGTCCCCCTTTTTCTGTTTTTTTTTTCTTTTTTTCTGTTTTTTTTTTTTGCTAGCCTGTTTAATTGTGGAGTTTTACATTGAAAGGAGTTGGAGGTGTTTTTTCTAGAGCTCGGGGAACATGAGTGTATTCCCGGTCCTCCTCCTCACGCTCTGGATCAGAGGCAGCACGGTTGCGTCGCCTCATTTGCATGTAGGTAAGCTCCTCCTGAGCCAATAGCAGCCTCGGACGCGAGCCCGGAATTTTCAAACTCCTGTCAAGGTTCGGAGATGGGATGAGAAGGGCAAGAGAGACCAAGACGAAAAGAAGTGCACTCGGTTTGGCTTCTAACACTCTAATAGCTCGTAGCCTACAATCAATCAAATGGTTGTTGTTGTTTTTTTCTGTTTTTCTTTCTTTAAAAAAAAAACTACACTCATTCATAGGTCAAGTGAAAAAGAGAATTTTCTAAATCAAACAAAAAGTGTGCAAATGAATGTTACTCATCACTGTGTGATGCGGTTGTTATGAACCTAATGAAATTTTAAAAAACACACACACACAAATTTGAAAAATCAGTTATTCCTCAATGTGTTCTTCCATTTCCCACATCAGGCCTGCATAAGGATTTAAATAAAATGTAGCCTTAACACGCAACAGACATAGGATCAGTCACCTACGTGGATACGCACAGAATAGCACTGTCAGATGCTGAATCCGGAAACTGATTTTGCAGAAGATACCAGATGCAGATATTTACCGCTATGTTGATATTACCTGCGAAAGCTGTTGCAATTATATTCACATTTTAACAATAGGAATTGGACAATAGAATCTTTTTTCTTTGTTTCTGTAATCATTTGAAGAACCCCCCCCCCCCCCCCCCATCATATATTTACCGTACTGTTTCCTCATCGTTTAGACTGGAAGAAGCTGTGAGTTCCACTTGCTCATATTTCTACCAGCGCACAGAACTTTTCCAAATGCTTTGGAGACAAAGCAAACATGTGTTTTAAAGTACGTACAAAATGCGAAAATCTCATGAACTTGTTTTTTGTAACAGACGAAGTCAATATTGTTGATAATAGTCAGTTTTTTAAGTATCGATAAATCGGTTATCTTCCAAAAAAAAAAATCCAATATGGCGCATCCATACACATATAATCACAGGAAGGATGTCTATTGACACCAATGCATGTCACATAATCATGGGTCCCTGTAAAAGCGGCATTGGTTGCAGCTTTGGAACCACAACAGAGGCTCAACTCCTCTTTTGTTTTTGTTTTTTAACAGAAAAATAATAAACTCATTATCAGCGATTAAGAATTAATTTGATCATTACTGAGCTAATCTGCCTTGTGATGGCCGCGCATGGAGTGGAGGCCGGCTAATTGATTAATTGATTGGGGGTAGTGGGTGTGTGTGTGTGTGTGTGTGTGCGCGTGTGTATGTCTGTTATAACTGGAGCGCGCTTCCCACCACCACCACCACCACCACCCTCCTCCTGCTCCTCCTCCTCCTCCACCACCACCACCTTCACCGCCCTGCATGTCTGGCTGTGGGACAGCTGCGGGGCTTGAGCTGGCGTTTCGGGCACATTATCCCTCTTTTACTGCTTTGTGAGGGAGCCCCAGACACATTACAAATGGTCAGCTTTAATCATCATGTCAGCGCCCTTCCCGGTAGCCGCACAACTATAAGCTGCGAGAGGAAGACCGTCATGCTGAACGTGCACGTCACCATGTGAAGCATCTGGATCCATACAGAAGAATATTATCAACAGCTGCACAAAACACTTACACTGGGCTGGATCTACTGGAGGAGGGGGAAGGTGTGTGTGTGTGTGTGGGGGGGGGGGGGGTCGAATATATGAGGGGAGTCAGGCCTGGATGCTGGATTTATGGCGGTTACACATAAGGCGTGAAATCTGCAACGACAGTTAAATGGGTTTATTTTATATGCCGCTCTTTTCAAACAAAGACCTCTGTCAGAGTTGCCGCATTCATCACTTCCAGGCCAATTTTTTTTTTTTTTTTTTTTTTTTTTGTAAAGTGAAATTAGTCCATCATAGAGATAGTGGACATAAGCTCTATTGTGCACGATTGTTTTTAGATGTCAAAGTTTATGGGCAGCCGTGAAGGGTTTAACTCCTTTCTATATGGACATATTCTTCTCCTCTACGTACCCACGTTACAACGTCGGAGCGAGGGGCCTCCAAACGGCATAGACCGGCCCCCGAAGTTCGTGCTCTATCACAGTGATAGGTGGTGTACGGCCTCCCTACCGCAATAACAGAACAAGATCTTTAGCAGGAGAGAAAAGGTCTGAGAGAGACGGATGAAGTTATGGGGCGCTTTGATCTGGAAATCAAGCTTCGATAAATATTAAACAAAGACCCTTTTACACGTGTGTATTATGATGTATGGCGTGTCCACTTCTAGAATAAGGAAATTACCAGAGAAAATGATATCAATAAATTTTCTAAGTATAAACGTTGATTATGTTTCGATTTTCATTCAAGAAAGCGGGGCCTGCTCTTTTTTTTTCCAGGGGACGTTTCGTGCGCGCACACTGGAGAGAGAGAGAGAGAGAGAGAGAGAGAGAGAGAGAGAGAGAGAGAGAGAGAGTTGTAAACGAACAGAGCGCCTGAGCCCTGGAGGTGTACAATTTATGTAATCTGAGTGTGGAAATGAACTGGGTAATTTATTGGAAAACACAAAGTCAGGAAGATTGGATCAGTACGGCCTATCCAAGGGCTCCTATCCATCAAGTTCCAATTAACAACCTAACCATTGAGTTTTAATGGCTTTCCAATCTACTGCCCTGATAGACTCATCAATTCCTCGGGGAGAAATTAAGAAAATCGACCGGCCCTCGGCGTTTCACTGTCATTCTTCACAGCAACTATATGTCAAATTAAAAACACAATTAAAATTTAAACTGTTCCAATCAGACGGTGCCCTGCAACCTATGTTTCACTTAATAGAACTTTGATGAAAATCGGATGCTCGCATTCAATCAGGAAAGCAAATGGGATGGTTTTGTGTGTGTGTGTGTGTGTGTGTGTGTGTGTTGTTGTTGTTGTTGTTGTTGTTGTTTTTAAAAGAAACGGGGGGGGAAAAAAACAAGATTTCCCGCTCCAGGAAGTGTCAAAATTGTTGCTGGAACACACGAGTTTTGACGCGTCAACAGAGGAAGATGAGGTGCGGATGAATCTGTACAGATATGAAAGCTGCGCTTCACCCTTGGAATATGTTTGACGTAAAGACGCATGAATACGCTAAGTAGAGTGTAATTTCATATCCTGTATGAAACTATAATTCTCTACCGAGATATGATTGCTTGGTCTCTACAAGACCCGCAGGAGGGATGTGATGCGCCTTTCTCTGTGGCTGACTGCTGCATGCAGCCATCCAACACTCTATTTGTCCAGTACAGAGGCAGCAGAAAAAGAGGATAACATTACGTAAGGTGGTCGTACCACTTGTGTGTTTCCAAACTGGCACTAAAACCATTGATATGGCTCGAAATTACCCATTCACCACTCCATTTTAATGTAATACACTGAGCGCGAGCTCCCCGGTCACGTCCGTTTGCCCCCGTTCCTGCAAATGTACTTTATCTGATTTTGGCCCCCCGCTCCCCTATTCTCCTTTACATAAAGTCACACAAATGGAAATTATCGAGTGGTAATTTTTTCAATTTATGCGCGCAAATCAAGGTCATAAGCTACGGCGAAGCGCTCCGTGAACGTTGCTCGTGCTTGACGCAATATATGCCGGCAGACGTTTGCGGATCGATATGTGCCAGAGGAATAATGCTATACTAATCTATTAATTTGCAGTAATGGAGCCATGTTGAGTGTGCGTGGTAGGTACACGTCAATACTTGGGTGATCTGACGATATTTGAATGAACCCTTTGTCTCGTGATGAGGTCATCATCCAGAGTTTATAGCTGACTGATTCATTTCCAATAATAAGCCTTCAGATGGAAGTTGAAAATGGACTTCGAGGGACATGTTGTGAGTCACTTTGAAACAATTCCATCCGGTGGGTGTTGCATTTCAACTCATATCTGTATGTTATAGCTCTAATACGTCCCATTTATTTATTGATGTATATTGCAGCTAGATTAGAATCTCCTAAAAAAAAAACAACAACAACAAAAACCAAAACCTCCTCTCATACTCCAACAGTTCGTTTCAAACAAATCTCAGGTTTGGAGTCCGAAAAGGCCACAAAAGAAGAGATAATACGGGCTGTGCAAGCATGGACGGAATAACTTGTTTATAATCTACATGGATGCTCATGAACCCACCCACCCCCCCCCCCCAAAAAAAAAACATTTAATGTTTACATTTTATGTTTATTTAATATTCACGAATACTTTGTTGTTTGTAACTGTTATTAGCAGTTTACCAGAGTATTTACTTCACTGGGAACATAACTGGAGATTCAAAACAAAATGATGACATGTAGTTGAGAGAGTTTCTCAAACTGGACCTTGTCACTTTCCAAACAAAAAAGAAATCTTTGTTTTCTCAAACTATGTTTTTTGTTTGTTCTTAATTTCATTAACCTTTGAGGCAAGGCCATTACAGAGCAATTCTTTTTATCATTTCAGTGCAATTTTACAATTTCATCTTTTCACATCACGGAACATGTTGCATCGATGTGGAAGAAAACCCAAATATCCCTATGTTGGCTGAGATTGTTTTCATGTTGAATAAAATGCTGAAGCACGATGGGAAAACATTCCTTCTGACCCTTGAATTGTTATTTCGACGAGTCACACACCAAAGCTTCCCCTCCTTGAGGACAAGCGTCCGGCGACACTTGTAGGATTAAATGTTCACACAAAATACCAGTTAACTACGCAGCTGGAAACGTTACACCTTCCTAACGTTTCTTTATATGAAGTGTAATAGTAATAATAGAATGAGATTTTCATTAGTACGTATGTTTTGAAACAATTTCCACGCGTAGTACACATGTAGTGTAGAGTATTTGAAACGTCCTGTCAATAACAACATGGGAAAAGGATGAGCTGCTAAACTGAAGTTGCAGGTGCAGGTGGAGGTATCTGCCACGAATCCTGAATCCTGAGTCTTCTTTTTATGAACACGAACACACACAACACACACACGGCTATGGGGGGGGGGGGGGTGTGACGACACGTTAAAAGACAGCACCAGCTCACGCACACTCAGCGAGTAAATGTCCTCTTCTGAATACATTACTGATAATTTTGGCAAGATGGTGCCAATTACGCATCTAATTGACGGAGCTATTTTGTATGTAAAATAACGTTTTCAAAGTATGGCAGGAAGATGATTATACAAACCCACCTGCTTAAGCCCCGTGTGTGTGTGTGTGTGTGTGTGTGTGTGTGTGTGTGTGTGTGTCATGGTAGGCCCTGTTCCTTTTATTTATATCAGATTCATTTGTCGTTTCACGTGTAATTTCGTTTTGGAATTTCATGATTTTTTTATTTATTTTATATATTCATATTTTAACAGCATGAATATTTTTTATTTATATTTATCTTGTCTTTGAGAGACAAAAATAAATATGATTTTATGAATTTGGCTCGATTTTAACGTGGAGTATAAATCTAGAATACAGCACATGATCCAGTCCTGCCAAAAAAAAAAAAAAAAGTAAGGAATATTCTCCATTTATTTCACAACATGGTTCAGCAATACAATATCAAAACGTTGTTCCTTTTTTTTTCCTGTACAAAGAAGAAGCCTCAAGTGGCATCACCCCTCCTCGCTCCTTATTAAATATATACATTTACATATTTTGTACACCAGTTGATGTTTTAGCCGTGGATTTAAGAAGCATGAGAATCAATGAAACTAAACATAAAGCCACATTTTACAATTGACAGTGTCTTGATTGTCACCCGTCAAACTTTTTAAAAAAAATGTTTAAAAAAAAACCAAAAGAACACCGGAGGGGAATAGGCTATATTACAACGAATCCTCATTAATATTCCACCGCGGATGACGAAACTTTTCTCCTTGAATGGATGCATTCATTCACAGCACACCGTCAATGTATTGCACATAATTGTATTATCAGGTTTTTTTTGGGGGGGGGGGTAATTTTGTCAATATCAGCAAACCGAGGCTGCTAATTATTGTAAACAAGGTAGTTTGTTTAATATATCACATATTTTCCTGTCAGAAACAGTGTAAAACATGAAAAAAACAATTAAAGACACTCGTCAGCAGGCAGTGTAAGTAAGTGGACTCCTGAGGTAATAATAACACGTAATAATAATAATAATAATAATAATAATAATAATAATACGAAACATGTTAATTGAATTGTCAGATCACATGTAAACGGCAGCCTTTTGGAAAATGGCATTCTTTTTGTTTTGTTTTAGCCAAAGTAGGTCCATGTAGGCCTGACAGCGTCTCTTTTTATCTTTTTTTCTGGTTCTTCATTTAGTCAGTTGTACAAAAATATTGTCTTTTGTTTAACTTTCGCATTAGTTGATTTTGGGGGAGTAAAAACCCAACGTGTGCAGCTAAACTCAAACTGGTCTGAGCAGCGGCACGGATGTGACGATGGGGTGGGAGTAGTAGACGCCTGGGTGCGGGAAGGTGAGCAGCGGCTGGCTCACGGGCACGTTGGCAGCGGAAGCTCCGCTCTCCGAGGCAGAGTTCTCGTGGTAGAGGATGGGCACCCGGACTATCCTCTGCGCCGCGGCGTGGCTGAGGTTGGCGGCCTCCAGCTCCGCGGCCAGCTGCCTTTTCCACTTGTTCCTCCTGTTCTGGAACCAGATCTTCACCTGCGTCTCAGTGAGGTGGAGGGACGCGGCCAGGCCGGCCCGCTCTGAGCTGCTCAGGTACCGCTTCATGTCGAAGGTGGACTCCAGCTGGAACACTTGGCTCCGGGAGAAAACCGTGCGAGTCTTCTTCTTGCGGCACGGCTTCTTGTCCTCGTCCCTCTTCTTCCACTCCTCCAGCTCCTCTTTTTTGGCTTCCTCCGTGTCGCTCTCCTCCAGGATGATCTCATCGCCGCTTTTGTTGTTGTTGTGCTCGTCATCGTCGTCGTCGTCTTTGGCGTCTGGCTCCGATTTGAGAACCAGATCCGGCGAGTCTCTGTCCGTCCCCGATGTTGATGACGAGTCTCTGGCTCCTAGTTTCTCGGCCACTGAAACGGGGACACGGCAGACGTGGTTATTCACACTGTCTATCCTCTTTTTTATGTATATATAGTCCAGCTTTAGGGGGAAAAACACCTTTCACATAGAACCTGTGCAACCAACAACACGATGCGCTACAAATGTATTCCAATTCCACAAAAAAAAAAAAAATACTCACCGAGCAAATTAAAAAAAAACCCGAGTCCTTATGTAAATTGACATTTTAATATCAACAAATTAAAAAGCAAATAACCTGTCATGTCATCACAAAGCAAAGACAATAGTGTCACTCATACTGGCGTGGATTTTGTTTTGTTCTGTTTTTCCAGAAATAAATCAGCGAGAGGAGCAGGTGAGAGTGACCCTCTGGGGTGAGATGTTTTCAGAGAAACAGACAAATCAAAAGCAGGCTGCGCATCCCCGTCAACCCCCCCCCCCCCCCCCCCCCCACCACCATTATTTGATATTGTCTACTTCGTTTATGCACACTGCGTCACTTTATTGATCTATTATCCCGCATGGCAAAAAAAAACAGGCCTTAATGCGGGGCGTCAATCCTACTAGTGCGGTGGCAGAGACACCCCTCCACCCCTGATAATTACAGTCCCTAAACCTCTTCTGAGAAGACTGACATAATTAAACAATAAACATAATACTATTTACGCTCTGAAAAGTCTGATATTTTTAGTAAAAAAAAAAAATACAGGACTAATTTTGTTTTGTTTGTTTACTTGCTGTCTAAAAAGTGTATAATTTAACGATCAACCCCCTCAAAGTGTGTGTAAACGAGGTGTCCTTCCGCCACTCTTACCTTCTGTTCTGTGCAGGTGGGCGGTTGAGCTGAGGGTGTAGGGGTACCACCACGCCGACGTGCGCTCCAGGTAGTGAGCCGGTAGACTGAACCTCTGCGCCGGTAGGTCAAAGCGTGGAAAGTTGAAGTCTCCGACTTGGGTAAGGGAAAACCCTCCCTCCAAGGCCGCCTTCGTGGCAGCCAGCACGGGTTTAGGCTTGGAAGGTTTGCTATCACAGTTGAGCAGGTTCTTGATGAAGAAAGGCGAGTCCTTAGCCGAAGCGCACGTCTCCTGCGTGGTCTCTGGCATGGCTGTGGTCTGAACGCGAAGGGGGACCACGGAAGGAAAATAAAAAATAAAGCAAGCCTGACTTACTTACTCTTTGAGATCCGAACTGCGACGTCTCCTTCTTTTATATAAATATATATCTATACATATGATTTTAAATCTTCTCGGCGTTTGAAATCGCTAGTACATCGCGTCCAAACATTAAGAAAATAACGTAAGGAAATGTTTGAAAACGTGCGTAAACGCGGAGATAGATCATCCCGGGCTCTTCCGTCAAACCGCGTCCACCGTGTCAGTCAGTGTGGCGTCTGATGCTAATGATGAAATAAAAATGTCATCCAAGTTAAATGCGGAAAGTATAGGCGATTGGGCATGTACAATGGCAAATGGGATTAAGGGAGAGACTGTGAAGAGAGAGAGAGAGAGAGAGAGAGAGAGAGAGAGAGAGAGAGAGAGAGAGAGAGAGAGTCCTCCCCTCTCTGTGAGCTCTGGCTGCAGGCTCCTCTGTTATTGGTCTCATAAAGTCCAATTAGGCAGCAAATGAACACAGGGCTGTTAGCGCCAAAAAGGAAGGTTTGGGATAAGCGCCTCGACGCACCACTACCACTAACACGTTTACTGATGCACTTCCTCTCAGGTAGCAGCTGGATTTTTATCATGAAGTTGGCTATTCATCACGTGAATTTATAGATTTAACTTCTACAACTATCTCATGAGTGTTTATCTAACTTCCTTTAAAATGAAATCACAGTAGGTTAACTGAAACATATGCCATCGTGCGCGCGCGCGCGTGTGTGTGAGCGTGAGGAAGAGTGTGTGTGTGTGTGTGTGCGTGCGTGTGCGTGTGTGAGAGAGAGTGAGGAAGAGAGAGAGAGAACCGGCCATAAAGGTGATCCAACAGCACATAGACCTGATTTAATACTGCAACAGAGTTTCATGTAAACTCGTAAAATAAAATCAAATGGTACAAAAGTCTGGGGGTTTAACACCGGATCAATAACACGTTCATACTCGTGCCGACTCGTTATTACGCCGACAAAATTAAATAGCGTGATGTCACCACTGCGATCGACACAATACTGCTTCTCAAACTAGAGTTGTTGGGTTTTTGAGAGCGTGTGTGTGTGTGTGTGTGTGTGTGTGTGTGTGTGTGCGTGTGTGTTTTTAAGGCCTGACTGCACCTACGTACCGTGTCACCAACGGGCGATTAGATTCATATTTCTAATTCATTGATTTCCGGCGAGGGCCACTTCCGTGAGGACTGTGGCTCCCGCACTCATTTATTCCTCCCTAATCGATTTGGTTAATTCATCTATCAGATTGCACTCTTTGTAAATGCGCTATGTATATTCACTCATTGATATTAATTGACTTGTTAGAAAGGTGGTTGCCGGTGTTGAGAGGAAGTGAGGGGAGACAGCGACCTCTGTGGGCAACAAGGGTGAAATGCAAGTTCATGTGTCATGTGCCTGTAGGTACTTGTTGGGCTCCATGAGACTCAGACGGAGCAGGGGATTTTCTTCAAGAAGGAGATAAAGGTTTTAGTGTCGAGGTGTTTTGTTTCGTTTTTTAATCATCCGCAGTGACTTGACATGCATCAGTTTGTCTACGTTGTAATTGTTTACAGTGGTGTAACTCTTATCTGCTTTCAAGACCTCACTGGAGGCATTTTAATCAAAATCTGAACAAAATATGGCCTATTGCAATGCTCAGAAAAGCCGAAGGTGTAGTGTTTGCTAAATAACATTCCAAATGAAGTATTGTGCTGGTGCAGAGGTGTCCCAGCCTGAAAATGTTATAAGAAAACATATTTGGTCAGAGCAACTGCAAAAATTCACATCAGTATGTTTTGTTGTCTATTTGTGAGTAAAACTAACTGGGCAACTTTTGAAAACCCTCTGAGAATACAACCCTGCAAGCTTCTACTTTTTTTTCTCCTTTTGTTGTTCCCAGAATGTTCTTCTTAAAAGTATAGGGTGGCAATAAAAAAAACAACAACAACACTATAACCTTCTAAAATATTACATTGCAATAACCTTTTTCGAAAATGTTAGCATGCTTTAAGATAAACAACAGATTGTGGCAATAGTTCAAAAACAATAGTTCAAACGTTACTAGAACCTCTATAACTGTAAATTCCTGTAAATCTGAATCAACATTTTTGCCTGAGACTGGAGCTGTGACACAGGCTTGTTACATTAACATTGTTAACATTTGTTTTCCTCACAGTAGAGTCAGTAGGGTTTTTCCTGAACTGTTCCTGAACGCATTACAATGTAAAATACAAAGGTGTCGGGTCACTGAAACATCAGAAGTGCCGGTTTCAGTATCTGAAAATATGTTTCCATGCTCATGTGGATGCTAGAATTAAGCGTTTATATGTCTTCAGCGTTTAAAAATACAGCTGAGTTAACTGTGTTGCTCATGTTGAGCTGCTGCTACAAACTTATTGTCAGCAAACACACACACACACACACACACACACACACATTTTTCCAGCTAACTTTCCTCCTCAATTTAGCATCTACGCCTGCTTTTCATCCTACCTCTGAAAGAGCAGGAAAAGTCAAGCAGTCTTAGCAGGTAAAATTCTGGTCTGACAGCCTCAAATACGCCGCTCCTTCTCTTCTTCATCAGTTTTACTGGCAGAGTAAAAGCCACGTCGCCATCTACTGTATCGATGTGAATAACGTCATGCTATTCACTGACAGGTGCACTGTCTTGGGTGAGAATGGGATGCTCAGCTCCAAAAGTAGAAAATCAATATGTATTTATATTGTGGCAGCTGGTCACAAATAAATAAAATATGTGGGAAACCATGAGGCTGTTTATCAGATCAAATAATAAACTTAAAGTTATTGTACATAGCTCTTGTCTCCCCCTATTGGCATGGAGAGTAATTACAACACGGGATATAAAAAGAACACTCGACCTTACCACACTGACTGTTCCTAATTAAGGCACTTCAAGAATATGTGCAGAACTACACATACCATTAGCTGCACTCACAAATATTTAAGGTATTAACATTACTGAACACACACATACACACACACACACACACACACACACACACACACACGCACACACAAAATATGAAACGCTCCACTAATGGTGCACCATCAATGGAACATCACCACAGACACAAAAACTAAAAAACTACAGGAAATGCAAAGAGATGTAAAAGTCACACAATTAAACGTTGATAAGGAGAATTCTTTTTCTTTGAAATATTCTGAGAATATTTTGAGGACATTCTTAATAAACAAACATGTTATAATCTGTCAATAGCATTCCCTGTTATCTAGGAGCTCAATTCAATCAGATTTAAATAATTAAACGTATATGTATTATCTTCTCATTGTATTCCCATTTTAACCTTTGAATTAATGTCACCTGATTGTGGCTTTTCAGTCTGACAAGAGTTAAACTTAAACAATGAAATACTATTGTACTTCTGGCAAAACATGTTTGGATGGAATAAAAAGAACAATACAGGCCAAAAAATAACCGCCGCCCAAAACAAACAAGAAATTAAGTGTAATTAAGATCAAGAAGCCAGACAGTCAATCATATTATGCATTGATTAGAAACAGGTAGAAGACATTGGTCATAGAGGCCCTCTGAATGCTCCATAAGTCTTTTTTTTTTTGTGTTGCTCCTCGGGTAGGTTACTATGACTTTTATATTATTTATTTCAAAGCGCCCAGATATTGATTATTTCACAAGGAAAAATGACAAATGGCAGGAGGGAATGACACGGTCAGCAGGTTCTATTAGAGAAATGATAGTGTTGCTCGTGGTTTGTTAAAAGGTCCAGTTTAGATACTTTATAGGTTTACATCCATCATCGTCTAATGACCTATTTGATGAAAAACACGCGGTCTGGTGACAACAGCCCTGTGCAGCCAACTTCGCTTTGTAATTGCTCCCATATTAAATATAGATTTTTGTTTTGATATCTTGTGAGAATTCCTTTCTGTGGGTCAAAATTGTGATAAAAAACATGGATGCAGTGGCAAAAGCTCCTGGAGGGAAAACTGGAAAGGAAATGGGGAAGAAATGCGAGTATGGGAGGTTGGATTTTTAGTTTAACAGAATGCATGATTCTCCATTACAAGTAAATGTCCTGCATGTGAAAAATCTCAAATGTTAAATGTACCATATTGTGTAGATTATGTCACTGGATTTATCCGACTGAATTATTATTGCTCATTCGTGTGTTAGTACAGTTTTACTGGTCCAGGTGAAGCCCTTTTTTTCTGAAGTTTAATTTTTATCTTAGAATTCATGATATTTTACACAGTAAACTTTCAGTTAATGTAGTGGCAATTAAACTACAGTGCATCCCTCTGAACTGCTGTTAAACATAACTTGAATGAATGGAGCATGAATTGGAAATACTAAAGGAAAAAATGTGTATAAATTTCCCCTTCAGCTCAATACTTGAATAAATACGACTAACTTCCTTCATACTTGATAATTAATTATTCCCTTCAACCATCAACTCTATTATCTTTGTCCCATTTTCAAAATCAATAAAACTGAAGAAAATAAACCATACATTAAAATTTATTCTGAATATGATCTCCATTCTTCTGCATTACTAAACCAATCTCAAAGAGTCTGGCTCGGGGTTAACACGGATGTCATCCAATTTAACACCATCAACGAGGATTACAAACCGTTTCCATAGCACGGTGTTGTAAAAAAAACCATCTCGTCAACAGCAGCAGCACCATTTATTGGTAAAAGCTGTCCACCTCTGTGTCCTTCTTGCACTTTAACTGGGCACTCGTGTTGGGACGAGCCATTAAACCACTGAAGGCCACACAGAGATTGCCCAAGTATTGCATTTAACTTGTAAAGGAATTGGTGGCCGTCCAGTGACCCGACAAGCTTTAATTGGGATTGTGCAGGTATTGATTGTAAGTGGCTGAGCGAATCTTGACTTACAGCCTGATTAGCTTTTATTCGCTACCTTGCACCAGCAAGTCGAAGGAGCTCAATGTCATTTAGTTCAGAACACTTCAGCAGCCACTTGACTAAAGGGAATCCTGTTACTTCCTGTGTAAACAGGAAACAGTCTGTATTCTAGATGAAGCTGACAGCTTCTCTGCTGAATGTGCTTTTGCCCCATGAAGCTGTAATCATGTCAGATACTAATAATTTAACCTTGATCCCATACGGTCTTTCTCTCTCATAAACCACCAAGTAGTTAATAATACATTTGTACAGATGCGGTTTGTTTAACCTTGCCATCTAACTGTATAATATTCAAACTCTGAAACAAACATTCTACTCCCTGAAAGGAAAAGACACCTAGCTGACAGCATGACTCACTTACGCGCTACTGCCGCTTCCTTTTATTTAACCCGTTGCACAGACAGAACTTTTTGCTTCATTTTGACTCATTAGCAGCAGGCATCAAAAATGAAAATGTCACTACCTGCAGCCACTGGTTGACTCAAGGTGACCACACACTTCTTATGCTGTTGTACATCAAATGCAGACAACACAGTGTCATTCTGACCCACATCAGATCATGTTTGGTACATCAGACTTGACAGGACTCGTTATCAAAATGCGTGAAGTTTCTACTCTATGATGAAGTATCAAAGTTGGCCGCCATGGCACAGTAACACCATTTACCAATCGCTCACAGTCTTCATATTTTCAGAATTCACCACCAAGTTCTTAAGATGTTTCTGATTAAATCTGAAATGGATCTGGTCATCAAACTGGGATGTGCACATTAAAGGGTTAAAAAAAAACCACCACAAAAGAAGCCATTTCCTGTTGCCACAAGGGGACGCTATGTCTCAGGAAAATGTAATGGAGTCTTTCTTGGCTCTCTGGCAGAAAATTCCTTGGTACAGGTCAGTATTGAATAAAACTCAATAATCAATGTGACATGTATCAATATCTCTATATTTTTGTCTGATTGGCTGACACCAATACTGAACGTCAGACTGGTGCATCCCCAGCTGTAATACTCAGAATATGAACACTTCTTTTAGAAATAATTTGCATACATGTTATTTAGCATGTGAGGAAAAAAGTAGAGGATTTTGTTTCCTTAATCTCTCCTGTTATCATATCATCTACATTTGAGGATGAGGACCTCTGAGGGGTTTGATTGTAAACAGTCACAGGAGCAGCGTCGCTCTCTTTCTTTATTATGAGCAGCTTCGTCCAAGCCCTCCAGGCACCCGGTCTCAATATCCAGCTTCTGTACCTTCAGAAATCTGCCCTGTATTGTCAGTGAATCTGGGCTTTTACCCAGCCTGCCTGGATGTGTCATTACAACTCGGTAATCTGGAGAGGACAACAGAAAAGTTCTCATCAGTGTCAGCCTGAGATATAGATATGGGCTGGGTAACAAATGGCCAAATGCACAGGCAGCAGAGCAGACCATCAATAAAGCAATTTCTTGTGTCATAACAGCTCCGCATTTCCTAAAGCCAACCTTTCAAAACTTTTCCCTCTGCAAATCGCTGCAGCCCCACCATTAGAGTCTTGCCTTGTGAATTTAATGGATTCCGTACAAATAATATTCCACCATAATGGAAAAGGTTGAAGTCACTGAAGACAGATGAAGTCATAAACACGTATAATTGAGAATCAAAGACCGATAAATTTTAAACTGCTATCCATTTTCTCTTTTTAGATGATGATCTATGTCGCCGTGGCTGCAGGAAAATGGAGGAGATTATGGGGGAAAATTATAACAATAAATTTTCTAAACATACACCTTGATTATGCTTCGATTTTTTGGAGGGGGTAGAGGGTGAGGGAGGCGGTTAGAAAGAGGGCTGGGATTGCTGATAGCTTGCTGGCAAAATGGCACCATAAAATAGGTTCCCTGCTCTTTTGCCTGCAGAGCGTAGGCATGCCTGGAGGTGTGATTTCCCCCCCTTTAAATGGGGGAAATGAATTGTGTAATTTATTGCAAACGTGCGCACAGTGAGATTAGATCAGCATATCCCATCAAAGGAACAACAATCAATCAGCCTCTAGTTAACAGCTTGAAACACATAAACCAGGGCACCTAATGGCTTTCCAATTTAACAGATTGATAGACTTATCCGGTCCTAAGGGATGAATTAAGAAAACCGGGTACTTTCACACAGGCAATGGCACTTTTGACAGGACCTTTTACCCTCCTTTCTAGCGTATTTGCCATCTTTACTCCTAAATATAGAGATAAGGTTAAGATGAAAATAAAGACAAAGTTGATTGTCCCTCTTTTCTACCCCCGCCACCGCTTTCCTGTTTGAGAAAGCACTCCACAGCTGATTTGTTATTCAGATGAGGCAGGAGTGGAAGTGTGTCAGATGTGGAGAATGGGCTCATTTTAATGACCTGATTATCGCGGGTCATTTGGAAACTGTGAAATCAAGGGAGCTATTCAAAGCCACTTAACAATATCAAAATGTGACCGAGCCGACCATTCAACCAAAAACGTAGCTTCAAAAATTGAAACATTTGAACTTGTTTTGTTTCATATCACTTTAAGTGTATCATTGATTTATATTAACTCATCATACAACAAAAAAATATGAAAAGACAGGTCTGACATTTTATGGGAAAGATTTTTTTGCCCCGGGGTTAAATGACAAAAACGATGCCTGTTTTGTATGATTGCTGATATTAGCAGTTTGTTAGCTTAGCTTAGCATACCGACTAAACTACTAAACTAAAACAGAATTTATATCTCGTTTGTTAATTTGTACAAAAGACAATTTGCTATTTATTGGAACTAGCGATGCATGATATTAGAATTTTTTTTTTTTTGCAAAAAGCCACATTAATAAATATGATGAGAAAACTCATAGGTGGATGCTGATCATTTAAAATCTCAAGCACAGAACTAGATGACTATAGAACGAGTGGGACATCCTGAACATACTACTTGTACTGTACGTGAACAGTGGGTTGCTGTACAGAAAATGTTATGCATGTACTTTCTGATATTTATGCCAAAGTGCATCTGAATTGTGATTGCGAAAGTTCAGCTCAGAAAAAAATAAAACAGCCATACTTGAGATCTTTAAGTGGAACAAAACTATTCAAATCAGCAAAATTATTCCAAATGTCTTTTAAATAGGGTTAACTGGGAGTAGTGCTCGCTAAAGAGCTACAAACACAGAGCCTTGACCCGGAGAGATGGTGTAATGAATCCTCTAGAGGAGTCAACTAATCTCCATGTCACTGCATAATTGAGTAGCTGTTGGTATCAAGGATGTGAATCTGACAAGGATGAGAAAGTGTTACTCAAGACCCCAACAACCAGACGAGAGGAACCAGTGAGGCCACAACCACGGGGGGTGGGGGGTGGGGGGTGGGGGGTACCCAGAGGCCAGACAGTCCGCTTCAGGGTCTCAGGGCCTCGTAATGCCAGTGGTGATGAATGGGACTGAGCACCACATTAAAGAGCAACTAGATCTTCTCATCAGAATTAAGTGTATGAGGAGTTTAGATCAATTTCGTCTCCTCTCAGAAGCTTCAGGGAAATGGATTAAGATTCAGCTCGTGGGTTGGAAGTGAGCCAAAACTGATTACTGATAGATCAATGAATTGGTTAATGAATGAGTCCATTACTATCTGATGAAAACTGATAGCACTTTTAACTGCTTCTTTGTTTCTCCTTTTCCATCAGGTTGGTGGAGAATCATCTGTCTGACAGGAGGGTAACAGAGGAAATACCCAAACACAAGACAGGAGCACGACTGTTACACACAGCAAGTGTTTCCACTTGCCAGATTGTGTTTTCCAATTTGACACTTGTGTCTTCCCTGTGGACACAACTCAACTGAACCTCTTGTTTAGTCTCTGGGAATCAAGGAGCCCTGCCCCCCCCCCCCCCCTCGTTGTGACAGATAGTAATTGGTGTTTGTTTGCCCCCCCCCACACTTTTTTTTTTACCTCTTCCAGGAGCTGTCAGGACTGGCCAGTGAGAGGAAACGTGAGCAGTGACAAGTGAGACGTGTCTTCACTCACAAGGTGAAGCATCCAAGGTGTCCACAAGTCATGTGTTCACATACTTCAGCCATGTAGACACAATCAAAAAAATGTGGAGGCTACTATCGATACTTTAAACTGAACAAAGAAGTTGCATTGAATCCATCCTTAAATAGTGCGGATTAACACTAAAGGGACCAATAAAATGCTTTTTAGCTGAGAAAGAATGACATGTGTTGTACTTGCACAACTTTTACAGTTACAGCTTAAAAAACGAAAGACAAAAATCTTTCAATGCGATATACTAGTGTGGCCGATATGTCAGCTGAGTCTATATGCTTTCCAATATTTGCAGATGAGAGTTTTCTTTTTTAACGTATCTTTATAATAAATTTTGATTATTATCATTGCCAAAAGATCCCCAAAAATCCATTATCGGCCAATAAAGTTAATAGCTGAACTGTAGATTTTCCTGCCTTCATTTGATAACCTATACATATTTCCATCAATATCTGAATACCCTTATTCCCTAATATCAGCACTGGCCAAAAAAAATCTGATATAGATATCATATCCAAATAAGTTCCAAGTATTTAAATCAAAAAAGTTCAGATTAAGAGGAATATCTACAGGAACCTGGAGGAATTTGTACAGCGAACATAATGATTCAGTGCTATTTTAGATAGTTAAAACCATCCAGCACTGTTACATCCTGGCATTTATCTTTTCTGTCAATGACATTCCCATTAACGCCTCTTACCTATTCCTTGTTTCTCTCTTCTTTTTTTCATTTTCCAATGATGTATGGTTGTTATAGGCAATTGTATTAGTCAAAATCAGGCATTGATTATTTGTAAAAACATAAGTGCAAATCAAATCTTCATTGCGTGGCGACAGATGAGAGCTGCCTACCTGTGCACACACAGGAAAAAGGGGGCAGTTATTGACCAATTGATTTGATGTGAAGAAGGGGCTTTTCTTTTCCCTGCAGTGAAAAGACCTTGACTGTTAGGCTAGCAATCACTCCACCACCCTACCTCCAACTACAACTACCTCTAATACCCAACTGTGTCCTCAATCTCCGCTACGAACGGCGCAGGTATGCAACTTTTCCGTCAGCGCTGTTATGTATTTGGCTCTCTATTTCACTTTAATAGGGAAGAAATTGGCAACATATTCTTTTACAGCCCCCTGGTACCATTAGAAAGCATGCTGTCAGCTAGATTATTTATGAAAAACTATTTCATGCTTACTTACATTTGCTGCTTATTTTCCCCCAGTGTGACCTGCAGCAGATTTAGTTCCATTTCGAAAGCCTTAAAGCCAATTCTTTATGTCTGCAGGTCAGACTTCCCAATTGAGTCAAGATTGAAATACCAGTATGTAGTTGGAAATGTAACAGAAGAGGAAAGCAATAGTCATGTATTGTGTAGAGAGGATGTAGTAAGGAGAAGAAGAAGAAGGGGATATATTGAAAGAGGAGAAATGATCAAGGGGGTGAAAGCGGGGGGTTCCCCGAAAGGTGGATAAAAAATTGGAGACACCTGCAGAAATAAGAGGCAATGCAAAGGCAGCAACTAAAGTAAAAAGGAATAAATGGGCCGCAAACATCCGGCTTCTCAAAGAAGCCTGGCCAAGAACTGAGTCAGCAAAATTGGCACAGGAAGTAAAAACAGAGAACACATAAAAAGGAAGTAGCCTTAAATCTATAATATTTTATATTTCATCCAAAAACATGTCAAATACCATTGCCTGAGTTGTGCTTTACAAGGACTACAGTGATAAACTTTGCTGAGAGGTTTTTTTGTTTGTGAGTTTTTACCCCCCCCCCACCCCCACCCCCACAAAGAGTTTGTCGAATCTGTACTATACCATATCGCTGCCTTTCAATATATCAAATAAATCAAAATAAACTCTCCCGCTAAGGAGCTCGACGGGCCAGGACAAATCAGGCACACTCCCCTTTGGCGCATGCATCTATACTCATAACCCCATACTGTATCTGATGGGGTCTTTCACTCCCCAATGCGCGCGCACGCGCGCACACACACACACACACACACACACACACACACACACACACACACACACTCTTGATCTGAGTTTGGCCTGGACGTTATACAGTGACCCTAATAAACTGCGGCGTGGCCAGGCAGGTTTGTCACTGTCACAGGTAAATGATGTAATTAATGAGTGTGTAGTGGAGTGGATGGGTGCCGGGGTGTTAGCTTTTAAACACCTCTCCAGCTGACTGGGTTTGGGGAGGCCCAGCTGGACACAGCCAGCGGATCAATACGAGGTCAGGGGTCAGTCAACCCTCCCATTATGGCTGCAGTCGCTCCCATCATCGTCAGGCTAACGATGCCTGCAGGACCAGAGATGAAGCAGCTTCTGGGGTATGGAGCGGAGGTAAACATGTATCTTGGGGTTGTATCAGGCTTCCGTACCCGTTTGAGAGACAGTGACAGGGATATTTGATAGTCTGAGATGTTTTATACTCTGTCTGTTTGATGGGAAATCAACTAGAAATGACAGATTGTACTTTCAAACAAGAAATCTGAACAACATAAATGAGCAGGAGGATGGAATAAAGCATCGTCCTCAGGGCGATTTCATGTGTGTGTTAAAAGAGGAACATGTCAGACGATTCCTGATTGCAGGGGGTGCTTGATTTGATGAGAGGCAGGTGACAAAAACACAAACTTTAACTACTTTTTACAGAAAATAACAATGTCAAGAACTTTTCTGACTGAAGAGGGTGTTACAGTTATTTCATTTGTGCACTGCAGCTTTTCAAAACTTCTATAAAAAATTGTAACTCAATTAAATCTTCTGTGACTGCCTCTGGGCTGGTTTGAGTCTTTCATGACAAACAAGAAAAATAGAAAAGCAGGAATCATTGGAAATTATTTCTACATCCATTTGGGGAAAAAAATTTAGCTACCTGTCAAATCTGGTACCACGAACTTAAGATTTTGCTCCTTTTATTTGTTCGTTTCTGTCAAATTACCGAAACCCTGGGAAATCCCAGAGTCGACGTTGATTCTTCGAGTCGAGCTCAGAATAACCTCTTCAGGAAAAGAGGAGAGGATTACTACCTCTATTGTAGTACTTCTACTGTTGATGTACATTTTCAGCATCAAGTTAAAATCTCTTAACTAAACTCTCTTAACTAAACTAATCCTCTATTACACCGACCTAACATTCTGGTCATGGATTATGAGCGCTGACCGGTCACAGGTGCTGGCAAGTCACGAGGCATGCTAAGTTAAGTTAGCATTGGCCATTCACAGGACCTCCTATATTTCACTATGACAAAGACACAAGTGCTAGAGGAAGAAGTCAGCATGATTCACCTATGTAACACAATTCTCACCGCCCAGTTGCAGACAGCTCGTGGTCGACGAGACCCAGCTAGCAAGGAGTGTGGCTGGGGATGCAAGCTGAAGTCAGCACAAATCAGCCTCATGCCAGCAAATCATTCTGACAGCAATGCTAGCTCTGAGGAGCTCAAAGAAACAAAACCTGATGAAGTTACCTCCAACAGCTAATAGAGACTCAGTATTATTACTGGGAAAAATTCTGACTGTCATACGCCAGAGTTGATGACAGGCTAACACTTCGCTCCCAGTCCACTTCAATTCCCTTGAGCTAACTAGGATTAGCAGTCAGCTGGTCTCTAAGCGTCATGGCTCCCCGATGCAGCACTGAGGAGGGCAGGGTATCTGTCATCTTTACGTTTATTTCTCAAAAACTATCAATGTAACTTGAACAAAACCTAGGATCACACCTTCAGAGGAAACTGTCAAAATAATTCATACAAACACAAGTCAAAGGATAGTTCATCATCGACAAACTCGGTCTCCAACTTTAGTTTCAATCCCATGAAACATTATTTTCAGGAAATAAGAAAAGATAATTGTAAAAATTGTCCCCAAACATACGTCTCTTCTCTTTCAGTTATTGAACAAGACTTTTTTTGCTGGAAATATTTCTGTTATACTGCTTTTTATAAGTCTTTTTTTTGTATAAACACAAAAATTACCCCTGAAAAATCATAGAAAATCCTGCAACTAATTAAAGGAAAAGACATAAATATCTAATGAGTATTTGAGCTCGTACACAAACTTGTTTTAGTTATTATTATACTAAAAAGAAAAACTTTATAATCTTTCAGAGTTTTGTTTGCACTACGATAAATGATCACTTAATTTCAAAGAATTTTAATTAATTTTTTTTTTTCCAGAGAGCAGCCTCAAAAGGGCAGATGATCCATTAATCTAAACCTCCCCTCACATTAGTGCCACTATCCATTTCAGACCACTCCACGTGGACTCAATAGCCACTCCAACAGATCCATACAAAGATCAAAACTCAACAACTAATTTAAAGTGTGCCACCATACATTTCTTGGAGGTTTGAGTTTTCACCTTGTCTGTGCTGCCAGGAACACAGACCAGTTTTGTTTCGGGATGTTGATACATTATTAATTTAACAGCAGGGAGAAAACATGGGAAATCATTCCAGGTCAGATTGCGCTTGATCAATATTCTCAAAGGGCAGAAGCCTCATTAATCTAAAACTTCCCTCACATTAGCAGGACTGTCCAATTCAGACCACTCTTTACTCAGACTCGATAGGCACTCCAGCGGATCCATACAGAGATCAAAACTCAACAGCTAATTTAGAGTGCGCTGGAGTTTTTATTGGTGTGAGCTCCCCAAGGAATACTGGGACTAGTTTTGTTCATGGAAGCAATGTGGATGCAGGGCTTTGAGGTATGCAAGAGCTAGTGGCTATCCTCTTAACGTGTGGAGCACCTGTTTCTCCACACTTAACTTTGGGTTTTCAATTTTTGGCCCCACAAAGCTCACATTATAACCCCCAACCCTTGTACGGACGCATTATTTGTAATGAAAGCACATAACAGTTGTAAAGGCAAAAACAAGGCCAATACATTTATGTGAATCCAGATTGCATGACCGGTACCTTTTTGTTTTCCTTTGTTGTTTAAAATCATCATATAATACCAGAGCCAAAAAAATGTTTCTCCATGTCAAATTACACTCAAAATTGCCGAGTCTGAATTACAGCATAAAACAAATATGATATAAAAGAAATTAAAGCCAAATACATAGAAACATTGAATAAGATGACAGTTTTTGTAATAAAATGAATTCAGAAATGTACTTGGCATTGATATTCATATGAGATGTTTGTTTTATGTTGGAAAAATTCAAAGAATAGGATGATATTTTTAAAAGTTTTTATCCTAAGGACTAATCAAATTTACGTTAACTATCTAAGTCAAAACTACATCATATGACATATATGACTGTTTTCTGACATTTCACAGATCAAACCATTAAGCTAATAACAGGCAGATGAATCAAAAATGGAAATACTCTTTCCCTGCATATCTAGAATATAAATCGTTTCAGTCAGAGGAGAACAGTTGCTAACATCAGTAGTACCTGTGACCAGTGTGGCAGACATGCTGAGAGTTGATCATCTCCGTGTGACCACGTGCCAGTGGGCGCACTATATTATCTTCTTGCGGACAGACTAATCCATTACCAGCCTTCTTGTGGTGCGAGTGAAATGCTCGTATTAGGGCAACTGTGCGTTCAGAGGCATCATTCAGGACAATGAGCTATAGCCAGAGAGTGACAAGCTAGAAAAATGTCCCCACTTTTCAGGCTGTACAAATGACGTTTGACCACAATAACTCACAACTGGACACTTCATTTCAAGTCGGGAGCTAGCTGACCAGTCAAAAGCTACGATACCATCTTCTTTATTTGTGGCCCATGGTTTTGGTAGCCGGACCCTCAAATAAATACTGCTAAAATGCCACTTCAGTCAAAAATATTGGCCAATTCTTTCTCTGTCGTGACTGGCTCCGGATGGCAACCTGTTTCTGATGGCATAAACCTTTCAGAGTCAGATGGTCAGGCAAGCGGCATCCATCAGGTCCAACAGCATCGTGACTTAGTGTTGGATATATATGCACGTGAATGAAAGGGACCAATAGCGCTGATCCCTTGCAGCCATTCTCAAAGCATAATAGTCAAATGAATTGATTACCAATTCATCACAGGGGAATTGCTTGCTTAGAGGAATAATCACTCACCGATAAAGAAGAAATGGCTATGAATACATTTCAAGGATGACAATCTTTGAGGAGTAATAGTATAATTTGTCACTTGTGACAGTCCATTTGATTGTTCCCAATATTTCAGCCTGCTGGAATATTGGACAAAATCACACCGCGTTGTCAGAGCCCAGCTGAGGTGTGTGTGTGTGTGTGCCTGTGTGTGAATTTGTGCTTGAATAGCGTAATAAGGCAGTCAGAGGAACACTTTGACTTCCTAAGGTGACAGCAGCTTTATCGCGCATCGCTTCATAAAACCCCATCATATCTATCCACCGCTATTATCAGAATGGGTGTTTAGCGTTCTTCTGTGTGTATGTGTGTGTGTGTGTGTGTGCGTGCGCGCATGTGGATGAGAGAGACAGAGCAACAACCCGTGTTTGTGTGTATACGTGCTGATTGTGATGACAAAAAAAGATCAGCATGAAAAGTGATCCGTGGAGCTACAAAATTATTATAAGAAAAAATAAGCCCATCCTGCCACATTGGGGAAAAAAACATTTCTCTTTCTGCTTTTATTCCCAGCTAAAGCTGAGGCAGCTGTGGTCAAACTTGGGTCAATAAAATGTCTGTCTGTCCATTGAGATGCCACATCTATCAAAAGATAAAAGTTTGTCTTTCAAGGAGAGATAGAATTCAGTGAGGAGCGAGTGGGCCCTTTCTGTGAAGCATGCAGGAAATTAATCAAGGAAATGGGGTTTTGGTGTGCCTATATCACATCTAATCTATCCATTGTCCACATGTAGCTGGCTGCGAGCCTCACCAATCAAGAGCGACACGCTGGCTTTATGAAAAGCCACTTGTTCCCTGCATAATTGGGGGGTCTCATTGCTGAGTTAAATGGGAGGTGGAGGTGGATGGAGGGGCAGTCTTGTTTGCCCATGTAAAGTGTGATCCAGATAATAGCATTCTCATCAAAGGCGGCAATTACATTCATTACAAAGCCGCAAGGCGCGCCTGCAAGGAAATTAAGTGGTGAGAGGAAAGAAAAGCTTAATATATACCTCCTTTATGCAACCCCACCCCACCTCTCGGTTCTTTTTCAAATGCTCCACGAGGAGCGGGAGACTTCAAGAAAGAAACAGTCTTAGCAGAAGATGAATAAATCTTGTCAAAGTCCCCCTTCAACTTTCTGCTTCCAAGAAGCTCCCGTCTGTCGTTACTATGGCTGCACTTGTCTAGGATTAAAAAGCTTTTCCACAAGGGTAATCTCTAATGCAGCTCTTACCCAAGCCCAACAAATGACACCGGGTCTTAAAAAACTGCCCAAGACCTTCTCTAAATTAAATTCCAATTTCTTCCAGGAGAGGAGGAGCAAATTAATTGCCTCGTGTCACATTAAACCACAAACAGCCTGCAAATCAAGCGGTTAAGAGGACAAGGGAACCTTTTCATTCCGGCCTTTTAAATGTGAATCAGAGCAAGTGGATAACACTGCAACCTTCTCAAAAGACAGGTGTTGTCCCAGAGCCCATTCTACACCAGGCACTGTGTATATTCAGACTCGCTTGTTTGATTTAGATTAATCCTGAAAAGGTTTAAAGTAGCAGAATGTTAAATATAGGAGTAATTTTATAGTTTAAAAAAAGGACGCAAACACTGGATGAGCATGTTGGATTTCAATGACCCGCATACCCATTTAACACTGTTTTTGACATATTCAGGGGAAAGTAATTATTGTGCACATTTCCATCGGTGTCGCCACAGTATTGTGTGTAAATACCAGCCCTAGTAAGGCTTATAAGAATATTACCTGTGCTCAATCTCATTACTACTTGCTGCCCTTTAACAGAATGGCTTAATATATTGTGCAGTGGACACGTCATTAATGCAAAATTAAGTTAGACCAATTATTCTCTATTTTAGGCTTAATAAATCCACCCTTCAAACCAGAGACTGCATTTACTGCAGGATATATTTAACAAAAAATAGAACATAAGATTATTTCAAAAAATGATTTATATGATTTGAATTAAAAACAAAACTACTGAAACAAATTAGAGCTCAGAGCAGTGCGCACTTTGTCTTTTCATGCTGACAAATCATTGCGGCTGTGTGTGAATTATTCAACAGGATCTGGCCCCAGTGGAAACCTGAGCATAATTAAATTGCAATAAAATAACATTAGTGTGGACAGGCTGTTAGAAGGTGATGTAATTGGCTGCTCAGGCAGTCATGGTAGAACATGAGACTGACTGTCATGTCTTTCATAAGACCTGTGCATGTCCCTGGAGACTGGCAGTGGATACAAGGAGGAGCTTGCATGACAATACACATTGATAGCGAGGGTCAGTGTATTTTTCATATGTAAAACTTTGCTGTAGGACCAACAGGCGGTACTAACCTCTTGCTCCTATGTTTTGTGGAGTATTTGTGTCCCCCAGCAGCTTGGCGATTCTCTGATGTGTTTCACTGCTGGGACATGTGCACCATCTAGTGTCCAGAAATATATTCACATGGAGAAAGGCAGGGACTAGTCCCAATGTATCTGTAAAATATGTTAGAATAGTATGTCATGAAAGTGATTATTCATCAAATATAACACACAAACATAACATACAAAAACCCGGTTACAATACATGGATGGAAAAATGACCAACACCAGAGGAGTGACTCGTATTACAGTGATGAGAGTACTCTAGGAGCAGGTTTACATGACGGTTGAGTTGTAATTCAGTAAAAGGATACAGTAGCTTCACTCAGCTTGGTCATTTATCATCATCTTCTCAGCGCTTTTCCTACAACTTTGACACAAATAGAGCAATGCGATCTGCATCAAGCGCTTGCTAGTAAATTATTGATGTTGATAAAACATGGATGAGTCAATAATAGCTTTTGAAAGTAATGTAACTATTGTCTCTCATTTGCCACTTGCGCATGATAGCTTGTACATCTGAAAGTGTCTCATGTCACTAATGCTTTTGGCTCAGTTAGCTAATTAGCTACTGGTAAAAGAGGGGTGTCGAACAAGTGTTGGCATGGTAGGTTTCAACAAACAATTAGTATTTATATGACAAATAGACACAAAATAAATGGCCCGAGTTTCTTCAGAGTTAGTTAGTCATTAGCAATGGTGCTACGCAGAAATGTTTCCCATCAAAAACTTTTTTTTTCAGCTAGCTTAATTTATAATTTGGAAATGTTTGGAAACGACTGCTTCAGACGTATTTGGAAACCTGCGTTTAAACCGACCTACTTTACACCCGTCCTCACTTTAACTACAAGAATTAAACTGGAACAAGTTTATTTAAATGTTTTTAAAAGATTCATTGTGTATCATAAACTTCTTACACAGTCCTCTGTCGAATATCTCAGGCCATGTCGACTGTCCAAATCCACAGCTTGGGTAGTCAGACAAAGAAGAACGGAAATTTGGTGCGTTCTTAAGTCATATTTTCCCCCGAAAATGATGAATAATTATTTGTACTTTTGAAACACCGTGAATACACACCTGTAATATGTTCATTCGGGTTCCCTGTTAAACAGCGGGAACCTTCTTCGCGCGACATTGTACCTGTATCCGCCGGAGATTTTTCACAGGTGCACACTTGCTGAACTTTCACCCCTCTGTCGGGCTTATTGTTTTGATTTAGCTTGCTGTTTTTTTCACGTGAATTGTAGCGAGTTGGTCGTCAAGTGAGGAAAAAATAAAATCTATTATTGCTCTTTCCTCAAACGTGACAGGCGATGGCATTAATTGCTTTGTTCACTAGATACCGACGCTCCTGCTGACAAAGATGCTTTTTTCGAGAAGCTAATGTTAGCTTTCTGGCTAACGTAGCGTACGTAGCTTTGGTAACAACATGACGGTGATGAGAAGCGGTGTGTAGGAGCGACCGACCGGACACCGGATCGCGCTGATTTCCTGCTTTTTTTTAACCCTGAATTGCAGGATTGTTTTGTCCGTGCGTCTGTCTGGATAACGATAAAACAGCTCTTCTAGTCAAGCAAATAAAACTGATTCCCACTGGGGTTTTTTAATCTTCGAAGAGGTAAGTGTTCAAGCTTTATTAAAAAAAACCTAAAATATCAAACGGGACTTGAGAGATTTAGAAATAAATAGAGACTCATAATTTGATTAATAAACGGTGAGAGTCGCGCAGCGTAATCTTTCCGAAAGATTGCACTCTTAAACTAAAGGAGATGCTACAGTGACTTTATATGATGCTTGACTTCCGTTGTACAGATAGCTGTTTTCTCAGTGTCTTTGTAATGCGATAACACAGTCATAGCCTTGAAGTGACTGGTTGAACTGATTTATCAATGGGAAATTTCACTAACCGCACCCATCAGTATTATCACGTTTATCTTGTTTCCTGCTAAGGAGGACAAACAGTTAAGTGAGCATCAATGGGCGAGGAAAAGCCGGACACTCTGGACTTTGTGAAGGATTTCCAGGAGTACTTGAGCCAGCAGACCCAGCATGTCAACATGATATCAGGATCCGTCAGCGGAGTTAAAGAAGCAGACGAACTTCCAGCTGGTAACATTTAGTGTTTACAGCTTCTCTGTGTATAAAAGTTTTTATGAGTCAGGGTTCGGTGATAGGATTCATTTCTTATTTATGTTTAACAAATGACAAATATCTGACATCATATCCTAGTTGCTGCTACAATGATAAAGCAAGGTCATCCGTATCCACTATTTCTGTAATATCGGTCTTTGTAACTTTGCTATGATTTTTATTGTAAGTTATCCTGGCACCTATTTCTACAACTGTTGCTTATATCTACATCTTATTTTGAAAGAAGTAGAAATGAAGACATTGTGTCCTCCTCATGTATGCAGACTGCAGCCAGAATGGGCTGGATCACACTGCTGTGGACATGTCACTAGAGGACAGCACAGGGATCCTAGTGGATGGTTTTGAGAGAACCTACGATGGCAAGCTCAAGTGTCGCTACTGCAACTACGCCACCCGAGGCACCGCACGACTCATTGAACACATCAGGATTCACACAGGCAAGTGTCAGTAGTCAACATCAGGTGAAATTTTGCGAGTTTATATTAGTAACACATTTTATTTCCCCCCCTCAATCAAACAGGAGAAAAACCTCACCGCTGTCACCTATGTCCATTTGCCTCGGCTTACGAGCGCCACCTGGAGGCCCACATGCGATCGCACACCGGCGAGAAGCCGTACAAGTGTGAGCTGTGCTCCTTCCGCTGCAGCGATCGTAGCAATTTGTCACACCATCGGCGCAGACGCCACAAACTCCTACCAATGAAAGGTGCTCGCTCTCTTTCGCACAAGAAGATGCTGAGTGTCTTGCAGAAGAAGGCCAGCTCACTGGGCTACGGCCGCCGCCTCCTCATCAACTTCAGCCCCCCCTCCATGGTGGTGCACAAGGCTGACAATGTCAGCGACTATTCCCACGAGCTTCCCCACTTGCGTCAGGAGACATATGATAATCAGAGTCAGGCAGGTGAGGACGGGCTTTCCAAGAATCAAAATCACCATCACCAGGATATGATCATGGATAACCCCCTGAACCAGCTGTCCACCCTAGCGGGCCAGTTGGCAAGCCTCCCCTCAGAGTCTCAGGCCCAGACTCAACCCCCCATGTCTCCAGGGGCCGAGTCTGTTGTCGATGAGAAGCCCTTCCTCATTCAGCAGCCCCACCCTGCCACAGCTCCTGTAGCTGTGTCAGCCAGCATGGCCCATGCCTCCTCCTCCTCCCCGATCACTCCTGAGCCACGAGCTCCTCCTCACAGCAACTGCAGCCCTGGAGGGGGACCCTGCAGTGAGCACAGTGGGCACACCAGTACCCCCAGTATCTCCAACAGTCAACCTAGTACACCAGCCCCAGGTCTGTCTGCCCCACTCCAGGACCCTCACATGCTGCATCACTGCCAGCACTGTGACATCTACTTCCCCGACAACATTCTCTACACCATCCACATGGGCTGCCATGGTTACGAGAACCCATTCCAGTGCAACATCTGCGGGCACAGGTGCAAGAGCAAGTATGACTTTGCTTGCCACTTTGCACGTGGGCAGCACAAGTAGATGAAGGAGGCAAAGAACTTAAAATGGACAGCTTTGTTTTATTAACTCCATAGTACTTTTATTTATTAGTCTTTTACTTGGCCTTGATGTAGCCTAGCCTTTCAGGAAAATGTCACCATTCAGATGGTTTCATTTATTTTTTTTTTTAATGAGTAATGGTGCCCATTCAAGTGTATTATAACGAGATGATCAGTGTTTTTCTTGAGGCTGAGAATTGATTTGTGGTGGTGGAAGGATTTACTTTGAAAAACTATCCTAAAAATGTATTTCTCAATATACTACAATGGATTTTTTTTTAAATTATGTAATATATCCATCCATCCATCCATTTACTGTACTTCCACTTAGCCTGTTAAGGGTCGCAGGGGGGCTGAAGCCTATCCCAGCAGCTTTCAGGCGAGAGGCGAGGTTCACCCTGAACAGTGCGTTATATAATATAGTTAATTAAAAAATTTTACTTTTGACATTTGTTTTAAAAACCCATACCTCAAATTCCATGACTTGCCAGTAACAATTTTTAAGTGCTTTAAAAAAAGTTTAAAAAAATAAGAAATTACACTATGAAATGAAAAAAAGTCAGATGTATGTTTGTAATTAGTGGTTGAATTACAAGTCAGATGCATTTAACATGGGGGGGGGGTCAATAAACTTGAGTTAATGGAGACAAAATGCTGAGAAAGTAAGGCGGCGCTCTACAGAATGGCCTGTTTGTGAATCTTTCACCATCCAAATAAATTCTCAGCTTGCCTGGATCTGAGTCTGAACATTGCTATGACGATGCTAAGACAGAAATGCAACTTTTGGTCTTGAGAGATCTCACTTGAGTTCATTGCTTGGTGCATTTCAACTCTTTCTTTGCAGTGCCTGACGTTTACTTTTTTTTTCATGTGTGTCTAAGATCGAAAGGACCGTTTAACTGATTAATATTATTATTATAATAATCTCTTCTGTGCCCAAAACCATAGAGCAAGGTCATTTTTATGATGGCCGTGATTTTGCCAAAATTGTGCTTGACTAATGCTGCTACGTAACTTTGGAGTCAATACCAGCTGTAATACATGACATTTAAACCTGGCTGGATTTTGTATCAGTGGTCAGTCAGCGAAGATGTTAACTAGATTTTGACAAAGTCAGGTTTTTGTAGTTTATCCGCACAGTGCCCTTCCTTTGCGAGCACCATGGCAACCTCAGTCACTTTGATAAAAGGCTTTTTGGAAATTATTTCAGGCCGGTCATGGTACACTGATCTTCAGATTAGTCGCTTTAAAAGTAGTATCTCCTCGTGTAGGACTGGGTCTCATCAAATTGCCAGGTAGCGCAGGAGATGCCACATTTTAGCCTTAGTGGTGATAACACACACTGAGATTCTCTATTTATCATACGGATCCCAGTGCTTTTCTGAATATTTACTGCGTATTGTATTCTGAGTGGTCGGATAGATGTTCAGTGTCAAAAAAAAAGTCAAAACGATGTTGTAGTAAGACTGCAACTGTAGCAAGATTGTTGGGTACTGTTGTCTGTTGCTTAGCAACATGTGTAAAGTACATAGTTACTGTTTCTAGGACTACGTCCTTGTCGCCATGCTTACCAGTAATAGGGGTATCCAGTAATGACTGCCTTATGTTCTCACAGTGTGTTTTAGGTTCATAGGTCATAGTGAATGTCAATGCCTTTTTGGTGATCACTTTCTTCATCCTTTGGGATGTTCAATCATTTTATTGTGAGATGAATTCACTTAAGTAATTTATAAGTAAAGTGTTTTCTAACTGAGCGGAGTTTTTTTTGTCGTTCATTTTCTCCATCTGTCGTGTGTTCAACAGAACCCAAAGACTCAAATACCTGAAGTACAAGTAATAAAGTACATAAACACAAATAGTTTTGATGATGCTTTTAATCAGGACATTTGATAGTGTAGTTTGATGTGTCAGAGCTGGAATGACTTAAGCTCCTCATTGCTTTTCTTCTTTAAGTCCTCCTTCCCGTTTGTCAGGCTCTGCAGATAAGACAAGATGGAATTGTAAGAGCAAATAGAATCAGACTGGTTTCTTGTTGCTCACAGAAACATTTTCACTGTGTACATCAGTCACATGTGCCAATGGCTACATACCTTTGAGCTGGATAGGACCCAGAACCAGAGTATGGCTGTCGTGTTCCGACCCCAGGTCTCTCGCTTTGCGCTTGCTGCAGCCACGACGACAGCGGGAATTGTAGTCAGAGTCTTGGCAGATCTGGACTTTGCACTGGATGTAAACGGACTCCTTAGCTCGCAAGAACTGAAAGGCCCTGAATCTGAAACGAGCGTAGGAACGTATGCCGCTGATGTAGGCATAGTAGGTGGTATCCATGGCACATCTGAAGGCGAAAGAGACGGTGATACCGGAGAACATGAGTACAACGCAAATCACATAGAAGGAAGAGGAAAAAAAAACAATCCCGAGTCATCGCAGTTTTTACAGCGTACCCGTTACGGACCAGATAGTAGGGTCTACTCTGGAAATCATAAGGAGATGAAGAAGTCACGCAGGTGTCAATAAAGATGACCAGGTTTCTGTCACCTCCCCACAGGTCCACTTGGACGTACAAGTTCTGGTTTAGTGTCACCTCAAACGGAATTTGAGTCACCTGATTGAAGAGGGTGTGAAAGCAAAATGTCAGTATGCCTGTAGTTTGTCCTACTCAACCATTTTACCACTAGTTGAGCGTAAGAATATAACAACACCTTATCGTAGAAATTGCTGGAAGTGTAGAAAGCCATGCTGGTGTTGAATCTGCCGGTGCCTGCGATGGTGCTGTTTTCATTTTGATGAACAAGGTACATAATCTGGGACACTGAGTCTTGGTCCATTCGACAGTACACGTTTATTTTTAAATGAGTCTGGCGTGTGACCTCTCTGGAGTGAGAGGCGTAGGCACGGATGTTGTTGGTGTACACAACCCTGCCGTTTTCAAACTGTGCAAGATATCAAGAACCATCGCAATCAATACAATACAACCAAAGTGGGAGAATTCATAGAAAGTTTGTTGATGTTTTCTTGGTGCTGAGTTGTCTACCTTTCGAACGTTGCCACAACTGTAAATTGGGAAATTGAAGATCACTTGATTTCTGTCGATGCGAGGTCTGCAATTATGGTCATCCAGGAAAAGATTGTGGCCTTCGTAGCCAAGGGAGTTCAAGTAGCTCTTTCCGAACACAATGTTCATGTCTTGGGAGGAACAGGCCACTTTACCTGATAAAAGACAATGTTTTGATTTGATTGGCTCACAGGATTAGGGCACAAGATTTCAAAATCGCACAGTCTCTCTTCTTCTTTTTTTTTGCCACCACTACTGTTGGACGACCGTTGAAATATCTCAACAACCGATGGAGGGATTGCTATGCCATTTTACAGGAGGTTCCTAGAAAATATCCGAAAGAGAACGAAGTAGATTCACTGATACATTATTATGGTCTGTGTACTGAGCCACGGAGGGGACATAAGGAAGAAAAAGCCATGGGAGAAAAAAAACATGGTTGAAAAAAATCTGCACTTTTGTGGGATCTCACAAAACAATGTTTTTCTTTTTTCAACCACCATTGTTTTTTTCCTCCCTACAAAAGTGTTAAAGTTGAAGGAATCCAAAGAGACAGGTGATGCAAATTGATACAACAGAGACCAAAAGATGCTAATTTTAATAGCGTTAGTGCTAAACTTCCCTCAATGCACTTAGAGTGTCTTTTTTATTAAAAGCTCCCTTTATGGAAAACTCAATTTCTTGTCATGGAAAATGAGATTCTAACTCCTTGTTGCACAAAAAAACTATAATATTCCTCTTGTAATTGCATTTTAGTCTCTAACCATCAAACCAACAACATACCTACCTACCCCAACTGATTTTCCCCACACTTGCTGAAGAAGAAAAACCAGATCCATTTAACACAGTTAAAAATGACAGTTCTTTCCAACAGATTTGACCAGCTTTGCTTTAAAGCAGGTATGTGCTCTCCACCCCACCACACACCCCCCACAAGCCCCATTTTACCTGAGCTTGGTGGCAAAGAGCTCATGAAATCTGCCTTGAATCCTCGACCAACCACAGATCGATCAGTTCGGAAGACCACAGTCATGTAGTCGGAAGGGGAGAGGAAAGTATTCAAGCTGTTGTTGCAAACTTTTCCCAGGAATGGTGAATGAACAGATGCCCCACCGTAGACTGAGATGTAGTCACAGTTGCAGCAGTCTTCCAATCTGTTGATGCAAAATTAGTTCATATTGCAAAATGTCTCATATTTATGACAATCATTGAAAAACAAAAAGTTGTCTCTTCTCAACGTACTGCAGGTATGTGAATGTCAGGTAGATTCTGTGGTCATAAGGAGCACGGAGATACCAGACGCAGTAAGTGTTGTCCTGGTAGTGATTGGGGTGGTTGGGGCTGGAGAAGGTTCCAGACCCAAACAGGGAGCCTCCGCAGGGGCTTTCTGAAGCTCAGCAAAATAACACCAGTCATTACACAGCACTACATTTGGAGCAGACAAATATTGCACGTGGAGGGTCTTACCAGTGGTTGGCGTGTTAGTTGAAAATGAGCAGTAAGCTGAGGAAAAACATCATTTTTTTGGAAAATTAGATTTGGTGAACATCAATCCGTTAAAATACTGTGGCATCATATCCATGTGAAGCTTGACTTAATTTAAAGCCATTTCAATGGTCCTGGATTTAGTTACAGAAGATGTTAATACTCTTGATTTTATTGGACATGGCACTTACAGTAGTAGTCATAGCAACAGTTGCCATAGTATTGACAAGAGCTTGAGCAGGAGCAGCTTCCCATGTGGCTGCCACAGTTGTAGCGACATGAGGGTTGAGCTAGGAGACACATGAGGATGGAGAATTCAATTATACACAATTCCCTGGAATGAGGAATCAATTTGACCCAGTTGGTGCTTTTGGAAGTTTTTGCTGGTATAGATGTTAAAGTACCTGTGACTGGGTTTGAAGTTGTTGATACGCAGTAATCTGAAAGAAAGAATAAGACTTTTGACAAATGTCCCAATGTCCCACAATGCACCTTTACTGTTTTTTATTATTATTATTTCTTTTTTTTTTGTATTCAAACAGAGAGGCTGTTGAATTTTGTACACTGTTTGGGACTTACATCGGTAGTCATGGCAACAATTGCCATTGTAGCGACAAGAGCTTGAGCAGGAGCAGCTTCCCATGTGGCTGCCACAGTTGTAGCGACATGAGGGTTGAGCTAGGAGACACATGAGGATGGAGAATTCAATTATACACAATTCCCTGGAATGAGGAATCAGTTTGACCCAGTTGGTGCTTTTGGAAGTTTTTGCTGGTATAGATGTTAAAGTACCTGTGACTGGGTTTGAAGTTGTTGATACGCAGTAATCTGAAAGAAAGAATAAGACTTTTGACAAATGTCCCAATGTCCCACAATGCACCTTTACTGTTTTTTATTATTCTTATTTCTTTTTTTTGTATTCAAACAGAGAGGCTGTTGAATTTTGTACACTGTTTGGGACTTACATCGGTAGTCATGGCAACAGTTGCCATAGTATTGACAAGAGCTTGAGCAGGAGCAGCTTCCCATGTGGCTGCCACAGTTGTAGCGACATGAGGGTTGAGCTAGGAGACACACGAGGATGGAGAACTTCAATTATACACAATTCCCTGGAATGAGGAATCAATTTGACCCAGTTGGTGCTTTTGGAAGTTTTTGCTGGTATAGATGTTAAAATACCTGTGACTGGGTTTGAAGTTGTTGATGGGCAGTAATCTGAAAGAAAGAATAAGACTTTTGACAAATGTCCCAATGTCCCACAATGCACCTTTACTGTTTTTTATTATAATTATTTCTTTTTTTTTGTATTCAAACAGAGAGGCTGTTGAATTTTGTACACTGTTTGGGACTTACATCGGTAGTCATGGCAACAGTTGCCATAGTATTGACAAGAGCTTGAGCAGGAGCAGCTTCCCATGTGGCTGCCACAGTTGTAGCGACATGAGGGTTGAGCTAGGAGACACACGAGGATGGAGAACTTCAATTATACACAATTCCCTGGAATGAGGAATCAATTTGACCCAGTTGGTGCTTTTGGAAGTTTTTGCTGGTATAGATGTTAAAATACCTGTGACTGGGTTTGCAGTTGTTGATGGGCAGTAATCTGAAAGAAAGAATAAGACTTTTGACAAATGTCCCAATGTCCCACAATGCACCTTTGCTGTTTTTTATTATCATTATTTCGTATTTGTTTTTGTATTCAAACAGAGAGGCTGTTGAATTTTGTACACTGTTTGGGACTTACATCGGTAGTCATGGCAACAATTGCCATTGTAGCGACAAGAGCTTGAGCAGGAGCAGCTTCCCATGTGGCTGCCACAGTTGTAGCGACATGAGGGTTGAGCTAGGAGACACACGAGGATGGAGAACTTCAATTATACACAATTCCCTGGAATGAGGAATCAATTTGACCCAGTTGGTGCTTTTGGAAGTTTTTGCTGGTATAGATGTTAAAATACCTGTGACTGGGTTTGAAGTTGTTGATACGCAGTAATCTGAAAGAAAGAATAAGACTTTTGACAAATGTCCAATTGATGAAATACCAAATTATCTCGTGTAGGTGTAGACACATACTCATCTGTATGAGGGAGAAATGCAATGGGTTGATAAATGGAAGTGTTGTGAAGTTTATTACAACACCTCTCTGGTCCTACCTTCATAATCGTGACAGCAGTTCCCTCTGTAGCTACAACTTGAACTGCAAGAGCAGGTTCCAACATTCCAGCCACAATTGTTCCTGCAGGAACCTTCAGACACAGAAAAGAACAGAAAAAATAAAACAAATTCCCAACCCCCCCCCCCCCCCCAAAATCCCTTTTTTGGTTGATCCTGTCATGGTTGTATTAATATCTTTATATTTCATATTTATGTGGAATAATGTGCCTTGGTCAATGTTACTGTGACTTACCAACAACTTTGTAGTGAGCAGTAAACCCTTTATCGTTAACTGCATAATCACTCTTGAAATTAACAGTCATAACAGGACCAGTAGAGTAGAAGGTGAATGTATCGTTGCCGCACACCTTCCCGAGAAGCCTGCTGCCATTGTTGGGGCCATCATAGACGTAAACAGCATCAAATGAGCAAGTTGGGTGATACTCAACGCTGTGGTGAGGATTAAAAAAAAGAAGAGTGTGAACACAAAGCACACAATAGCATGATTTACATCATCATCACTCTTCTGCTCATCTAAAACCAACGTTTGATTTTATCATTCTTAATGCTGCTGTCTTACCTCATAGAGGTGAAATTCAGCTCCACGATGCCATTGCTTGGACGAATATACCACCAGCAGTCCAAGTTGAAGCTGTACCCGTATGGGTAGTTGGGGCTGTAGAACGTACCATAGTCTCCATAAAAGGTTCCACCATAGTGGAGACCTGAAGCAAACAAGATAAAGAGGTTTGTCTTTTTTCTTTTTTTTTAGCTGTCAAAATTAACAAGATAAGATCTTTAACAGTAAAGTTTTTGAAAAATATTAAAATTAATATTGAAATTCCAAAACATTTAAACATTTAAATCCAATTTTGTGGGTTCTCTGATGACCTATTTGTCACTCCTGTGGCATCAGCTGCACGTTCAGACTCATCGCTAATTATTTGGCATCAAAAAACATATTGCACTGAAATTCAACTGTCAAGTCGTTGTCTTTAAACTGCATTAAATATAACCAAAATTAATTTTATACAACAAAATCTGACTCTGCTTTTTAGTTTACCTTCTCCAGTAGCGTTGCCTGTTGTATTTGTTGCAGCTGGTTATGTAAAAGTAAAAAAAAGAAAGAAAGAAAGAATGTCAGACTTGAATGACTGAATGATGGAAGAGTAAAGATTAACCTATAATTCTATATACCCGCTGATGTTGTTGGTGCCGCCACCTTTTCCTCCAATGATTGAATTGTATCGTTGCTTGTCAAATAACTACAATCTAGTTGAAGATTCCAGATACATTGAAATCTCATTTGTAGTATAGATCTTAGTTGTCAAATGTTAAATTGATTTATTTTGCAGTTTCAGTCTTGGTACTGATTCTTTCCAGCTGGTTAAGCAATAGTTTTAGCACAGGGGCACCCAAACTTTCCAGCTTAGCCCCCCCCCCCCCCCCCCCCCCCCAAAAGTTGCACACAAACCTTTGCCTTTACAAACATATTAAAATTGATTAAAAATTCAACTTAGATTATTTTTATTAGTTATAATTTCTTGCTTTAGAAACAAATAAAGGCCTCTTAATCAATTTTAAATATGTTTTGATACCTTGACCCCCCCCACACACACACAAACTTTGAGAACCCATAACTTTGTCCATCGTTTTTCCCTAAAAGTACATATCCTGTACAAACATATAAGAAAATACCTCTCGCTGCATGTGAAGCGACCACGCTGCACAGAACCAGTAGAGTCCACATCGTGAGTCCCTTCTGCCTGAGAGGCTCAACCACACAGCTTATATGTCTTCAGCAGACAACGCAGAAACCTACGGAGCTACCGATGTGACCACATATGATAAATTAATCAGTAATCAGCGAGCATGGGAAACACACACTTGGTTAACCATCACAAAGACTGTTCACCTCTAGTCAAGGATGTGTTTTATTGACTTAAGCTAAAACTGCATTGAGGGTTTCTGGGAACTTGATAAGCACATAGAATAAAAACTATTGTTACTTCAGCAAAATTGTCGCGCTTGCAAAGCTTTATGCAAACATTTATGCCTCTTTTTTTTTTAAATATCAAATTTGAACTAATATTATGTGTAGAGCAGGCGCTCTCATTGGGGGTCCTTTAGAGTCCTCAGTTGGTCGTCAGGATAATGGTCAAAAGTGGTAAAGTTTAATGTCACTTTTATTTAAAAACTTGTGACAGGCGGCACTATGAAGCTTTTAAATTAAACAAAAAATGAAATAAAAATAGACCCCATGTGGCACCATTCAATTGTGTTTGGAAAATAAAACCAGACGGTTGGTAAAATCCAACACTGGACTAGGAAAATAACCCAACAGCAGTGTCGGCATGTCAGAATTTCAGGTTCTGTGGATGTTAACAATGTGATGTTTATAAGACAGTTGACAATAAACATGTGTAAAAATTTTGGTTCATGAGAAAGGCAACGTGTGTCTTTTTTAATGTCTTTTTCTGACCAGGCAAGCCACTGATCTGATCTTTAGATACAGAACTGTTCTGTTTTGTCCATTTGAAAGGAAATTCTATCTTTTTTATGTTTGTTTGTATGTACGTTGTCTATCTTTTGTATGTTTGTATGAATGTTGTCTATCTTTTGTGTGTTTGTATGTATGTTGTCTATCTTTTGAATGTTTGTATGTATGTTGTCTATCTTTTGTATGTTTGTATGAATGTTGTCTATCTTTTGTATGTTTGTATGTATGTATGTTGTCTATCTTTTGTATGTTTGTATGTATGTTGTCTATCTTTTGTATGTTTGTATGTATGTATGTTGTCTATCTTTTGTATGCTTGTATGTATGTATGTTGTCTATCTTTTGTATGTTTGTATGTATGTTGTCTATCTTTTGTATGTATGTATGTATGTATGTTGTCTATCTTTTGTATGTATGTATGTATGTATGTTGTCTATCTTTTGTATGTATGTATGTATGTATGTTGTCTATCTTTTGTATGTATGTATGTATGTATGTTGTCTATCTTTTGTATGTTTGTATGTATGTATGTTGTCTATCTTTTGTATGTTTGTATGAATGTTGTCTATCTTTTGTATGTATGTATGTTGTCTGTCTTTTGTATGTATTTATGTTGTCTATCTTTTGTATGTTTGTATGTATGTTGTCTATCTATTGTATGTATGTATGTTGTCTATCTTTTGTATGTTTGTATGTATGTATGTTGTCTATCTATTGTATGTATGTATGTTGTCTATCTTTTGTATGTATGTATGTCTATCTTTTGTATGTTTGTATGTATGTATGTTGTCTATCTATTATATGTATGTATGTTGTCTATCTTTTGTATGTTTGTATGTATGTATGTTGTCTATCTATTGTATGTATGTATGTTGTCTATCTTTTGTATGTTTGTATGTATGTTGGCAAATCGGTCTCTTTGTTCCCCAGTGTTAATATTTATCAATGAGCAACTTGTTTATTTATTTATTTTACAAATTAAACCGTATGAAGCCAGTGGAAGCAAATAACTGAAAGTATATGGTGTGCAACAGCAAATAAGATCGATCAAGCAAAACATCATATATTCTGCAAGTATTTAAGAGTACAAGAACGAGTACTTACAAGTTAGAATTAGTTTAAAATAGGAACTACAGGTCAATTAAGTGCCCGTTTGAAATACTATTTCTGTAATTGAGCAGGCTTGATCAGACCTGCGCTGTTATCTTGTTGACTGTCAGACTGAACGTCACATCTGTCGTTCTATGAAAGCAGTTTATTAATGAATCGTGTTTAGAAAAGATCAGTGACGTGAGAAAATATTCTCTCTCTCTCTTTCTCTCTCTCTCTCTCTCTCTCTCTCTCTCTCTCTCTCTCTCTCTCTCTCTCTCTCTTTGCTGCTCTGCTCACACTCTGTTGATTCAGCTGTGAGTGTAGGATTTTGCTTAGTAAGTTCCCGGATGTTACTTTTTAATAAAAACATAAAACTATTTACTCACCCGCAAAGTACATTTGGTCTTTTCTATACAAATAGTTATCCTAACTATAGACTTTTTTTTACTGTGTGAGTGAGAATGATGTGTTTTGTCTGGGTTTTTTTACATTTACAATAATGAAAAAATAAAGAAACATTATTTGCTTCTTTTTCATCAAACTTGAAAAATCAATAATTTCTTCATGAGCTTGAGAAGTGACATGAGAGAAATATGTATTGAGAATCAGTTAATTCCAATATCAGGATACAGTAAACCATGTCACCGTATCCTCATATATACATAAATACATCAATCATCATACTGCCTGCTCGCTATGTGGGTTTTGTCAGAATTCATGGGCCAGGACTCGTGTGAATCTGATTATTGATTTCATCCCTTCACTTCAAGTAGATTCTGATGTTTGTTCACCTCACAACTTTCTGACCTGGAAGTTGAGTAAAATGTCAGACAACATGCGTATTTGATTTTTTTAAAAAACAAACACTTCTCCCTCATCACAAATAAACATCTCTGCTGCTGACATTTTATTGAGTCACTCTGAAAAGACGGCCAACAAAAACAAACTTCTTCCCACTTTGAGGAAGATCCTCCCCCCCCCCCCCCGGGCTCCAGGATGTCCTGCTCACGTCATCATCAAAGTCAACATGTAGGGGGACATTGGGGTGGTCTTCTCTCCGTCAGACCTATTTATCCAGAGCTTGTCAGTTCAAGCTGTGAGTCATGGCAGCAAAGCCCAGTGAGTCAATGCTGTTTTGGTTAATCAGTAACCAGAACAGGGGCACAGCGGCTGGCCCCCCGGGGGATTAAAGTGAGGCAGCAGAGGAGTTGGGGTCTCATTCAGCACCTCACTCAGCAGCAGACGCACCTACGGTGAGTTTATTTCTCTTTCGACCGTGCATCACTCACGCATCAGAGATCAGGGAAATGTTGGGAGTCCTATAACAAATGGGACTGAGCCATAATACCATTTTTGTAATGTTAACAAAAGGACTAAACTTGATTTTTTTCACTTGAAGGTCTGTGTGACTGGAAAGGCAAAGGCAAACTAATCATAAATCAAAACGTAGTCTTGTGAACGCGAGTTGTTGGTTGTTTTTTTTTAGTCATCAAGTCAATGGGTAAATAGCTACAAGAACATTAGAGTGCACAGGTTTCATTGACCAGGGGACCAAGGCCATGTCCTGTGGTTCGTGTCCCAATAGAGGAAAATCTAGTGTTTGCTCATTGCCTCTGAGGGTCCATCAGTCCACGATTCTGTAAGTTCAACTCAAAGGCTCCATCCTATTTCTGCATTTTTATTCTGCCCTCAGACTATTATCCCGATTATTCATTCATCAGAAGTTGCTAAAAATGTGTTTTCATTTTTAAGATGAAAAAACAACTCTGGTTTTGTCAATAATAACAAAAAAAAAACCTTTGATTTTTATGATATACATTCATTGTGAATTTCTATGTATTGATATGTTTTTCAACATAACATCAGCCCCATTTTTTCCTGGTTTACATTCAGAGCTGTTTTCATTGAGGTGTGTTGTTAAAGGATATAAATGTGTGTGTTTAGCATCCTGACTCTGCATAATAACGGGCCAAATTAAAAAACAACAACAACTCCATATTCTAGTCAGTGAATTTGTACAAAACGCACACATGTGCAAGTAGATGCTCTTCATTATCCATGCGACCTCTGCGGCCTGCTCTCATTCACTGACCAGCAGGAGAGAAGACACACAAAGAGCAATCAATCAATCACTGACATGCTGCTCTATGTCCAATGTTCCTGCCAGCCAATCCTGTCAGAGGCAAAAAACCAGATCCAGCCAGATTTCTGGTAGAAGCCACTCTAACAGCGATGTAGCACTCACAGACCGGCTCCGCGCTCTCACCAGGCAGTCAGGGTTTTTATATTTTTATTCATCTGAAACTCAAAAATATCTCTCTCTCCTCTCACAGATGGAACGACCAACAAAAGGTAAAATGCAAAGTCTTCCAGCGCCTCTACTCTTGATCCTACTTTGCTGCACCCTCTCAGGGGGCCAAGCCAACCGAGTCTACATTCACCCCTTCACTCTCTTCGCCGCTGAGAATGTCAGCTGCGAGACCCTTCAAACCGAATCGACCAAACCTCTGGAGACACTTCCCGTGGCGCCCCTTGATATTGAGGTCCTGACACCAGACAGCAGAGATTCATCCAAATCGGACGGGCAGAAAAAGAACATCAGAGAGAGAACGGCGGTTCTTGCGGAGCTGTTGAACAGTCTGGGTCTGAGGATGTACAAGGCCCTCAGCGAGAAGCAACCTGGCACCAACATCCTCCTCTCCCCCCTCAACACCTACGGATCCCTCGTCACCTTCAACATGGGGGCTTCCAAGATGACGGCGAGCAAATTCCAGGTCTTTACTTTTAGTTTGCTCTAAGCTGTCTTAGTGGAGGCTTTTCCTATTTAATCCTATTTGATTTCACCCATAGATGATTTTTTTTCTCCATTTCTATCCTTCCAGAGTTTTCTTGGCCTGAGCAAAGAAACAGACCCAGCAGACTGTGTGTCCTTAGTGGACGGGCACAAGGTTCTTAAGACCCTGCAGAGCATCAACTCTCTGGTGGATGATGGACCCAAAGATGAAATCACCACCCAGGTCTGGACCTTCACTCGCGAGAATGCTCAACTATCCGAGGACTTTATTCAAGGCACAAAAGATTTCTCGGATTCGTCGTTCATCCGTGGCGTGGACTTCTCCAATCCAGAGGAGGCTGAGCAGCTGGTGAACGGCTTTGTGGAGAATACGTCAGACGGGAAGGTCAAGAGCATCTTCAAAGATCTGAACTCGAGCTCTGACCTCCTGTTTTTATCTTCCTTCAACTTCCAAGGTCGGTTACACTGAAAACTACGTCTGAGAGCCGTAAAATGTCCGATTTTCCACATCTGATGTATGCATTTGACGTCACTGATCACGTCTGTTTAGGCAACTGGAGGACCGCCTTCCAGCCGGAGAAGACCACCCTCCAGGAGTTTTATGTGGATGAAACAACCACAGTAATGACTCCTCTGATGACTCACACTGGCCAGTATCACTACTACAACGATAAGGTAAATCACAGCTCAGGTGTAGTGTGAGTCTCCAAACACAAAATGCTGTTTCATCTGCATTTTCACTGAAAAACTACATCTAGATCCTCATCAGTAATAAATGTTTTTAGTCTTTTTAATCCTTGTTTTTTTCTTAACCCCAAAGGTGCGTAAGTGCACAGTTGTGAAGCTGTCTCTGAGCAAGCGCTCCTACATGCTGCTGGTCCTTCCCCACGTAGGGGCCAACTTCCAAGACATCGAGACAAATCTGTACACCACCGTCATTTCTGACTGGTACCAGAGCTTCCAGGAGGGGTGAGATACAGGAAACACATCACCTACAATTCCTGCTTTTCCACTTTTTAAGAAGAGAGACTTTCTATCTGAAGCAGCTTTATTGCATCTTTTTCTAAATTTTATCAGTTTTAAATGATCTATACCTGAGTGACAGTAAGAATAAATACAAACAAATGAAATAAATGTTATGCATATTGTAAATATTTCTATTGTCAAAATAAATATCATACATTACACATTTCAAAATTTCCTAAATATATATATAAGATAATAAAACCCAGTTGTTTTAATGCAACCTCATCAAATCAACTTTGTTTCATCCATTGCACCTGTAATGCTAATCATCATGATTATGATATGAAACAATATTTTTTCATTAAACATCTATAAATATCTCATTTTCCAAAACCTAGTTGCTCCCTTGCTGTTTTCTTCTCTTGGTCATTTTACATTTTCGGGGCATTCCTCGGATACAATCTCTTTTCAGCTTGAATGATCTTCATTTTGATGCTTTTTCTCTCCCCGGCCCACCCAGGCTGCTGGAGCTGTCGCTGCCTAAGTTCTCCATGTCGTCTGTGACCGATATGCACGACCTGCTGACTAAAATGAATCCAGAACTAGAGATCAAACTGCTGGGCTCTGAGGCTGAGTTCACTCGACTCAGCGACACCCAACCCTTCACTGTGGATAAGGTGAAACACACAGCTGGATCTACTTGTCACATTAGAACATTCGATGTGTGTGTGTGTGTGTGTTTATCTTTTTCTGTCTTTCCTCCTGTCAGGCGATCAACAGGGTGTCGTTTGAGATGTCAGAGGACAGCGCTGAACCTCAGGACAAGACAGAGGGAGCCGGCGTCCCCCTGAAGCTCTCCATCAACCGGCCGTTCCTCTTTTCTGTCATTGAGGGAGAGTCAAACGCATTTCTCATGTTGGGAAAAGTCACCAACCCAACACTCTGAACACGTAAAACCAATGAACTGCCAAATCTAGTACTTCTTTACTGTGTACTTCAGAGTCTGTTGGGGTTGAAGTCCAACATTCATATACTAAGATCCTTTAGTTCTGTTGAACTAAAAACTGAGCGCTAAGCAGTATCAGTATCATTGCAGTGTTATTACCCATGAAGGAGTCACTGGGGATCCCTTCTCAGTATTTATAAAAACCTGTTCCCTTGAGCCGAGTTGTTTTTAAGCAGCCTGATTTAAAAACTTGTTTTTTTTTTCTTTCCCTGTAAAATTTATTATAGCAGAGTTCTGTATAGTATTTTTCAGTAGATCAGTGTCCATGATTCTTTAATGATGAATGCATTGTATATTGTAACTAAGAGTTTATTTTTGTTTTGTTACTGTTTGCTGAAATAAAACATTTCAAGATGGTGAAAATGTCGGTTTACGTGCTACTTCAGGCATTTATTATTTATGATCTCAGCAGGGGAAAAATTCCAGTTTATCATTGAAATTCCTGATTACCTTTCTACCTTTTCAGCTCTTCCCAATGTCTTTATTCATTCATTAAATAAAAACGAATGCCAGGCAAGGCATAACATGTTTTTGCATTACTGACAACTAGCAAACGAAACCTTGCTGCTCATCAGTTTTCACTGACATCCATTTTCGTTTTGATGCAAAAACTACCAGAATGATTTCAGTTAATACTGTAGAAGATGGAAGACAACCCCAGGCCAGTTTGTTTTTACTCACTTTCTCATTGAAAAATAGGTTATTCCCCCCCCCCCCCCCCCAAATTATAGATCTAGGTTAAATGTTTCCAGACATACCAGCTGATACATGATGGCTTCTGTTACGGATTTGTATATGAAGAGGAGGCTACTGGCTTAAGACTGGACATTCTCAGTGTCCTAGTTTAATACAGTGTTTGTAATATTTGTCCATCTTCTTCACATTTAATACATTCAGAAAGATAATGAATGTAAATGCCCTCTCTGTGTCTTGTAGTGTCTGTATCAGAATTACACAATAAAGGAAGGATACAAAGGAAATTACTCCAGTGTATTGAGCCTGTTTTAAAAAGATATTTCAGGTGTATTCCTCTATATAAGCAGCAAAAGTGAATTTTTAAACATTTTAAATGAAAAAGGTCTTTCTTTAGCAGTTTTTAGCTTTGTTCATTCTTGGTCAAAGTCCAGAGAAGAAGTAGAAGAAAGAAAAAAAAAGAAGCATAAATATTTCAAAAAATACTGCTGCACATGACTTAAAAACACGAGTTAAACCCAAAGGTATTCATTTTATTCCCAAGTTAATTATGCCAAAATTATATTACGGAACTTTCATTTCAACAAAAAGCTTACACACGTCATTTGTAACTAAACCTTCACCAGGGAGCAAAACAAAAAAAAATAAAAATAAAAAATTTGACATTCTCTCTTCACAACTGCTGCCACGCAGCGTTCCGGCCCAACGTTGGATCGGTACAATCATTTGATAGAGTGCTGGAGGCCGCCAGCATCAAACATGATGTGGAGAACCATTCAACAGTCAGCTTTAATGACATAGCAACAGCAGATCCAAAAATGATCTCAGCTCAGTTGCTTCTCTTCTCTCCATCACACCGATCAGACATCTCATCTCTGGCAGGAATCAACGGCGCCTGTTGAGTCAAAGGTTTGTGCAATATGGCTTTGAAGTCTGTGTTAGATGGAGATGTTTTTTGGATAAGATGGTGTAAGTAGTGCATAATGGTCCCGTTAGCATACACCAAACATCGACTCCAGTCTTCACACGTCTTGGTAAACTGCAGGGGAGAAGCTGTGTTCTACTGGTTCTGCTCAGCGAGTTCTCTGGCTTCTTTCACCAGGTCCATCAGAGTAGAGAACATGGAGATGTCAGCTGGCTGAAGACCCATCTTCTGGATCTGAGAGCAGCATGAGATGCAATAATTAAAGGACTGTTAGACCAAGGATTAAAACTAACGACGTTCTGTCGGGTCGGGTCGACCTCAGGATGAAGAGAATTTTGTGAGCACTGACTTCATTTTCCTGCTTAGGTTTTCAACACTCTCTGCGAACCAAGCGGTTCGCGACGCGTTCGTGGTCAGTGGAAAAAACTAATGTGAAAAGGTAAATGGAAAAAGGACTGAGCTTTGTTCAGTTGGCTGGCACGCTTGCGTATGTGTTGTTCAATGAGACGCAGACACTGCTCGCTGCAATGTTGTAGCCAGTGCTTGGCGCTCAAATCCAGTCTTCTTTTCCCTATTTGTGTGGGGTAGGGTAAATTAGTTGAAATTTAATTGCATTTATTTTGTTTATCTTATATGTTGTGGTCACTTTTGTTCAAAGTAAAAAGTACTGTACCAACAATGCAAAGCAGTAAAGTGTCTGAGATCTCTCGAAGCGAGAAGAAGTGTGAATGGAGAAAGGACTGAGATCCCATCAGAGCTGAAGTGGACCAGAGAGTGACCTGAGTCCTCATGTTTGAAGGGAAATAAATATGTATTCTATCAACATATTGTGTTATGTTTTTATAAAATTATCAGCCAAGTAACAACTCAAAATGTTAAAAAAATAATTTTGGGAAAATTCGGGATGATTCCAAATGTTTTTCGTTTTAACCCCTGTGTCAGATGATGCTGAGGTATAACACAGGTTGTCTGTGTGTATTTTCGCCCAAGGAATGAATCTGATGAGTCACTCTTGTAGCGCCTCTTTACCTGTTCCCCCAGGTACTCAACATCCAGTGCTAGCTGAAGGCGGATCTTGCTGTCATCTGTTGGTCCACCGTTTGTTCCTGCTGTAGTAGTCGTGGTCGCACCCTTCCTGGCTTGCTTAAGTCGCTTCAGACTTTCCTCCATCTTCCTCACAGAGCTCAGCACCTCTGAAATGGTCTCGTAGTACCTGATCAAAAATGGACATGTGATTTAAGCCACTTTCAGGGACACAAAATTGGACTTTGACACCAGTTGAGGAGGGACGGCTAGTGGGACAGTTGCGGAAATGAATGTACGTCAATGTAAATACTAAAAAAAAAAAGTAAATGTGTGTGTGTGTGTGTGTGTGTGTGTGTGTGTGTGTAAGCTCACCTCTGTGTGCAGTCTGAAAGTGCAACTCGCAGCCACTCTTGTGCTGTGGAGGGGGTGACCAGCCCTGTTGAGTCAGTCAGCAGCTGATGTAGAGGACGTAAGGCATTGTCCATGTAGGCTGACGCGCGCACCGGCAGATCCTGTCCAGGGAGGAAGCAGACCATCACATGAAATGACACTCGGTATTTGTTTTTGTAACGTTGGCTGACAGGTGCATTTAAATTCAAAGCCTATTTGTTTGTCAAGAAATGCAACAAAAAACTTTTAATAATAAGGGGAAAAAAAAGAACTTTGAATGCAGGATAACAGTTAATCAGCACAACAGTGAAGTTTGTGGCCACTGAGGTGCAGGCAGCAAAGCACTCGCACCGTATATTTCAGATATACCACATATTTTTAGAGGCAGAACTGCTGCCAGTGTTTGCTCTCAGAAATGTTACACACTGTCAGGATGTTATATGAGTCATGCAGGAGGAACTTGAGGCAGCTTCACTGACTTTATTTGTCCGTCGGTAGAGTCGAGGAACCTCTGAGGCACTCTTCAGGAAACGACAGCAGCGTTCAGTCAAATGCTGGGTCATCCTTGTGTTGAGGGCGGGAATGCTACTGGACAGGCACGCCTTGGAGTCGGCTAAAGCATCTGACATAGGAGAAAGGACAGGTCACATGTTACAACCAGCAGAGCTGTGTAAAGTGTCACAGAATGGTGTCTGACCGTTTTTTTAAGATCATGCTGGCCTGTTGGGCTTTATGAGCGTTTACATTGTAAATGTCAGTGCACTTATGACTGCATCAGCATGCATTATATCAAATTTAACCCACGGCAGATGACAAACCCTCCAAAAAGATTCTAATCGACATTTTCCCAGAACACTGCACAACAAGAAGAAGGTAACACTGCCAGTAAAGTGAAAAGGAACTAGATGTGGTTCACTGACCTTCCACAACAGCAAAGTTTTTGAATCCGATAGCTTCTAACCGCTGTTTGACCACCTCTGACAACTCTGGTAACTGGGAGACAGACAGGCCAGCTGTCAGTGTAAGAAGCATGGAATCCACTGAAGCAGCACTTTGTTAAACAGCCCAGAAGAAAGCAGCTATTCTCTGATGTTTTACAGTAGTAGAAGTTATTTAAATCTGTATATACACAATATTTCTATGGCTGCACCTGCTCCTGGAGTTTCTGGATGTCTGCTGCAATGTGGACTAACTGTTTTGTGGACAAGGATGCAGGACTCCCGCTCTCACTGCCTGTCTCCTCCATTGATGTTCTGCTGGAAGTGGATGACGCAGAGCTCGGCAGAGGCCTCGTTGGCTCTTTAGTCACTTCGGGAGCCAGAGTTTTAGTCAAAACCTTTGGAAAGACCAAATAACATGTAACTAAAGACAACTACTAATCTTGATACTTGCACCTAAAGGAACACGCACACTATTTTGGAAAAATTTGTATTTGTCATCTTTCTCAGTGCCAGACGAGAAAATCGATACCTTTCTCTCCTCTGTGCTGCCTTAGGTAACTGAGATGCACAGAAACCTGCTAACTGCTAGTTAGCTTCGCATAAACAATAACTGAGTGGGGAGTGTTAGCATACGTCTTAATTCATGTAAAACCATAACAAACTGAAAACTGTTAGTTTATTTTAATCTAACTAGATAAAAAGCTGGATCCACTGTCCTGGTCAAAACATAATTGGAGATCAAAAACTAGCATTCATTGTGCTAAGTTAACTAGCAGTTAGCCAATCTCTGTGTGGTCTCAGCTGCCTCATGCACACACACAAGAGAGAAGGGTATCTATCTTCATTTCTGACACGAGGTAAGAAGGCAAATAAAAGTATTTGCAAAAAAACTGATATGTCCTTTTAGTTACTATGGTTTCCTCTGTCTGCAATCCACTTCTTTTTTTTTTTCAGTTTACCTCGTCGAGGAAGTTGGCATATCGTGAGTAGAGCTGCAGTGTGAGCTTCCAGAAGCGATGAGCCAGAGGTGATAGGTAGACGTTGTCTGACCAACACCTCACCAGACAGGACCACAACACAACAGACACCTGCAGAAGGTACATGCTGCCAGCTGGTGAGGAACACAAGCAGATCAAATGTTACTGGGGCTGGTGTTTGGGTACATGCAGGTGTTCTCTGAAAGAGAATACACAACTACCTGGTGCCGCCTCTAATCCATCACTTATGGCATTCTCCATACTTCCTGCTATTTCTTTATACCTGGAAAGAGGCATTAAGAGAGGGGGAAGTACAGAACAATCAATGTGTTGTGCTGTAGATGTGTTTGTGACATGAAACCAAACATTGGAATTATGGACTCTCCAAAAAGTTCAGGTGCAGGTTTGTATTGTGCAATAGTGAACCTGCATGTACTTCACAGTGTGTGTATGTTTGTGGGGGCCACAGGAGGTTGACAAACAGTGCAGCAACTCCTCTGCAGTTCAACCACCATTCCGTCAATGTTGAGTGTCACGTAGAGGGGAAATGCTTGTGTAATAAATCAACACACATCCTCAGTCTACATTTGGCTTCTTTTAATTATTCAGCGTCAAATACACACCCACAAGCCGTTTTCCAGATTCCTATAAAATGAGCTAAAAATCTGCAAACTTTTTCTGATTTAATGGTTTAGTCAGTTCCTGTCTTGGGTGCTTAAAGACACAAAAATCAATCCCTTAAGACACATGCCAAGCAGAAATTCCACCTTCAAGCACTATCTAACCATATCCTTAAAGCCAGTGGTCAACAACCATTTCTCTACAGATCACTACTGATTTCATGTTTTCACACTTGCTTTCAAACTGGGACAACTCTCTATAGCCAGATTGGTTTACAGGTGCCCACAGTTGGACTGAGTGAGCACATGAATTGTGAGCTTTGGCTTTACTTTGCGAATGACCAACTCATTCTGTGTGAGTTGGAATTACACGTCAGTGCAGCGGATATGAAGCTTTAAAAATATACATGGATGTAGTATCGAGGAAATACGCACCTTAGTTGAAAGTAGACAGGAAGGTTCCATTTGTTGTGGAAGCTGACGTATGAAGGATGAACTCTCAACCTCTTCACACTGGCCTGCGAGCTGCACTGACGCTCGTATCTACGCACAAACTCCATACTCACGGAGTACCGCTAGATGAAGAGTAGACAGAAAATATATCACAGGTGAAACTACAAAATCTGAATAAAGTGAGAGCATACGATACAAATGCATCAACACCCATGGAGTCACTGGGGCCGTACCTCATAGAATATGTCTGGGTTTCCGGGATTAAAGAGATAAGGCAACCGTTCCTCTATTCCTTTGATCATCTCCGGCCACACAGAGTTCACCAGGAAATCGTAGCCTGGAACGATGTCAGCTTTGTCACTGGGGAAAGAGGGAATATCAACACAGTTGAGATCTACTCCACACATTGGCTGGTAGCACTGTCAGTAACTCTAATGTTTGTGTGGGGGGGGGCTACAGCTGGCGATTCATGATTGATTAATGGGCTTATCATTTTCAGGATTATTTGATTTCAATCTATCAAATGGCAAGAAAATTTGAAAAAAGCTTGTCACAATTTCCCAGAGCTCAAAATGTCATGCTCAAACGGCATCTTTTGTCAGTCTAACAGCCCAAAAACCAAATATTTGTCATTTACTGTCACAAATGACATAAACGCAGCACAAAAAAAAAAAACCCGGCTGGAACCAGCAAATGTTCGAAATTTTCACTTGGAAAAAAAGTACAGAAAAGATTAATTGATGATCAAAATAGAAAAGACAGAAGTAGATTGAAATTGTTGCAGCCCTACAAGTTGAGGTTTGCTCTTACTGTGCACAAATTGTTGATATTATATGATAAATATGTTAACAAAACCAAGTAAATCGATATCAAAGTGTGGGCCAGAAGATCACACAGCTCCAGAGATGAAAGTGTATAATTTGCTTCTCTCATGAACAACAAAGTACTTACTGAATGCTTTGATATAATTCGTCCCTGGTAGATATCTGTACCTGGATATTGCTCCTCCTGTCACCTCTCTCAGGATTCGACAGTGATGGGGAACAAACTCCAACAGTCTTGAGTACATCAACTGGAGACCATTTGGATTGGACTTCACCGCTTCTTCCACTATCACCTAAAAGGAGGAGGAGATTTTCAAATACATATGGTGTTCCTAGGGAGGATGTTATTTACTTTAACAGTCAAGATGGTAGCACTCTCAAGGTTACCTGGTCCATGTATGGTTTGACCAGCACCTGTCCCACCAGCGCTTCAGCGTCTCGCGTCTTATCAATGGTGGCATACGTCCTCAGGCAGTGACGAACCATATCCACGTTGGTCGTCTGCAGGCCCTCAATCAGGAGGCCCTCGAGGGACTGCTGCAGCATGGAGGTGATGCCTGCAATACGCTGGCAGCGCACAAACCTTTGTCATGCACGAGTATTAAAAAAAACAAAAACAAACTAATACACTTAAGACAAAAACAAAATGAACACTATATGGGTTCAGAATACCAAGCTGCAGCATGGAGGGTTATTATTTGAGTGTTATATCACTAATTGATCACTTTTGTCAGATAATTACGACTCTGGGGGATTGACAAACCATAACTGACTTTGTGAGAGCATATGGTTTTACTGCTGCTTGATCTACTTTCTAAATGAATGAGCCAAGAACACTTACTGGTCTGACTTTGTCCAGGAGAGGCATGCCTTTGCTCTGTACGGCATGGAACTGCAGCTGGTTGAATTCCGTGGCTATTCTCTCCAAGATCTGACCTGCTAACAAGGGACTGAACACAGACAAGAAGTCAAACTAATCAACTTACCATTATATTGTTTAGTTCATCAGTTGCAAACCTCTGATGGGCTGTTTGTGTAGAGATTATTACAAAAAATTGTGGACATTTACTGTATTGAATGATAGAGACTGTCCTTGTGAAGCTGTGAGGCTGCATAAAAATATGAAAATAAATGCATTTATCCACAATCAATTGCGATTACCGGGTTTCCTATGAATTTGTCTTCGAGGAAAATGTATCAAGCCACAGTCTGTTTACATGTGAAAAAAATTCCAGAAGCATCTGTCAAAAGGTACCAGCATACATGTAACGAGAATGCATGGCAATCTACGTGGTTTGACACAACATAAACATGTATTTAAGTCAATCAAAAGTGATTTTTCTCTGCTGATCTGAAACCACATAATAAGCAGTAAGCAGGTATGGGGGCGGGTGGGGGGTTCTGTGATTTACTGGATGACTTGAAAAAAGTTTTTCAAAACCATCTGAACTCTGAATTGTAGTCTATCAAGTGCATTTTTTTGGTCTTAAACTCACCTGCTGATTTCCAGGGTGCTGGAGTCCTTGGAGTTCTGGGAATGGAGGATTTTTTCAATCTTCTCCACTGAGCGCACCACTTGGATAAGCCTCAAGACACAAACCTGATGGAAGAGATGATGTGACAACTGAGGTCATCCCACAGAACAACAGAGAAATACTGGAGGCAATGTTATCCTCCACATTCAATTCAAAAATTAAGTTTGCATAATCGGCTTTGCTCAAACCTTCTTTTTCTGCAGATCTTCCTGTTTGGACAGCTGGTTGTCTATTGCCTCAATCACCTCACTCACACAGGACCGAAGGCTCTACAAGAGGCAGCAGCAAACAACCTGCATGACAACCCTGCAGCAGGAAGTAACACAGTCGTATAACAACAGCAATCTGAAAGCGTACCATGACCTCCTCTCGTAGCTGTCCCAGCGGCACAGACAGCTGATTGAGGGCCTTGTCCATCCCCACCTGAGACAATGTGCAGAGTCAGAGATTAAGTGAGTTATTTGAAGCCCCATTAGCTACCACAGAGGTACAATATGCTCTTCCTGGGGTCCACACAAGTTAAAAAATGAAAAAGAAAAGAAACATCAACAATTAAATTTCAAGGTAAAAAAAGCACAGAAATAAAAAAAAGCATTGAATCAGCGACATGTTAAATCTCTCCCAAAGACAAGAACAGCAATGACAACAGGAATCCGTATGAAATCTAGGAATTCCATAAAATATTCGATGGAACGTCTAAAACACCAAAAGCATGACAGGAGTCTCAACAGCATTTAAAAGAACAAAATGATAAACTCATTGGATATGATGTATTAGAATTAAAATTTGGTCAACCATAACATTTGATTTGGCCTGCAGGGTGTAAAAATAAATAAATATTTATTATACTGGCCTACATATAAAGTAAAATAAAATATAAATTTTAAAATTTTGGAATTCACTATTAATGTTGGATTGCCATTTGTTACATAAAAATTCTTAAGTCCATAATTTCTTCAGAATTTTAAAAGATTGGTGGTGCTTTGGCACATGAGCTGAGATAGAGCTGGGCGATAAACCGAATTAATTCGATTAATTTGATTTTATTTTTTCAATCGATATGAAAAAAATTAAATCTCAAAATCGAGTTTAATGTTTCAACCCGGTGCATGTAATACACACAGTCACCAAAACACGCATATACATCAGGAGGACTGCTGCTGTTTCCTAAGCAGACTGCAGTCCGATCAAGAAGAAGAACATTGGCTTATGCCCATGCTTGTGCCTGAAGGACAGGTAACACAGACACACATGAGGGATGGAGGCGGCAGAAGTCACGGACACAGAGCACGATATTGTTCAAAAAAAAGGGAAGCGTGACTTCGGTGGTATGGATGTGGTTTGGATTTGAGAGGTTGGACACGGAACAGACCGGCGTGTTGTGCAAACTTTGTAAAAAGATGGTGAAAACGAAGGGAAGTAGCACAACAAATCTTTTCCAGCACATCAAGCAACAGCACCTGCCAGAGTGGGAGCAATGTGTGAGCATTGACGCTAGCTCAATGAAAAAACCTCAACCAAAATCAGAATTATGTTTGTGTGTGTGTGTGTATGTGGGGGGGGGGGGGGGGGGGGGGGTTAAAATCGTGAATCGGATTTTAAAATGAAAAAATCAATATTTAATTTTTGGGCTGTATCGCCCAGCCCTAAGCTGAGATAAGGCAGAGACAGTTGCACACAGACAAAAGACTTTCTAATCACATCAGGTGTGTGTTTAGGACTGTGACCCACTACTGACTTTGGGTTTTGACTCTCCAAGCATCCCCATGCCAAATGCACGATGCCATAATTGACACCTGAGAATAAAACAGTCGACCAGCATTTAATATTCAATTTCCACTTCTACTGACGTAATACAGAATATATAAAATGTGTTTAGATGCAGTATGTCTTTGTAAAGATTGCCATGTTTTGCAATGATAACTAACCAGGTTGGTAGAGAGGTTAACAAAGTCTGCATAGTCCTTGTTGATGAGCTCCACCATGGCTGTTTTCAGCAGCTTGTAGTAGAGCTCTAAGTCCTCTCTCATCTCCTCCAACTGGACCTGCTTCCGACACTCCGCCACAAACTGGTCAACGTCAAAGTCCTCCTGTACACACAGGCGGATATAGGCGATTTGATATTAGTGTCATGCTAGAAACATCACTATTAAACCAGTAGTATCAGACAACCTGAAAGCAAACCGACATAACAGTGAAACGCAAAACCATTAACCACAACCATTTTTGTATCCAGACGAATTATAACTTGCAACTGAAGTTTTAAATAATAACACACAAATATCTCACAAGGAAACAGGAGTATACACTATTATCAACTGCTAAGAGTCGACTAGCTAGTGCTAACTCCCCCAACACCAAAAACGATCCGTATCACGTGAGGAAAAGTCACGTAAATTTGCTCGCACCTTCATAAAAACATCCTTGTCGAAGCACAACGACTCGGGGCCCTTTGGTAGATTCATGTTGTATTAAATATTAAAACAATAATACATAAACAGAAGATGGGGGAAACCGCTGTAGCTAACTGTCGGCTTCCGCAAACATGGCAAGCGCACTAACGAGGAAGAAGAATTAATCTTGACATTAAGATCTTACAGCGCCAACTAAAGTCCGCCATGCGTAACTACACTATGGCATTCATTGTGCAGTGTCTTGCATTGACTCGGTGTTAAAATATGTTCTCTTTGAGCAAACTATCCATCTAAACTTGAATTCCTCAAGTACAGTTGTCAAATTTATTTAGAAATCAATTCAATATTCAGGAAACGGGATTTATTTAAAGAGAATTCACTTTACTGGTATATTTGTAATGTTGGGTCTAACAACTTAAAGGGAGATGGAATTAATGACAACTGGATTGAAAATTCCTGGATCCCCAGAAAACAGACACAGACACAGACACAGACACACACACACACACACACACACACACACACACACACACACTAAACACACACACACACTAAACACACAGTCCATGTTGACCAGATGGTGATTTTACTCTTCAAATGTCACAAATTTGACAGGTTTATTGGGCTCAAATAAATATCATCAAAGCTATAAGAATTTTGGAATTTGATAATTCCATATTCATGTGAACACTCAAATCAAGAAGTCAAAATGGTTGGTGTTGTTGCTGGTCTGCTTTTTTGTTGTTGTTTTAAATTTACAAACCCTGCAAAATCCATGAATGGCAAGAGATTTGGGGGACTTTTGTGCACATGAGTAAATCATACAATCTCGCGTATAAGTCACAAAGTAAAAGACTTTGCCCCTTTATTCATTTTTGGCACCAACAACCCGCATCTAGAACGCCTCTGTGAGTTTAGACAGGAGAATGGATCTTGCAGAATGGAAGGGTACAGCAGGGCAGGGCCATTGTGTCAGGTGACTGTCTCTCTATCCTCCCTCTCTGCGTGGAGAAATCGCTGGTCTCCCACCCCGGATGCTGCCATATCTGTGATCATTTTGCCCAGTGCGCAGCGCTGTAGGCAGAGTAGGGGGCGGAAATATTTCAGTACCCTTGAAGCGGACAGCTCTCCCCGGATCCACACGCTTCTGGCCGCGGGGTTCCGCAGGGCAGGTGGCAATAAATCATAGCACAGAGAGGGGAGGGTGGAGCCACTTTAAAGGCGACACTTCCAAAATCGTGACCGGTAGTGGAAGGGTGAGACAGAAAGGGGAGCATCACCACGCAGAGAGAGTGAGAGATGGCGGAGTGCGGGCGGAAGGCGCTGTCTCTCCTGGAAGCGGCCCGCTCCCGGTACGAGAGCCTGCAGATATCCGACGACGTGTTCGGCGAGTCCGGTGATGACAGCAGCGACAACCCCTTCTACAGCACCTCCGGAGACTCAGACTCCGACAACTACATAGCCGAGGTCGGCGAAGAGGAGCATCATCATCATCACCACCACCACCAACAAAAACGGGGCGACAAGGAGAGCGGATATGGGGGAGCAGGAGGCGGCAGCGGAGCCGGTCCCCCGGGTTCTCTGTCCCGGAGCCAGGCAGAAGAGGAGGGCTGGACGGAGACTCTGCAGGATGTCACGGTGCCGCCGTACAAAGGAACCTATGGTGAGACCAGATGAATAAGGTCATTTGTGCAACAGGGAAGCGTTGCCCGAGGGTTTGAGGTGATTGAATGGAAACACATTCAAATGCAGCTCACCTTCTTGTTTTTTAGGTCAGGCGGGCCATCTCTGAGCACTCATAGGGCCACTGCTCTGCTTCAACAGTCTCCTCTTCGTGTGTGTGTGTGTGAGTGTGTGTGTGTGTGTGTGTGTCTGAGTGTGTGAGTGTGTGTGTGTCTGAGTGTGTGTGTGTGTATGAGTGAGTGACACTGCATCTTTAATGGCCGTATTAATGGAAAACACTTAGCCTTTGATACTTCACCCCTTGGTGCTTTGCTACACAGGCTTCCATGTGTGTATGTGTGTGTGTTCATGTGTCAGTGCAGACATGCTGTTTAATTTAGAGAGACAGCAGGATGTCTCTTTCCTGATCATAGACACACACACACACACACACACACACACACACACACACACACACACACAGAGTATATATGGTGGAGAATAGGTACACTAATGCTGCTGGCCTCTAGTCCTTCTGCTCAAGGGAATAAAAACAATTCATAATTGAGACCTACACTCAGGTTGCAGTAACTTGGGTTGCACCCATTCTCTGTAGGTGTGTGTGTGTGTGTGTGTGTGTGTGTGTGTGTGTGTGTGTGTGTGTGTGTGTGTGTGTGTGTGTGTGTGTGTGTGTGTATTCTTGGGATGGGAATGAAGAGCCTGAATCATAAGAGAACCGGTGTCACTAAATTTGGGGGTCCATACCGTTTGCCGTTGTTGATCTTTTTGTTGTCACTGTTACTTTTATTGATGCCTGACAGTTACAGGAAAATTACATCCTGTTTTTTACTCCGTGGAAAGAGGAAAGCGAAGGAGTCATCTAGTTATCTTAACATGGTCAAATGTTTAGTCAGACATGAATCATTTTATCTAATTTCCCGTCAAAGTCAACACTTCAGAAATTATTCCCTCGATATTTAAAACAAACACGCCTCTACAAGCTAAGCTGGGTCTCTGTTGCTCTCTTCAAAACACATTTTTTAACTATTTATCTGCCCCTTTGTCCATAAAATGTCTAATTTAGGTTTACAATGCATTTGCTTGTTTTGCCTCTTTAGCTGATAGAAAGGTGATCGGTGAGAACGACATCTTGCTGCACCCTTGGAGGTAACCAGCATGAAGAACATGAAGACCAGGTCTCCGTCTGCTTAATCCCGTAGCATAGAAACGCACTTTTAAGATTTCGTATAAAAATGAACATTTATTAGAAGCACAAGAGGACCAAGAAGCCAGTTCCATCTCCTCAAAGTCAAATTGAATGTGCTTTTGATTAAATGCCTGAGGGTCAGCAGCTCAGGCTTGCTTAAGATACTTTAACCTTTTTATCTTCTATGGCGTAAAACACGGAAATACCTCAAACCGGAATTTCAAAGCATTTATTTGTGTTAAAAACTGCGGTTGCTAACAAATGGGGTGACAAAAAAAAACCAGTTTGTCTAGGATGTTAAACATCATCATACCAAAACAATGTGTGGGGTTTGTTTTTTTTGTTTTTTTTGGTAGTAATTGAAACTCCAGTGTAAAAATCCCATCAGCTTTTAGCTGAGAGAACCCAAAGTGTTGCTAACTCCCAGGTTGGCCTACAAAAATACATCATCCCTGTGGTTCTCTCTCTCTGCTGCGTACAGTTGTTTTGTAGGCGGTTCTAATCGCAAATACTACAGATTTACAAGAAGGATCCCAAGGTGGAAATTTTTAAACCATTAAATCTTTGAAGTTGTATAACAAGGGGACTGAGAAAGCAGGACGCTTAAGAAATCATTTTCCAGATTTAAGGGTGTCCGATTTTACTCAGCCCACTTATCCATCTAACTTCATGAATCCTGCTCTCTGTCCAAATATGGAGCAGCGTCTCTTCCATTTATTTAAAATAAACTGAACTGAGTTGAGGGGAACACAAGAGGGCCCACAGGAGGATTTGTCCTGTTCTATTGAACCATGTTGATTTAAACACGAGGAGCCACAGGTGCTGCTTTGTGTGGTTGACAAGTGTGTGTTTGCTGAAATACGTGTGTTTGCACAGCCGCTGTGGGTGTGGTTCCACCATCCTGTATCAGGGCTGAGATGATTAAGAGCTGCCTGGCTGGTTGGATGAATGGATAGTGGATGGATGGAGGACTGCAGGGAACATAATCACACTTCAGACCTCAAAGACTCTGCTTTTATCGGCCTGAACAGTAAAGAGCTGAGCCTCCTGAGCCGTATCTACATAAATGTAATGTCGCACACACGGAAGCGGCTCAAGTTAGATGAGGTCACGTCTGCAGGCGGAGTAAAAATGTAGCTTCATCTGCGTGTGTGTGTGTGTGTGTGTGTGTGTGTGTGTGTGTGTGTGTGTGTGTGTGTGCGCGCGCTCCGGCACGTTGTCTTTTTGTCTGTCTCGCAGAACATTTCACTCTGTGTCTGTCTCACAGTTTGGCGGTGACAGTGCTGACATAGACGCAGCTCTGATGTGACAGCTTCCCTTTCCTCTGAGATGGTGCACCCCACCCCCCACCCCCCCACCCGCAGTACATAAATCATCAGCCATCAGAAAGCCTCAAGTCAACCTGGTACTCACTCTGAAAGAACTTTGAGTTTGTCTGCTGCCACAGCATCAGGTCTTTTTTTTTTTTTTTTGAAACCATCCCATGTTCCAAATGTCATTTCCCCCGTTCAAAGTTGTTGTTTGTTTTTCTTTCATCTTAATCTCTGTGAGATTGAGTCCCCATACATCATGGGGGTAGTGGAGAAGCTGAGGATTATGAAACATGCATCCACAACTCCAATACATTATATAACCACCTGATGGTGACGTTGAAGGGTATTAAAGAACTATTTATTCATTCACTCTGCTTAGTGTCTCTGATAGATTACTGCTCTCCATATGCCAGTCTATCTGGCCGACTCCAGCTCTGACTGTCCACCCTGTCTGTGTCCCTTCTCCAAATATGTCACATGATTCCAGCGCAGAAGAAGAGCACAGATTGGAATTACTTTGGTCAATACTGAGATGAAGTCTATACCTTTACATCGTTCTTCCTCATTGAAAACTAGACTAAATCGGTTTTATTGCTCTAGTTGAACGAAGGATTTCATTCACGATGTTGAAAAACTGAACGGTTAAATCACAACCCCCCCCCCCCCCCAAAAAAATTCTAAATGATTTATCATTTATTTCTTATATAACAGCCGGCAAAAATCTGAAGTTCTTCAATATTAATCTAATTAGACCTACGTGTCCCAATAAGAATCGGCAAAACAAACATAAACTGAACAAAAGCACCTTGTTCTTTAACCTTTAAGACAGTGTTTGAAAACGCAGTCAACCTTTTTAATTTTTCGATACTCTTAATATAATCAGAATATTTCAGGGTTGTTGTTTTTTTTGCCTCATTGGAGTGACACAATATAGGGATTGAGAATAAAATAGGAGTGATATTTTCATTCCTTATGTGATTTTTTTTTTTTTATCGTGATTAAATTCAACCATGTCATTTGTGCTGCCCCCTGTCTTGGTCATCTTTTGTTATTACCAATGAGATTTGTCCAATTTAGATAACATGCATCTTAAATTATTATCATAAAGATTCCTGCTTATTTGAGTTAAAAACAAAAAAAAAAGTTGATGTCATAGCTATATAATTGTGTATCCAAAATATATTGTGACATTTATTTCAGGCGTATCACCCAGAAAGAAGTTAAAAATAGTCCTAAATCATGAGTTCTTTCTGTAATGTCCATTAAAAACTGAGGTTAGAGCATGTTTAGTCTACTTGGAGGGATTATCCACTCTGAATACATAATAATCTCTCATTATTGCAGTAAATCCACGGCCGCAAAAGCTGGACCAGACGCACCAGAAATATCACAACAGGTGATGATCGTGAGGGATTATGCTTCTGTCTGTTTGTATGTGCAACATAGGTAGACTCATGCGGGGAATGAATATTTTAAAGCTTCTCTAGTAGATGAACCTCAGTCAGAGTGATATAAACTATCAGAGATATATAATCAGAGAAGGAGAAAGGGCTTTTTTTTTGCTCTACAGTTTATGAAATGATTTCATTATCCATTAAAAAGGACGTGTCCTTGCTCAGGTTGTGGTTTACAGAGATGAGGCGAGTCAGTTTGCCTCTGCGGAGCTTCCATCTGAATGTCAGATGTTTTATCGAGGAGTGGCAACCTCCGAGGAAGTCACGCTGGATTTTACGTTCAGCTTTCAAGTCTAATGGAATGTAAATGAGTGGATTTGGAGCCTGCTCCTCCTGCTGTCTTGGCCCATGCATCGACTATGTGGGAGGCGTGCTTATTCTGTCCTCTTGTCTTTTCCTCGTTTTTTTCTTTTCCTCTCCCACATGTTGCCGTGACACATTCAAGTCCTCGCCTTGTTATCTTTAACTCGACATTAAAAGACTGCGGCAATAGTCTCAGTTCATTATTTTGGTTGACTCGAGTCACGCAGGAGTAGAGAGAGAATGAGAGAGGATGTAGAGAGAGTGAAAAGCTTGTTCTCTGCTGTTAAGAGATAATGAGATAGTGCTGTTCAATTTAGCCTGAACGTGTTCTTCTCACCTTCCAGATTTCTACTCACATCTGCGGTGAAAAAAAAAAATTGATTTACAAAAGCAAAGTCTCTGCATGGTGTCCTGATTATGTGGCATAAATGCTGAACACTTAAAAGCTTAGAAAAGATCATGTGAAAACACAAATGGGGGATGAAATCCGAGAGAATCGGTATGAAAGAAAGCGAGAAAAGTCTAGCTTTGTTGGATCCTTCCTTCGCTCCTACATGTATTAGGGAACTGAGACCCCCAGAGACTAGCTGACTGCTAGTTAGCTTAGCTTAATGAATGGTAGCGGGAGGGAAGGGTTAGCATAACTACACCAAAGGTCATCTAGTAGATCAGGATCAGTATCCTTGGTTTGCCCTGAAGTGATCCTCCTCATCCTCTCTCACACAGACGGCCAACATAGATTTTGAAGTCACAATGGGGTGTTTCAGGTGCCGGAACTAAAGCCAGAATTACTTTCTTGATCAAACTATGATTGCAGATCAAAAGATGATTCCTATTTGTCTAAAATTGCAATATCTTATAATGTATTTAATTAAATAATGTAACGAGTGTGATGCACATGAGTTAAATTAGTTCCAGCAAAGACAGTTTCGTAGAAAATTTGATGACTTTCAACTGAGGTACGCTAACGCTTACCATCTACTACCATTCATTGTGCTTAGCTAACTCGCAGTCAGCTGATCTCTGTGGCTCTCTAATACATGCACAGAGGAGAGAAGGGTATGTAATATCTTCTTGCCTGACTAAAAGGTGCATTTCCCAAAAAGGTGGTGGGCTCATCTGGTGTTATGCGATCGGTCTAAGTATGTCCAAATTTGCAGGTCTTGATTTAATCTATGATTTATTTCCACAGGAAAGGATTTCTGATGCTTCGCTGTCAATGACATTCAACTCCACGACAGCAGAACATGATTTTGACACATTGGCTGTTACAACACTAACAGGACGAGGCTCAGAACCAGCATAGAAATGTCACAGTGTGACAAGATTCACAGTGTGGTGGCTGTCATGTTGTGTAAACTGTCTAACCGCTGCACCCAGCTTGTGACATTCGCCCTAAACACTGCTGGGTGTGATTCATGAGGAAGATTAAAAGTCTGTGTGGTATATTTGGAACATATTTGCACTTTAAAACCTTAATTTGTAAATGTTTTGTCTTGTCTCTTACTTCTCTGAGGCGATGTCAATTTAGAGTTTATGTAAGCACGAAATAGTTTGTATGCATCCCACACAGCCTTGACGGTGACAGCTCAACTAATTCAACTTTTATCCCATTGTATTCAGCAGAGTCACTCAAACTGAAGGTTTGGTGCCAAAGAAAAACTGGGATTAAGTGACAGTTGTGAGTTGGCCCACATGGGACCCTGTCAATCTGTCGGTTTTCCACTTTCAAAATGTTTCCCTTTCTGTCTCCTTCATCTTCTCATCCAGGCCCGGCTCAGAAGATGCCTGCCTCTGCAACAGCTCTGGACTTCTTCCAGCTCTTTGTCCCTGACAACTGCATCCAGAACATGGTCACCCAGACTAACATGTACGCCAAGAAGTTCCAGGAGCGATTTGGCTCAGACGAAGGCTGGCGTCCTGTCACAGCCCAAGAGATGAAAGCGTTCTTGGGCTTCGTCACCTCCACCAGCGTGCACCGCTGCGAGTCCGTGCTAAGCATTTGGAGCTCAGGGTTCTTCAGCAACCGGAGCATCGCCTTGAAGATGAGCCAGGCGCGCTTCGAGAAGATCCTCAAGTACTTCCACATTGTGGCTTTTAGGCCATCGCAAGGATGCAACCAAGGCCTTTACAAGATCCAGCCCTTCCTGGACTCACTGCAGCAGTCGTTTGGCTGCACTTTCAAACCTTCACAGACACAGGTGTGTGCATGCTACTGCTAGCAGGGGTTCTCTGTGAATGTCTATGCCATGTATCATTATTCATGTCATACTGCAATCGAGGAGTCTTTGACTCTCAAATTCTCACAAATAGTTCTCTTAAACTCACTAGGACATTTTTTCACAGCTTCATCACTTTTTGGTGACTCCAGAATGCAATAAGAGCCAGCCATGTATATTTAGCTTGAAGTTAATGGCACCACATGGCCACCACTTAGAAACTACATTGACAGTTTTCAAAATTTTCAGTTAATAAACTCATAAGTGCATCATCTTCTTACAGGTCAGTAATCCACGATTAGAGCAAACTATAACACTTCCAGTTCTACAACACCATCAACGCGTGCAGCACCAGAGTTACTGTAGTTTGTTATTAGCTTGAATCAATAGGTCTGTGGATTACTGAGCAAATGGTTGGATAAAGAAGGTATGGATTATACCAGATGATGCACTTGAGTTTTTGTTTGTAGCTGGTGGTCATTGGGCGCCATTAGCTTCAAGCTAGGTATGCATGGCTGGCTCTTCCTGCGTCCTGTAGTGACAACGAAATGACGCCATAAGCTCACTGTTTGTGAGACCTTGAAAAGCAAAGTTAATTTTAGATGAGGTCTTGTTTGAAACTGTGTAGCAGCAACATCACTTTAACAACTGACACCTCAGAGGCTGAAAACTCAGCCTGTCTGATTTACTGCAATACACGAGCTTTAGCCCCGTGTCTGCTTAGCGGTGCAGGTACTGCTACTCTTGAGGATACATTTTATGGACAACACAGTAGCAAGACAATCTCTGGTTAAAAACATGAAGAAATGTGTTCTTTAAAGTTGCTCCCATGAGAAGCCACCAAACTGAAAATAACCTGCACAGCAAGTATTTGGGAAAAGCACTCATATCTAACAGCCTCCAGAAAACTTGCTTCTAGTTGTTCTCAGTTGCACTGGGTGCATTAGATCTACAATTATGCAACTGGGGCAGTGGAGCGCTAGCGTCACCTCTCTATTTTGGGACTTTAAACAAGTTTTTTTTTGCAGAACAGCGCTGCAGATTTGAAAGAACCAATGACTAAACAACCTGACCTCCATTATATCAGGATGTTTGATTACGCCATTATCTGCATGTGATGCAGAAAAAGAAAATAATAGTCAGACAACTAAACTTTATAAACCTATCAAATTTGTTGCATCACCTCAACCTCATCTGCTTACAGAGAGAGTCTGCAGCCACTTTTGAACTCTTCATTTTCATTAATTTCTTGGAGGTAGTTAATTAAATTGCCCCGGGCCTTTCTAAAGTACGTGTCACAATATCATCGCCTTAAGTGTGATGAAATACGAGACCGACATCCCGTTCACATCATTGCTGAAGACAGTTTAACGTCATAACTCAGTGTGCATGACTCTAAAGCAAAATGACTGAAGATGTGAGAGCACACAAGCCTTCATACACGTGTGTGTGTGTGTGTGTGTGTGTGTGTGTGTGTGTGTGTGTGAGAGAGAGAGAGTAAGATGTGTGTATCTAGGCCAGTTTTTTTATCTGTTAAGTTTCAGATCCTGGGGCAGAGAGTGTGCCCAGATAGTGAGAGTGTGGTTGAAGCTGTTGCTGTGCAGATTGTGTAAATGTCATCAACCCATTTAGAAAAAGTCTGGATGCAAAGAAGGTGTGCTGATCAAATCAGGGCTGCAGCTGAATATCATTTTTCATACATTTTTTAATTCCCCATCTTGACTTAACTGTGGCCTCATGAAATTCTTTAGTAAAATAAGTAAATCCTGAGAAAGGTCACGAGCTGAAAGTTAAATAAATGTATTGTCTTATCAAGCCCACGGTCCTAAACCTAATAGTAGTTTGTGTAATGTAATTAAAGACTGAGATCTTTTCGAGTACTTACATTTACTTATGAAGAAGCAGCAGAAATGTATTTTTGACCGTTTTTACAGATGACTTTCAGTGTTGACTATCAAATTTATTCGTCACTTAGTCAATCATTAATTATTGATCTGTTCAGTAGTTTAAAAAGTTTGTAGAGGAGTATAAGGGAACAGCAGCAAAAATGTTCAAATTCAGGATGTGTCTGACCTGGATTTGTCTGCCATTGGGGAAATTGGGAATCAGTTTGTGTGTGTGTGTTTGTGTGTGTGTGTGTGTGTGTGTGTGTGTGTGTGCGTGCATGTGCGCACGCACGGGGAGGAATTATTTCTACTGTCATTTCAGCATTTTCTGTCAGTTCTACAGTCGCTAAGATGACGTGTTCATGCAGTGTTGTGATTTAATTCTCAAGTGGGCAAGTGAGCTAAAAGGTTGATCCATTTTTTTCTCTTTTTCATTAAATCTACCAAAAAAAAAAAAAAATCAAATTCTGGTCAGCTATTAGAACACCTCGCAGAGAGAAATCAGTTCAGGTTGCTGAGCCTCAACCTGCAGTAACTACCTCCATGTGTGACAGCCAAAGGAAGACACATTCAAATGCTGAACCCATACATTATCCACATGTATAACACATAAATTCACATTTGACTGGGAAATTACTTGAGCCTGTTGTTGCAAGGGAGACTTGTTGATGGATGCTGAAAAGCAAAGGGCAAGGAAGGAAGAACTAAGACGAATTTGCAAGGCAAACATTTGTTGTCTGTCTGTCCAACCATTTTTTTAAAGGCCCGTTTAACCCAAAGATGATCTGAAAAGATTTTGACGGTCAAATGTCACTGTCGCTGCCTCCCTTACAAGATATCCTAAATGTCACTGTCACCTCGCATGTGTAAGATATCTTGTTAGGGAAGCCTTGAGGGATTTTCTTGAAAAAAAAATTGATGATGAATCTTAAAAGATTTTGGTGGTTAAAGGTCAAGGTCACTGTGAACTCCCACCCATCCATTTTCCATACTGCTTCTCCATTGAGGGTAACGGGGGGGGGGGGGGGCTGAAGCCTATCCCGTCTGACACTGGGTGAAAGGCGGGGTTCACCCTGGACGGGTCGCCAGTCCGTCACAGGGCCATCAGGAGCAATTAGGGGTTCAGTATCTTGCTCAGGGATACTTGGACATGGTCACCGGAGGAAGTGAGGCTCAAACCAGCGACCCTTTGGTTGCTAGACGGCCACTCTACCTCTGAGCCATGCCGCCCCTGTGAATTCACATGATATATGAATCGTGCAGGAAATGACACAGGAGGGATGTGGTTCTACCTTCAAAAATCGCCTTCAGACATGTAATATAACAGGTTTGGAACAACATTGTTCAAAAATCCTAAATCAAGCATGCAGACAACCTGACACTTTGTATGATAGCTTGATGATGTGTTTGTTCTCTATGTGGATCGATCTTCAACGGCTTTGCAGAGAGTCAAAGTGCCGCTTGTACAATTTCCTCTATTTTAATCAAAACTTCACCAACTGACTTTACTGTGTCAGGCTGAATTCAATGTCAGGCTCAAAAGAAATCTAACAAAGTCGATTTTTTTCTCCATCGTTGCTGTTTTGGTCACAAAAGGAGAGGAAAAAATAGATAAAAAGAACAAAACAGAGGCAAAAAAAGAGAAGAAGTGGAGGGTTGTCATGGATATCAACCATGTCCTGGTGTTAAGATCATGGGGTGGCAGCCATCTTGGGTCTAAGAGGTTTTTGGCAGCAGTAATTTGGGATTTTTGGCTCAGGTAAAACACCCAACCATGTGACAACAGTACTGCCAGCTGGAGTTTGAAACAAACCTTTTAGAGGGATGAAATAGAATTGACAACCACTAACGAGTGGAAGAATACACTTTTCTGACAGGTTTTACAGACAGAGCTGCATGATAGTGAGTATTTCTTTTCTTTCTCCACAGGATCACACTATAGGATCACTATAGTACTTCAGAGGATATTCCATTGGCGGCCCTCTTATGTTACATCATACCTCGCCTCTGTCTTATCCCTTTATCTATAGTCCAGCTATTTTCTGTGTGTGTGTACGTGTGTGTGTGTGTGTGTGTGTGTGTGTACGTGTGTATTTACTCATAACATGGTTATGTAATGATCTCTGTGAATGTTGCAGGTTCTTCATGAACCCTTGATAGACGAGGACCCGGTCTTCATCACCACCTGTACAGAAAGAGAACTGAGGAAGAGGAAGAAGAGGAAGTTCAGCCTCTGGGTTCGACAGTGCACCTCTACTGGATTCATCTGTCAGGTAGCTGTGTGTGTGTGTGTGTGTGTGTGTGTGTGTGTGTGTGTGTGTGTGTGTGTGTGTGTGTGTGTGTGTGTGTATGTGTGTGTGCCTACCTGCGTGAGTCTGGTGTGTGTGAGTAAGGATTATTGTCAGTGATATGCAAGAAGTTTAAGTCTCTTGGAAATGAAATATGAGATATGAGTCAATATAATTACCCCTAAAGTTACCAAATTAATAATAAAAAGAAAATGAAAAAGCTTGTATGGGAGGATATTTTAGTTCACTTGATTGAAATTTGAGAGCTGAGTTGAAATTTTGGGGGTCAAAAACACAACAAAATTCCCACATTATTCCCTGGTTGTCCGTGTTGCAACGTTAGCTGCTCGGGTACCGAAGAAGAAAATCGATATTGCGAGTATTTTTAGGGCTTTATGTGAAGAGAAGTTAGAATTTGAAAACCACGATCAAACTGAAGCACCGTCTGGACCAAAAATATTCTTGGTCAGAATGTCGTTTTGATGCTATTTTAGTGGAGCGGCTGCTGACTCGGGATCAGCTCAACATTGTCACATCTCGCACGGACCGAACATCTCTCCTCACTTACAACTTTGCCCTTTCTGCAACCTTCCACTCCTACGCTGTGACTTACATAACACCTCTGTTCATCTGTGGCCAGCACTGCAGGAGTGTCAGAGCTGGAGAACACATTTGGTCGTTGTTTGGTTGCTACAGAGATAAAACACAACTTATTGACAGCAAGAGGTTTCCTTTGTCACTTACTGTTCAAGGCAGCCTCCCTAGTGTGACACTCACAGACACATAACTCCAAATTAGCGCTCGGCTTGTTCCACTTTTTTTTAATAAATCACGCTGTAGATGTCTGTAAGTCCCCCCCCCCCCCCCCCACACACACACACACACACACACACCACTTTTTGAGAACATCTGTGTCTGAGATTCCAGCTCCAGTAATGAAGATGAATTTGTTTCTGGTGCCACGTTGGAATGATGAAAGAAATCAAGCACTGACGTGTTTTCTCAAAACTCTTCCCAGTCACAGGAACGCTACAAAGACAATGCCAAATATGTTCAAGAGAGGCAAGAAATTATCTGCATTCCTGTTAGTATTGGCAAATTACACGAATATTTTTTGATTTATTGGTCATTTGGACCAGTTGCTTGTTGTAAATGTGTGTTCAAGAGGCTCTGAGCAAAGACTATGTACTTTACTGTACATTGTTTTGTCTCAGTCACCAAAATGTATGCAAGTGACACAATTAAGCAGTAACTATATCATACATAATTACTGCTTTTGCCCTTTTTTCCCCTTTTCACTTACGCATACACAGTGATGTGTCGCTGATTAATAGTAATTGCAACATATCAATTAGCGCAGTATCACCGTCAAGTATCATGAGTTACTCTGCAGTCTGATACATACTGTACATTACTGGTCTGACATCTGACTGAAACAAAGAGCTCCAGTTAAAAAATGCAGTATTTTCTTGTTCAGGTGGAAGGAGAAACTTAAGTAGTACAGTAATACATCAGTAAAATGCAGTATAGTGGGGGCTTGTCAGGACAGACCCCATAATCTGCAAAATTGTAGGCACAGAACTTAGTTTCCTTCTCTAGCCTGGATGCAGTCCAGAATTAAAGGAAAGGGACTGAGCAAGCATGAGAACCTAAAGTGTTTAATTTATACCAAATTAAAGTGGCAGAAACTTTTTTAAATTCCTTTTTTTTTGGCATCTCAAATCTGCGGTGTAAAACAACCCGTTGTTAGTAAGAAATATTAGTCCCTCCATTGTTTAACACACTCTTTTCCAGCGTCCCCATCCGTTGAGCAAATAAGCATTCACAGCGATGGTGGCCATTTGGCAGTCACTCAGTCTTTACTAGTGTGTGTGCATGTGTGTGTGTGCGCGCGCATGTGCGTGTGTGTGTGTGTGTGCGTGTGTCCCTCTCTCCACACAAAGTCTATCAGGGGAGAGAAAAAAACAACATAAGAAATGAAACGAGTTAATGGAGTGAATCAATGAGACGCCATTAGCCAGGATATCACACAAGACTACACACAAACAAACGCACGCACACACCCAAACTACGCAAGGCTGGCCACTTAGTATAATAGCCACAGGCTACACGTGGTGGCTAATCAGGCTAATGCAGTTCAGCTCGCAAGCAATATACTTTAATACAGTGTGTATGTGTGTAGTGTTTTCTGTGTATCATCGTGTTTTTTGGCGTCTTTATCTTTTTTAAAAAAAATGGAGAAGTCAGTCTGTTCTGAGCCAAAAAAAGGCACAAATACAGGCCTGATCTTCGTCATGTTTGCTGACAGTTTCTTTCCCCAATAATATTCTCGGTTAGATTTTAGTTTAATGTGACGCAGTCAGGTTTAAATCTTAATCTTGCACACAAGAAACATCAATATTTATCAACCAGATTACCCCTAAATTACGTGCATGTTTTGCCACAGGATGTGGTGTTTTGCACCAAAACGCTGACACGCATTTATGTGTAGAGTGAGATTTCAGCTACTATATGGACTTTTTTTTTTCACTTTAGGTGGGTAACTTACAGATGACCCATGAAAGCAAAGCAGAGCTACGGTAGAATGCACTCGGCTCAAACCTCCACCAAGGAGAACAAGAAGTTATTGAAATTTTGCATGAACAAGAATGGGATGTATTTATGTAAAATAGATAACCCAAAAATATAATATAGCCACACAGAGGGATAATAATATAGCTGATGGCTACATCCTGCCATTGACTAAGAACTGTCTTTAGGATCCAGGATCTACAGATTGATCCAGGTAATCATGGATCTACAGAGAATCAAGAATCAAGTCAGGAGGAAACAAAGTTTATCAGTTTAAGATTCCTTTCATCTCCATGTGCCTTGTCTGTCCCCCTGTTTGTGCAGATCTCGGTGCATCTGAAGGAGGGTCAGGGTCCAGACGGTCTAGCCACCCTGAAGAACAAGCCTCAGCTCCACAGTCTGGTGGCCAAGCAACTGTGCCAGAACATTTCCGGCAGAAACACCATCATCTTCACTGGGCCGTCCATCACCAGCCTCAGCCTCTTCACCGAGTTTAGCAAACAAGGTAGACGAGCAGAGGTTCTACTGTCGTGTGTATCTGATCAGATCTGACCCGCCTCTTGTTGCTCCTCCTTTTGTCGTCTCTTCTTCTGACCCTCCTCCTTCACTTGGCGGCTTTTGCTATTGTAATCTCTGCAGTTTTAGCTTGTTTGTTTATTCCAAAATTATGGAAATATACCTCAACAACAGCACCGTAACAGCTCGACTCCACCAGTCTGTCTCCTTTATCTGTTCTTACAGCTCCCATGCCTTAGCTGTCCGAAACAGTTATTCCTCAGTTAAAAGAGTCTTCTTTAAAACCTGTGTAAAAAAAATCTCAAAGAAGGAGATCGATATTGCAGCATTCTCATATTTTGAAATGAAGGGCACAAATGATTATTTTTGCAACCATTTATAAAAAGACGAACTTGGAAGGAGAAAAGAAGATGAATTATCTCGCCATATTTTGGAGGGATCAGCTTTTGGACGGCCTACAATCGTTTATTGTCCTCTGACATCTACGGTAGTTGGCGAGAGATTCCATGGGGAGTGTTTTGCCTGGTTACCACTGAAAAAAAAAGAAGAAGAAGAAAAATATTGTTTTTAAGTGGATATCAGCTCAGATTTGATATATTTTAGAAAAAGAATGTGAGCTCGGATTTTCATACCCATTACAACAAAGCCTTTTTCTTTTGAAAGGATAATGCTATATTTATTTTTTTAATAACAGTCGAATTAGTCCAATGTCTTCTCGTCAAATGAGATAAAAAAAACAAGTGAAGCGGAGAACAGAAAAATCCGTCACAATGGCTCCAACTCCTTTAGAAATTTCCATTCCCGCTGTTACAAATGCCACAACAGAAGAACGATTGAAAACTCGATCGGCCAGAGCTGCAGTACACCGAGAGAAGACAAACAAGTCCGGAGATATAATCAATATTTTGTCATCCTAATTGGGTGAAGCATCCGTGAGGCATTCAGCCAACAGAAGAAGAGAAAAAAAAAACCCTCAATGTTCTTCAGAAGGCTTTGTTCAACATTTTTTTCTTTCAGAATTTATCATGCTGGATTAATGGGCTGAGTTAATTGCCCTGTGCCTCTCTGCAGTGCATATGCACACACACACACACACACACACACACACACACACACACACACACACACACACACACACACACGCACGCATACACACACAAAAACCGGCACACATGCACAGTGCATGGCACACGCAGAACAGAAAAAAAAATCCAAAATTGAGAACAATAATGAATCAGCAGCACATGATTGTTTGGCTTCTGCTCATCTATGTAGGAAATAAAGGAGGCCCAAAAAAAAAAAAAGAGAAACTACATTTGGATCATTAAGAAGCAAAATGCTTGAACAGAATGGAGCAGGAACATTATATAGTGTTTATTTTATAGCCCATCTGTGCAGAGGGACTTTACGGACCTCAGGAACATTAGTGGTCACCAGGGTGTGCCAGTGGATGGGGATCCACTTAAGACCGCAAGATGGAGCCATTTGTGTCATGCTGTAATGTACTGTACACTTGACGTCTGAACAAAGCTGCGCATCACCAACAGCACAGAAAAAAAAAGTAACCTTTGCAGACAGCTTGAACAGACGAGGACGGATCGCTTGATAAAACAAGCTGACAGGCTACGAGTGAGCTAAATTAAAGGCTTTTGCTCCCTCGGCTGCTATCTGGGACGGTTTTGAAGGTACATATTCCACGTGTGCTGGTGTACAAGCAAATAAATTGAGATGTTTCAGAAACCAAACATCCGTATGTGGTAACGAGAATTGTAGAAATATCGTAATATTGCAATGGCACCCCTTCTTAGTAGAATTGATAAGATGTTGAAAATCACATGTTACACGCTCACGTGTGACGTTTGGTGAAGATTTGATGAAATACTGGGCAACAGAAGTGGGCCAGAATGGGTTTTCCAGAGATGCCCAAAGTAGGCGTGGCCTGCATGACAATAAACAACGGTCTGATGTTTTTGGGTTTTTTTTGTTTGTTTTTTTTTCATTACAGATATCTATTGCTGTGGGCTGCTGAGCACCAGAAAGAGTGACTGTACAGGTTTACCCCAGAACATGCTGGTCTGCGGCTCCACGCCGGCGCAACGCGGCCAATCAAGAGTGATGATGAAAGGCAGCATGTCACTGATCAGCTGGTACAACAAAGGACACTTCAGGTTCCTTACCAACGCGTACTCCCCAACAAAACAAGGTTGGTACGCCATTTCAGGACTGGCTCTATTATGAGCAATGAGAAAAATCAGATAAAACCGGTCGGCTCATCATTTATTATTCATTGCAGGAAAAATCAATGAGTACCTCTAATCCATGATAATCCATTACCAGAATCAAGGTATTCCCTTTCCTCTGGTAGCATAATCCAGTCTTGATTTAACAGTTTTGCTAAACTGAGCTGACTGGCGGCAGAGACGAGAGAGCAGAAACCCCAGATGAGTTAAAGCATGATTGTCCAATAGCGATTTTCTCCTCTCCCATCTGTATGTGGGTGGATGAGTGTGTGTGTGTGTGTGTGTGTGTGTGTGTGTGTGTGTGTGTGTGTGTGTGTGTGTGTGTGTGTGTGTGTGTGTGTGAGTGTGAGTGAGTGAGTGAGTTTCACTTCTTCCAAGAAGGAGAAGAAAACTAGCAGGAAGCGTCGTTATATTCACATTAATGTTCTTTCAGGCTCATCATGATCACAGATCAAATTATATCAGGGATTCCGTGCTTGAAAATGAGTTAATATGTTTAGATTACGAGTTGCACTTTTAATATTAACCTTTTGCATATTTTGAAAAAGATCTCATTTTCAGTTAGCAATAATTCATTCCCATTTAACCAAAAACCATCACTGTTTCTTATAAATTTGGAAACTCTTCATTGAGTAGATGAAATAAAGCTGAATTCTGAAACTGCAAGTTCAACTAGATCAGGCGTGTTCCTCCGTAGCTCGTGATACCGCTCTTCCTTTCGGGAAAACCGGCTTGATAGGTTCCAGCTTACAGACAAACATTTGGGAAACTCAGACTAATGCCACTGGGGGAAAAAAGGAAAGAAAGAAATTGCCGTTTGTCACTATGTGAAACTGATGTGCAGCTAATTTGAAGGAGCTCCACTCCTCCACCAAGTTTGGTTAAATTTAACTGGCTAGGTTTTGAATATCCTACTACTTGAGAGGTTTTACTTTCTCCATTCTATTTACATGTGCTCCTTCTCAGGGTCCCGGTGGTACAGGCGCTACTCTGGACTGTCCTGATACTGACTGTGTTATTAGTTATCGCAGTGTGATATTAAAATGACTAAAAACCTTTTCAGTGTGTGGTTAGCAGTTGTTCCTATGTGTCTCACTTTCTGTTGGTGGTGGTGGTGTGTGTGTGTGTGTGTGTGTGTGTGTGTGTGTGTGTGTGTGTGTTTGTGTGTGTGTTTGTGGCAGGTATAATCATTAAGAGGAAAAGTGGGGAGATTCCATGTCCTCTGGCTGTTGAGGCGTTTGCGGCGCACCTCAGCTACATCTGCAAATATGACGACAAGTACAGCAAGTACGTATGACATTTTCCACAAATACACTCGAATCAGCAAATGCTTGAGGTGTGATACACTTAACGCTTTGGCTTCATTGTGACTGGAAGCTTTTGTCAGTTCCACTTTGACAGTTTGACCATTCGATTGTTGAAATTAGAACTATGACATTAGTTAATATTTGTGAGAAACAATATGCAGTGTTGCTCATTTTGTTGACTGTTAATAGTATCAGACATAAGACTGAATGCACCTGCTGTTTCCGGTATTTTTTTACGCTAATTACAGAAAAAAGTTGAAAAATCCCAAGTGATGCTCTTGTAGTTATGTAAGATACAGTATTTTTATTAGAATACTAAAACTCATCAAAAATACTAGAGTTAGAGCCTATTTTTCACCCGCAGGTACTTCATCTTCCATAAGCCCAATAAGACGTGGCAACAGGTGTTCTGGTTGAGCATCAGCATCGCTATCAACAACGCCTACATCCTCTACAAGATGTCTGACGCCTACACGGTCAAACGCTACAGCCGAGCTCAGTTCGGAGAGAGACTGGTCAGAGAGCTGCTGGATCTGGACGACTGCTCCCCGACTCAGTGAGGAGGAGGAGGAGGAGGAGGAGGAGGAAGAAGAAGACGGCCCAGAGCACTTGATACACAAACACAACCCCCACCCCCCACCCCCTGCCCCTCACACTTATATACACTCTTCATCACAGTTGTACAGACTCTGCGGTGTGGGCGTGTGTGTGTGTGTGTGTGTGTGTGTGTCTATGCGCGTGTGTGCGTGTCTATGTGAAAATACTGAAGCAGTGCCAATTGTCCCCTAGTTGTTTTTTTGTGGTACTGTAAATATTAACTAACTCACTACACATACTGAATAGATAATCACGAGCCAAGGGACCGTTCGCACGCCTCAACTTCTAACAACACCAAGGATTTGTGAAGCAGAGATGGAAGGCGGCGACTATTCAGCACTTGACAGTTCACAACGATGTCAACTTGCAACTCTTGTCGAAGAGTTAAATCGCCGATAGGAGTCAGAGAGGCTACATGTAGCTGGGCGTCCTCTCTCTGCCTGTAACTCAAAGCTTAGTAAACCAGGTGTGTTCACATGCTGCATGCATAAAGAATCTGAACCGTGATTTTTTTTTTTTGTTTAATGTGAAAATGATTTTGGGTTTTTTTTTAATGCTCCATATGGGTTTTTGTTTTCTTTTTCATTTGTTTATGTGTATGTAGCTAGCAAGTGGATTTGCTTTGTTTTGACTTTGAGGCTGAGGATGTAAATGTGAGGCTATTGTGACCCGGATGTGTTTGTTGTTTTGCTTGCTCGCCTGAGGACTACTGTCAGGTGACTTAAAGCCACACCCAGCAGTGTGCCATACCAACTTAAAAAAAAAAAAAACAACCCTTAAATATGCAGCAAAATTATCATCTGTTAATCTCTGACATTACTCATGAAGAATCTCCATCCTTGCATGTTCTGTAATCTGGTGTCGCTAGGCAACCGGTAAAGTCTTGGCCTGTTGACAGACATTCGCATAAAATTATTTGGCAAGATTTAGGTCCAGGAAGTAATAGCTGAATTATTGGGGGTTTATAAAATGTTCCAGAATACTGAATGTTGAAACAAATCAAGTTGGGTTTTTTGGGGGCTCATTTAGTTTCACTGTTAGCTGTAAAAGTCAAACTGAGTGTATTTAACGGATTTCCAGTCCAAAAATATTACTACACTCCTTAAGATAAGACAGATAGAGACAAAGAGGCTTTTTTTTTTAAAGAAAATATAACCTTATTTCACGAAATCTGTTGAATGAGGGCACGGGTAGATTATTTTATTCATCACAAGTCTCAACAAAGCGAAATACCTTGAAATTATATAGTCTTTAAAACAATTCCCTTCATTTTACTGAGTTTGACGGGATTTTGTCCTTTATTACGTTTTAAGGGGATTTCTTTTTGACTGGATATTAAACATATATACTTAGCAACACTTTGGTTTTGGGTAAGATTTGGCACCCCGATGTAACCAAGAAGTTTTAAATTATATTTCATCAACCCAAACAAAAACGAAACATTTTTGTTGACGACCCTAAAAGAAGGCTTAAATTAACATCAAGTGAATGAAATTTTGACTATAATTGATATTACCGTATTAGTTCAAAGACTAAAACTATCAGCTGCTTGAACAACCTGAAATGACACTCAGAGGAAAATTAAGATCGGCAACGAAAACAACAACAAAAACTAAAATAGATACAATTTTATTCAGCTAAGGTAAGAATGAAATGCCTTGGCTTTTATTCAGTTAAAGTTTCACTTCGATCAAAATATGATGCTACCTGACAAGGACATTTGACACAGGGTAAATCAAATTAGAAAAAGCACATTGTGGTCGAATGCCTCCATCAGTGTGAATGTAACCAACATTATTTTAAGGTCTTCCTTCACTCTAAGTAGGTGTTTATCGCCAGTTTTGAGAAATGCCCTTAACGCGTCCCTGAGATATCCCATTAACGAGAATGGGACAGACAGGAGCATGAAAATAGCCTCCAAAACGAACACCAATTCTGACTGAGAGAATTTGTCGATTCATTTTAACGCTCATTTTGTCACATTTCCATAATTGAGCTTGGAAATTTATAGGGACACTCATCAGTGTAACCTTGAACAACTTCCAAAATGACCAGGTAATAATGCCCGCAGAGAGGGAAGATACATCCTCAGATACAGGATGGTTTGGATTCTTCCGGTGGATGTTTTATTGCCAAGTAACAGATTTAGACTCCCTGTCTGTCATCCAGCCAGTTGAAGTGTGAGTGAAGAGGCGATCTGCAGAAAAATCCACCTCCGACGTGACTTCGCACGCTGCTGCTTGTAGCTTTAATCACTCTGATTTATGTAACATGCAGTCAAGATGTTCTGGAATCAAAGATTTCGCCTAAAAGGTATTAATGTGTGCTTGCTCCCTCAGCATGAAGTATGAATACTGCAAGATGACAGTCTTTAGAGAAGAGTTGAGTGGTTTTCTAGAAGGATGCACTTTTCCCCCATTACAGTCTTGCACTTTGAGATTTGTAAACATAGTCACATGTTTAGTAGATTTTTTTATGATTCATTTTATTGTTTGAACCCCATGATAGCATCCACTGCTCTCAGAAAAAAAATGAATATGAAGAAAGACATCCTGTAAATACAAATAGATACATAAAATATGTCAATCAAATAAGATGAACTATAACCAAAACAGGAGAAAAGTTTCCACAGTAGTTGTAGAGTATGTATGTTTATATTTTGTTTACAAATTACTGTGTGTCCACTATCACTAAGACTCAAGATTGTGATTTTTTTAACCTTTTCACTAATCCAAAGCATCGTTGTTGTCATTGGTGTGTGTGTGTGTGTGTGTGTGTTTGCGTGCGTGCCTGAGTGCACGCGTGTGTGTTTGAACCACTAAACGTTGTCATTGTGTGTCTGACCACTCTTCAAAGTTTGAATCTTCACTTCAGGCACCTGTCACATGACATAGCTGTCAAATCTTCTTTTAATACAAAATCTGGAATGATGAACTGCACACTACGAACTTGATGGAGTCGTATTATTGAAATAAGGTGCAGCTGTAGACATTTTTAGAAAAATGCACTGAAGAAACGCGCTTTTCTTTATGAGAAATTCACTTATCTACCATCCTCCCCGGAATCAGACGCAAACATAGATACCCTGCTCTCCTCTATGCCCGCATTAGGGAGCTGAGACCCATAGCGGGGGTGCTTGTTAGCTTAGCACAATGAACGGTAGAGATTGGTAAGTGTTAGCATACCCTTGTGAAAAGTCACCACAGAGATCAAATTCAGGATTTTGTTCGATTCATCATTTATAACCCTCCTCATCCTCTCTCACGAAGTCAGCCATGATTAGTGGTAGTTGTCACACATCTGTCATGATTTCTTTTTTCCGTGTTTATAAGTAGACAAAGTCTCTTTTATTACTTTTTGCAGAGGTGTGCTAACACTTCCCATCCACTACTATTCATTGCGCTACGCTTACTGGCCTCTCTGTTTGTTTCAGCTCCCTCATGCACAAACAGAGGGGAGAATCAATCTGCTTTTACGGCTCTGGAGAGGATGGGGATAAGTGTGATTGCCAAAAAGTTGGTGTGTTCCTTTTACAGGTGTTTATAAAATATTCTGCATAGATAATTGGCCATAGATATGTGCAAAGCGCATGTGAAGTGCAGCCTCAGTTTTACAAAAAAAAAAAATTCTTTAAGCAGGATTGAGTGGTGACGTTTCCTGGAAAAAGCAAAAGCCTCCAATCAAATCCGATGATTCACACTGATGTATAAAGATAACACAGAAAAATCCTTCGTATAATACGGATCCAAACGAATTTCTCTCCCCCAGTCTGACCTCAGAAGGCTGCTAACACACTGCAGCTGCCAGGCATGATGCAGTTTCAGTGCAGGGTGATGAGCACGGATGCAGTCATCCCGAAGTGAAGCAGAAATAGATGAAGGATGACAGCAGAAGATTACAATCCAGCTCTTTGTGGCAAAATAATCTCCAGACTGTTCAAATATGAAGCTTTTATGAGAGCGTTGGGAGTATCCTGATGGGATTCCGCTGTCCTCTACTTGTGTTTAAAGCATGTATCAAATTCAACCTCTAAAATTAAAATAGTCCCCATTTTATGATGTCACATGCTGTGTGGTCGATGTATGGAGACCACAGAAGAAATAATGCATCGGGGAATGGCCAGTTGAAGCTAAGCACATTTCACGCATTCCCTTTCATGCTTTTGTTCATTTAGTTCAGAGGAAGTTTCTCTCTTTTTTTTTTTTTTATAACCCCAGAATTATGGCTTGAGTTCAAATTCTCAGGTGGATCTCTGAGGTGAAAAGAATCAATTTTCTCCAGATCAGCCAGGAATCTTATATCTCTATAGTGCCTCTTTCTCTCCTCGCTAGAAAATCCTACATGGCGTGAATACTAGAGGGCAAGAAATAAATCTCCTCCAAATGTTTCCTGCAGCCTGATGCCTTCGTCCCTCTGCTATCATAACTCATCCAAAGTGGTTCCACTGGGTGTCAAAGCTACATCCTTCCCGCATTAACGCGAACAGATAATATTTGTTTGGGTGATTGTTTTGCTGCTTACGAGACCTGGTAGCGATGAAAAACGAAAGTTTGGGATGACAGATGGTGGTTAACTACAATGTAGGAGCCTTGTTTGAATGTTGGAGGGCTGCTAAAGCCTGACGGTTTAACATCACATCACCAAATATGGCCTTAAATGATAGTCAGCAATATAAAAAGTGCAAATGAGACAAGCCCCTCCTCCATATGATAGTAAACTGTCAAGACAGAAATATTTGTCTGCTTTTGTCAGGCAGATATTGATCCAGAAACGCATGTGAAAAACTCTGAATTAAATGAATCCGTGAGTTGTTTTATGGTCATGAAATGCAGCTGTGTATCTGTATGTGGTGTGTTGTACGTGCCGGTGTGTTATCGCTGTGTAGTGTTTCACAAATGTCTGTATGTAATATCCAGTGATGGGTAAATGATATGTAATAGAAGATTAGACTACTGATACAGAATTAAAAAAGGCTGACCTCAGGGCTCTCATGAGAAACTGCAATTGTATTATATACTAACTAATAATACACATAAATGTACTTATCAGGTGCTGCCAAACGTGTACAAGTGGAAGTACAATTAGACATGTTACTGTTGTGGGTTTTTTTAGCAGCTGGATCATATATTGCAAGAGTTGTACCACCAAACACACTGAATACGAGGTTTAGAATTAAAGAAATGAAAATTCATATCCCTACGGAGCCCTTGGGAGGTCATACAGAGAGAAAGTGTATCAATTAATGAATTCATTTATTTATTTATTGGGACATAAGATAGAATTTTTCCCTCAATTTGATTGATTTTGGCCCACAAGATTATTTGTGGGCATAAAGTGATGAAATTGAGGGAAAATGTTATATGTAGGGCAACAAAAGCTACTTTTGGATACCACAACTTCATTAAATTGAGCCAACAAGTTGTATCACATAGCCCCCCCCCCAAAAAAAAAATTTAAATTGAGCCAACAATTTATATCTTGCGGCCGCAAATTAATATTTGCTCTTTAATTCATTAAAATAAGGGGACAATTTGTTACAAATGGATTAAACTGAGGGAAGAAGTTATATCCTGTGGCCACCAAAAAAAAAAAAAAAATCAAAATAGGACCCAAGTGGTAAAACTGTTTCAAGTCATATGATTGTGAGTTGTAATTAGTGGCAGCAGGGGGTTGAATAACTTGTAAGTACTACTAGTACTCGTCTACTTCCAGTACACAGATGAGCCAGAGAGGTGTGTGTATATGCATGCAACTTTATCTTTGGGTTGAATATGTGTAAAATAACGGTGTACACTGGACCAAATAACTTTCTAAAGTGTGTTTGATGATGAGTTGTACAAGGTTGTTGTGTCGTCATTAAAACTCACCACATGTGGTTCCATCCAGGTTTAGGAGAAGTGTGTTACTCTGAATGTGGAAGCAAGGAATCACAAATAGCGTACATCATTTACGGAGATCATTTGTTGGTTAAATTCTAAGAATAATCTTTACATTAAAAGTGTAAATAATGACATCTTTAACCACAGAGAGGCGCTAATACATTGGAACTAAGGTTTAGTTGTAATACTTGATAAAAACCTTTAGATGGCAGCAAACCACAATTCTCTCAGAAACGTGAAAGTCACTCTGTCCATCAGTTTATCGATCATCCTCTGAGAGTAAATAGATTACAATTGGTCTGAGCTCCAAAGTGAGACTAAATAATCAAATTATTATTGCTTTATTATTGCTAAGTGAGTGACGGCGAACAGGTGGAGAATTCTGCCTCTAGACATTTTGGCAGGAGGTGGCGATCCCATCTGCAGAATTTAAGAAGCTCTCAATAAAAATATTGTCCCTGACTCTGAGTGTGGTGGAGAATGTGTGTGTGTGTGTGTGTGTGTGTGTGTGTGTGTGTGTGTGTGTGTGTGTGTGTGTGTGTGTGTGTGTGTGTGTGCGTGCGCCCATACGTGTTTGGCAGGTATTGCTCATATTGTGAGGACTAAATCACTTTCTGGGGATCAAAAAATAACAAGTTTGTAGAGAGGTAGGGGGAAAAAGCGAGTAATGAGCGAAATGGGAGTACAAATTGAAATCTGTGCTCTCTGCCGTGCCGTAGGGTAAAAAAAACTTGATTTTAAGAGAAGATAGACCTGCGGAGAAGTTGCAAGATAAGAGCTTTGGGCCTCTGACAATGGATGCACAACCACTGGAGCCTGATTGGAGAGAGACACAATGTCACACAATAGATAGTAGATATTAAGTTGACGTAATTGTTTATTGATTCAAGTTGAATTCATTATGCATCCTCTTCGCCGTGTATTCAGCTGAATTTCTGTATCTTGCCAAATAAGCAGCTGCAGAGCTCAGTAAATATAAACCAAAAAAAAAGATAAAGAAGGAGGAAAAAGTGGAGGGGGGTCAGGTAATCAATATAATTCTTACTCTTTTGATGCAATCTTGTTTTGACACCAGTCCCTTGATAAGTCTCGACACGAGAGTTTTCTTAAAGAAACTGCAGCCAAAAAAAGCAGGATGAGCTCTTTCAGATGTTTTTTTTGTTTCAAGAAAAATATGACACTTAAAAGAATGTTTGTGTTGTATTAAAACAAAAGGTTTCTGGTGTTATTGTGTTGTGAAGTCAGGGTAAGAGTGGAACTGCTGTATCTGGGAGTTTACTGCAGTAAACTCCTGAGCTGCAACACTCAAAAACAGATAATTACGGGACTTTCTTGATTACTAAAACTATGAAATCTCATTTGAATGTTTATTTCGCAACAATCCACCATCACATGCAGTTGGAATTCTGTGTCCATGTAGTGTTGTGAGATCTATGCACAACACGATGGCTCTGGTACGGAAGTTCATTTGTGCCAATAAAATAATTCAGCTCAAAACTAGTGATAAATATTCCAATGCTAAACCATAATATTCATAATGATGAGAAACATACTTAAGATTATGGCATGATTTGCTGAAATTATTATTTTTTAAAAACTCATAACTATATTTTAAAAGTTATTTAATTAAAAGCAATTGATATTAGTAACTGACTTTTACATGTTATCTGTCAATGATCCTTGCAAATCTCATAATTAGGACTCTTCATAACATGAATTTGGATTTTATTTTAGCAGATGATTATTATTTTTGTTCATAATTCAGACTGTAGCTCATAATTTTTGACTTGTGAATCTTCAAGTTATGTCTTATTATCTTGTACATTTGGTGAAGAATGATTTTATTTCAGTTTAGTTTTATACACACAAATATCTGACACTGGAGGGAAAAAAGGGGAATGAAGTAAAAGTGGGTAGATGTACACAACACATACATCAGTACTTTGAACATATGCACAAATACTATTTCACACAAACACATCCAGGTATAAATCCATATCCAAAGAAGAGAAATCATTGATATGAAAGTGATAATAAAAGACAAAATTGGAAAACAACTCAGAAGTCCAGTCCAGACCATCTGAATGATTTATCATATAAATATGGCTTTTTCATCACAGACCCATAACAACTTATCCAAATACTACAACATTTTTATCTCATTATTCATATTCAGTAATCACGATAATAATAATAATAATAATAATAATGAAGGTTGCGTTTTTCTTCCAGCGTGCAATTCGATACATTTTAAGAGCTGGATTGTTTGTTTTGTATAACATTACTCATCTGCAATGTGAAGGCACACTAGTGTTTGGTGAGATAAGTCTTTCCCAGGTTTATAACACTCGTCTCCACACTGTCTGGAGTCTCCACCCATCCTATGTGTGCAAGTTTATGACTTTGTCAGCCCATACTCGTTCAGTCAGGCACACTCATTATGTTGTAATCAGTGCTGTACGCAACACCAGACTAATGATTATATTTATGGTTTTCATTTCATATCAGAAGAGGTCAGAGATGTGTCATGAGGCATAATCCAACAACTATACCTAAATATCTATTTTTGGAAGTAAAAGACACTCCTACTAACATGCATTATTTTGTTTGTGAGGTTATATACTGTATGTATTTGTCAAAATGTATCATTCTTGATGAGGTACAATTATTAACTGGAGTCTGTGTGTTTCTATTTACACTCTGGCTGCTGCCCTGTTGCAACACATGCCTGGAGAGGAGTTGTTTGGAAAATGTCAGCCATTCGTTTTGACATGAAATATGATTTCACACACACACACACACACACACACACACACACACACACACACACACACAGCCTTTGAGAACCATTTGCAGATAAGACGGCTGGTGGACTTAAAACACGTGCGCTATTAGTCCTCGCTAACACAGGAAAGAGTTCTTTACACAAACGTGTGGACAAACTCTGCAGCCAGCATGTAGATATTTTCCTGTCAGGTGGTGTGTGTGTGTGTGTGTGTGTGTGTGTGTGTGTGTGTGTGTGTGTGTGTGTGTGTGTGTGTGTGTGTGTGTGTGTGTGTGTGCATGTGTGTGCGTGCGTGTGTGTGTTATGGGATCTAACAGCCCTCTGCTATAATTCCTGGTGGTTGCTCAGAATTGAGTCACCGTATTGACTCCTTTCTGCAAGTATCAGATAGATAGATGATAGATAGATAGATAGATAGATAGATAGATAGATAGATAGATAGATAGATAGATAGATAGATAGATAGATAGATAGATAGATAGATAGATAGATAGATAGATAGATTTCACATGGAGACAATGACTCCAAGCTGTAGTGTGTCTTTGTGTGTGTGTGTGTGTGTGTGTGTGTGTGTGTGTGTGTGTGTGTGTGTGTGTATTTGTGTGTCCTGTGTGTGCTGAGGGAGACTTTTTTCACCCACTCAGGTCACATCTAAACAACGGGACAGGGTCATGGCCGCACAGATTAAACTATTAGCATTGTGATGTTAGTAGGACTCAGGGGTGGAATCAGAACCAGCAGTTATGAATACCAGGTTTCATAGGAAATAGTTCAAATGACGCGCAGCTGCCAGAGAAGAAAGGAGAGGAGGAAGAAGAGGGGGTTTGGAGGTACATGTCTCTGACATATGTGTATGTGAGCCATGTGTTAAGTGTAGGTGTGAGGGGATATTTGGGCTGCAGCAGGGGGATTCAGGCAGGAGAGAGGCCCTTCGTCATATAATAGGATGATGTTTTATCTCATCCGAGGAAGAGGAGGGAGGCTGATTATTTTTATAAAGCAAGTCTGGCATTCTCGTCCACACACAAAACATTTCAGCCTCTTAGGCGTGTGTTGCACGTATGTAATGTACACAATCAGGCAAAGATCTGGTTAGACAGATTAGGACAAGTAGTAAGACCGTCTTTTCAACATCTATTCACAAGGAGAATTATGTGCTTATCCGTTAGCTGCAAGAGACTGCATGTCTGCGTGTACATGTGTGCGCACGTTAGGTGTAAAAACCTGTCATATTCTCGGTGCTTTTATTGTGGTGAATCAGTTTACGTACAGCGTGTTCAAATGACTCCATGGGAGGTAGTGGACGTCCGGCAGATTGTCTTAGAGGACTCAATAGCGTCGCTGCTATAGACTGGACAGGTGATCCCACTACAGACTCTCCTCAAAACACAAATAAAAAAAATGGTTAATTGATTTTGGGATTTCCCTCTTATCTCATGGCTTCAAAGACTTTTTTTTTTTGCAACTTAGCAACATGGGGGTGGGGGGGGGGGGTTTACAGGATGTTGAATCCTGCACCTGTGCTTCTTGTTTCTTGTGACATGTTTGAATGACAGAACAAACAGATACGGAGCTGGTTATTGCTCTATGTACAAGCGATACTTCACTCACAATTTTTTTTTTTTGCCTTTCAAGTACTCATAAATCAATTTCTTTAGCTCACAAAGTTGTTTTTGTCCCTCCTGCATCACTTAGAGTATTTATGACTTCAGAATGCAAAAAGAGCCACCTGTGCATATTTGGCTTGAAGCTAATGGCAACTTTCAGCTATCAACAGCAGCTATTTTTTGCCCAAAATCAAAGCTTTTGTGGATTACTGGGTGTGCAACTGGATAAAGAAGATGTGGATTATACCCTTGAGTGCTTGAGAGTTTGTAAATGGACAGTTTAGGGCACTTTTTCCATTGTTAGCCATAAATCACCATTAGCTTCAAGCTAAGCTAAGCTATGTAGCTGTCACTCATAATGCAGTAGTGAGGGGGGGGGGGGGGGGACCTTCAAGAGCTCAATACACCTCCTGTACTTGTGAGTTATTGAAATGTAAAATACACTTTTTGGGTGAAGTATCTCTTTACAAATATTCAAAAAGAATGCATTTAAGATCCTACTCATGTTATTTGTCATGACAGGACTAAGACACATGGATAAACACATTCATTCCTACATGCAATTAAGTGTATAAACCACTCAACCTGCATGTTTTAACTTGCAGGAGGAAACTGGAGGGAACCCTGGCAGAACTCTAGAGAACGTGCAAAAACCTGACACGACTCCCGCATCCTGAAATGACGCCAACAGAGTCACAGCTTTATTTCTGTAAATCTTTATGTTTAAAACCCCGGAGCTCAAACGTGAGAAACCTATTCAACGATGCATGTTTTTTATCAATAATTCCCCCCCCCCCTGCATTTTTCATTCTCTTCTATTTTTCACATCAAAATATTATTGCTCTCCACGTGAAATACAATGGGCCATTACTTTTGAGAATTAAAAAACTTGTTCCAGTCCTGACCCTCCACCTCTCCCACAACAGAAATCTACCTCAGTTCTCCCAGTGATACCTCATCGGTGCACAGTTGTGAGTAAAAGTCTGATTAATATCCTGACTGAGCGTAACACTTCAACCGAAATACATCAAATTATAAAGGTCAGATAGTCTCCACAGTGTAGCCTCATTGGGACTCTAAATTTTGGAATTCAGTTTGTCTTCCAGAAAATGAGTGATCAGTATTTAAAACAAAAGAACACAACAAGACACTATTGTGTTTTATCAGTGTCTGTGAAATGGGAGTTTTGTTATTTCAAGAGCTAAAGTTTCTCCTTAGAGATTTACATCCGACCAGAACAAAATGATTCCTCAAACATACTCTCCATACAATATGATCTTTAAGCTCCGGGTTTAAGTATTCATGTTGATTAAATTTACTTGTTTATCACCTCAAGTGTGACTCATCCAGTTATAAGAAAGTACCATATAGCTCATTTCCCAATCTACAAAACCATAAAGCATGTAATGAGACGGGAGTAAACTATTAACTGTTTAGTCAGGGAGGTGGTCAGTACAGTCAACGGTGAGCAAACAGCTGTGATTAAGTGTCTGCACATCATGTATATGGATGATATCAATATTTTTCTCCTTCTTTTCACAACTTCTGATAAGAATTCACAAAAAAAGAACTTTTTAAAACAAAAAAAGTGCTTCTTTTGTATGCTGAAATTCTGCAGGTGCAAAGATGTCTGATATGGAAGGAGGCCTAATGGCTTTGACCTTTGAACTCCATGTGGAGGAACCCACCCAGGGAATAACACGAGGGAGGTTCAGGGTTATCAGCAGGTGATAGATTTCTCGACTACGTTGTTCAATTATTACCAGAATGGTTCTTCTGAATAGTCTTTCATCTTTCTGCTTCATTCATTTATTTAACATAAACAACACACATGAATAAAAGGCACATGTATGTGAAGTTGGTTCATCCTTAATAGGACGTGTCTTCTTTTCATCTTAGTCACTGGGTGTGAAAACTTCCTGAAAACTGGAATGACATTGCTCTGTTTCTCATGGCAACGTAACAACTAAAGAATTTGAACTCGAGTCACTAAAATAACTTGCGAGAGTGAATAAAACAACATTTCAACCCTCAAAGCAGCAGCTGCTTCTGAATATTTTATGTGATAGCTCATTCTTTAAAAGTGTTTCTTTTTGTAAAAAGGGTCAACAGATGTGACAAATGCCAATTATTGGGAATCATAGAAAACTGATATGTTTAAAGTAAAAAATGAATATCCTGGTCTCAAATTGAAAATGAAACTAATTCCAAAACTCATTGATGTTGAAATCCTTTGCTAGCATGTTTAATTGTGAGAGAATTTCCTGTCAAACGAGGAGCTCCTGGTAGCGTTTCTTATGAAGTTAACAGTGCATTTTAATATATAAATCAACAAAAAAGCTCCCTTCTGTTTTAAAAAAAACAAATCAGGTATACATTTACTATTAAAAGTCAAGTCTCAGTAACTAGTTCCAATTGAGCACAACCAGATTGTGGCGCTGAAAGAAGAATTACTCTGTCTGATCTCGAGTGTTGATTGCCGAATACTCAGCATGTGTGTCTAATCAGATGGTGTTGTGGGCGGGACTTTCCAAGGGACCGCTGAGAGGTGACTAAAGGCAGGCCACCGTTACACAGCCAGAGTAACACATTTTTAAATCAATTTATTACATCAACAATCTGATTAAAGAAATACTGATTCCAATAATCTCAAGAATGCTGATTATCAGATCAGATATCCATCAGACTCATAAACACTCAACCTCCTATCATAAAGTCATTATCGTGATAAACAGCAATTAGAGTGTGTGTGTGCGTGCGTGTGTGTGTGTGTGTGTGTTGATCGAGCTACTGCCTGCTTACCCTGTTTTAAGGTGATGAGGCACGGATATGGCATCAACAACACACACACACACACACACACACACACACACACACACACACTGTGTCAGGCTTTTATCTCAATAGATCATCAGATAAACAACATTCATTTTCCTTCCACGTGAAAAAAAAACCAGGACCTCGGTTATGGCCCCGTTACCTTTAGGTTTTGGTCAAGGCCCTGATATCGTGCACACATATTGCAGAACAAGGAGCAGCATGGCTCAGAGGTAAAGTGGCCGCCCAGCAACCGAAGGGTCGCTGCTGGTAGGCTGTCGAAGTATCGTTAAGCAAAATACCAAGCCCCTAATTGCTCCTGCCTCTCGCCCAATGTCAGCTGGGATAGGCTCCCCTCGCGACCCTTAATGGATAAGCGGTATAGAAAACAGATGAATGCATGGATATCATGGAACATGTTTACCCTGCTCTCGTGTTAAAATGGCTGATTAGAAAAAGGCCTATTGGCATTTTGCTTTGCCTTCATTATCCAGTGAGTCACTGGGGATGTTAGTCAGTCCCAGTTTAACGAGGGTTGTTATTTTGCCCTGATATCAGTGTCGTTTTCCTTCTTTTCCCCTGTGCCTATCTTGCTGCCTTCAAGTATCCTTCAGTTACAGATAGTACAGCAGCAAGCTGGAGCCTCCAGGTCTAAACAGTATCCACCCATCTAAGCTTGTAATAAACTGATAAAATACGCATTTATGAATGAATAAATGTCTACCTTTGTTCATATCTGTTCAGGTATATGTTCCAATCCAAATTAACAGGATTTAACAATTAACCACATGATCAAAAGTACACAAAACTTAGTGTAATCCAAACATAAACCTCGATAGATAATTCATATAAGTAAATAAATACATAAAACATTCACTCAACATGTCACTGTGTTAGATGTAGCTCGAACAGATTATTATCAGGTTAGTCATCTGTCCCATTCTCGTTCTTGCAATCTTTTAAGAATGCCTTCAAGGAAATTCTTTTCAAGGATGAACTGAAAGGTTTTAGGTGGTCAAAGGTCAAGGTCATGGGACAAAACCTTAAAGAAGATATCACGGCACAATAAAATGATTTACATGTTAACATGAGTTGAGGTTGTGGGGAGATGGAGCCAGTTCCAAGTGGCATCTGGCGAAAGATGGGGTAAACTCACTAAACCTGTATAGCAGACTTAAAACTGAGTTTAACTCCACTTAGAAGATAAAAGATGTTTGGAAAGTTTTGATCACAGTGAAATTCACAGCATCAGATCATTTTAACTGACCGCCAACGCTGATCCTAAAATTCAAAGGATCTTTCAAGTCCACGCAATCTGTTCCTCAAAAAGATTTAAGTCTTTGTCTTATAGAAAGTTTGGTGATATCTGATCTCATCAGTTAAACAATAACAGTGAGGACAGAAAACACATCTGATACGAAATCATACTCAGGTACCAAATCAGGTTTTCCTGCAGTCTGGATGAGGCCATTTGTAGATATATACAGTACAGATGCTGAGCCATCAGTCCCCCACAGTGGTTTGAAAGTACAAGAAGTACTCAGCCATCACACTGAGGCTTCGATTCTTTTGTTTTTAAACCTTTAATTTCTAGCTGCTGAGTAGCTCACCTGAGACAACATTTTTTAAAACACACGTAGCGTCTTGGAATGAAACCCTTCTCAATTTCAGATATTATCTTTAACTTTGTGATAGCATGTCAGCTGTTGCGGGATGTTGTGGGACAATCTCTGATAACAACATGTTCTATTCTGAGAATGCTGGGTAGGGTTGACTTTGGAGCCTGTTGCATATGTGTGTGTATGTGTGTGTGTGTGCGTGTGTGCGTGTGTGTGCGTGTGTGTGTGTGTGTGTGTGCGTGCGTGTGTGTGTGTGTGTGTGTGTGTGTGTGTGTGTGTGTGTGTGTGTGTGTGTGTGTGTGTGAACGAGTGTGTCTGTGTCTATCCGGGCTCCCCGTGGTCATTCTATTGGTCTTCTGAGTGGGTGGTCTGTTCCAAGAGAGGAGCACTGGAAACATTACACCTACATATGCACGCACACACACACACACACACACACACACACACACACACACACACACACACACACACACACACACACACACAAAGGGAAACTGGGAATCACACCAACGCAGCACAGCAGAGGGTGGAGCAGGCAGGAGCCGTCTTCCAGATGTGTGACATTAATTTAGCTGATCTAAAACATGAACCGGTAGCTCCCACTCACTCATCACCAAAAAGTATGTGTGTGTGTGTGTGTGTGTGTGTGTGTGTGTGTGTAGTCTTTCCAGTCATACACACTTAACTTTTCAATATACCTGAAAGTTTTTTTTTCCCATAAGTTCTGTATGATTTTGTGTGACTAGGTGAGAGGAGGAGTTAAAATGAAGAGGTGGAAGAAAAGGTGGAGCAGAGAGGGCTGGAAGGAGACGAGGTGGATGATGAAAAAGGGGAAAAGATGAGGAGTGGAGCAGGTTATGAGAACACGATCCACTCTGACCCACGGATCAGCGCCCTGGACGTTCATACAATACATTCCACCGGGGAGGAGAAGGGGGATACGGTGCATGGAAAGAAAAAGAGAGACAGAAAAAAATGAAATTAAATAAGAAGAGCGGAGGAGGAGAATGAGAGGAGATGTAGGAGGACGGAAGTGGTTGATTGGGTCCCCCTAGAGATTCTTTTGTTTAGATTGTTCCGAATTTCACTTCTTTCACTCTCTCCCGTCCACCTCCCTGTTTTTCGGACATCTGAGGTAGATTACAACAGAGACCCCGGGTCACATTTATGACTTAAACCAAGAACATATGGTGTGTGCGCGCGTGTTTGTGTGTCCATCTCATTGCAGTGGGATTCCCCTCGGTTCCCAGAGTGGTGGTCCACTTTATTTTCTTGTCCATTGTCTCTTGCTGGGATATCAAAGGACTATTGTTTGTTGATCAGCGAGGGTGCTGCAGGTTACTCGCAGGTCCCGAAGGAGAGCGCTTCACCTCTGCACCACTTCTTCCCTCCTTCTTATCTTCTCTTTTTTTTTAACACACTGAACGTTCCTGAAAAAGAAAATATCCAAGTCACGGACGATCAGCTTCTCCAGTTACGATCGAAGACACACAGGAAGTGACCGTCGAGTGTCTTAGAGCAAGAACCCCCCCCCCCCCCATTTTCTGCTGATGAGAAGGTTGGCACCAGCATGGCAGCCTCCACATTGTGAGTGTGTGTGTGAGTGTGTGCGTGTGTGTGAGGGTGGATAAGGCCAAACTGGAAAGTGCTCTGAATGCCATTAAAGTGGAAAGGCACCATATGAAACCAGCCCATTTACCAATAAGTGATATTAATGTGTTGTTATTTAGGCAATAACTGCTCATATGATGATTCCCCCCCCCCCAGAATTCTGGATGTAATCAGATCAAATGTAATAACTTACCAAAGTGTATGAACCAACTACAGAGGAGCTGAGTGGAGCAACATATTCTAGTCATTAAACATTCAACAGCTCTTGACAACTTCATATCTAAGTGTAGAATCTTTTTGTTAAATCAAAAACACACGTAGCCTTCACAGCTGTTGGATTTTACTACAGTACTTCTACTGTAACCTTACGTTACGACGCATACTTTCACCTACACACCTCAATCACACAATGTCACTCAGCTCTAACTACATTTACTATGACTATCTTGGTATTGTGCAATGGTTCGATTTATATTTATGTTGCTTGTATTCACTGTTTGGTCATTGTTTGAGCACCTTTTGGTTTCTTGTAACTACATATACCTGAATGATTATTTGTTATTTTTGTTACTATAATACTATATTTTACCTGAATGATTATTTGTTATTTTTGATACTATGAAACTATATTTTACGCTGTAAAATACAGTTTTATCATGTAATAACTCACTACATTGTGCAAAAGAAATGATCATGTTACTGGTTCCTAAATTTCGGTAAGTTATTACATTATTGATCAATATTAATTGAAGAATTGAATAATATATGACATTACCAGCTGCTACAGGAGGCTTTTTTTCCTTCTTCTTCTTCTTCTTTTTTAAAACGTGGCACATGTTCCACCCTATCTGCGATGAATGGTTCACACCCTGTTCAAGATACCACCATTATATCAACCTCTTTGGCAAAAAACCTCAACGTACTAAGTACTTCAATCACTGCCACACCTAAGACACTGAGTCACTGAGGCAGGTGAAAGAAGTAATTAGCCCATAAATATCAAGACAAGAGAGCATCGGTAAAATTGTCAGTTGACTTTATTAGGCTTCACTCAGTTGAAGAAAAAAACAACTTTTGTCTTTGGAACGTTTAACCACTGGAAGAAAAAAAAAACAACAACAACAAAAAAGATCTACAAAATAAGTTGCTGGAAGGACAATATATAAAACAATTGCATTAAAATATCTTTGACAAGTAAACAAATGGAAAAAAAAAGGCTCAAATATTTTTGGATGCAGGGCATTTTCCTCTTTTTTTGCCCCCGTAGTTTACAAAAGAAAGCTAAAAACAAAAGAGGAACTATTTATTTACAGTGCATATATTTACATTAAGGCATTTATTTGCTGGGGAGGAAGATGGTTTCTACACAATCAAATAAATAGTCAGATCTACCATGATACATTACAGTGCTATATTATCTTGTTGTCACCTGCAGTAAATGAACAAATACAGTTTACAGGTGCAGGAAGAAAAAAAAACACACAGGTGTGTATTAGCATTTGTTCAATTGACTGATAGAGCCGAGTTAGTCGGAGAGGGAAGACTCTCAGGAGGAAAAAGTCTGACTTTAATCCAAACATTTTTACGTTGTTTGTGAAGTAGTCAAATTACAATGGTTGATTAGTTCTGTTCTTTTAATCCAAGAGATTCAAACGGAAAAAAAAAACCAGCACCATGTGTGTTTAAAGGACATTTGATCACAGGCTCTGCTAGCGTTGAACGAAAGCACATAAACCAGAGAAGGAGGCACTTAATAAGGTGGTGATGATGATGAGGATGAGGATGATGATGATGATGATGATGCTTTGGCTAAAGAAGTAAAAGCTCTGGATTATGGAGACGCTTGATGCTGACATCAAGTACAGTCGCTCTTGTTTGATCTCTGAACGAAGATACGTCATATTTCTCAATCCATCGAAACACAAACTGAATTATTCATCCGCTAATTGCTGCTCTTTAGCAACTCTTCTCAGATCTATTCTCTACTATCAAAAATCCTTCTCTCCCTCACCTCCCCCCTTCGCTATCCCATTTTACTGCTCTATCCTCCCCCCTTTCTCTCTCTCCCTAGAGTATGAATGCCTTCAATTTTTAATATCTGAACAGCAGTGATTTATGTGGCGTTCACAGAAATTCAGTCCAGTGGTGATAAGGATCGTCCAGTGGTGACTGAGATGCATCAGACGAGATTACCAATTCTAGTGCAAACCGAAAGGAGTTGGTAAAAAAAAGAAAAAAAAAAGAAAGAAGGTAAACAAAGATTTGGCTTGACTAGTTCTGCAAACAAAAGATGCTCCTTTGATGTTTTGTTTTTTTTTCTTAAATGAAGCCAGTTAGAATTGAAACACAAAAATGACAAGTGCTTTCATTGCAGTCACACACACACACACACAAGTCCAAAAGGACTGGAAACATATTTTGAAGCTACCACTTTCTTTTTTCTTTTTTTTTGTTGTTGTTTTTTTTTTTTTTGTATTTTCCCAAAAGAAAGCAAGTGTATCTGGAGGTTTAAGGGACCAGGAACTTTGTCTGGTCATGGTCTTTCTACTTTACATCCTCCTAATTGTTCCACTCTAGCTGGAGAGCAACACCTTTGTTGGGCTATCGTACCGTGATAGCAGCACCAGGAGGAGCTGTGGTGTCAGTGAACGCCGCTCTGCCATCAAGCAGCTTGTAACATTTGTGGAACATTTGTGAGTACTTTATATGTTGCTGTTGTTGCATGAGTCAAGATAGTGCTTGTGTATTCGTTGCATTTCCACGCGTGTGGATGCGGTCGCTGCTAGTTCTGGTGTCTCTTCATGTGCAGGGCCAAGTGGTCGGATCGGGAAAAAGAACGCGAGCAGACAGCGCACTGGAAGGGTTTGGCGCCTGTGTGCTTCCGGTAATGACGCGTCAGCTCATCGGAACGAGCAAAACGCCAGTCGCAGCTGTCCCACGTACACCTGTAAGGCTTCTCACCTGCAGGAGAGGAGAAAGTATACGTGAGTGACCTTTTATAAAAAAAGAAGAAAACAAAAGCAAAAAGTGTATGATGTCTTATTAAAATAGATGCACTGATCTGCAGTGACTCATACAGTTGGATTAGGGGGAACTAGAAAAACAGGTTTACTGAAAAGTGCAGTTGTCTAACAGCATTTACAGCCGCAGCGCTGTCACAGTCATTCGTCAAGCACAGAACTTCCCATGGGCGACTAGCCTGTGCCTCAGCGCCTTTCCCCTTGTGTACGTACTCTTGTGTAATGAGCTACGCGTCTCTGTCACTCTGTCATTTTAATAATCTTCCGCTGGAACTCAGAGTGCTATGTGAAAACGAGTGTGACCTGTCTCCTCTAAGTTAAACTCCTGAAGTTCCCTCCCGGGTCCTCTCTTACGTAAGGGCCTCATTATGACCCACGGCTCACCTGCTAGATGTAACAATGGGCGGTGGACCAGGTTCTGAATCTGCTCATCCAAATTATCTCTGTCAGGATCCATCTATGGGTTTGGAGCTCTGTTCTCACTGGGATTAATGTCTAACAAAGAAATTTAGACCCCAAAGTTGCTTGACTGGGCCTTTAAAAAGAGTTGCAGTGGATAATCAGTTTTTGTCACGAGTACCGTCAAAGTAAAAAATATTTAAATTTCACCATGAATATAATAAAAGCTAGATTATAGTACAGTTTACATGACTAAATAATGAATACGTTATAATAAAAGCACCACCTTTGGCATCTATGATGTCTTTGCAGTACTGTCCATTAGATATTTCTTTATAAATCTATTAAAACCCTAGATGACGCAGGTATCATGTGACCTTAAAGGCAGAACGACCCGTATGTTGCATCGGGTCTAGACCAATGAAAACATTTTGTAGTTCCTGCTGGGGTTTTCCTATGTAATTACTATTTATAAAGCAATCTGCGCGCTAAATTCTACAGGGGGGAAATAAGCTAATATGTTTTTTTCCTTTCCATTTTAGTTTAGTGAGTGAACCAACTGGTTACAAAGGCAAAGCGAGCTCTTCATTCTGGCTAAAACAACAGCAGCACATTAACCCCACAACAACCAAACCAAACACAATGTGAGGAAAGATTGAAAAGAGGTAGAGAAAGACAAGGAATAAACTGGGAGGAGTGTTCAGTTTTGCAAACACATGTATGCACACACAAACACACACACACACACACACACACACTTAGACACACACAAACAATCAAGGTAATGGATGTTGATGGAGATTAGAGTGGGAACTCCCACAGGGACCCAAAATGCATTAGGAATCATCTCATACAGATTACTGACAGGTGTGTGTATGAGTGTGTGTGTGCGCGTGTGTATGCGAGCATGTACGTGTGCATTCAAGCAGCCGAATAAGACAAGTAGAATGAGTAACAGACAAAGATAGAAATAGAGGTGGGGGTGGGGGGTTGCCCACAGAGAGTTGAAGGTGGAAGGGGGATGATGAGTGAAAAACAAGAAAAAGAAAAAAAAAAGAAAAAGGAGAGAGAGGTAAGTGAGACTGACGATGATAGAAATTGTCCCTCTTCATGTGTCTTGTTCTCATCTTGAGGTCTGTAATAATCAGCCCGCAGCATGAATGACGCCACGTCTAATTGTTGTGTCATGTTCCTCTATCCTAAAATGCAAAGCAGGCAAAGCAAATACCTGAATGAGCAGATTCTGGAGCAGGTCATAGACAGAAAGTTAGGAGTGTGTTTGAGTGCGTTTGAGTGTGTGTGTGTGTGTAGCGAGGAATGAGCAGGAGCTTTTGTTTAGTTAGCTGGATCGAGGTGGAGCAACAACACCTAAGAGCTTGTTTGTTGATTTTGCTCATCCGAAACAACCAGTAGTAAACGTGAAAGATGAGAAATGGACTATAGAGACGCAGAACAAGGTGACCTAAGATATTTGCGTAGCTGCACTGAGAGATCTTATTTTTATATTTGTCATGGGAAACTAGCTTAGAAAAGTCAATCAGAATGTTTAAAAGTCCGAACAGGGTGCAGGGTTCCTGTTTGAGATGGCACCACACGTCTGGTCTGGCGCTGACCACATAGTCTGAGAGTCATCCCCTGGCAGAAGTGTGTCACTTCCACCTGTTTTGATGGAATAGTATATTGGGCAGAGGATGGAAATGGGGTAGGGTACATTTACACACACATGCCAAGAACACAACACTCTGCCTAGCAACATGGTGCCAGCGCAGATACAGAAATACGAGTCGCGTGGGCAGCGTCATTTGTTTTTTGACAGGTCCCGTTTAAAAAAAATTGCATTCACTAGATGAAGATCTTACCCGTGTGAGTCCTGAGGTGGGCTTTCAGATGAGACGACTTGGTGTAGACCTTCTTGCAGCCTGACAGGGAGATAAATGCAAACAGACGGCTTAATCCAAATCCAAATAATTCACATGTGCCAGATATGTATTTACCCATTAAACTGAGCCATGGAATGCTAGAAATCTCAAGTAATGCAGAACAGAAGTTGTTTTGAGAGCGATAGTCGATGTTTGTTTTGTAGAAACAGAAAAACTGGTTTGATTTTGTTTTGAAGGTGACATGGGACTTCGGTAAACCTGGCACGCACAATCTTCTGCGACATTAAATTTGGCGTATTTACAGAGAAACTCATCCGACCGCATGCCAGTTTTAACACACAACACGTCTTTGTCAAAAACTTGACGACACCTGTTAGCTTGACATCAAAGTTGAGAGAGTCAAAAAAAAAAAGAAAAAAAAGAGGAGGTCACCAGACGAGCTGGTTTTCTGTTTTGTTATGAGTTTCATGTGAATTAATAGTGAACAGCTGCAGTGGTGTGACTAATTCACACTGGGCTAAAAGTGTGGAAATGATGGGATCTGCTTCATTTGACTTTACAGCAGTTAGACGTGTGCAAACATGCAGCAGGAGGCTCGGCTTAAGCCAATTCTACACGCTGCCACAGGCTACCTGATGGTACGTGTCCCACCGAGTAGCTGCACATCGTCAGTGTGTGTGTGCGTGTGTGTGTGCGTAGCAGTTTTTGAAAAAGGATTTTCATATACACAACATCAAGTGTGCAAATATGTGGGATCAAATGACTTTCGTAGCTCATAATTAGCATGTTAAATGCACGCAACTGACAAATGGGCCTATTCATTCAACACAAACACGCACACAGTTACACACCACAATCATACCCGCGATGACTTTAAAGCCACAACAATCTGTGAGAGCTCACGGCTGAGAGCGCCAGAGCTGCTTGAGGTGTGATAATAAATGCAGAGCAGGAGATTTAATTAAAAGGTCTGCCTCTCTGCCGAGCCTCGGCTAGATCTTATGACTCATCGGCCTGGGAAAGTCATTCACAACACAGCATATAATTTCAAAAAAATGCACAGGCGCCTTAAATAAGACTGGTTTTCTTCAAGCTGACCTTTTCTGAGTGACCAGATATCCACCTGACCGCAGCTCAGAGTAAAAATAAACAGAGCAGTGACAACGAGTAGGCGCACGCACACACACACATGCGCGCACGCACACGCACAGTTGTGGATGTGTGTTTTAGTTCTAACCTGGATAATCACAGTGGTGGATGCGTCGCTTCTCCAGGTCCGGGTTGTTCCTCCGGTTGTAGCGGACAGGCACTGTGGTCTGAGCCGGGGTTGGGGCTGGGGTTGATGCAGGGGCATGTGGAAGTGGTGCAGCCTGGCCCTGGACTGATGGGGGACCTGACGTGAGAGGGAGGGCTAAGCTGTCTGGCGCCAGGCTTGGGCCGGCGGGGCCGAGTCCAGGGGTGCTACCTGCCAGTTTGGAGGCGATGGTGGCTGCATATGAGGGAGGAGGAGACATGGTGTGGAGAAGCTCCTTCTGCCTGTCGGGGCTGCCAGGCTCCGAGCTGGGCGGGGAGGGAGGCAGGTAGGGCATCTGTTGCTGCTGCTGCTGCTGCTGCTGCTGCTGCTGGAGGAAGTGGGGGTGTGTCTGAGCGTGAGGATGCGTGTATGCCCCCCCACCAGCTAAGCCGCAGTAGGCAGCTTTACCAGTCTGCTCTTGCTGAGAACTATGGAAGGGCGTGTGGAGTGAGGAGGTGTGCTGTATCTGCTGCTGCTGATGATGATGATGATGATGCTGAGCCTCCATACCATTGCCATGGTGATGGTCCAAGCCAGAGTTGAGGAGCTGAAACAGTGAGCTGCCGTTGTCATGGTGGTGGAGCGCATGTTGCTCAAACTGTGATGACATTTTCTGTTTGACAAAGATTTCTTCACCTCCTGCCTGATTGAAAGCACTGGTGAAATCTGGTAACCCTGTTAATGTCATATTTACAGCTGAAGTTTCCATGGCGATGCTGCCAGGGGTGTGCCCAGAGGTGGTGCAGCTACTCGTGGGTGTAGTATTGGGGCAGTGTGGTGGCTGGAGGTTAGGAGAGAAGCACGGGGCGGCGGTTTCTGTCTTGACTTGGATGAGATCGTTGTGGTTCTGGTGCTGAGGCGGCCGCGCCTGCTGACACAAGCCCACCCTTAGGTAAGCGAAGTCAGGGAGGTAAAGATTCATGTTGAGGGTGTATGGAGCCCCAGCGTGATCGTCAGGGAAGAACTGATCCATCCCATCTCTGTGGGACTTCTGTTGGCTGTCCGCAGGATTTGGAAGAGGAAGAGGCTGAGGGGAGAGATACCTGTCCAACTCACACTTCACCTGTGAATAAACACAAACACACACACACACACATTAAAAAAAAAAAGTTCATTTTATTTGGAGCTTCACATGACACGCTGGAAAACGACTCAGAGGTGCTATTTTGAGAGGACAAAGGTCTGACGGGACAGTCACCACTAAAACATTTATCAAGTAGTCATCAATAGGCGTCTGCCACATTCCCACTCTGCTTGCAAGGCTGAACTCAAAAACCCGGCAGTGGCGGATCAAGCCAGGCGGGAGTGAAATAACCTCATGGAATATTACCCATCACAGGTGAAGAACTTAACGTTTGTGGCACATTTTCCTGTGAATCTAACAGATTCAAAGTGTAAAAGTTGCCTGAGCCCTGCAGCAGAGGATGAAACAGCAACATGAAAGGGAATGGGGGAAACACCCATGCCTCCCTGTCCGCAGCAGCAGCAGCAGCAGCACCGACAGCAGCAGTCTGGGGATGGGCTGCTATTTCTAGGCTACTGATCCTACCAGCTGTTTGAAAGACCCCCACTCTCTCTCTCTCCCTCCCTCACTCTCTCTCTCTCTCTCCTCTCCTGCACAAGTTCCCTGCTTACAGAGTTAACGGGACCTTTCTGTCCGAGCCTGGAGTCAGTTGTTGGCGTGGTATGATGTGGGGGGAAAGAGACGCCAAAGAGGGGGAGACCAACAACTGGTGTCCAGCTGGCTCAACAGAAAACATGCGGTGATTTCCAGGCGGCTCCACCTCGCAGTGTTACTCGCTTATTTACCGCAAATGATGCAAAATAAATCAGATCATGCAACAAAAAAAGGCCGTTTTAGATTAAAAGGCCAGCAAGGAGAAGAAAAACAGTCTGCCACGCCCATTCAATGAACACTGTCTGTTCCATCAGTAATAATTACCTGCGTGTAGTCATTTTGTCCAGTTTTGTCCGTTTCTGTGCTCTTGCAATCCAAGCCGAACAACGCCGAATCCTCCAGGGGGAATCCAGCGGGTAAAGGCGCTTTCTGCAGCGGATAGAAGGGATCCTCCTGCCCGCCGCCGCTCATCGTGAGTGCCGCGGCCATGAAGCTCCGACGCAGACCTTTCGCTCGTTCGACCTGTTATGCAAAGAGGAGGATGCTACGGCGCGGTGGGAAGGGAGTGGAGTCGACGAGGCGGAGTGCGTGTGTCGGTGGACGACTCTGCTACATCTCTCTCCACTTGTTTCATCGCCTCACCGGCCCACCATCCGTTTTCTATGTGCCGTCGTAGGGCGGAGCGGCCCAGTGTAAATACAGCACAAGCCCCGCCCACTCAACCTTTAAAAAGGCTTTGATCATTCATTCATTCACTGGCCACCGCCCTACGCGCCATCTCAATGTATAGGGACACTGGTGAAGTGTGTAGCAGCGAGGAAGCACATTCATGAAAGATCATGAAGATTGAATAAGTACACATTTTTACAAATTTTAAAAATAAAGCATGACTTTTCACATCCATAAAGAAAAAAATACAATACTATCTGCCTGCACGGAAAAAAAATTAGAAATGCTTTTAAAAACTAATGGCGAGTGGTTTGATTAAAGGAAAATTGATTCTTTCTGAGTAGGTCCTATCTAAAGCACACGTAAGAGACACGGAGGTATTTGTGAACCAAATGAACACAACTTTTCTCCAACGACGTACTTTTGATTATTCTCCGTTGAAAGTTTTGTTCAATTTGCAGAACTTCTCCAGGTTTTTCACAGCCATATGAAGCCTGAACTAAAGAGAATAACTGTCTCATTTCAGGTGAGATGAGACATAAATCCTGAGCAAATGCATACTTGTTAATTAATAAGTGGTTTTACAGGAAACAAAGACGCTTTTTTGTTAACTGCATCATTATAGGTACGTTGGAAGACATCAAACTCTACCTAAAAGGCCGGTGTTGAAAATATATAATGATGAAGAAAGTGATTGAATATTGGACTATGAAACAAAACTGGCCAGAAATTAAAGCCTGTCTGGCAGTTGCTTCCCAGTGCTGCCAGGTAACACATGCACACACACACAAAAAGCACAAAGCTGAACAACAAAGTATCTCCTCTTGGGGCTTTTCTCAACAAATTCTGACAGAAAAGGTGGATTTTCATAGTTTGTAAAAAGGCGCCAACTAGTGCCCTAATTTTGCACAAAGTTTCAAAATGAGCAAAACAACTGAGCTCAGCACACAATTAGTAAAACACAGCCAGCGGGCATTGATAAATCTGATCATTTGAGAACATAAACATCTGGTAGTGTTCTGTACTAACTTCTGGTACCTCAAAGCAGCAAGCAGGGGTTTCGTGCACCAGGTTACAGAAATGTGGGACTCCTCTGCTAATTTATTTGCGAATCACTCACACACACACACACACACACACACACACACACACAGAGTCAAGGAGGATGTTGGACATTTTTTAGAATTAAAAGGAAATTGACGGAAATGCACATTTGCTATTATTATTCTAAATCTACATCGCATATTTTCATCGCACTTTGGCACCTTACAATTCCTTTGGAGGAATGGCAACTCCTCCAATTTCAGCGGGTCCTAATGAGTAAACAAATCAGGCACTGAATCAAGACGTGAAGAACATTCGCTCCGGTGTTGTCTCTTTTCCATTTCTGTCATAAGGCGAGTTCAAACTGTTATGCGTTGTGAAATATTTTCGAATCTCCTGAATCAAAACAGCTGAGGGGAAAAGTCTCAAATATAGACAGAATGAAATGCAACATTACAAACTGCAGCAGTCAAGTTCTCGGGCCAAGTTTAATGTGACACCAATAAGAACGTGGCTCTGAAATGATAAAGGTATGCGGACTATGTCTATATTTAAAGCCTAAGGAGTCTCAGCTCGTGCAAATCAAAGGCTAAAGTTCCTGCGATGCTGTTTGTCTGTAACCCCTAGTAGCAAACCTGGAAAAGATGAGGAAATAATGATAGACAGACCTAATAAAATGCACGACTGCCAGGAAAGAAGAATTCTTGGGCAGTCAGTTAGTTAGGAATGTGTACCCGGTGGAAGGTAAAACCTCTGATTTTGGACCAGCGTTTATTCTCTCTGTTCAATATGAAACAAAGGATAAGAAAAACAAAGCACGCGGACACCAGTAAGAATCACTGCTCTTGTATTTCAAATCAGATGCTGACAAATTGATCAGAAATCTAATTTGAGTTTACAAAAAAAAAAAAAAAGCCCCTGAGAAATAACGGCACTGGAGGAAACATGAACATCTTCACTTGGGTTTCTGCTTCAGCTTTTGGTGCCAATCAGGTGGTTTTCTATTGGTCTGCAAATAAAAGAAAAAATATGTAACAGAAAAGAAAAAACATATTAGAAAATATGATGTGAATAACAGTAAGTCCTGCCATATTTCAGATGACATGACAAATTTCTTTTTAGATATGTTTAAAATAGCGGTTTGGTGGTCAGCACTGTGGCCTCACAGCAAGAAGGTTCCGGGTTCGAGCCCCAGCTCCAGCACAGGATCTTTCTGTGTGGAGTCGCCATGTTCTCCCTGTTCCTGCATGGGTTCTCTCTGGTACTCCAGCTTCCTCCCACAGTCCAAAGACATCAAGAGGGGACGAGGCTGATTGATACTCTAAATTGACTGTAGGTGTGGCTGTGAGTGTGAATGGTTGTCTGTCTCTATGTGTTGGCCCTGCGATGGACTGGTGACCCGTCCAGGGTGAACCCCGCCTGCTGCCCGAAGGCTGCTGGGATAGGCTCCAGCGCCCCACGACCCTTAACAAGATAAGCAGCAGAAAATGAATGGATGGACTGATGGATGGATGGATGGATGTTTAAAGTAAGAAGGTGCAAATATGTAAAAGGTATTCCTGTCAGCAAAAAAGCTCAGGTGTCAGATGCAACTCTTGGGACAGTAGCACTATCCTGCCCCCCAGCAGGCTTCTGGAAATTGACCAATCAGAGAAAAGAGGGTTTTTAAGGGAGGAGGGGCTCAACTGGGGGTAAAACATCTTCTTTCAGAAGGTTAACTGAGGGGTTGCATGAAAGGCCAGCATAAGATAAATAAAGACTTTGTTGAAGCGTCAATCACACGGTATCAGCTTCTATCAGTGGACTATATCTTTGCTCCACTGACGACAATGAAGCGCTCCAATGAAACTCAATGACCGAAAATGTATCCTTCATTTCCTCTCTTTGATCATCCAGGCAGGTTCAGGTGGTGTGACTCATTCTGTGTCAGACACTTACAAACACAGTGGGTTTGGGTTTGTCAGGTGACTCTTCTTCTCTGGTCTTGGCTCCCCCTTTGGACTGGTGTTTCCCTGCACCAGTCTTATTAACACTTTCCAACGGGTTTAGAGGGTCTCCCTGTTTGGACTGCATGCTGATCAGGACCTGCTTCATCATGGCTAATTCCTGGAGTTTCACAAGGGCAAACAGAAATCAGTGATACTGGAAGTTTAGCATTCAAATGCCCTCTACCAAACTGATAATACACCTATGTCTAATGTCTCTAAATGAAAATGTAATATAACAAAACAAATTCAAATCTAACTGTATCAGACATATGTGATTCAATTAACTTAGTGCAAAAATAGCATTTCACATTCTAACTTCTCAATGTTAAACATTTGCTTTAAAGTCAGTGCTTAATTTTGTTTTGTAATAGAGTGTTTATCCAGAACTGGCAGCCGATGCAGCTTAAGTCTTAGAGACTGACCCTCGGACGACTTGCAATAAGCCCAACAAGCTGAAGGGTCTGCAGGGGTGGCAGCGGGGCAGAGGGGAGGACTCTGGACCATTTCACCGTTCTATTTATCACCCCTGAGGACATGAGCTCAGGCATGTCACACACACACACAAGCACGTACACACACACAAGCAGGCACACTGGTGGCATCTCAAACAGCCAAGCTGAGGAACAGCTGTCTATGACAGGGCACATACTTCATACAGCAAACGGCTGGCTGCGGGGGGGGGGGGGGGGGGGCACGTTCCCACGTGCACGCACACAATCTTGAAGGAAACATTGCAACATAGTGCAATGACTTATCTCGTATGAATATCAGAAGCATGTTCATTTATGGATTAAAAACTTGGCTTGGATGTTCCTGCAGTTTTGTAAAGCGGAGAACAGGTAGTGACTGAACTTGTGTATTTGATTGTTTGTAGAAAGTACATGTTATCCTCCAGGATACTGAATCCAGCATCAAAAGCAGCGCTCTGGCCTTTGTGACCTGCAACCTGGTGGTTTTACTCATGAAGCTTCGTTTACAATGACTGAACTGTTCTGCTACTCCACTTCTTTTTTCAGTAGGGAAACAGAAATGTACAGGAATGAGTCCTGAAACCCAAATATGAGTTCACACTGTTGAACATTTTTCCCTCGGTTCAAATTCAGTGGATGTTAGGGTTTTAGGTTAAATGCCTGAAATTAGGTCTGCGGATAACACGAGTTTCAGATATTTAAATGTTGTTGTTTTTTTAATTCTAAAGCATAACAGACAGTAACGCCATCATGCCAGGAAAAGAAGAAGCACAAAGCTAGTTTTTTTGATGCTGGAGTCATGGGTCTGGTGTAGTTTGCTGAGAGCAAGATTATCTAGCTGAGCCAAACTGATTTTTGCACTAAAAAACAAAAAGTAAAAAAAAACCAAACATTGTTCTTTGGACGAGGGAACCCTCGCTGATGCTGAGGAACTCTATGCACCAGCATAGTGTGGGAGATGACAAAGCTGTCCTACAAAATATGAGCGGCAACATCAAATATTCAACATTGTGTTTACCTCCCGATGGTTGAGGAGTCTCTCCAGATCAGCAGCCATACTGTTCTTCATCTGTTGCAGAGCGGTCCGTTCTTTTCTAAGAGAACTGTGGTTACACACACACACACACACACACACACACACACACACACACACACACACACACACACACACACACACACACACCAGGTATGAAGTTAATAATAATAATAATGATTATAACATTTTATGATCCTCTACTTATACACGGTGAATATGCAGCATAGAAGGGGTTAACTACTTATGTATGTATCTGTCACTATGTCAATATCACCAACTGCTGAAAATAGTCTTGCCAAAATGTATTGTGACGCCTGCCCCATGAAGTAACGTCAATCCAAATGAGTTTTTCTTCATTTTCATACCATCCTAGCATATTTCTAGAATTCTATTTGTATTCGATGTATTTTTTTAATATCTAAGGTTAGGACTCTGTCAAGTACGTTTTTTTCTGTTTTCAAGATTTTTTTTTTTTTTTTTTTACTTCTGTGCGGTTTAAGTGTTTGCAAAAATTATGTGAAGATGAAGTCTTTTTTCTTTTTGTTGTGCAAAAACCTTACTTGACACAAACTCTGATTAAGATTTATTTTGTTGTAGGGTGGGGTCACGATAAGGTGTTGCAACAAACTACCATGCCTCCTCCTCCATCATTAGCTCCATTTATGCAAATGTGTGCATGCGTATGGGAAAAAAAATTGGACTGCTCCTGTTATTTTTGGTTTCGTGGTTGGTTGGTTAGTTACACAAGAGAAATTCATTTATGAAATAATTTTCTTTGTTCAGCTCATATCTTGTGAGAAAATCTTACTTCAGTACTGTCCAATTGTTGTTTTTTTCCCCGGGGCTGTCAAACTCAAGCAGGGGCCTGTTCAGCAGCAATACACTTATCTTGCAAATCTTGAAGTAAGTGCCTGGGCCTACAAGCTCTCACTGACAACTGTGGACACAAGTGCTGCACTCATGGGTTTGAGCTTTTCCTCTCATAACGGTATGTGGCGTTTAAGCAGGATAAATTTGGAATAACACTCGCCAAAATATGCATCAGGGGTTGGAAATGAGCACACACACACCAACCTGTTACACTCTCAGGTTATGTGTAGTGGCGGGAGAGTTTGTGCAGCCAAGGTGGCGAGTAAATAAATGATCATGTACAAGCAAACAATGCAGACGCAACAGAAGAGGATCTGCTTGTTTCGCGAAGACAGGAAGACACGGGGGATGACGGAAAGCAACCTGAACATAGAAAGCCAACTGGAGAACATCGGTTTAAAAGGGATCAACTCAGGTCAAGTAGCTGCCGCTCTTTGCCTCCCATCATGGCTTTCCTGCCTCTGTAGCAGCATGGTGAGGGCACACTTCTCCCTGAGCATGACTGTGCCCATAGGGCTTGTAGGTAGTGGAGTCCCTGGGCTGTAAAGGTTAATCCCCATCTCTCAGTTGCCAATTTCCTCTTTGTGTGTGTGTGTGTGTGTGTGTGTGTGTGTGTGATTACATGTGTGTGTGTGTGTGTGTGTGTGTGTGTGTGAGAGACGGAGAATGTCAGTGTTTTCCTTAAGAGTTTATAAGCTACATAATTATGTATGAATATTGTAGATCTTGTATTATCAACACAGTCTGTTAAATCAAGGAAAATGGCAGGTAGATGTGGGAATCCACCAGCCACAGTGGACAAAAATAGTTTATGTCTGAACCTTCTGTGAACAGAATTAATAAATCTTAGGCAGCAGTAAAACTAAAGCCAGACTGCCTGCATGTACATAAAGTAAGAATCTCCAGTGAGCTGTGTCACTGCACAGCGAGAGGAAAACCTCTGTGTGATGGGGAGGCTGGACTAGCTTTAAAAGATTTTACTGCTGGTCCATGTACCCCCAGGTGAGCAAGAGAAAACTTGCAGTCTGTTGGTGTGCATATTTCTCAGGTTTAAAATGGGATTCAGATCAGAGTCAGTTACTGCAGACAAACTCGAGCACACACTCGATTATTATTTCCCCCCTTAAGGCGGTCAACTTTCTCCGTCTGTCAGCGGGATAACGCAAAAACCGTGAGGCTGACTTTTTTCAAACATGGTGGAGGGGTGTGGTGTGGGCCAAGGAAGAATCCATTACATTTGGGGCAAATTAGTAATAGCACCACCTGGTAGTAACAGGAACTTTCTTTCTTTCTTTTTTTCATACATTGACTTATTCCTTGGGTTGCCAAGATCAATCTCAAAAGAACTCAGTGATGAGTTGCTGTAAAGGCTATCAATTTAAACTGTTAATGTGGCAAGGCAGCCCATTTTGATGTTTCCCTATAGAACGCAACTAGTGTAACTAAACTCTGTGAGAGTCACATCCTGAAGGCATCTAAAAGTGGAATTTAAGTCAAAATGCCAACTAGTGGTTGCAAGAAGTGAGCTTGAGATAACAAATACAATTTGATTTATATGTAATGTGACAAAAAGAAACATAATATATACTAATGTGTGTTCTCCAGTGCCACCAAGTGGACACGGGAACTGTTATTTGCACCAAGGTGTTGGATTAGCCTGCGCCTTCATGGAAAACTCCAAATATCAGGTTTCACCTCCGTCTCGCTCAACAGAGCAGCCACACAAGCAGCGGTTCACTCATCGCTACCGGTTTTATTTACGGTTTGGCTCACCTTGGTGGGAGTATGTTTGAGTGCCCTCTAGTTTACATATCACTCTCCCAAAAACCGTAACGACTACGTTTCTAATCCCAATAACAATAATAATACATCCCATCTACATCGCCCCTTTTAAAGAACCCAAGGACGCTTTACATAGTAAACCAGGAGAGATAGACACAACACAAAAACTTACTAACGAATTAAACTGGCTGACAAACAAACTAAGGAGACCAACTACAGGCCAACGGCTGCAGGGAACAGGTGGGTTCTGCTGCCATCTTTGAATTTGTCCAGGTTCGGGGCATTCCCAGGTCTTCGACTAATTCTACCTTTAACCCTACAGCTAAGTCTCAGCCCTCAAACTGTCCTTCCTGATGATTTACGATGAGTCGCCAAACGGTGAAGAAAAATCCTCGTTAACATGGTTTTAAAGTTAAATTTGAAGATTGAAAGAAAAACACAGGTGCACACACACACACACACACACACACACACACACACACACACACTAATAAAGGTTTGAACACAATACAATCTAGAGACAGGAACAGTAACTTGAACTGATTGACTGATCGTGTGTTCTTTTTAGGTACAATTCTTTCCTGCATAGAGAGGCATATGATTCCAGACTATTAATGGGCATTTCCGGTTGTGAGTAAGAGAGAGAGAGAGCGTGTGTGTGTGTGTGTGTGTGTACCTGGCATCATCTTCAAGTGAGCTGATACGTTCTTTTAAGGTGCTAATCTGCCTGTCCCTCTGCCTCACAGTCTCAACCAGGTAGCTATAGGGCTGCTGCGTCTGCTGCAATAGTTGATTTGCTGCCAACAACTGTGGGGAGGAGACATATTTGCATAGTTGAACACAGAAAATAATCAGGTACATGATACAAAGGCCCGACTGGATTTTTTTTTTCCACATAACAATATAGTTGAGGATCAGATCTGATTTTTTTTTTTTTTTTTTTTTTTTTTTTGCTCGTGACCTGCCTTGAGAGTCAAGTATGATGCAACAGCAGATTGGAACGTCTGTCTATCACACTGACTTTACACGCGGTTAAAATGAAAATGTGCAATTTCAGAGAGATTTCTGTCTTCAAGCTATGACCACCGCTTTTCTTATCTTTGATGTCATCAAACGTCTTGAGCGCCCATAAAGTTGAGTTACGATGAAGGCGTATCTGAGTTGAATCTTTTTTTATTAAAAGGATGAATCAAGATCCGCAATCTTAACAACCAACATCTTGCGATTACTGCCAGAAAAAGCACCGTCAGATGTAAGAATTAGAACCTATCTACAGTTTCATGGTTAAAATCTAGGGAACAATAGATAAATGTTACACATTAATCCACTTTTACAAGCAGCCAGTGGTGAATAGAACTGGGTGTGAGGGTTAAGTTAGACAGGGCATCTGTGTGGGTGGTTAAATGGTTAACACCCTTGCCCTTCCTTGTGAAATGAAATGTATAATTTTTCACTCTTTCCTTTTCATACTCAATGAATCATGAGGTATCCCTAATGAATGCCAGTCAATCCTGGCTGACAGGTGAATGGCTGGCTTATTTAGTCTCGAATCAGCCCGGCCCCTCTTCTCTGAATTGCACAACGTTTCTTCTCACTGAGATTATAGTAGGGAGGGGGAAAAAAGAGAGAGAGGGAGAAAAAAGAAAAGAAAAGCAAGCGCACTGGCTGCCAGAGCTGTCATTCTCACAATTTCAAATCTCACTGGGTGATTTTGCCTTTATATCTGAGCACGAGTAGTAAACATGTGACTTATGCACACTGAGCCACACACCCAAAATTAAAAAAAGCACACACATTCACGTTGTGAGCCAAACACAACAAAAGCCTCAGTGATTGGTGCGGTGAGTTGTTGGGAGCAGATAGACCATGGCCGTCACGCTTTTTAACCCTGTTATCTACTGTGTCAACAAGTGTGACAATCAGGTACTGAGACTCACTCTTCTCATTTGAGATCTGTTGTGTTTGCCGTCCTCTTCTCGCCAAACAAAGTGTCCAAAGCCACGTGATTTGGCAGGTTTAGAAAAAACAAAAGCGGGTGACACCCTCAACAACAAGTCCTAATGTGTTTGATGATGTATTTGGCCACCAACCTTACAAGCTAACACACTTTTCTTGTCTTTTTGTTGTTGTTGTTGAATTTTCTGTGTCAGAGAGAAAAAGACTCACTAAATTTCGCGTGATGTCCCAACTGCAGTCTTCAAGAGAGCAATTAGATGTGCTCTGTGTCACTGACTGCCCAACAATGGCATGCCGTGCGATGGTATGAAAAGGTAAACGGTAAGTGATGAGAGAGGAGCCACCTAGCTTGATGATGACTATTATGTAATGTTATGACAGAAAGATGTTAAAGCTAGGAGTAATAAATCATTATAGCTTCATATAAGCTCTGGGATACCCATAATCTGAGTTGTTGAGGGGCTGTTGGGAGATTTGCAATAGAGGGAAAACAAGAACTGACTTGCAGTGCTCGGGAAAAAAAAAAAAAAAAAAAAAAAGTTAGCGTTCATTTCTATGTTATCCCATTAATAATGGTCCCCTGGCAGGCACACACCTGGATGTTAGCGTTTACCTCGTCAGATATCTGTTCCGTTTGTGACTTGTGTCCCTCCAGCTCTCTCCTCAGTGACGTGTTCTGCCGTTCTAGCTGCAGAACCCTGCGGGCCAGGTGAACGCTGCACAACAGCAACACAAACAAGGAAATTCCAAACCATAACATCAACAAGTTAACACTGGTGTCACACTTCCGTGTTTTCATGCCTTATCAAGGAACAGCTGAGATCCGTTTTGCTTTATCTGGTGTGTGTGTGTGTATTCTACAAATCAAAAAGGTATAAATATCTTTTAAAAAGACAAAACACATACAAACCTACTGCAACCAACTGCTGGCATTTTAAGAGTGATCTCTAAAAATAGAATTTTCTCTAAAAGATACACACCACAATATTAAGACACACAGCTGCAGAGGCTGGTAAGGCCAAAGGTAGTAACACGCTTGAAAAGTTGAAATTTGCCGATAAAGGAGGAATGCAAGGTTGTACTGAAGTGTAATCCACGCAGGCGTGTTTTAAATACAACAGCAAACACTCCTCAAGCAGCAACAATATAAAAACCTGAGGAGCTCAGGGGTCAGTTTGCAGAGCAGCCAAATAAACATATTGGTTTCAGTCAGTGAATTTTCAATACCGTCCAAAAAAACCAACAACCTGCAAATGTGTCTCATCCCTCAGTTGTTGAGTGTCGTGTATTGTACCTCTGTTTAAGTCTTCTTTTGGCTGTTGTGGGAACGTTGGCACCATAGCCGTAAGAAAAGAGAACCCTTTCAGCCTCCTCTTCATTCTCAACTGACAGTACAGAAAAAAAAAAAATTGAAGTTCCAGAACCATCGTTACAACCACGAGGCAAACTATGAGAAAAGTCCTTTCATTGCAGCTCCATAGCAGCACTGGTAGATTTTCCACTGACTGTTCTCTTCATCCTAACCCACTCTGATTGTTTTAGTCAGGTTCATTACACACACATACACACACACACACACACACACACACACACACACTGATGCAATGCATTCAAAAGGATTTATCCTTGACAGAAATTTGAGCTATGTAATGTGTAAGAGAGTGATAAATGCTCTTTACTTTCAGCAGCCTGCATGGTGACTTGGTCCAGTTCTTGTTCTAACTTTTCATAGGTCTCTAAGCGAGAGGCCTGCTCGGCATTCTGAGCTTGCAGCTCCGCCACCCGCTTCTCCGATGACGTCTGCAGGCTGTAAAACTCCTGGGTCAGGAGCTGAGGGAGAGGAGACAAGAGAAAGAGAAATGAGGGAACTTTCAGCATTATAATCTCAGAGTGGGCCTTTTGAAAAAAAAAAAACTTCATTATGGGATACAATAGTATACATACAAAGGATAAAGGGCCTTTTTAATTGTGTTGTGATTTGTTATAGACCCGACCATCAACACGAGGTGTTCATAAGTTTCTCCTCACTGGAGATTTTAACTGGGACTAGTTAACCTCCATTTAACAGTTTTAAATTTAAACTTAAATTTCCAGAGAAGAAATTTCTTCTTATTTTACTTTTAAAAAATGCTCCTCATAAAAATTTAGATGGTGTTATTTTTGCAAAGGATATGAGCGACCAGGATTATAATTACATACATATAAGCCAAGCTTCCAAAATAGACAATAATTTATTCCTGAAGGAAATTTCAAGCATTTGTAAGTGTCCTATCATGACTTGGATGGTCTTTGACTGGAACATGCTTTCTCTCATTTAGTAAAAAAGTAAAGACAGACATGCTTCCTTCTATATATCTGAGTGAAAGCTCCAAATGATTCTATCAGTGGGCAAGTATACTGAATAGATGTTATCTGGGCTAATGGCAGAAAATCCAAATCCTAGAGTCGCTAGTTGATTTTAGACAGCTCAGAAGTCACTGTACCTCTCAGAAAGAAGTTCTGTCCCTCTGAAATGACTACTTATGATGCCAAGAAACTTTGGAAGGCAGTCAAATCTACTTATGTAAATGTAATCATGATTGCGTTCCCACCCTGAATCGGAAAAGACTCCAGCACACTGAAAAAAAATCAGCCTGCTGAACATCTTATTTCTTCAGGTTCTTTTTCGGAGATTTCATATTAAGATCCAAGACAGATTAATACACCGAAGGCTCACTCTGCACCAATTTGATTGATTTTAAGGTGAAAGAAGTCTGTGCGGCCTAAGAGCACCTGGATGCCACCAAATCTGCAGGTCCTAACAAGCCTGAGCTTTTAACACTCAACATTGGTGCAGATTTTATAGCAGAAATTTAATTCATATTTTTAATTTTTCCAAGGGTGAGACCGTATGTTATCCCTCTGTTTTTAATAATTATACAATGATTTCTAAAGGATGTGTTTAGGCTAAAGTGAAAGTTAATATTGTAGTGTTTTTAATCACAACAGGTTTCAGAAAACAACGCAATTGTTGATATTGTTAAGGTGGTGAATTATCTTGATGCGCTGGACTGTGACAAAAGGATTATCTGGACATGCTGTTAGTTAGCTTTCAAATTATTTGCCAGTCAGACCACCATGTGTCCAGCTCCCTTCTGTCCTATATTAAAGGAGTACCCCAGGGCTCAGTATTTGGACCCCTGCGGATCATCTGACATCTTACTTACTCATTTACAGTTACATCTTTCTTACTTTCTTACAGTCATCTTATGCAGGGTGAGACTTGATGATAAAATAATGACTGTACGATGATGAGGGACTGCTTTTCTACTATTTTTCAGAGTACCTCCAGTTTCTTCTGCTGTTTTTCACACTCCACCTGGCACTGGGCCAGAGCCTTGGCCGTCTCATCCTTGACCATCTGAGCACGCTCTGCCTCAAAGGAGTGCAGCTTTGCCTGGTTAGACAACTCTGCTACCCGGCTGTCAGTACCTAGCTGGAGCTGACGAAACCTGTGTAGATGGAGACAGTTTAACCACAGACTTAAGTCTGATAGCTTACCAAGTATGAATGCGACTAAGGGTGGTGAAAAATTGCAATACAGTAATTTGATGCAAACAGATATTGTAGACATGTCGAAATATTAAAGTGGCTCGGCCTGTTTCACACACGAAGCATCGGCTTTGGGCTCAGGCACTGTAGCAATGTTTTTCTTCGCAAATATATTTGGTCTTTGTTTACAAAGTTACTTGTTGGGGAAACTTTGACGGAAGGACGTGATGCAGTTAACATTCCATGCTGACCAAAGTTTTATGTCAAGGGCACAGTGGCACACAAAGGCCCGGCATGTACAGTCAAAGTTGCCGAGCAGGACAGCCAAGTCTTAAAACATTTGGTAATAGACAATTATTTCTCAACAGCGCTTGCAGCAATGTTTGGCCTCATTTGATCTTCCACGACTGTAGTTGGCAGCCTGAGAAAGGTGATCATTATAAAGTGTTTAGTAATCACAGATCAAGAACAAGACAAAATGTACTCAACGGTTTCAGTTTTGAGATGATTCTGCATTAAGCTGAAGGCATGTCACTCATTAATCGGCAAGTTCGCGTTGTATATCACTGCCATCTTGAAATAACTGCCCAGATCATTTTTTGACAGTTTTTTTTTTGTCTAAAACAACTCCTTATGATGTTTTGTCTCCAGTTTTTTTGTGTTTTCTGAAAAACTTACAAAAAATGGCTTAGGGGATTATTTTAAGAAGGCGAGGATATAAAGCTGCACAGAAGCTCCTGGTTTTCAAAATATTTAAACTTGACATCTTCCCAGACAAAAAAAATCCAAATGTTTAAATAGTTTCCCCAAATGAGAGGATTTTCCGAGGTTTCTATTTTTAAATCAAGCATCTTTGCATTGGGATCAGTTTTTAAGATGAAACAAGGAATTTGAAGAAGAATCACATTGTGCTCTTGACGCTCTCCAGGCTAACTTGTCCACTTTTTCCTACATGTTATCGTTCAAATCAACTAATTAACAGATAGATCATGATTTTAATCTTATGTGCTAAGCTAAGTGCTCTTCTTCAGACAGCTTCAATGTACACTCTCAGACTATCAAGCCATGGAGGTTGGCAGGATAATATTAATAACTCTCGATTACAGCTGACCTGATAGGATTTCATCATCCATAGAGCACTGGCCTGAGATGTGTGCTCGCCGTGACAGACATGTACACATGGTCGACATTTTGCTTCTTCATTTATTAATGGTAGCCGACATCTAGATGCAAGGCACATTCCTGACAATACATACTGTATATACAAGATCTATATAAAATCTCTGGTATGTTTTTCTTCATCCCTTTAAGTGCCAATTTAAATGGAAATATTTACAGCTACAGTCGCTAAGAGCACCTGACTCCAGGGCTCCCCAAAGCAAAAATGGAAAAATGTCAGTCTCGATGGTTTTGACCTGATTCGAACAAGCTCATCGCTGCAACCGCCGCGTTCGCCAACATTCTGAAATAGGGTGCACACATTCTAACTTGCCGTCCATGCTACAATCATCTGACGCCATTTCAAGCTTGTCCGCCTCATTCTTTACCCCAAAAATAGGGGCATGCGTGGGGTTAGGGGTTAAAGGCTTGTGGCTAGCATCTGTTGTTGCTGGCTTGCGATGTGATGCAGAGAGGGAATGTGATCGCAGCAAGAGAGAGTACGAGGGAGAGTGTAGGGAGAGAGTGCCTGAGTGCGTGTGTGTGTGGAAAGACCAACAGCTGGTGGTTTGGATCTGCAGAAATGACTGGCATGCAGTAGTAACCCAGGACAGGGACACCACTGCTGCTGTTGCTACTATGTGTGTGTGATATAAAAATGTTCGGACACAAAAGGAAATAAAGACATATTTTGAACAAAATCATTATATGCTAACTGAAACATCTCCACAAATGAAAAAGTTGAGATTTAAGTCTGTGTGTGTGTGTGTGTGTGTGTGTGTGTGTGTGTGTGTGTGTGTGTGTGTGTGTGTGTGTGTGTGTGTGGTGTGGCTCCTAATATATCTGTTGCAATTTCCATGCAAGATTTGAAACTTCCTTCAGGACCCGTCGGCTCCTTTTGAAGCAATATTGAGAAGGACATTATTGCCTGAAGCAGCAATGGTGATGACTAATTTTGACACAAATTACTATAAGTCAAATCCCTGTACAGCAACATGTCAGTTAAAAAAAACAAACAAACAAAAACAGAATTGAAAAGAAAATACAGAAATTGTGAGTTAAATAAGATCAAAAGGAAATCCTCAATCCTCAATTGTCTTCAGTAATTCAAATCGTCCTCTCTCACTTAACATTTAACCTGCCTTGAAAATATTTCACTCTCTGGAAGCTGTCAGCCAGCCCAGTGACAACAGACTTGACCTTAAACCTTCTGGTACACTGACTTCCACATGACCCTCTGACCCCTTCTGCTGCAGCAAAGCTTTCATATGATCTTTAGTACCAGACAGTAAAACCAAAGCCACAAAAGTCTTACCGCACCCACAACGTGCACTAATGATAGACTGCCGACGGCTTATACATGAGCGTGAGAGTAAGTATAAGTCCACAACTTTCAGGAAATACGGAGGAATCAGAGCTGATATGAGCTTTGCATATATATATATATATATATATATATATATATATAAATATAAACGTACAACACAATCATCGAGCCTGATTTATTAATCACACTACCTTCATAATAAGCCAACATGGCGCTGAATGAATTTGAAGTATGACGTGGTTAACCATGACAAGACAAAAAAAAAAAAGGAAACTGTCCCAACTGGCTTCACATTTTTGACAGTTTAACAGTTGCCCTCAAGCAAAGTCTCTGAACCTTCCGCGATATCAAAACAACACCCAGGAAGTAACCTAGATTAGCGGAGCCTCTTCAAGTCCTCATCAGGCCATATTTCCTCCTCATTTGTCCGTTTGTGCAATGAGGTCTCTGAGGAGATGAGATGTATTAGGGGGAAGTAAAGAAAAAGAGTGCCACTAAAAGGTTGGTGGACTCGCAGCTGTTCAGAGGTGAAGTTACCTCAAATCTTCATTTTTCAGTCTGTCAAAGTGCAACAAACATTGTAAACAAACACCACACGGTCAGAAGAGAGAGGCCACTGGAATTCCACTGGCATGCTTTTAATGACGTTGCGTGTGCCTTCCTTTCCAGCGTTGTCCTTATAAAAGAGGATCTGCGGTGTCCTATAAAACTGCGTTAAGTACAGCATTGCATATCCTCGTTTTGTTTTTTTATACTCGCTTACATGCCTAACGTAGCATCAGTCCCCATAGTTTCACACGGTGATTAAGCATGCGATACAGTGACAGCTCGTCTGCATATTGTTACGTCGTCAGCATGCCAATGAAATGAAATGTTCTCACTTTCTGTATTTGGTCTGTTTTCCTTCACAGCAGCCCAAACAAAGACAACTACCTGATGAAACCTACCAACTGAGCTAAGGTGTAAAAAGGATTTCATATTTCATATGAAGAATATAATTGCATATTCCCATCATTGTAGGAATGGGATAATAATATCGATACAGTATTGTATGTTAATACTGTATATATGCACGCACAGCAATCATCATTACTAAGTCACTTTTAAATTCCTTTGTAATGAAGGAGATACAACATAGGCTCATGACAGTGTCGGTCAGTCAGTCTGCTGTTTTTGACAAGCATGCGCTCATATTTTGCTGATCCGTTTGTAGTAGGGTTGTCAAAAATATCGATTTATCGATTTTGAAAAATAAAATGGTACAAAATGACTTTGCCATAGTATCGCTACTCTACCTGCCTCCTTGGTTTACAATGTGCCATCGCCAAACACACACACACACACACACACACACACACACACACACACACACACACACACACACACAAACAGACAGAGCACTGCCCTGGGGAGTGAGCCATCGTGCAGCAGCCCCTCCCCTCCTGCCTCGCTCACACAAACACCACTGGCTGTATTTTTTTTGTGTCGTCGCTCTACGTGTGTAAACTGCTATGAGATGGCATCTACAGGACCTTCGCAACCAGTTTTAATAAATACACAAAACAGCAGAAATGCTGTTTGGAGGTTCTTTGGATTTGAGCCGGATGAACAAGGAAAGCCAAAGGACAACAGCAAGCCGACATGCAAGAGATGCAAAAGAACTGTGCCGACAAAAGGAGCGAACACGACGAATACAGCAAAGCACCTCCAAGACAGACACCCGGACCTGTATAGATTTAGAGGTATAGAGGTTGATAACAGTATAACATGAAGTATGTGTTTCCTGGAGTTATCACGTCTATCTGTGTTTACTTTAACGTGTTGTCTTGATAGCGAGCGCTAGCTAAAGCTAATCAACAGTAGGTTACATATATTAAAACTTTGAAAAAGTTCTCTACCTCAAGAATAAAGTTCTTTATTTTTCTTTAAATAAAAAACATTTTTGCACAAAATTCTGAGTGGTTGCGTAGTATCGAAAATCGAATCGAATCGAATATCAATTTTTTTTGGAAAATATCGTTTCGAAGTGTGAAATCCAGTATCGTGACAACACTAGTTTGTAGCAAATAAAAATAGCCCATGTGGCCTGAGACAATGTTCCGGCTCTACTTTGTCTTGCAATTAGAATTCTTTGTTGAATAAAGTTCTTAAAAAATGCAATACTTAACATATTGCAAGGGTAATTCCCACAATATGTAAAAACTAAAATATGCATACATAATCTGAAGCTAATGTAAATTTACCCATCTGTCTTCAGTTTGTATCAAGGAGAAAATATGTCATCTCTATCAGATTTGATACAATCTGTTTACATATCTGGGATTGTTTTATCTGATGATGATAGACTATTTCGAAAATCTGTGCCCTACTGTGCATTTAGCCATGTGTTGTAGTGGTTGTCCACCAGGGATCCCAGTTTAATTAGCACAAGCGACAAGTTAATTTTAAATCCTTAATTACAAACCAGTTTGTGGTCCCCCATTAATGAATCTGACAGCCTTTGTATGCTTTCCTCAAACATGCCTGCTGACCCAAACGTTGCTCCATGCTTTCTTAAAGTAGTACTATTTTTATTTCAAAGGGTTGTTTGTTTAGAGGATATGTTGCTATTAGATATAAAATCTCCAATATCCTGCATCACACCTTTATATGTGTGATGGATGATAAAACTCACTGTTCCAGCAGCTGGTCGTATCTGGACAGAGAGTCTCTCTCAGCAGCAACTGCTCTGTCCTTCTCCAACACCGCGTTGTCTCTGGCCTCCCGCAGGTTTCTGGTCAAAATGTACACATGCACAGATAATTTGTTAGTATGAATGAAGACAGCGAATCCTGGAGGAGAATGCAAGACAGAAAAAAAAAAAAGATAAACAAATACATTTGCAATTCCCTTAATAGCAAAGCAGCATTAGCTTCTCCAGCACTTCAGGAATGAGAATTAAATTGCTTTTGCAGTTTTTTGTTCCATTGTTACTGCACATGAACAAAACGTGTAACTTCTGTACGTTCCTTGGGTGTTTGTTAGAACAGAATGTGTACCTGTTCTCCCTTTCGTACATCTCCCTAGATGTTCTCTGCAGGTTGTCTATCTCCTGACTGGTTTTCAGTCTGATGTTCTCCAACTCCTCTCTCAACTTGGCTTCGTACTCTGACTTATAGTGATCTCTGCCGTGGAAAGAACGTGGAAGAAAAATAGGGTTATACAGAGTTACGGAAACAACGGGTCATGCAGTTCAGTTCATCAGAGGTGAGATAAACGAGGTTGATGAGGGTAAAAGCAGCAAAAACTAACCTGGATGCTACATATTTCTCATAGATGTTCTCCCTGGCCTTCTTAGTGTCCTCTAGTTGTACCTGGATACCAACAATGAGAACCTGTTAGATGAAACCTTCCTATTATCGACTACGATGTGTATTAGATGACCTGTGAGGACCTGCAGCCTCTCCAGACGGTCTTCTTCATGTGCACAGCGAACACTCAGCTCCATGTTCTGTCTATGGAGGTATTCCTTGTCCTTCTGCAGCAGCGTCACTGACTGCTGCAATGTCGCCACCTGCAGGGCAAGAAGAACTCTTGCACGTTACAGAATACCTCGAGAGAAGTGAAGTGATATATAATCCAAACTATAAAGTATAATCAGTATTTGGGTTTGTGATTTCCCACATAGCGTTTTAGTATGCTTCCCCTGTCACGTACAGGGTCATTGGTGGAAAGGCGCAGTTACGAGGACACAGGACTACACCAGTGGTCCTGTGTGTGTGTGTGTGTGTGTGTGTGTGTGTATACCTCTTTGCTGAGTGTTTCTCTTTCTCTGCTCAGTGCAGTGTGAGATAAGTCTAGGGTCTCAAATCTCCTCTTCAGCTCCTTCAGTTCTTCTTCGAAGTTGTCACGTTCACTATAAACAGCAGCAGGAAAGACCTTTGTCATACATGCTAACTTTTTCAGCTCTTAATATTAATATCTATTTATGTACTGATCCAAATACATCATACTGTGTTTACTTCCTATGGTATGATAGCCACAATATTCCCCCTATAGCTTTCCTATAAGTGCAAGCTAGCTAAGTGAACTTGTTCAGTGAAGAAAGTTGATACAGAATTGCAAACTGGCTCCTGGCTCTACTACATGAATCAAACAGAGATTCTTAGGAGCCTCACGATATTACATACATGTAGCAATGCTAGTGAAAGCATTAATTAAGCTATTCTGTGCATCAGGTAGCAAATATTTCTATTACAACCTAATTTTGAAATGATACATAAAACTGACTCCAATAATCAAGAGTTGTCCTCTGGGTACCTTCTCCAAAGGTTCTACAAAATGACTTTATCGCCTTCAAAGATACAAGTCAAAGTAAGCTAGTTGATCCTGTGCCACCTCATCGCACGAGTGTGTCTATAAAGGAGGAGTGACCTCCCTCTCTGTCTCTCTCTCTCACACACACACACACACACACACACACACGCACACACACACACATACCGTTTGATGTGAGGGTAGTTTTCTCGACGGTAATCCCCTTCTTGGATTTGCTGTTTGGTGTCAGCCAGCTCTAGTGTCAATCTCTGGCTCCTCAGTTCCAGCTCAGTGCGTAGCCGTCGTTCCTCTTCATAGCTCTGTGCATGTGCGTGCGCGCGCGCACATGCACACACACACAAATATTAATATTCTAATAAATCAGACACAATAATGAAGAATACAAATACAGCAGGATCTGAGGAATACAAATATGGAGGTTATATGTGAGGATGAGGGAATGTTGGGAACAGGGATCTTATCATCAAAAAGAAGTATCTGGATCCGTCGCGGTGTTGTAACATTGTTGTTTGATCTTCTCTGCAGTTTTTTCCCTACGTTCCGCTCCTGCTCCCAGCATGTCGCATGAGCATTTACTCGGTGTGTCGTTTATGCCTGCAGGGGTGCTGCTGACCAGTTCGGCAGGTTGTCTTCGTAAATTACCACACCGTAGACACTGCACGCTGTGTAAATGACTATTTCGATGACTGACTAGCATCTGAGGAGGCTTATATAATGTGTCTTCTCACACTTAATTTAAAGTAACTGAACCTCTTAACCCTGCCAGCAGCCTATATCTCTGCTTCATCTAAATATGTGACTCACTGACTGAGTCACAGAGGAAGTGGGGGAGGAGTGTTTGCTTACATGTGTTTCAAAGAAATTTAAGTAAATATACTGAACGTGCCTATTATGTTTGCTAACACATGAAAATGTTCCACAAATGCCTTGATGAGAGGCTATACACAGTTGTGTTTATTTGAACTTTGCACTGTGTGTAGTCTATGATTTGAACAGAGTTAAAAGAGATTATAGGGGGGAAAAAGTTAATAATAACAGCCATCCATCTCCGGGTCCTGAGGCGAGACCAGTGGAGAGCCACTGAGATGGCTTCACACAGGAAGGCTGTTTATTTCTTATTCTAAATTAATTAAGTGTTATAAAGCAAAGCCTAATGCATGCAATGTGAGTGTGTGAGTGTCTGTGTGCATGTGTGCGTGTGTGTATGTGGTACCTCCATCAGAGCCTTCATCTGGGTTCGGTGTGTGTCCAGGTCTTCAGTCAAACAGCCTCTCTTCACACTGAGCTCCATCAGCTGAGCCCGCAGAGGAGTCACCACCTCATAAAAACGCATCTAGACAAGCCACATAAAGGTCAGCCTCCGGTTATCAGCAACAGGGTGCCATTAGTGATCAGAAACCATACTTACAGCAACATATTCCTGGATGGAGATTGTATCCTCGGGCAGCTCTCGGAGCTCCTGGTACCTGTCCTGGGAGATGTCTAGATCCCGTAGAGATCGACGCAACTCCTTAGCCTTGTCACACAGCTGTCGGTTTGTCTCCTCCAGCTGCTTTTGCCTGAGCATGATGGTCTCCATCTCCTGCTTCCTCAGAGCCTGCTGCTTCCTAGAGATGACAGTCATTGTTTGAGCTCTCAACAGACAGATGATGAGATAGATGAAACAGGTCAAATTATACACTTGCGTCCAGCACTTAATCGACCTTGGACGTCTTATGATATTCATGAATGGCGGGTGCTGTTCATTGCCGCCTCCATCTTTCTCACCTGTTTTCCTCCTGATTGAGTTTAAGCTGACTGTCCAGTCTCAGAGCGAACACTTGCTTCTGATGTAGAGCATCGTTCAACCTCTCCTCCAGCTCCTCCACCTGCAAAACACACGCGCGCGCACACACACACACACACACACACACACACACACACACACACACACACACACACACACAACATTTGATCATGCCAAGATTCTGATTTCCTCAAATGAAACCACCTTGCAATCCTCTCCCACATTCCAGGGTCAAAACATGTCAAGACTGCGTGTTTGCTTGTGTGTGTGTGTGTGTGTGTGTGTGTGTGTGTGTGTGTGTGTGTGTGTGTGTGTCTGTTTGCATAAGTGTCTCTCCACTAAGACCTGTCACAATGGAGGACATCGAAGCCCTCTAGCTCATCGTGCTGTAGTTCTGTTGATTCTACAAATGAGAGTTGTTTGTGCCCTTTAAAAAGGAACATTCAGCACACTTGGGATTTCATCTCTATTTATATTTGGGATGCAGGATATCAAAGTTTTTGCAGATATAGGCTATGTGGATATTTTACAGCAGATTTGTCATATAGCTGATATTTCCAGATGTCGATATCAGCTCTTTGAAATAAATTTCATGTATATTAAGATCTAAGTATTCACGTGGGGAAAACTTACGTTTTTTTAATTTCTAAAACATTTAGAATGCCCATGAATATCAACAATCAGCCAGATCAGCAACAACATATATTACAATTTACTTACTGGCATGAAAATTACCCAGAAAAAGTCCAATTAGCAATCGCACCTTGCTCATGTAGTCAGCCTTCATGTTGTCTATGATCAGGTTCTTCTGGGAAAGTTCGATCTTAAGGAGCTGGACGCTGTGCAGGAGCTCCTTCCTCTCGATCAGCTGACGGGTCACCTTCTGGGAGCCGCCCCGCTGCTCATCAGATGAGGAGACATCCTCGGTGGTTGGCACGGTTGTCTCTAGGCTGATGTCCTCCGACTCCAAATCCAGGGAGCTGGAAACGTTGGCCGGCTTCAGCTGCTGCTTCCTGGGAGGCATTCTGGATGTTTTGGCTCTTGTTCCCGTCGTGTTTATCGCTGGTTTATGTGAAGAAGAATATCAACTAGACGCAGTTTAGCTAATTATGCCATTTTAAACGGATTAAAATCGCACCCTTCTCACGCAGATGAAACATTACGTTTAAATCAAAAGGCTGAGCAACTGTACAACCCAGGATTTACCACAACACACGGCGAGTTGTATCTGTTTTCAAGGGTCCCGCTCCGAGCCGCCAGCTAACCGCTAAAGGCTCGATTACAATGGCGTCGAGTCGTTTTACAGCGCCCTCTGTGGTGGTATGTATGCAGCACAGCCAACGGCAGCCCGTCCGTTTGTTGCCACAGTATGAAATACATGCAGTACTTCAATCGTGACATTAGGGACGCTATACAGTTAAGTATGTCTTAGAAACCCAGCCAGCAAACCCCTCTTTGGATATCGTCGGCTTTGTTTTCGCTTAACAAATTTGTGATGGCCGACCAAAATAAACTGCAAATTGTAGACAGCCTTAAATTGTAGTCTGAAAAACATTATAGCGTTTTTACACCGGAGTATTGTTTTACTGTATAGACTCCACATGTGTTTTTAACATCGGGGACAAAAACGGTCGGTAATGTACACATTAACAAAGAACACGCGCCCCTCCAGAACCCAGGGTTAGTTTTGTCGGCCCTCTCATTTACCGTTAGGTTACACATGGGAAGCTAACTTTAATTCCAGTCAAATGGTGTGGTAAAAACTATCACATTTTACTTTTGAAGTACTTACTCGTCATCATGCTGAAATCTAAAACCTTCGTAAAGAAGACTCGGTCGGGTGGGGTGATGAAAATAGTGCGTGAGCATTATTTGAGGGATGATATTTGGTGTGGGAGCGAGGCTTGTCATGAATGCCGTCAGGAGTCCACGGTGCTCCTGAGAGACCCGAGTATTGAGAGCAACCTGTGCGCCTATCCACATTATCTGGTTCCTGACACCAATGTGGTGCTACATCAGGTAAACGAGCAGTGTAAAAAAAAAAAAAAGTGCCCTGCTTCTTAAAATGTAATTTTCTTGTAGCTCAACGGCTAAAGATCTTGCAATATCTTGTGAAGTATGAGAGGGGCAAACGGTGGCAACAGACGTAGTAATAATGTAAGAATGAAAACGTGTCTTTAATTAGTTTTATTTATCTTCATTTTAAAATATTAATGTTATGTATTTATTGACGAGGTTGTTTTTCACTATATCCACCAATGGCTGTTACATACTTTAAGGCAATGAGGATCCCTTGATTTTTAGACACAGTAACACCCCTCATTTTCTTTTTCATCTATGACACTCTTCTTACCAAAATTTGTGTCTTGCAGATTGATTTGTTGGAGGACCCCGTGATCTGTAATATGATTATCCTTCAGACTGTACTGCAGGAGGTACGCCACCGCAGTGCACCAGTCTATAAACGCCTGAAGGACATCATTCATGAGAAAGAGAAACATTTCTACACCTTTACCAATGAACACCACAGGTAGACAAACACAGCTGATGTACTTTCAATATCTTTACATATTAACTATGCATTAATAGGATGTAAAAGTGTGGAATAATATCTTGAATATTGAGCCCAGAGTGACAAATTACATTTGCCCACCACACCAAGATGACGCACACTGTATTCTCTTTGTACAAAGATTGTAATAGATACACATATTTGTGAGAAGAATTATACACATTTTTAGCCCACATGCTTAATCTTCCAGAGAGACATTCATTGAGCGTGAACCGGGGGAGAGTGCCAATGACCGTAATGACCGAGCAATCCGGGTGGCGGTCCAGTGGTACACCAAACACCTCAGAACATCTGACAATGATGACCTCAAGGTGGTGCTCCTCACTAACGACCAAGGGAACAAGCAGAAGGCAGAGGAGAGCGGCCTGCTGGTGTACAAATGTTAGTGGTCTTTCCTCAGAGGGGAGAAAAAAAGAGCTAATTCGACATTATTGCACCTTGTAATAAAAGTCTGGTATTTCTAACACTGCATGCAGCCAGAGAGGTGAAGCCTGCTAAAGCTTCCTAACAGATGTATCAGCTGTTGTTACCACTTAGTGACAATCATTTTCTTCTATTCAAAAAAAATTAGTTGAAGAGTACATCAAAAGTCTGATAGCGAACCCTGAGCTTGTGGATCGCCTGGCATGCTCAGATGATGACAAGGTAAGCCTGTGTATTTCTTAATTCTGTCGAAATACTGTGCAGTTTCATGTTTTTGTGGGAACAAATGATAATTCTGATCTTTTTTTCTTTTTTTTTTTACTTTGTTTTCTTTTTTTATACCCAATTCCATGACTTGCTCTTCCCACTGTAAGAATGATATCACCAGCAAGAAGGTGTTGTTTCCAGAGCACCTCCCTCTGTCCAAGATCCAGGCAGGCATCAAAAGTGGTACCTTCATTCAGGGGACCTTCAAGGCCAGCAGGGACAACTACCTGGAGGCCACAGTCTTTGTCGAAGGAGAGGGAGAAGACTGTACAGAGGTTCGTCTTGATGTCTGTTTTTCTTTGTATCTGGGTATTCCTGCAAGTATACAACATTTCAGGATTTATCTGTGAGACTTTATGTTGTTTAGAGTTCATTCTCCAGCCAGGAGAATGTCCAAAACTTAACTGACAGAAGTTAAAAACACAACCCCCCCCCCCCCCCCCCCCGCCAGATTCTCCTCCAGGGTCTCCACAACCTCAACAGAGCAGTTCACCAAGATGTGGTTGCCGTGCAGCTGTTGCCGCGGACTCAGTGGGTGGCGCCATCTTCAGTTGTGCTTCAAGATGTGGGCACAGCCAAAGATGATAATGTCGAAGAGGATGAGGAGGAGGAGTCTGTGAGTTTGACATTGAGTACACTTGCGTGGAGATAGATGCTGAGGAGACGTAATGGAGTACTTGTGTTGATTTGTAGCTGTTTAAATAACCTCTGTGTTTGTGAGCAGCTGAAGCCCTCGGCAACCGAGGCGGCCAGGAAGCCCACAGGAAAAGTTGTGGGAATCATCAAAAGGAACTGGAGACCATTCTGTGGCATGCTGAATGTCTCCCAAATCAAAGAGGTAACACTAGTGCTCTATATTCTTTCTGTCAAAAAAATTTAAATTGTCAAAAAGATATGTATTTGATTTCTTTCCATTATCATTCAAGGAAGATGTATGGAATCCTACTGCCAGAATTAATCTTATAGTTTCCTTCCCTGTCTTGTATATATTCCTTATCTTTTTCATGTAGTCAACACGCCACCTTTTCACACCAGCAGACAGACGGATCCCGCGCATTCGCATTGAAACACGTCAGGCGTCCACACTAGCAGGCCAGAGGATCATGGTGGCCATCGACGGGTGGCCCAAATACTCCAGATATCCGAACGTGAGTTGCACCTCTTCAGACTAGTGGTAGCTACCTCTCCCTGTGACCTATCGTTGATCCTGAAATGTTTGTGTTTCTTTTCTTCAGGGTCACTTTGTGCGTAGTTTAGGTGGTGCGGGGGAGAAGGACACCGAGGAGGAAGTCCTGCTCCTGGAGCATGACGTTCCCCACCAGGCTTTTTCTCAGGCTGTGCTCAGTTTTCTTCCCAAAATGCCTTGGACCATCACTCCAGAGGTGATCCTCGCTTTCTCTTAGTTGTGCAGGGCAGTTTTCTAGGCAGTTTGGGTATATTTCTTGAAACTATACATTACAAGCGTGTGTATTAATGCGTGTATTTCCCAATTGACACAGGTCATGGTGAACAGAGTGGACCTGAGGGACCTGACTGTGTGTAGCGTTGATCCTCCTGGATGTACCGACATCGATGATGCTCTGCACTGTAGAGAGCTGGATAATGGAAACCTCGAGGTACGCATGTGGCGCGCACGCGTAATGTTAATGAACCACACAGCAGGAGTTCACAGGTGCGAATATGTGAATCAATATGTCAGGAGTTTTTTTTGTTGTTGTTGGTTGTTTGTTTGTTTTCGCTGTAGGTGGGCGTCCACATCGCTGATGTCAGTCACTTCATCAGACCTGGGAACGCACTGGACAAAGAGGCCGCAAACCGTGGAACAACCGTCTACCTGTGTGGAAAGGTGAGTGGAAGGAGGACTGGGTGCAAAGTGGAGAAAAGCAGTTCTTTTTTTCTTCTACTCTAAAACTTGCCAATAAGTTTAGTTGACTTGGGAATCTCTTTAGGATTTAGTAGACTTTTCCAGACTTTTTCACTATTCTGGTCATGGAGTGAAGATATACTTGTGTTTTTATAGAAATTTAGTTATTGTTACTGTTTTGTCTTTTTTTTTAAGTTGAGTTGGAAGTTTTATTAATTCACAAAAGGTTCCTTTGAAGCTTTAACATTTCAAGGAAGCAGGTTACATGTGTTTGTTGTGTCCAACAGAGGATTGACATGGTCCCTGAGTTGCTGAGCTCCAATCTTTGTTCCTTACGCTCCAACGTGGACAGGTGAGACCACATTAGTGACAGCAGTGATGTTGATTTCCCCAAAATGTTTCAGTAAATGTTTTTTTTTTTTTAATTCCAACTGAAAATATTTGTCCTCGATTTTATTATTTTTCTAAGGCTGGCTTTCTCCTGTATCTGGGAAGTGACCCACGAGGCTGAAATCCTAAAAACACGTTTCACAAAAAGTGTCATTAACTCCAAGGTACAGTACTGACATGCAGGTACAGGCTCCAGGAGTTAATGTGTGATGTTCCTCTGAGTGATATTTTATACTTTATTTTTCTGTCACTTGATTCAATCCAGGCATCTCTGACCTATGCCGAAGCCCAGATGAGAATCGATGACACCAACAAGAGTGATGACATCACGATGAGCCTGCGTGGTCTCAACAAACTAGCCAAAATTCTCAAGAGGCAAAGGATAGAGAAAGGGTAAGAATCACCGACAAACAAAGCATTAAGTTAATCAGAGCTTGTTAGTATGGCGTTTGCTTCTCTTCAGAGCACTGACGCTGTCATCCCTGGAGGTCCGTTTCCACATAGACAGCGAAACCCACGACCCAATTGATCTCCAGACCAAAGAACTCATGTAAGTACTTTTGTTTTTTTTAAAAGATAGTATTCTGTGTGTTCTGAATATCATCTCTTAACAAATGAATCTCTCGATTGTTAGGGAAACCAACTCCATGGTGGAAGAATTTATGTTGCTGGCCAATATTTCAGTGGCTCAGAAGATCTACGATGAATTTGCGGAGTGTGCCCTTCTGAGGAAACATCCGGCGCCTCCCCCATCTAACTACGACATCCTTCTCAAGGCTGCAAAGTCAAAGGTGGGCGGGGAGGAGAAAAGAATACATGTTTTGAAATTCATAGAATTCCCTCCACTCACATGATTATTGCTATTTAAATATATCAGAAATGTGACGTTTCTTGCATTTCTTCAAACTGACAAGATGTTACTCAGGCTAAGAATATTGATAAAAGTCACCATTTTGGTGACATCCATCCCCAAGCAGTGACACTTGTGTTTCCTTCTCTTATTAGGAAGTGGCGATCCATACAGATTCGGCCAAGGCACTGGCCGACTCCCTGGACGTGGCCAAAGTGGATGGCTTCCCGTACTTCAATACGCTGCTGCGCATCATGGCCACTCGCTGCATGATGCAGGCCGTCTATTTTTGTTCTGGCATGGACAACGATTTCCACCATTATGGTCTTGCTTCTCCTATTTACACACACTTCACATCACCTATTAGGAGGTACATTGGAAGATACTCGTGCTTAGAAGAATACGATGAAGTGTTTATAACGAAGAAACGTGCAAATTCTTGCTAAATCTCTCCCTTCCTACACAGATACGCTGATATTATAGTCCACCGTCTGCTGGCCGTGGCCACAGGAGCTGACAGCACCTACCCGGATCTGACGGACAAACACAAGCAGTCAGCACTTTGCAACAACCTCAACTACAGACACAAAATGTCTCAGTATGCTCAGAGGGCATCTGTGGCCTTCCACACACAGGTAGACACTCAGCAGAGCCAGCCAAATGAGCCAAGACAATAGCGTATATATCATATTGTCTAATACCCGTTATCTCTCTGCAGTTGTTCTTCAAGACCCGAGGAATTTTGAACGAGCAGGGATTTGTACTGTTTGTGAGGAAGAATGCGATTATTGTCCTCATCCCAAAGTTTGGCCTTGAGGGAACGGTCTTCTTTGACACCAAAGACAAAGCTGCCCCCAGCCTGGTTTTTGATGAAGAGGTATAAACTCTTGACATGATTATTTCAGGTTTTCTTGTTATTTAACTGAATTTTTAACAGTTGAGAGTTTGAAATGTGCCTTCTGTTTCTGCGTAGGGTCCCACTCTGACTGTGGAGCAACACACTTTCCGCATCTTTGACCAAGTGAAGGTCACCATCAGCCTTGACGCCTCTAATATTCAGCACCAGAAGATCCGTATGGCTCTGGTTGAACCTGTGGTAAGGACAGACTAAACCAGAAATCTTTCCGTCAAAGCTCAGTTATCGCTTGAAGAGATGTTTTAGCCTGTCCGCTTGTTATCTATTCAATTATTTTCTGTTGCGCCCATAAAAGAGAGATAATCCTTGAAATATCTGTAATTGTTTCTTGATATTCTCTTCAGATTCCCGGTGTGAGTGTTCCTGCCACAGACATTGAGCCACAATCCAAGAAGCCCAAACTGGAGTGAAGACAGAGAGCAGCAGAGCCACCAACCGACACGCTCCACAATTTTCTGACAAAAATGAAGCTCCACATGTACACTCTGCTCTGACATTGTCATTTCAAACATGATTTTAAATGTTTTGGGATTCTTTTTTTTTTTTTTTAACCGATGAGTGTGTGTTTTGTACATTCTTGGATCTCATCCTCTCAAAAGGTGGAATTATTTGTACAGGTCATACTGATTGTTCTAGAATAGTTTTATCACAAATTAAACAGGCTAACTATGTTGCTGTCCAGTATTTTTATATTTTAAAATGTTAAAACAGGGGAGGAAAAAATTAACTTAGCTGGAGGTTTTATAACTTTTAGCTCCATCAAAAGCTACTCAAAAACTTCAAACCACAATTTTTACGATGTGGACAAGATGACATGCAAAATGAGGATTTGAAAAGCAGCAAACTGTCACTGTTAGAACATAGTGTGGTGGTAAATGTACATGTCAGTATCACTTAAATATGGCGAATATTTAATTTTGACAAACAGGAGTGTAGTTATATTATGAATACGTGACGGGATGATAAATGAAGATTTTAGTGCTCAACCTTGAATATCATTTGTCAACAAATTGAGAAAAATCCTTCTCAAAAATACAAAAAAAAACAAAGTTCAAGCCAGAAAAAGAATTCAAGTTCATTTAATGTGGCAACTGTTCACAAATGGCTCCCGAGTTATGTCAGTGGCATTATCCAGTGGGTCTTTGGGATAAATATTCTAACAATCCAAATAAGATCCACAAGTAACCTGAATTTTAACAAATGTTAATTCATTTAAAAAAAAAAAATCTCATAATTACCATGGTAAACAATTAAAAAAAAAAATACAGTACAAATCTGATTTCATCTGAAAATTAGAATTCATCACGTCAAATTGGGTTTACAGCAAACCAAATGGATACACAGCATTCCAGGAAATGTGCAAGTTCAAAACAAAACTGGCATTTTTTTTTCTTTTTCCAAAAAACAGTTGACACACACCTATTTTGCGAGAGTTACCAAAGAGGCTGTGTGAAGTCGACTCCCCTCTAACCTGTTATGAAACATTGGTAAACCTGTCCGCTGGTACCTCATTGATCCCCTCCACCATAACCACTCATTTGACAGAAATGCTTTTAACAATGTGCAAACTTTGTTGTAATTGATTGCAAAATAATCAGCTCATGCTTCAGCTAGAGCAGGCGTCCCGTTCAGTTCATCGATCAGGTGGTTCAGTGGTGAGGATGAAACCCCTGTAGAATGAGGGAAAAAAAATATATATATATTTAATGATGTAAAAACTTTGAAGGGATGCCTTTCAGCATGGACGAAACCAGGGGTTCCTACATTTAAGAGTCTGGGACAGGCCAACAATTTATTCTGCGTTATACTATTAGCTGAGAAATGGCACCTGAAAGTAAGTGGTGTGTAAAGGGTTAAAACAGTACCTTTTGTTTGGAGTGTCTTGTGGGCTGGAAGGCCTCCTCTGCCAGGTTTGAACTGAAGGACTCTTTGCTGTGACAGTCTGAACTGACGCCGTCTATAAGACTGGCGGTGCCTGCTGAGGTAGTATTGTACCCGCTGTCCACCTGAACACACACACATATATTATATATTTACCTCCCAGTGGCCAACTAGAGAAGCAACCACCAGAATGTGATGGGTGACACACACCTGCATACTGCAATCATAGCGAATGCTGCTTCCCTCCACCAGCAGAGAGACAAACATCTGAGAGCTTTCTACTGCTGACACATTGCCCATACGTGAGCTTGTCAGCTGCCCCGAAGGCCCTCCGGTCTCTACCCCTTCATCCTCGTCCTCCTCCAACCTCATTTCCTCGCCTGTCCCCTTTTTCATAGCTTCCAGAGGACCCATGGTGACGCACTCTGTGTCAGCGGAGTGAATGTTCAGTGCCAGGGGTGAAGATGGATCCAGTTCCATGGAGGGAAGAGAAGATGAGGAAGGGGAGGACGCATGTTGATCCTCAGCCTCCTGACTGTCCTGTAGCTTAGGGTTGAGGATCGGAGAGATGAGGGGAGGGGAAGCCCAGCAACGAAATCTGGCCTTGGGTTTAGATCGAGGGTTGTGCTGGAGCTCATTGTGGCTATGAAGCTGACGAGGGGAACAGCTACGAATGGGAGAACAACCTTCGACAAACGGACTCTCAGTGCAGGAAGGAATATCAATATCCAGTGGACCAATGTGTGGAGTGAAATTGCACGGCTGCATCCTCTCAGCTGAGGAAAGGATAAATAAGATAGGCGTGGGAAAAGAAAGTCAATATGAATAAAGACAAACTGGTTTTACTCAGTCTGATGTTATTCTGGACATTATCAGTGTCTACCTGAGCCTACGGGTGTGTGAACTGCATGTGCAACAATGGGGGAAATTGTAGGAGAGGCGAGGGCGGCTGGAGACGACCTATCAGGGAACAGAGGACTGTTGATGCTGCCGAGACTGCAGTCCCGGAAGCGGCCATGCTGGATGGGACTAGACGAGAACTGACCCTGCAAAGACAATCCGAATTGGGAATGCAATTTTTTTCAGCTGTTTGATTTATCAATAATATCAAAGTTAAAAGTTTTTTTAATCAAACAAAAATAGATTTGCTCTGCACATGACACACAGAGTTTCCTGTTAATACTTGCCCCTAAAGCATTACACCCATGTTTATGAAATTCTGTGTTCAGATACTCTATGATAAGAATGAAAATCCATCATTTCCTCACTCCATGTGTCCACTCACCGTAGAGGGAGTAGGGGCAGAAACACCACAAGACAGTGGGGAGGAAAAGGTTGCGTTGCCCTCAAAACCTTCTATCTGTCGTGCACCTCCCTCTATTTGGATTAGCGGCGACCTCTCAGGCCTATCGTGGCCTCTTTCTGGGCTCGGTGGACTGGAGCTGTCAGAGCCGCTGTAACTGCCTTGGCCATCCAGAAAGAGTTTTCGTCTTAAAGAGGATGAGCTAAGACTCTCCTGAACAGCATCGCATGCCTCCTCGTTGCGGTAATACTCCCCTGATGCAAGGGAAGAAGCAGACATTACTGCATGATGCCGGAAAAAAAAACTTTGAAAAACTCGACTCTCCCATGTTAGTGTTACTTAGAGTCTCACCAAGAAGTTTCTCCAAATCAAAAGCCAAAGGTAATGAAAGCGTTGTCTGACAAGCCACTATAAAAGACACAAGACCAAAAACCAGTTGTAATATTTTTTAAAAAAGAGAGCGAGAGAGAAATATGACATCACTCAGAGAACCCACCAACCTGAGTGTTTTTCAGGCTCCTCAGCAATCGTCGGAGACAGAGAACCTAAAGATTTAAAGACAAAATACGATACAATAAAAGACCAGAATCTTACATGAGACCAGAGGCAAGCATACACTTACTTTTCTTATACACCTGAGGATTTTTACGGGTGTGTGGTGCTGCCCAGGGGGATGGTACAATGGCTTCCTTAGTGAAAAACTTTATGGGAGATGAAAAAAAACAAAAAAAAAACATGTACACACGCAGTGAAATTGTATGACCTTCTCTTGTCTTGTACCATCACCAGCAGCAGCAGCAGCAGCAACATACCTGTTCAATAGCATTCTGCCGCTTCTCCTCAATGTCAGAATCCGTCCTAGATGTTACCAGAGACATCACATTTTATAATCAATGGGCTGCATTTTTGGTATAGTTTATTATTTCTGTTTGGGTTTTTATTTATATTTTGTTGTTTGAAATAAAAGTATGATTCATTCATTAACATTCTCATCATAATAAAATGAATTAGTATTTATTTCTATTCATAGCTATGCAAAGCACCAAAATAATCACCACAACAGAACCTTGTCTGGCTGAGATAAAAAGACTGTCTCTGGATTTCTTCAGGGTCTATGTGCACTGGGAGAAGACTGGCCATTTCATCGATGGACCAGTTAAACTTTGGTGGGGTCTGTGGAGGAGAAAGGCGAGGGAATTGCTAAAACGCAAAAAAGCAATTTTTTGAGATACAACATTTAGACTTGAGGAACTTACAGCTTTACATGGTTTAGACTTGAAGACAGATGGACTGGGCACCAGGGGTTCCCGGAGATGGCGGTAGTCATTCGGACTCTCGAAGGGGTTCCTTATGGAAGGTTTTCCTGGAGTCTCTGGAGTGATCTGGAGCTCAACATCCATCTTACTTGACCACAACATGTTACAGTGAGGAAATAGAACAAATACAAAGCCAGCACAGACGTTTTTTGTTTTTGTTTTTTTTCCATATAGACATTGGATAAATTTGGATGGTTGTGTTCTGCTATTTTATTTAATTATCTTGGCATCATTACTTTCTAACTAGTCTTCGAATCTGGTTCTATCGTTACGTAAAACACATTTCTTCTGCCTCCTACTACCTAATGCGTGCGACCATTTGATACTTACATTTGTGACCGTTCCAGGAATTTACTCCTAAGGATAAAATCCAAATTTATTCAGGAAACAGCAAACAATCCGCATTGAGGAAGCTTCAAACGTTGATTTCAATTTCGCCCTCAGGGACCGCGAGCCAATAGAAAAGTAGCCGGATGTGCTTTGGAACCAATGAAGGCAATTGTGTCGTCACTTCCTCCGCTGATTCGTTGTTGGTGATTTAGCAGGGTAGCTTGGTAGTTAGGGACTAATATTATCTCTTACCACTTTCGTACTTAGCTTATAACGTGTATAAAATGACTGCGAAACCTTTGCAATCAGGGTAAACCCTTTTTTCACTACATTAATAGTCTTGTGTGCGGTAGTCATTCCGTTCAAGTCCGGTTCGTTTGATACTTGTTAGCAGGCAGAGCGAGCTACCCAGTCAACACCATGGCAAGTACATCAAACACAAACCTCAACGCAGTCCGGGAGACCATGGACGGTAATTGCGTATTTAAGGAATAATATCAAACGTTACTGCAAGTGATTTAGCTTTTGTTAATACCTTTTGTCTGTAATGGCCCAGTAACTAATTGTGCTGTGGAAACGCGGGAGTTAAGTCTTTTTTAGCTGTCACAACTGTTAACTTGCGTTTGTCTTTTAACCTTGAACAGTGCTATTGGAGATCTCCAGACTACTGAACACCGGTTTGGACATGGAGTCTTTGTCCATCTGTGTGAGACTGTGTGAGCAGGGCATCAACCCAGAAGCTCTGTCTGCAGTCATTAAAGAGCTGCGGAAAGCCTCGGAAACCCTCAAGGTAAGTTTACTGGAGATATTCGCTGAAAACTGACAATCCAGTGGAAAGCAATGTTGAAAAGCAGGTCAGACAACAATAATGGATATTTTTTGTGGCAATGGGGTTTTAAATATAACTTATAACTGCGGCATTATTGTTAGACTCAACTTGTCATTCTGTCAACAAAGAATTTTGTGTTTTCAATTCAGCATGTACCACATTTAAGACTGATGAATATGAAAAAAATGTTCAATATCAGTAACTTTACCGATACTATGGCTTTGATACCAGTTTGGTACGTTTAAATTGGTAAATATCCACTTTTAACTAAATGATAGTTACAACACACATTACATTACAAATATTTGGTATTAGTGTTTCGCTTTTGGTCATTTTCACCCATCACATTTATGTTTCAATCACTTTTTTGACATTTGATTGGACTGAGGCAGTTTGGACTGTGTCATGAGAGCGTCAATAAAGTTCCAAATACCCTGTCCTAATTACAGTATGTTTTTCTCATTGATTATTGATATTTTTACCCTCCAAGACAGTATGGTATTAAAGTCAAGTTCTTTTGGATTACTGTTGAATTTCGATTATTTTACCTTAGCGTGCTACTTGCTGTTGAGCGGTTGAGGGATAACATCTGACATACGTCAGGTTTACCACTTCAGAGTGACTGAGTCATTCATTTGAACCACTATTAGGGACAACTGGTAACATGAAACAATTCCCCTTTTCCATGCAATGTGAATTCTTAAAATGAGTTTGATGTTAGTTTTGTTTCCACACACTTTTTTTTTCTCAATTTTTGCTGTTTATAAAAAAATCAGAATTTTACCAAATGCTGTTAACTATAATGGTGTAGTACTAACACTGTTTGCATTTATCTTCCATTACAGGCTTCTGAAAACTGTACAAACTGAAGATGAACAATGATCAACTCAGTTTGGGACCTTTTTTAATGGGGGTCGCTCCCCATTCCTTGGATCTGTGCTGTGGGAACTCCAGCCAATCAGATCTGCTGTCTTGGCACTTTGTCCTCTGTGACTATCATGCTCCTGTTCTGTGTTTTGACTGGTGTCAAAGGTTTTAGATACTGGTGTCAACCTCAGTCCTCATCTTAAAGGGCACACTCAGCCATTCTGCCTCTAATATCAGTTTTTCCAGCCTCCATTTTGTAAAGTATTAAGTCCATCCTGCCTTAATTTAACAGCATGCTTCTTATTTCTGGTTGTCAGCTTACGTTGTATTTTTCATGAAGATGTCATTTTCAATTTTGTAATTTGTTTTTTGATATTAAGCATTATACATTTTCAAGTTAAATATCTCCATTTCTATTGTTTATTTGACCATAAATGATCAAAATTTGAATTAAAATATTACAGTCAACAACCACAAGGTGGTGGTGTGGCATTCTGATTCAAAGCTGAAGTCCTCCAACTGCAAGTTTCCTGTCTCAGGAGTGTTTCTGATACTGATCTTTATGAGCAATCAAGTCATTTTATCTAAACCGGTTTTTAATCACGTTTTCACTTCCACAGTGGATGACAAGTCTTTTATGCATTTTTCATTTGATCATTACAGAAATACTTTCAGACCTGGTCGTAAGAAAAGAAACATCAGTTAAAACATTACACTATACAGTGCAGCCAGCCAATCACACCCAGGAGCTACATGCTAGGCAACTGAACACGCGGAACGGTCATTCTAACTTTGTCTGTTACATTTTACTTCTAAAGCCTGAAATCACAAACCAGAATTTTCCCTGAGGGCCTTTTCAATTTGTGTATGATACAACATCCTCTTTCTCAAGACCCTTGATCTTATACATAGAGGGGAAAAAAAAGTCTTGACAGGGAGAAATGGAATTAGAGCTCCAAAAAAGTGAAACTCTTACTTTGACAACGGCTAAAGTTGAGGAAATTAACTAGAAAAATACTTAAGTGAAGACTTAAGATAAAGTACACAACTGGACACCCCATTCACTTTTTTTGACTGTAAAAGTGACAGGACTAATTGAACTGATATCTTGGCTCATTTATTCCTATGCTTTAAAAAAAAAAAAAAACTTGTGAGACATTGCAAACCTTTTATCAACCACAAATGAAACCGTTCATCAGGTATCCAACCACATGGTGCTTGTTTTGTTTCTCCATTGTTTGTTGAATAGCTCCATTCATCTTGTAGACGAGTAAAAATGCTGAGAGCACAAAACGTTCCTCCACAGGCCAATATAGAGGCTGGAAGCACCCTCTCTGCCGTGAGGGCTTGTATCTTGTGTGTGTGTGTGTGTGGGGGGGGGGGGGGTCCTTTCAGTTTGGGCAAGTTTAGGTGTTACTGCCTCTCTCAAGATGTCTACAAATGAGTAACCCCCTAAGCCCTCAGCCCTCCCAGGCACACCACAGAGAAAGCCAGGAAGCGAGCGTCGGTGTAAGCATTTCTGTCTTCTGCTTTGTCTCGCCATCTTGACTGACAGGCTGTGGGTCTAAATCTCCATACTGCTCCTTTGATCTCTTCATACAGTATCTCTCTGTTCCTCGATACCAGCAGCATGTTAGCTAAGGAGGCGAAGCATACAGATGTGGTGCAGTGGGCTCTCCTTGATAAGCCCAAACAACCCCTGGCCTCTGTGTGTGTGTGTGTGTGGAGGGGGTGAGTGGCGATGTTGATGGAGGGAGACCCACATTGAGAATCTTTGTCTTTCACAAAGGAACAACAAAAAAAAAGCAGTTTTGCATGGCTTGATTGGCTACTGTGGGCGTGGGATTCAGGATGCATTGCTCTCTGTTTGATGTGTTTGAAGGGTTTCTCCTGATCCAAGCTGGCTACTTTGATCTCTGTAAAACAAAATATTCCCAAATCCCATAGTCCTGACTGAGAGATTAGCGTCCATATATGCATAAACATCTAAGAGGTGTTCAACTAGGGCAGTGGTCAGGTCACATGACTATATCAACTTAAGAGGCAAGCAGGTCCTCACATCAAAACTTCTAAAGGTGTTTATGTTTGTATGTCTGATAATTATCCCGGGCCGAGGATTATTTTTCTGATAAATGAGGGCATTCTCATTTAAAAGTGAAAGACCCATGTGTTCTGGTAATAATCTCGGTGTGTGAAATGGATGTTACAAAAATAATTAGACTGATTAGTAGTTCCTTGTGTATAAGAATGCGCTGTTGATGTTCAAAACTAAATTATGGACATGAAAAACAACCAGTGTGTATACAGAATTTAACAAAAGCAGATTAGAATTCACTCTCATCCCTACTAAGGAAAGTCTGTTTGTTGTGTTATTTAGGTGATAATGAATACCACTCCATCTTTGCTCATTAAGAGCAACACTTATTAATAAAATGTCCGTTTCTAATTAATTCTGGCTGCATGATTACTTAAAACTTGACTGTCTTTTTTATTTTATTTTTTTGTAGTTTGGAAGTTTTTTATTTGCTGTTTATTGTCAGGTAAGATGTCATGATCAATCATCAGATCTCTATTTATGTCTGTATGGTCTGAAACTTATAAGTAAATCTTAGAAGCTCACAATCACACAGCATTTTGTGACTTAAGTAATCGATTTGATCGATTAATCTTTTAACAACGTGAAGCGTCACTGACCGTATTCGTCCTACGAGGAGTTCTGTGACCTTGTTCTAGCTCACTCCAACATACCACCCTTGATTAAATACAGGCCGTACTTTTACACGTTTAATATTATACTATTTAGGTCCCAATTAAATTCACTGCAAGGAAATTGGATCATAAACTCTTTAAAGGATCGTTAACAATCATTAGACAGGATAATGGCGTGGCAATCAAAATCTGTTTTAAAAAAAAAATCCAAAGTCTTTTAGTGACTTTGTTGTTTTTGGACATTTTCCAAGCTGATTAATGTAGAATTGATTGATTAACAGTTGTAATTAGCTGTCTTCTGCATAGATGCATAATAATCATATATCTGCTTGCTTGTTTGAAAGTATTAATTGGTTTCATTAACAAACGCAGTTAATTGAATAACAATTAACAAAGTTGGTAATGGCACCGTCACAGTGCCTGCAAACTCCCTTGTGTTTTCCCCACGATGATAATGAAACCACCTTTTATCAGATTGGAATTTTGTGTGTTGGACTATGTAATGACTAATATGATATTGGGCTTATTAGTTTATTCAAGTGGCTCACTGAGGCGTTAAGCTGGTATTGAACACTTTGTGTTTAACAGGTAGGCACCATATGCTGCCTTAATCAGACATTGGAATCACATTTGGTTGTTAAATTGTCTCCTAATAAAAGCAGGTAGTAAAACAACTTGAGCTAATTCGATTTCGGGCGAGTTTGGGTGAAGCGAACAGCTGTTCGTGTGTGTGTGTGTGTGTGTGTGTGTGTGTGTGTGTGTGTGTGTGTGCGTGTGTGTGTGCGTGCGTGTGTGTGCGTGTGCGTGCGTGTGTGTGTTGAATTGTTTTAACATTGCCTCGCTAGTTTTGTTTTTTGTCCTTTCTTAAATAGCTCAACTTTTCTTGTAGAAAATAGAGAGGGAGGGTGGACGAGCTGTCCACTCTCCTTTAAAGAAGACAATAGCAGGCATATTGTAGTGACAGCTTGCATTGTGCGTGTGTGTGTGTGTGTGTGTGTGTGTGTGTGTGTGTGTGTGTGTGCAAGAAGAAGGGGGAAAGAGGAAAAGAATGTGTGTTATGCTAGAAAAACAGAAAAACAGAGAGAGAGGAAAAGTGTGTGTGTGTGTGTGTGTGTGTGTGTGTGTGTGTGTGTGTGTGTGTATGCGTGTGTTACAATGACAGCTTGTATTCTTCGTGATTAATGATGTGCTGTGTGACTTGATAAGTGCTTCGGAGGACCAACGCTTGTTTCAATTAGACCTTGTGAAGGTCGCGACGCCGCGCCGGCCTCTCATTATCATATCCATAATCAATCCACATTATCATAGGGGAATGTGGAATGGATGTGTGATATCTTGGTCATACACACATACATACACATACACGCACACAAACACATAATCACATACCATAACACTATGACACCCTCTCTCACTCAAAAGAGCACACACACACACACACACACACCCATCACTCCACGTTGATTTGAATCATAACAGTGGCTGTCGGGACGGATTGTCTGTTCAGATTAAGAGTGTGTATCTGAGAATTAAGCAGCGTTGATGGTGGTGGCATTTCAGATCCCCTCTGCAGACTCAAATGCCAAAACATCATTCTGTCACCCCCCCCCCCCCCCACCCCAGCTTGCTCCTACAACCACACATAAGACGAGATATACACACACACACACACACACACGCACATACTTACCCAGGACCCTGGGGCATTTTTAATAGAGGCGAAGTGATTCGTATGTTTTTACTCCTCTAATGAGAACAGATTGAGTGGTATTTACACTTCATCGGCTGATCTAACCACCTACACATTTCCCTCATGCTTCTGCTCAGTGGCCAAAAGAGACATGTGGAAAGGACCAGAGCTTGGCTTCAACACAGCAACACAACGTGAGCATTATCTTTGTCTCCCTGGCTCACGGTAGCACAACAGCAAGACAAATATGAACTGTTAAATCTACGCCCAGATTTACTTTCTTTAAGGAAACTGTCATCGAAGTTTGAGATCAGACTCAAAATACTGCCAAGCACTCAAGGAGCGGGAGACCAGAGAAGCAGTGAATCTAACCCTAACCCGATTTGATCAGTCCAGTCAAGGTTGAGACAGAGAAAACTGATGTGTTGACACAAATGGTGCATTTTGGTTTAAGTGAAGAATCACACTTTAGGTCACTGGAGCAACGACTGTAGAGGAATGAATGCAGGCACTTAAAATATTGCTGCGCATCAGTGAGTCAGGCACAAGCGTCTAGGAAGCAGGGCTTGTGTACGAACAAGGGACCTTGTGATTCCCAGAGCTCCGGCTTAGTGAGAGAAGTCGGTGTAATCTAGCGAATGGAAAAAAGTTGTGTTGAATTTCTATGACGAGGGATTGTGTTTTTGTATTTCTTAAGTCTCATGTAACTGGATATTTCAAATTAGACTCCAAAATTCAATTTTCATGTCAACTTTTTTTTTTTACTTCACCTAGACAACAGGTCAATGACAGACTTGCTGCCGGCGAGCAGGTGTAAATCTCATCTAAGTTAGGGGCAACATTTTGGGTTAAGTTTTAGCACCTACAGCTGATTTGTTCGGAATTTTTCAAGGTTTTTAAGTTCGGACGGTCTCTGTAGCGCCACCATCAGGACTATTGGTGTAGCCAGCTGCGCAGATCATCTTGCATAAAACTGGACCTCTGTTTTTTGTTTGTAGTGTTTTTTTATTTTTTCATGCATGGCAACATGATTTTCTTCAGAAGAAGACAGCCCCTAATTATTAACTCTGCCATACAAGAGAAGGTCTTAGGAACCTCATGTCAAACACTGTTAGCATGATATAGTTTCCTTCCTTTCCTACAGTTTTCTTCTCTCTGTATGTTCTTAAATGTTTTAATTTACTATTCTTGCTTTATGCATCAGTGCATTATTTCATTTGAGGGGGTTTTACGTAGGCCACAATAGCTGCTGTATGAATTAAACCTATGACCTTCCTGTTGTGACACAAAGTCATTTCCCACCAGGGCATCCTGCAACCGACTGGTAACAGCACTCTCTTAGACAGTATGGCTGCATACCAAATATGCATGGACACACTAAGCATCTATAATCATAAATCATTTCTTTTGGTAGGCATGTTGTCAATCAGGCCAACTCATGTGGGTTAACTGGGTTCATATATCAGGAAATCTATCTGATATGATCTTTAAACCAAGCATTTCACTTCTTATTAAACACTTAAAGGTGAAAATTTACTTCACGAATCCGTTCTGCTTAACACTGATGGCTTTATCTGTGTGTTTTCTACTGATGGAGAAAGAGAGTCGTGACATTTCTTTTTGGCAAGGAAAAGGCCATACTCAGCAGGAGTTATCAAAGGCAAAAAGTAAAAAGTTCGAGTTAGCTATCTCTCCCTCTCGCTCTCTTCCCCTGGAGATACTCATGTTAAGCATAATTAAGCAGATTTGATTAGCATCAAGCCTGGCTTCCTCTCTTGACTTTTAATGAATGTAAATCTACCATCTACATCCTAAAGATTAATTTCTGCCAATTAAAAAACACAAGAGGGCTTATTGGAGGGGGGGTGTGTGGGGTATGTGTGTGTGTGTGTGGAAGGAAAAGAGTGTTAAAGTCCTTTGAGTTGGAGTACAGTCAGAGTTTTATCCTCTTCCCCCTTGTCTTATGGTGAGATGGTCTCTGGAGATCTGTGTTTCTCCCTCACGACCAAGATCATTATCAGGACAATGTTCCGTGAAAGCCACTTTGAAAGGACTGCAAGCTCCATATGTAAATGATGTGCATGTGTGTAAGTGTGTGTGTGTGTGTGTGTGTGTGTGTGTGTGTGTGTGTGTGTGTGTGTGTGTGCACTAGATGAAGAGGCAGTGCAGGAACAGGTAAAGGGGTCAATTTGTCAAGACAAGGTTATTGCCCCCCGTGTGCTTTTAATACCATCTCTCTGGTTACAGTCCTTCCTCAGAGATTTGATTCAGCTTCATATATGATCATTATCAAACGATCACGTCTCAATTCAAGATTATTAATGATTGACAAATTACAAATTAATAGCCACCCTCAGAAATTGAGATGTACATGTGTATTTTCCAATTTACAACCAAAACGAGCTGAATTAGTCATTCTATTATGATCTCAAATCGGAAATTTTGCATCCAGTGAAGCGCATAAGATAAAACACAGACAAAAAAAGAAACAGATCAATTCCTACGAACATTTAAAGCCATAAAATGTCTCCTTTTTTAAGCAAAACACGCATTTCTCCTTGAGTTTTTCAAAATGCTTGCATTTTCTCTCCTACGTTGTTACATACCTCCTAGTTCCTGTCCAAACAGCTCTATAGGGCTGCAGCTATTTTCATCGTTAATTAATCTGCAGAATATTTTTCAAGTATAGTCTCTAAAATGTCCAGTACATCTTAAAAAAATTGCTAAATGACAATGTCCCAGAGACCAAAGTGATGTCTTCACATGGCTTCTTTTGCCTGTCAAACTTTCCAAAAGTCAAAGAGAAAAGCAACAAATTCTAGCATTTAAGAGTCTTTAAACCAGCAAATATTAAAAAAAAACAACTAAAACAAAATAATCATTTATCAAAATAGGTGCTGATTAATTTTCCTTCGATGATTTGATTAGTTATTGCAAATCCAGTCCAAAGCAACAGAATCCAAGAAAAATTGTTGTTGCAAGTTGATGTTTTATATGACTTACTTGTGATAACCAGATACATTAATCTGATCTCACAAGATATCAAGCTGTGTTATCTTATGATAATGGGATATTATCTCATTATCATAAGACATCTTGCATTGAACTGAGATAATATAAACAAGATTTATTGTAAGTATGGCCTCTCTGGGCTTCCATACAAAAATAAACAATATATGTCCTGTTATAATCTTTTATTGATCACTTATTATGATCTGATTTGATACTAAACATTCACCGATTAAAGATTCTGCAAAGTTGTTGTTGTTTTTTTTACTCTGGTACCTAAAATGATTTAATAAAGTCTGATGACTTACATGCTCACTGTGTTAACGCACTGCTTACGGGGGGAGTGCTTTTAATGAGGCAACTAATAGTCCTAAAATATGTCATGGGAAGATAGAAGGCTTTAAAACTGTCATAAAGAAGACAGATGCACACTAAGTCTCATCAGAAGTATTAATATTAGAGTGTGTTTTAGTTAGGCGTTGATAAATAGGCTTATCTAAAGTTTATGTAGGCTAATCTTTGCTCTCTCTCTCTCTCTCTCTCTCTCTCCTTCCCTCTCTCGAAGAATCAGCAGACTCCTCCTCTTTATGATAATGTGACAGTAGCATCTCCAGCTCACAGACAAGCCTCCATTCTGATCCAACTAACGTTATGTGATCTGTTTGTCTCTTCTCTTCTTTTATCCCCCTCTCCTCCGCCTCAAAGTCAATGCGCCGCTCCCTCTGGAAACGCATTTGTTTGTCAAACTTTCAATAGTTTCATTTGAAGTTTACTTTTTCTTTCTTTTTTTTTTTTTTAATTCATAACCAGCATGGCAACTCCGGCTGCTCCGGCTCTGCTCCCCGCCGCTCCACTTGGTCACCACCCGGCGCCAAGTTCCGTATCTCCGGCCACTAACTCTCCGCCACCTGCGGCCACCTCCGCCGCCTCCTCGCCGGCTCCTCCGGTAGCGCACCCGGCGCTGCTTCACCAGTTCAGGGCGGACCTTTTACTATCGAACGGGTCGCCGTTAAAGAGCGGGAGTGCCGCGGCTGCTGCTGCTGTGTCCAGCGGGAAACCAGTGTACGCCACGCCGTCACCCGTGGAGAGCACACCGCAGAACAACGAGTGCAAACTGGTGGAGGTGAAAGGGGCCAAGCTGGCTTCGTTCACGGTGAAAGACACCGAGCTCATATGCCTTCCCCAGGCGTTCGACGTGTTCCTCAAGCACCTGGTCGGTGGGCTCCACACCGTCTACACCAAGCTTAAACGACTGGACATTACACCGGTGGTGTGCAACGTGGAGCAGGTCCGGGTGCTCAGGGGACTAGGGGCTATCCAGCCCGGGGTGAACCGGTGCAAACTCATCTCCAGACAGGACTTTGAGACGCTCTACAACGACTGTACCAATGCGAGGTGAGCGGGGGCGGGGGTGACCCTATTCAGCTTATTTTTGAGGAGGAGGTGGATGCTGAAGGATGGATCATAAAGCAGAGGTATAGAACGTTCAGGTGGGAGCTGTAGTCAAGATGAAAAGTCCCAGTGTGCAAGCATCCAAAGTCATATCTATATCCAGTTACTGCTTCTTACCGTGGTTCAACAATCTTGCAATATTTCATGACTTTACCTCAATAACAGTATGAAAGAACCTGTGCAGGTAAAGGAACATTTCAACAATTACAAAGTTTGTGTATTTTTCTGTCACTTGATGATGAATGACTGGTGATCCAGTTAACGCCTTTATTTATTTAGCACTTGTGTTGGGTATCATTTCATTTTAATCAATTCTGATCTTCATACTGACTCTGCTCATCGATTCTGTTTGATACCAGAATGTTTAAAGTGGCATTTTAAAGATTTGTGCGATCTGTTCTTTGACGCTCCTCAGTTTTCTCCTTGTGACAAGTGAGAATGGCGTTTCATGACATTTATCAATTCTGATTCTGCATATCGATCCCTAGCTGGAACCTCGGTTTTGATTCCCAACCGTATTTACCGCTCATTGCCTCTACCAGGCCTGTCACTGATTACCACACTAAACAATATGATGCTGGTGATGATAATGAACTTTAGTAATTCTGCTAAAAAAGTTTGCTATCATGGGCTATGATCTCTCGCTGACATGCACTCACACACTCACTCTCTTCGCATGCACACATTGAATCTGACACTGTCATTCTTAGAAATTGATTCTTCACAGAAATTAATTAATTTTCATTTGGCCCCAAGCGGCAGCTTAAATCAGGACAAGCTCACTCACTCACTCTGATCCCTTTGCTCTCACTCTCTCGCTCTCCTTCCTTAATAACTCACTGTCTTATCATATCAACACTCTTTAGCCCAGAGCATCAGAACAGAGGAGATGATTAAATGAATTCTCGGTATTTATGATGAGATTATGTAAATGAGCTGTTTTGCAGAGCTCCGATGGTGACCAAGTACACGGGTCATCAATCCAATGTGCCACAGAGATGTCAGGATAAAGGGGCTAAATTGGCGGGGATTTGTTGTTTCCTGGTGCCTCAGTCTGCTGTTGTGCCGACCACATGCTCATAACAGCATGGGTTTGAATCCAGAGGATTGTGGATTAGCATTAGTTTGGGGAATTTATATTGTTTGATAGTTAATCCCTGCTCCTTGGAGCATGAATGATCCAATTTACACCTGCCATTTAACGCAGATTGAGGATATGTCAAGATGTGGACCGATTTTCCGACTACACCCCCCCCCCCCCCTCAAGTTTCTTGAGAGTAGGTCAAATCATCATGTATTTTATCTTGAATCTTTATGTTAATACCACAAGGTTGTGCTGCAAGCTTGGACTGGCTTGGTATCGGCAAACACAAACCTAACGATCCATATCATGATATCTGGGTACAGGTAATACATAAAAATACATGTGGAGTAAAATAGACAAAAGTTATTTGCACACTGGAGTAGAGCTCCCAGTACTTCTTACTGCAAAAAAAGTTATTTTGTTGTTAAAATACTTGGAGCTCTACTCCAGTGTGCTTTTTACTTACGGTGCAATTTCATCATGATACACCGCGATACATGACATGATAATGCAGTGATATTGCAACACTCGCCATAATTTACTGACAAATTTCAAAGTAGAGCTGAAAATCCAAGTTTCTGCGGACCACCTGGTTAGTTTAGTAATATGTAAGATATGGATCTTCCGTTTAAAGTTTTTTGCAAATTGATGATGTTCATCGCAGTTCATAATAGCGATTGTTTTATTGGCCAGATGATTTTTTTATTTTATTTTTTACTCATTAATGTACCAGAGGAAATTTCAAACGAAGACGCATTGTTCTATCTTTAAAAGTTGATTTTATTATATTAACGTGTTCATTTATTTATTCTCAGTGTGTTCAAAGTTGAAAGGAATGCACCTTTTTAAGTGTACGTTTAATTTATTGTGAAAGAAACTTTCCATTAATCACATGTTCACCTGAAGGCGGCCTTGTGTTGGGGTTTGTATTGTAAATTTAGGCATTGAAATTTTAACATTAAATGCAACTGAATATCGACTGCAAGTAATCAGTTGACTTATAATTAATCAGTATCGGCTTGATGATAATGATATTGATCGATCCCTGGCGTACATCGTATTATATCGATTGCTTAACAGACAAACTGAGCCAAAACTATTTGAATTTAAAATCTCCTTTTCAATTTTGGCGAACGATATCTGCGAAGTTGTGGGATACATGTGGCTGCCATAACGCCATATTGGCAAATAAAGTGCACATAAGCTGCGACGTCACTCACTGAGCGACACACTGAAATGTAGCCGCCCGCAACATACATGGGTCACGGCATGACCTTATCACGCTATGTTTCGATACTATAGCAGGTGGAGGGGAAAAAATTGCGATTACATTGATTTGTTTTCACACAGCCATAAATTAAAAACCAGAGTCACTCCAAATAGAAACAAATGTCAGCTTCCAGCTCCGTTTCTGTGGATTAACACCTGCGCTTAAGCATTTGAGAACCCTCCAGCCAAGATGCATCTTCTGACTGCTTTGGGGATTTCTTGTATGTCAGGTGTTAATGGGAACGTTGTTACACAAGCAGAGAAAATACACAGCCTCCGCCGTCTCTAATTATCCACACAACACTCAAACAGTCTTAAGTTAATGAGATCTGAACACATCACTCGTGTGAAATCTTCAAACGACTTCTTTGTCTGAAGGCGTCAAATGTGCTGCTGTATTAGAATTATCTCGCCAGTCCCTGGTGTGGATGAAGCACCAACATACAGTAGCAGGTAAAATGTAGCTGGACTGCTCAACACCCCCCCCCCCCCAAAAAAAAAGTTCCATCTGTGAGAATATGATGTTGCAGTTGTGTGACAGCATCACGCCTCACTGAGGTTTTTGTTACTGATTAAAACAGCCATCACTTATTACATTTCAGTCGGCCACAGTCAGACTGGCTGGAGAAGAAATAGCAGCCTGATAGTTTAACATGACTAACTGAAGCATTCACACACATTCCTGCTCTTGTGTTTCTTAATCGTAAATGAAAAAAATTAAATGAAACCTTCTGGATCAGTGGGAATGCCCCCTGTTTATCATTGTTTTTCTTTTACTCCTGCTGTGTGCACACACACACACACACACACACACACACACTCATCCTGACTCATCAAATCGCAACGAAGGGCCGACTTCACCCTCAGTTACCTTTCATAGATGCGCAACCACACACACACACACACACACACACACACACAACATACAAACACGAACACACGCTTCTTCTGTCATCTCCTAACACACATGCACAAACTCCCATGGTCACGCCTGTGTGTTTGCTGGCTTTGCTGCTAAATGACATTAGTTCCACAGAGAGAACATGGCGTGTAGGAGGCAACCTGATCCTCCATCCTTTTCTTTCTCTCTCACAAAGGAACAGTTTCATTCTCTGGTTTAGGGACACGCATCAAACAGCTCACAGGTCAGGTCAAACTGTATTTGCGTGTGTGTGTGTTTGTGCTGTTTATTCTATGTACAGTAACCCCACCCCGAGTGTTACAAAAAAAAAGGGAGTGTAATGTGACAAGCTATCTGGTTACTTTATAACTGAGTGTGTGTTTATAGCAACACATGGTTTCTGCATTAGTGAGCATCCTTTACACGCAGAGGTATTTTAAAGGGACAGTTCACACATAAAAATTCTCTCTTTTTCCAAAAAGATAATTTTGGTTTTAATTTGTCCTCAGGTGAGATGTCATCACTGACTCCAGCCCCAAATGTAGGCTGGAGGTGTTTTGAGTTTCTCACATTAATAAAGATGAAAGATGCATCATTCCAGATAACCGATTACATTCCATTATTACTCACTGAAAGACTTTTTAGCCCTCATTTTAATCTTACAGACAGGATATAAAGTCTGATGTCTATCCCCTTGCTCCTGATATCTATTGTGTAACCTCTTGTAAGATTAAAGTCTTCGCAAGCCTTGTTAGTTGATATTTGAAAGAGGTTACACAACAAGGATGTCTGGAGAAATGACAAATGGGCTTTGTTTCCTGCCTGTAAGCCTGAATTGAGGGTTAAAGAAGTCCTTTAGTAACGAATTTCTATACAAGACCGGTTAATATGTGAGGCCCAATCATCAGAGGTGAGGGGTTGACTGATTTGTTCTCTCTTAGGTTGATACCTATGATTGGGGATACACGATAATGTTAGCCTGTCAACTGAATTGGTATACATTGGTCATGTTTAATTCTATCAGTTTTGCTCAATTTTTTGTTTCTTCTTTGCTCATCATCAGCGACAACAAAACAACAATCAACCTGATTTCATGGGCTTTTCAAAATGTATTAGAAATTTAGAAAAAAACCCTTTACTTTCAGTTTACATGTATTTTTCAGCATGTACAAAACTTTGTTTTTAATCTGATCTCTGTAGATATCGTCCATCCTCTCTAAAAAAAAAAAAAAAAAAAAAGTTGTAAAATATCCGACACTGGCAATTAATCCAGTATCATGCATCCCTATCTATTATTAATTACTGAGGAGACTGATACATTTGCAGTAAACTGAAAAATGAAAAAATACAATAAACACCCATAAAAACCACTGCGGTTGCTTCTATGCATATGTGTAATAATAAGAGAATGGTTCAATTTTTGAACAAAAAGTGCAAGGAGCTCCCAGCCACAACATGTCATACAGAGTTAAGTGAAAAATGTAATAAATTAATGCGTAAAATGTGGCTGATTGGTTACATGTCATGAGTAGGTGGTGTTGTGGGCGGGACATTGCTCCAGACTGACTACAGACAAGAGGAGGCAGCAGCCGTGACAAAGTAACACCTTTTCAAATGTATCCATTTTATTCACAGTTTAAAAAAAAACAAACTATTTCAATAATCGTAGATGGGCTGAATGCAGATCTGATAATCGTTCGACACATACTCAGAGGGCGTGCAGCAGGGATCCAGATGAACAGCGACGCACTTTCTGAAAGGAGACGTTGCTGAAAATAGCATTTTCCAAAGATGTACCGCAGATGAATTCAAAGATGGAGGTAGATATCATCAAAATGAGCAACATGTGGTTAAACTTAGGTGAACTGACCCTTTAAGAAGCAGACTAAAACAAAATAAGCATGTTTTCAACATTTTAACCTGACTTTAACGTGTTTCTCTCCAGTTCTTACAAACACGATGACGAGGGTCAAATATGGAGCAGGTGTAGAATAAACAGGAGACCAAAGAAACTGTTCGCCAAGTCCAGTAGTAAATGAGATGAAGCGACCTGCAGAGTGCAACAAAAACTCACTCTTTGTGTTTCTCAGTGGCAAACCGTGGCTTTGCACGTTGGCAGCGGCTTGCTGGCGTTTTGTGTGTGTGTGTGTGTGTGTGTGTGTGTGTGTGTGTGTGTGTGTGTGGGAAGGTGGTCTCCTCAAAGCTGAGCCCCATTGCTGTGCCATAACTCACTGTCAATGTGAGCTGTATGCAGGGGAGGGAGTGTGTGTGTGTATATGTGTGTGTGTTAGGATGAAGTGTTAAGCTCAACTTTAACCCCCAAACTCTTTTGATGTTGTATGTAGAGAAGAGCATGATGAGATAGAGGGCCTCCATGTCTTCCACTGTGACAGGTCTTAATGGAGAGCGCACACACACACACACACACACACACACACACACACACACACACACACACAAACACACAAACAGAGTCTTGACATCGTCTTGACCCTGGAATGTGGGAGAGGAATGCAAGGCGGTATCAGTTGAGGAAATCAGAATCTTGCCATGATCAAATGTCCTGTGTGTGTGGTGCGTATGTGTGTTTGCATGCATGTGTGTGTGTGTTGTCTTCCCTGCTACTTTTATGACATCATCACACAAGCTTTCCTAATAACAATGGTGCATACAAAGCTTTTTCAGCTCCCGATTCGAGAGGAAGATCACAACATCAATCTTTTCCTGTCCTCACTAACCAGCAGCATAAGTCTTCCTGCATACAGCGACGGCGATATGATTTATCAAACCGGACCGTGACGGCGAATACAAACCCTGTGTGATAAACGCAGATTGAAAGGATGGGAGCATGGGAGCTGTAAACCGCCACTAATATATTCCAAACAAAATCTTGTTTGAGCTAGTTCTCTCCCCCCCCTACTCATATAAACACACACACACACACTCACACACACACACACACACACATACACACACACACACACACACACACACACACACACACACACACACACACACACACACACACAGCTGCTACCTATCAGCACCTCAGTCGCTCCAAGCCAGTAGCTGTTCCACTGTTTTGACTGTAACACTTCCTCTTCTTTCATTACTTTTCTCTTTCTACAGAAAGCACGAGTGTGTGTGTGTGTGTGTGTGTGTGTGTGTGTGTGTGTGTGTGTTTTCAAGAGAAAGAGACACATCTGTCATCTTTGCTATGTTTTGTTTCTGTTCCACCTGTGCTAAGCTCCAGCTGCCATGTTTGGTGTTTCATGTTTCAGGTAGCGCACATAAACACACATGTATGCATGGAGGGCAGAACTCAATGTACAGAGCACCTCCTTTTAAAAAAGAAAACGTGTGTGTGTGTGCGTGCGTGTGTGCGTGCGTGCGTGTGTGTGTGTGTGTGTGTGTGTGTGTGTGTGTGTGTGGCCAGAGTGTTGGCATGAGGGAGGACGTCTGGGTGAGATTTTAATTAAAGTTTGAGACAAAGAGGTCATAAGCCATACACCCCCTCCCCTACACACACCTTATACACACATTCTCACACACACACATACACACACACACACAATGCACTGTTTTCTCTCTTCCCCCTCCTCTCTCTCATTCCATCCCCTCAGCTTGATGACTTTTCCATGAAAGGCTTTTTCATTAATCCTACCTCAGGGAACCGGTGCTCTCCAACCTCACATACACACACACACACACACACACACACACACACACACACACACACACACACACACACACACAACAGATACAGACTTGCATGAACAACACACACATAGACCTCCCTCTACGGGTCACTTTGATGTATCAACGCACTTGCAGACTAAACACAAAATTAGGTTCCAGTTCCTTATGCTCCCTAAAATGCAACATATACAAAGACAGCCCTACCCATCAACATATACACACACACACACAAACACACACAGGCCATTAATTAGTGTGTGCAAATAAACAGTAGTAAGGGAAAGGGAAGCGGCTGCAGTAAAAACCAACCACAGTCTTTGGTCTGTGTGTGTTTTATTTCCCCCCAGTGGTGTTTGCTTCTACATTTGTGTGTGCGTGTGTGTGTGTGGGTGTTCATTTGTGGTTTTTACCTTCAAACTTGAAAACTAAAAATACATTTCCTGCTTTTGTTAAGCACAGTATGTTCCTCTATATGCGCTGTAAAGAAAAAAAAATAATTGTGTGTGTGATGTGAATGCACCCTTGCCCCAAAAAGAACAGCCGTACACAACTTCACAAACCTCTTGCACATTCCTGTGTAAATATGTCTACCTGAGTGTGTGTGTGTGTGTGTGTGTGTGTGTGTGTGTGTGTGTGTGTGTGTGTGTGTGTGTGTGTGTGTCTCAAATCGTGCCCGTGCATGTGTGTGTGTGATATCTGATGTCAGCTGTCACATCCCAGTCGGTCTGGGCCCATAATAAGAGACAATAATAACAACTCATTAAAACCGAGGGCAGGAACTGTGGAGCTCATCGGCTCATCAAATTAACCTTTGAACACTTCATACACACACACACATTGCCACACGCCAGTTTGTGAAACACACACACACACACACACACACACACACACACACACATGCTACCTGTTTTCTCACACAGTTAGTGGGTACACAATCTTTCTCTCTGTCTTTTTGTCTCACTCCATCTCCCCACCCCCCCCACCCCTCTCTCAGCCAGTGGGTGTGTCAACAGGGGATTGGTCCTTTCTGCTGGGTAATTGATGAATTATATGCAATATGCAAATGAGGCGCCATTAATCTCCTGACTGACAGCTTCGTTTATGGGGCCTTAATGACGGCTGGATTAGATTCTAATTAAAATCTGCTCAAAGACACCCCACGCTAGGAAGCTGCTGCTAGTCTATCTCCCTCTTTTTTTCCTTTTTCTTTTTTTTTCACTCCTTACCACCTTTTTTCACTGTTGGACTTTCCTTCTTTTCCTTTCACTTTTTTCTACCTCAATCTCACTTTTTCATCTCTCTTCTGCTTCCTTTACTGTTGCCTCCTCACCTCTTTCTCTCCTTCTCCATCTCTCTCTCTCTCTCTTTCCCCTCTTTTCAACTCACTGTCTTTTTAATATCACTCACACACATGAAGCTGCAATCCCACAGACACACACTTGCCTCTCAGACTCGTGTTACCCCGATGTCAGGCTGCTATGAGAGGAGATGAGTTGCACTGGTTGTCATTAAGCCTGATGTGGCCCGTGTCATTCCCCCTGTCAGGACATTCACACCGTTTAGTCAGAGCCAAAGTGATGCCTGACAGCTTTTCACGTACTTCCTCCAGGATTGATTGAGCATGCCCGGCTCAATCAAAGCATGTGAATCAGCTTGTAGTCACAGCCTTTTATTGAGGAAATCTGTGACATGGCGGGAAAAGATGGGAATGAATGACCAAATGAGGGAAGGGGGAAAAAAAGGCTGGAAAGGAAAAGGAGGCGAGCAAACACATTTAATAAGCAAACAAATGAATGAGTAAGCTGAACAGTAATGAGGTGCTTTATTGATGCCATAGGGAAACTCCTTTTTGCTTGCTCGTATCCACAGGGAGGTCAGATTTGCTGTACAGCAGCCTTCCTGGAAGCGCTCAGGTTTCAGTGTTTTTGCTTGTTGACACTTCAGCAGGATCATAGGTTTACAAGGCTGAAGGACGGCTTCTCTAAACCAGGCCACCCATCTCATCTCATAACCGAGAGAGTCAAGTATTAAACTGCCTAATAACTAACATTGGCTCATGTTTCTGCCTGCAGTTCGAGGCCTGGCCGACCGCCCAAGAGGCTGCAGAGTGTGACAGAGGGCGGGACTCACCACATGCTGTCGCACAGTGGTCTGATGCACGCTGGGATCATGCCTCCTGCAGGTGACCACCCAGGACTCTCCACATACATGGCAGCGTGCTCCACTGTACACTCTTTAAAAACTCCCAAAACAAGAGGGACTGAGAAATTACAACATCTATTATATCTTTTTGTTTGACATCAAATTATGCAAACCAGTTGAACTTTGCACAGGAATCCCCCTGAGGTAGGATACCTGATGATCCCAATGATACATTTTCAAAATGGATGCTCACTGCATCAACAAGGTGAACGCATCGTGTGAAAACAAACCATCTCTTTACCTACATAGTCGTACACAAAGTACTGTTAGTCTTCTATCTGCAGACATGCTGGGACATGTGCATTCATAACAGAGTTGGAATCAATTTGTATTGCAAATGACTGAGAAGGCAATTGTGTGTGTGTGTGTGTGTGTTTTTTTTTTAATGTTTTCTCTGTCATTGACTGGAACGCAATCAACTCCAGTGTGACATAACACCTGGTTCTGATGTCTGACTTTCAAGGAACATGGTGTGGTAAGCTGATCATCATGAGCTTGGGTCAGAGGTTGTCATGAAGATTCTAATGATGTAGTTTCTTCTGATTCCCCTTTAACACCAAATTACTGCGGGTTCTTGAATTGGTGCCGTGCCAGATTTTTGGAACCTTGGTTCTGTCTTGTGAACCAGGCCCTCACCAGTTTTAGCCGTACAACTGCGTCATTCGAGTTCATGGAGGGTGTTCTACAATGGAAGTCACGCTGTGAGCAGAGCTGTTTCTACACCTACATCCCAAAAGGGGCTTTAGTGGTAGAAGAATACAAAAGAGGTTGGTAAACTCTTGCAGGTTATACACAAGTTAAGTGTTTTATTTTTTTAGTTCCTGTTGCAAGATTGCTCGAAAAGCTCAACCCCAAGCCGGGACTCAAACCCAGAACCTTCTTGCTGTGAGGCGACAGTGCTAACCACTGCACCACCGTGCTGCCACTGGCAGAAATGTGGACTCAAAACTTCAGTGACTTCAGACTCGACAAAAGCACAACAAACTTGCAACTCGACTTTGACTCTCAAGACGAATGACTTCTTGGACTTGAGGGCCTCATGACTTTAAATATTTTTCCCAAACACCAAATGTTGAAAAAAAAAAAAAAGCCTTAAAAAGTATTTAACGCATCAACTTAATTTCCCTGAGTACAGTTCCACTTTGGATCAATCCGTCAGCCGCCAATCAAGTTAGGCATGCAGCAGGCAGAGAGGAAAGTTGTGTGTTGTTTGTGGAGACAGACGGAGTCATCCCTGCAGCAATCAAGAGATTAACTGGGAGTATGCTTCCAAAGATTATCACCTTCCCATACAAAGACTACACTGAGAGCAACAGAAAAAAAAGCCACAACATCCAAAACATTTGGTTTCCAAATCAGGCATAGACACAAGAACTTGTAACCTTGTTCGTCATTGGAAGCTGCACAAACAGCAGAGTCAGGCTGACTGATAACAGGTTAGCAAGCTAGTGGTTAGCCAAGTGACTCTGTAGTAAACATTGCTGAGGCCATTTATTCCCATGTTTACTGAAGACTTGACCACAGCCTGGTCAGGATTTATGTAACTTTAATATTCTTCTTTTGCACCTGTAAAGAATTATTAGGATTTATGTTGGAGACAACAGCTGAAGTTTCAGAAGTCAACTCAAGTAATTATCTAGAAATTTGGATTTTACTTATTTTATATTTTTATTTGTCATATAACTGTCAGTAATTTCTCATTTATTGTTGCTAATTGTAATATTTGAATATTATATATGTATGTTTATATGCTGTAAATATGCTGAAATGCTCTAAGCATATATTTAATGACCAATAAGAGAACTTTTCATCATTATCTTAAAATGTGCACAAAGTGCTCCCAGCAGCATTTTTTGCAGTGTTAATTGAATTAATAATTGTTATGCAAATTTATAGTCTTACCCATAACTTGTAACCAATCAGGGATCACCTTGGGTGGGACATTGCAGGTAGAGAGGGAGGCTCTAGTAATTACAGCAATCAATTCAACAAATTCCGATTCCAGTAACTGTAAAAATTCTGAACATTAAATCAGTGAGTGACCAGACTGATCACCCCATGAGGAGCTTTGAACAGTCAATTATTGAGACTGTTTCTTTGAGCTGTTGGCAAAGTTCAGATCTTGTTCTTTTTTCAGCTGCTAGAAAGTTAAAACAATGGCCTGAAAACCATTCGGTTAAAAAAACCAAAAGGCCCCTGATTCTCTATTTTCCTTGCACGCACTCCATAATGTCAAACTGGACTCATCATCAATAGTATGAGGAGGTGCGGCTCAGGGAGGCGGTCTGTGTGTTGATTAATAAGATTAACATACACACTGCTGACACCTGAGGAAACAAACTTGCAAGCTTGGTCTTTTTTTTTTCTTGAATGATGAAGTTGACAAAGTCGTTTTGAGTTTATAAGTTCAGAGCTGGAAACCTCTTCTATCATTCAAGACAAACTTTTGTAAAATGAAGTTTTAGGATAATCAGCATGAGCCTGAATTGTCATGTTTTCAGTGACAATCTGTCATAGAATCTGTCTGTTGTGTGTTTTATATTTGGACTCTGTCACAGAAGACACCTGCAAAAGGCCATAGCGCTGCTTGCTCTAGCCGCAAACACTTTTTGTGTGTGCGCAGAGTGTGTGTGCATGTGTGTGTGTGAGACTGTAGCACAGAGAAGCGGAGAAAAGTAATTGTTGGCACCTCACCACTCTCAAAGTTGCCCTTGGCTTTGTGCTCTTCGTTGCAACCTGATCTTTTCATTCCCCGCCTCAAAAGAAGCCATTTTCTATTAGCCTCCGCTTCCTCTCACTGTTCAAAGGTGCTCAAGTGTGTGTGTGTGTGTGTGTGTTTGTGTGTGTGTTGTGTAAGTGCGAGTGTTCAAGAGCATCTTTCTCAGTGGGAAAAGAGTCTTTTTCCACCAAAGGAGAGGGCACGGCGGCAATGTCAGCGCTACTGATTAGAACTGGCCACATGAGAGGGGAGAAAGAGACAGAGAGAGGGGGGACATTTGAGCGTAAAAGGCAGGAAAAATCTTTGATGTGATCCTCCTTAGTCTCTTTTTCTCGCCCTTGTGCTCTCTCTCACACACACACACACTTGCACGCATACACATACACACACACAACACGGTGGCTTATGTCCTGCTGTGATGCTGACATTTGAAAAGGTAAAGTAAGGAGAGGGGAAGGGAGGAGAGCGGGGAAAAAGGGCAGCAAATAGAAGGAGAGAAGATGAGAAGAAAAGGAACAATTTGTTGTGGTTGTCGACGTCTCGGATGGACAGACAATTCACCTCAGATGCTCATTGTTTAACAGAGAGAGAGAGAGAGAGAGAGAGAGAGAAAAACACTCAGTAGTTCAGCTTGGTGCAAATGTTTAGATGTATCCAAGATCAGGAAATTAAGACTTATGATTTGTTTGTGTTCCCTCAGTGGTGTTTGCACAGTTGTACGGGTTGTCCAACTTTTAATAATTCACCATGTTTGTCTGTATTAGTGCAAGAGATATTTAATTTTCTGTGTTGTAAGAGAGACTTTTTAAAGGTTGCTCTGCAGGTCAAACTACCTTCTGAGGTTCAAGACACAAATTAAAACATGGCTCAGCTCTCCTGCCACATTTTGTCACGATGAATTTGGTGTCATCCAAAAGAGCGCAACCCCTATTAAAAAGTTTCTTTAATGCCCTTAATGTGGACTGATAAAGAGGTACTGTCTGGCCAGAAGGTGCCGATGCTGAGTGTCGTCTTGTGGGATGTGATGTCCCCATGTGGGAGAGATGAATGTCCTGGCTTGTTCCTATCACTGCCAGGCTAAATGGCCCGTGCAGCGGTGGAGTCGGAATGAATGGCCGGCCTCCGTCTTCCCATCACAACCTCCTGCTTACCCACTGCTCTAATCCTCCACCATCGCCATTGATCTGCCTATTATTGATCCCTTTTTTTCCTTTCTTTCTCTTTTTTCTTTTTCTTTCCCTCTATCCCTCTTTGCTCTCAGATCTGTCTGCCCTGGCCAAGAAGATCAAGCTTGAGGCGATGGGTGGTTACCACAGCAACCAGCAACATGGCGGACCAAACGGGGAGAACGGTGATCACAGCCCTGGATTGGGTGGGTGTCGTTCGTTTGTCCATCCACAAACACACAAGCGTGTGTGCAGAATGTTTAATAGCGGTCGTATAACACGGTCGCACAGTTGTTGTCTGTACACATCTGCGATGCCGAGTCAATACGACTTGAGCAGCTGTGTTTACGTGCGGCTGCTGAACTGAGCTGATTAAAATCAGGATGTGACATCAGCTCTGTTGCCCGTGTGTTTCCTGTGAGAGACGGTGGGTGAAAAACAAAGGGATGAGTCAGGTCTTCAGATAAAACAGACATCTGGGTCAGGTATTTCAACACAGCAAAACAGAAGGAGAGGATTTTTTGCAATTATAGTTAGTTAATGCTTAATTAACCATTAGTTAACAATTAACTAATGTGTCTAGGATTCATTTACTAATGATGTATGTTAACTTTACAGCTTCCAGCCAAGATGGATGGAAAAACTTTGGAGGTCAGGGATGCATGTTCCCCACCTTATAGGAAGGTCAGAAGGAGCATTGATAAATGATTAACAATGCTTAAGTAATGCCCATTTGCACTCTTGTACTTAACTAAATGTTAACAAATGGTTATTAATGTTCCCTTCCTGTTGTAAAGTCTTACCAATTTTTTTAAGTGTTTTTCATTACTTATTTCTTTTTCCGACCTTTCCTTATGATGGCAGTATTTCCTGTAAGAGCACAAAGAGCATTAATAAATGGTCTATTATGCTTAAGTTATGCTTATCCAACACTCTTATGTATAACTAAGCATTACCTAACCTTTTTTTTTTTTAATGTATCCTTATTGTGAAGAGTTGGGAAAAAAAGAAGAAATGTTTAGCATTGCTAATTTCCTATTTTTCCTGATCCTGATGATGATGTTTCCCTTAGTTTGTTGTTTGCACAATTGGGGGATTCACTCAGATTCAGGAAATGTGTCTGGGAAAACAGAGCAGCTCATCTGTTTTGTATCCTCTAAATGTTTTTGTCTTAATCACATGACGACAGCACTGACTTAAACGCGACATGACGAAACACTTGAAGCTTTCAAGCGATGTTTATTCATCTATAGATTGAACTGAGGTTTTATTTTGCTCTCTGAGTCACAGCTTTTATTTTAGAGTTTTTAAATTCCTGTGGCTGCTCATATGTTGCACAGCGCTGTTACAGCGCTGGCGTCCCAGGCTTTTACAAAGTGGAGCACTGGTGGATGAGAGCGAGTGAGCGAGGGATGATAGAGAGATGAATAAGATGAGAGGCTGGAGCCGAATCAATAGTCTTCTCTCTAATTCACTATCCTGAATGCAAACGACAAACGCTGGACAATCGATGGCGGGACGGACACATGCGCGCATGCTTTTCGCGCACCCATACACACAAATAAGCCGGATGCACCGCCCCCACTGTTATCGACAGGTTAAAGCGACATCAGTGTGTTTAGACAGATGACAGGGCTTATGGAGGCCTGTGTGGAATACGCTATCAACCTGGGACACACTTAACTTGAACACACTGCAAGGCTGAGAAATGAAGAAGAAGAAATAGTTGGAGCTGTTTTTTTTTTGTTTTTTTTTTACATTTCAAGCACAATTTTTTTTTCTCTCTGCTTGTATCTGCAAACACTCCTAAGCATTGTTTACTACTGTCTACACACAGTTAAGACTACCAGCATCTGTGCGCAGTTAGGTGGCATGGTTACCACCAGCTATTATAAACCTGTAAATCTTAATCACTGTTAATGATAGAGTCAAATGGAAACACACACACACACACACACACACACACAAACAAAACGCAGGCATACATACACACATAAGCGCGATGTGTTTTTTCCATACCGCCACCCACAGCCTTATGGGAAGGATCGGCCCCTACCAGAGCTTTAACCACTACAAAGGCAATCTCAGATTACACACACGCACACACTCACAAATGCTGAGTGTGACACCTTATGGGCTGGGGAAGAGCGGGAGCAGCCATTTCTGCGTTTAACAAGATCTTCTGGGAAATTTACAGCAACTGTTTGTTTACAGTAATGGTTTGTTTGGATAAACATAAGAGAGGCACTTTGACTTTTGATGTTTTTTAATGAAACATAAGAGAGAGTGATGGGAGGGCAGAGAGAGTGAAGAAGAGGAGGGGAATGGGGAAGGGGAGGCGGGGGTAGAAGAAGGAGAGACTGAAAATGAAATTACAGAAGGAGGTGGGGTTGGGCAGGTGGGTGACAACAGCGGAGCGTTGGTTTTAAACCAAAGGGCTTAATATTTGGAGTTGGCTGCCGGTTGATTGTTGGAGCATCTGGTTATTTAGCTCCATTCACACAGATCTTTTGTTTGGATTGGTTTCTGCTCTGGGCAAGTGAGAGACTAATCTGCCAAATGCACAAAGCGCTGCACATATGTCCAGCGAGCCCGATTCATAACACCTCACTCTGTAGTTGTCTCCCCCCCCCCTCTTTTATTTGTTCTGTTTCATCTCTCCTCTTCGGGTTGCCTTTTCTCGTTCCCATCCACTTCATTCTATTATTTGTGACAATTGCGCAGAATAGAGTCCAAGATATATTTTTTTTCCTTTTGTGTTCATAATTACCCAGCGTGCATTGCTGGCCCAGCACCAGGACTGCCATCAGCTTCTTTTGTTCCACTTCCTCCCCGTGTTTCTTTTGTTTTTGTTTTTTTCCCCTTTTATTAAATGATAAATATTTATGTCATTTTCTCCCCCTCAACAGGATTGTTTGTTTCATTAAAAGAGGGACTGCAGCAACCCACCGGGGTGCTGTGGAGGAGGAAGGATTTCCTTCTAAAAACGGTGGATGCTCATCTTAAACACAGTTCACCGACAAAAGATCAGACAAAGATAAAAAAGGTTTTGGTTGAAATTTGGAAGCCTGGCTTGCTGCCAAGACAGAAAAAAAAACTATGGCTTATTTTGTTTTTTTTTAAGTCACAAGAATATCGTAAGTGTCTTTGTATCTCCATGTTGTAATGAGCCAGACAAGAGCAAACGCACAGGAATCCTATCAGTTTCAGCCGCGAGACCAGAGGAGTGGAAGGACGCAAGTACACCTGAAGCAAAGAGAGGTGGTGGTCTGATCTTTGCTACATAAAAGGCAACTGACTCTTTTTCTATTTCATTCTATTCCCCCTTCATAGTTCTGGACCAGTTGCCCTTCATGATGATGTCACATCCTCTGATCCCTGCCAGTCTGGCACCGGCCTCCGTTTCCATGGCGATGGGCCAGATGAATCGACTGAGCACGCTGGCTAGCATGGCCAACGTGGCGCAGCTCCACGCCAACCCCCCTGCCAGGGCTCCCACCTCCGTCATTAAGGTGAATTCAGAGGCTCATCAAGCCGCTCGATCTGATCGCCAGCCAATAATCGCCTCATGTGGGACACGGGAATTCTGGTTTGGGGTACACTTAAAAAAAAAAGAGAGAGATAAAGATAATTTTAAATATATGTAATTTACAAACACCGAAGGATGTCTTTACTGCTACTATGAAGATGACTAAATGTGATCCTTTACAAGCAGCATCTAGAATTCTCACTAATGCGCGAAAGTGGCCTACGTGTGCACATCCCACATCTGGATGACTACCAGTATAATCAGTTGTTCCAAGGCTGAAAGCCAATCCCATATCTATTTATACATTTTTGAGCATCCTGCATAATTGCAACCATCTCAGCCAATTGGTCACTTTACTTAACAACGATCTTGTATCTCAGCTATTTCTTTGTCGAAAATGAATCGACAACGTTTTGAAATTATTACTGTACATATAATACCTGAGACATATTCATGTTGCAAGTCCTTACAAAGTTCAGAGTCACGTCATGTCTCCATGAGAAGCAGGAAGACGCAAGTCCGGTCATAATTTTAAGGATGGAGACCAATTGTTTTCCAAAGCCTCAAAGTTTCCGAGGCTTATTGGAAGGAGCCCAAGTTGTTGTGGAAACACCAAAGTATACCACTCACCTCAGAGCTGTTCCCTTAATATCAGTCAGTTGATTGTAGATGACCTTACAAGGATTATTATGCAATAAAAATGTTACACTGTAAAAATGTGGATGTCAGAACCAGCCGTCTGACTCTCAGCTCGGAGAGACGGAGGTTTAGATGGCTACGGAGAGATCGCAGCATCTCTTAACCCTCAGCCAGTTGATGAATGATGACCTCACTTGTGTCCCAAATCTCAATGTATTAAACACTAGAGTTTATTAAAATGAACCTTTAGCTCCTTTTGTCATTGAAAAATGTAAATTAAGATGGCCTGATGGTGGTTCAGCGTCGGGCTTTACTTTAGGTCTACAGCAGTAACTCCAGCCACGCATAATTATGTATATGGCCTAACTTAATGTTTTTTTTTAACTGGAGATTCTATTTTTTTATTATTTTAATTTATAATATGGGATTGACAGAAGGATGCACGTTGTCCCGCTGAACTGCAAATGTTTAATCCAAAATCAGTTGATACTGGCAAATAATTACATAAACAAAAATAGGAAAAATCGGAACACTGTATGAACATGTGACATATTCAGTATATTTTCACCTCATAAATATTCACACATGCGTATCAAAAGGTCATAAGTGTTCATCATCATGACCTTAGACATACACATGCATGTATGCATATGTGAGTATATAACATGGAGAGATGGAAAATGGAGTAAAAGTTTGTGTTGGTTACCTCATTCAAATGAAGAGGACAATAACACAAATGGACTGTAGAAAAAATAACACCTGTAGGTCTTTGATTCACTGAAGATCATCCAAAAGTACAAAGCTATTTACCACAGAAATGTGAGTGTAAACGTATATTTCAACCTTGAAATACCTTGAAATGCTCCCTTTCCCCGCGCAAAGAAAATCTTAAGTGTTTTTTTTCTTTATCATCATCTAATTTGACCTTGTGATGACTTGTGTTATTCTGCAGGAGCGAGTGCATGATAGCCCCTCCCCTTCTCCCTCATTGGAGGAGGCTCAGATGTCATCCAATCACAGCAGCAGCGTGTCCAGTTCGCCGTCTCACACAGAACGCACCGCTGAAACCATATGTACGTGTACTCGCCTGTGTGATCAGCGAGCTAGTTTTGAACACGGCAGTACTTTTAACAACATGTAAGATTTTTGTTATCGTTCCAGACGCCCACCACGATGGCCTAACATCAAGTCACGGCGTGTTAGGACAGTCCCCCAGTGTGTTGCCGGGGGTCAGAGATACAGATTCAGTGGAATACAGCAAGGAAAACAAGAGGGGTCGCGCTGACAGAGGTAAGATGTAGCAGTTAGCAGTAGGGCTGCACAGTTAGGAAATTTGATCCAAATCACAATATTGGCCTGCAATTTTCAGTCACAGGACGGTGCAGTATTTGTTAAATGATAATTGTGTGTCCAAAAAAAATTAACTTTCGATTTGATATCGGATGTCATGCCTCGACATCATCAGGTTTTTGGGTTTTTTTTTAGTTATACACGAAATTTACGTTCTCTCCGATATCTCAAATTAGACTTTAATGTCAGTCAAAATAATCGCAATTCTACACTTTTCAGAATCATTTCTTCTCCAGTCGGCATGTAACTTTTGTTTTGGATGAAGAAGTCTTGCTTTAAAATGCCGAAGTGATGAGAATTCACTGAATAAAAGCGTCAACTTCAAAAAGTTTTTTGCTGTTTTCAGTTTCTTGTCAGGGGATTAATCTTGCGAGGATGATTAATGAGTAATGATTATTTCTCGGACTAATCAATCGCCACGGAACAAAGCGTGTCAACACAACAAACACTCATGATGCCTTCAACAATCAATCCATCTACCTATGTCGTCTTTCACTGTGAATTTTAAAACGGTGGAGGGACAGGATTTCTTTTGAAAGGGCTGCTAATAGGTTGACAAGAGAGAAATATCTCAGTAACAGGTTGATAAGGATGCACTCACCCTTCCTCTCTACCTCGTCCCCTCCCTCTCCGCTACTCTCCGCCGGCGGCCCTCGGGCCTCCTGCAGAGAGCAAAGACAAATAATTCTGCAAAACAGTGCTCCATTAGACCAGGAAGCGGTGTTACATTAGTGAGCCATTTGCCGGGCCACGGCCTAACGAGCCAGGCGGCCTCCCGCGCTCTCAGCTGGACCTCATCTGCATAACGACCGCCTCCCTGTCGTTAGGGCCCTGCATTGCCACGGTGCTGCAACGTCAGTTGTTTGGTTCTCTCTGTCAGGGAGGTTTGCATTAGCTTAATGAGGACTGCTCAAGGACAAACAGTCAGCAGAATTCTACAGCGAGACAGAGAGAGCGGGAGTTTGTATGTATGTGCACGCGCCTGTAAATGTATTCTAATACTGAATTGCATTATTCAGTAATCGAATCTAAAAATCACAAAGGCACCCCAGGTAAGGTTTTCAGATGCTGTCGGCTATCTGTGAACATACTGACAAAGCAGTGATGGCCATGCATCACACGCTGCATTTATGCGATTGATTTTCAATTGATTTTCCCGCATGCAAATGAAACATATGTACATTTGCTGGATTACATGCTTCTGTGTTTGACCTAGAGCGTCACAGGATAGGTTTATCATGGATTGAGTTTCAAAGAGCACTTCAGCGCTGTCATTCTGTCAATCCACTGAATAATCTCTGAGTGTGTGGTGTGTGTGAGGGTATGTGTGTGAGACGATTTTGGCTGTGTGTGCTGTTTCAGTGGTCTTTGAACAACGTATCCATGCAGCAGAGATCAGAGGCCATCCCTGACACCTCACTCCCATTAACCAAACATCAGCAGAATTTTATTCGCTCTCGGTCTCTGTCTTTCTCTTCCTCCCGCCCGCTCTCTTCCGCTGACTGGCAGTCTTCACGTGGCGATGTTCATTTGCCCTGGGGACGGGTGGGAGAGGAATAAGCGAGAGGAAGAGCAGAGATGAAGTTGGGAGAAAAGAGAAAAACAGACAGTGACCTTGGTTCGGGAGATGGGTAAATGATCAAACGAGCTGGCAGCCGTGTGTATGTGTGTGTATTTATGCCAAACGTGTGTGTGAGTGTGAGGTAAAGTAGGCGTAAAACAGTAACTCAATAAAGGATCAGTCACATCCAAGGAGCCTGGGGAGCCCATGCTGCTGACTGCGCACTTCGGCAGCTACGAAAGTGTGTGTGTGTGTGTGTGTCTGTATGTGAGCCACAGGAGTGTAGTTGGATGCCCTCCGCTGAGCTCGCCAGCACCTGCTAATTACCTTTCTCTACAGAGCAATGCTTTTAGCAAGAAAGTGGAGGGTGTGGGGTGGGGGAGGGGTATTGCCTCTCATCTGCGGAACACCTTGAATGTGACAGTTGCCAAGACGTGAGGCTGAGGCAGAGAAGAGGAGGTGGGTGGATTTGGAGCAGAAGATGCTGTGGTCAGCTAAGTGGAGAAAACACTGTCATTTGTCACAGACAGAGAAAAGTGCCAGATATCACATCGCACGTTCACACTCGTCTCTGCTCCAGTAACCGCCGGACTCCCAGGACGTCTTCGTCCTCAGTGGCTCGGATGATAGTTAACGCATAAAGTGAGCAAACTGCCTGATGTTGGGGGGAAAAATAAATAAATTTTGCAGAAAAGGGCTGATCTACATCTCCCTGGCTGTCACGATTCGGGAACATGCAGTTCTCAGGTTTACAAACAGATGGTCATCCATAATGCAGCTTCTTAGCTGTTTTTATGGGAGATGTCAAGCTGTGATGCATTATCAATAGGCAGTGTGCCATCTAATAAAGAACGACCACAGTCTCAAAACCCCAAACCGAGATTTCTGCGTATGTACACATGCACACGGTTATTAGCGTAAACACCTATTTACTATACATAGCTTGATAAGAAATGAAGAACGTGTTTTGGTGAGCTCTTGCATATCGACATTTGTGGATGGAGCGGTGCTGGGGTTTGATACAGGCAGCACCTGAGGGCTTTGAAAGATTATCTAGTGGCAAATCAAACTTTTAAAAACACATTGATTCTCCAAATACTTTGCAGAAAATGAAGAAGAGACATTTTGTTTTAGGAAGATACATCTTCGTGTTGAGGTTATCTGCAAGATGAATGTAATGGAAAAATAAGGAGTATATGGGGGGGGGGGGGGGGGGCTACAAATGAAATGCAAAATGTGAAAATTGAACATACAAGGAAAAAAGAAAAGAAGCCAGAAGGTGAATTGCATAACTTTTCCAGTGTGTGAAGAAAAGATTGAATTAAAGCTCATATTCATACATGTCACATTCAACTTTTTGCCAGAACATAAACCATTTGCAGAAAATCTGATTTTTTAATAAATCTATAAAATATCTGAGGCGGTTGTAAAAATATAATTCATGTTCGCCAATGATTAAAAGAATATTTTATACATTGATACCACTTTTTTTCCCAACCCTAGATCAGTTATTTTAGCATTAAACCTCTGTTCTACAGCACTGGGGATGTTTTTCAGTTTTCTCAACTTCCAGTCGTGATTTAATTGTTTCCAGCTGTTGCGTTGGACTCGCCAAGTTTTGGCAGTCGTCACTTATATAGTTGAGCAGTATACCTGTGTGTTGGTCCAGTTTGTCTTCACTCACTAGATGCTCAAATGCCTCTGTGCCTTCCAGATATCTTGGCCACTCACACGAGCAGGGAGAGCAGTGACAGACAAGTCTACCAGAAACCCCCACCGAGCAGGGACGGCTGTGAGAGGGTATCTTACCCTGCGGGACAGAAGCTCCCAGCAGGTCTCCACCACACTCCCTTCATCTTCCCGGAAGGCTTGTCCTCCATAGAGACCCTGCTCACGAACATCCAGGTGAGGCTCTGCCGGGGCTTTATTATTATTATTCTCTGAGATGAATAGGAAGGGAGATGAACCACTCTCTGGGATTTCCTGAAATGGTAAATAGCAGTCTAGGCAGACATTTAGGATATGCAGTAATTGCGATGGGCGTGCGGTGACCTGCTTCTCAGATTTTACACGTCTTTGTTATAGAATGAAAGAACTCGCCGGGTTGGGTTTTCACTGGGGGGGGAGAAAAAAAACAGGCTTTTAACCTCATCCAGTGGCAGTTCCTTTCAGTATGCAGTTACAAATCTGCGTTAACTTTCGTGAGCACAAAAGATAAAAAAGAAACACAACCTGCTGTCGTTTACACACAGCTCTTCTTCCCTCCTTGAAGTTTAGGTACAAATTGCAAGAGCAGAACACTCTACTCTTGCTTTTGTTCATCGTGTAACCTGTCGCTGTGTGTTTTTTGCCTGTGTGTCTCCAAGCAGGGTCTGCTGAGGGTTGCCATAGAGAACGCCCGGGCGCAGGAGAAGCAGGACCACCTGGAGAGGACAGAGCTGAAGATGGAGCTGGTCCGAGAGAGAGAGCTCAGAGAAACGTTGGAGAGACAGCTCAGCATGGAACAGAAAAACAGAGGTACACGACACCGCATCAAGCATCACATATCTCACAGCCGAACGGAAACCAGAGGAAAACCATGCTGTACTCTGGAGTTCTGGTCCAGTAAAAGTCAATAATAGTAAGTAAATAATTTGACTACAGACTTTATTCTTAATAAACTAGTTTACATGGGTTGCTTCTAGAATATTCTATTGATATTACAACTCTACTTAGAGCTTCCCTCGGGAATTTAGCCTGAAGCCATTTACCTTTTCATCACGTTTCTGCTGTGGAATATTTTTCACCCCCCCCCCCCCCCCAAAAAAGATCTCATCAGTCACTAGAAGGTAGAACACGCATCATGAAGCAAGATGACTGCTGGAGGTGTTGCAAAATGCTGCCAGAAAATTCAGATTTCATTGTGCCGAGGGGAGAAAAGGTTGCCTCCAAAGGCTCACAGAAAGCCAGCCCAGTAGTAGTAGAATGTAGGATCTTCACCTAAAAGTCATGTTTTCTCAAACCTAAGCAGTCATTGTTGCTGGATAAACGCTAAAAAAGTGACAGAAGACTGAAAATAAATTCAATTCAAAAAAAGTGAGTGAGTTGAGTGAATAATCTCCTGAGGTTTTGTGATAGACAGATGTTTTTCTGCCAGATAAACATTCTTTGCTAGAGAGCCCGTCGTCTTGGTGCTTGGTGTGGTTTGTTTGGAGAACAACAGCCGCTGGACTTTGTTGTGCACCACAGGTCGATCCAGAGTTGGTCGCTGTGCTTTCAAAAAATTTCTGGTGCGGTGGGTTTGTGGTATAAATGTGACCGACCTCGGTGCGACCCCATTACCACAAGATTGGGCCTAAGTGGCTCCTGTAGTGTGCATTTTTTGGGGGCGTGTCAGAGCATCCAAACTGTGGCATAGAAGAAGAAGAAATTAAGATAAGTTCAACAACAACAACAAAAAGTAGTAGCAGACCTTCCTTTACTCATTTTCTCCTGTTTACATCTGACCAATAAACATAACAAACGTTCTCACATTCTTCTTCTTTTGAGGTTATCGGCAGACCAGCTTATAGGTGTGTAACCTCCGCCTAACGTTCTTTTCGGTGACACCTTTTGGTTGGCTGGATTTTTCTCTGTGACAAATCAAACAGTTCTAAGTGTGAAACACTGACGGACTCGGTCTGAAGTCAAGTTGGTCGAATGCATTCCAAGGCGGAGAAGGACCTCCAGGAACTTTGAAATCAGATAAGGAAGTGAGGACAGTCATTGTGTACAGCCCCCCCGACCCCCCCCGCTCACGCCTCTGCTAAGGTGAATTACAGTGAGATTGGCAATAAACTACAAACCAAATCAAGTTTGGCATGTCACATCAGACGCTGGGAGAGGAAAGGCCAGTCAAGGACAGATTGTTCGTCGCAGTCACGTCACATGGAGAAAACTCTCTGAAACAAGTATCTCACTTGAACGACAAACAAAACAACAAACACTCGGAGCTCACAATACCTTCAAAGTGCACCCGAGCTCTTGATGTAAAGAACAAGTGAGGTCGGGGGAGCACGGAGACCTCACGCAAATAAACACGCCTCCTGCAACAATAGATCCAAATGACACACTTTTTTTTGTTATCCGTCCCTCCGCTTTTCTTCCTCTGTTTATTCAGTTCTGATCCAGAAGCGTCTGAAGAAAGAAAAGAGGAGTAAGAGGAGACTACAGGAAGCCTTGGAAGAGGAGGTCAAACTGCGCGATCAGGCCGAGCACAGCCTGCTGCACACCGCCAACACACACACCGGTGCGTCCATACAAAGCTGGCGTGAAGATGACTTCTCCATCTTTCTACTTTATTTTTCAAAGTAAATGTCACCAAACATTCTGTGCAGCTCTGTCTCGACCGCTCATTAACAAAGTGTCTTTATTAATTAATGAAGGCCATCAATCATCAGCGGCGCCTCCTCACACAGAGTCCGTGAACCAGGACGTGGAAGTGAGCAACCATGAGGACAACAGGCTGGACAGCAAGGCGACAGTACAAGGTAGCGAAAACGGTCACCGGCCAGACGAGACGCGCACAAACCCTCCATCACTGCAAAGACACGAATATCGCAAAGTTCTACATTAATTGTATGCTAAGAATAGAAAATATCAAAATGAAGACGATTGAAAACGTGTTAAACGTTGTTTAAGCTTCAAAACTCAATTCGTTTGGAAAGCTCACATATATTAACTTTTCATTAAGCCACCGCAGTGAGCTTGCATGAAAAAATACCTCGACTGTCATAGCTTTTCCCCTCACACAGAACTTTTATTATACACGTCTAATTGGGATTTGAGGTCAGGACAAAATATCAATACTGCAATAAACGTTGGTAATATGTAAGGATACATTGGCACCAAATATTGATATTTTAATGTCTAAAACAACTATCATCAACAAAATCTTTCATCACAATTTTGCACCACCATTTTGGAGTGTGTGTGTGTGTGTGTACATTAATTCATCTCAGGCTTCAAATTCAGTAAAAGCAGACAAACAGGGCAGCAAATTCATACATAATTCACCCTTTTTACCTTTTAACGGTACTTTTGCTTCTTCAGCTACACAAATGACCTGTTGTAGATAATTCATGTCAAACTGTTCTGATATCACAGGCAAAGTATTCTGACAAACACACACATACTGATGGTGGATGCCGCCATTCGATGTCCTGTCAAGCTCAATGGGAACATTTAAAGGTTCGATATTTTGCTCAAGGACGCTTGTATATGGGAAATCGAACCAACGACCCTTCATAGCTGGCCACCCTACCTAGTGAGCATTTCGGTGACATATAGGGACTTCTTTTTTTTTAAAGACTTTACATCTTATTTCAAGAAGTAAATGAAATGATTTTCACTTTTTCCTCTGACTTGGACCCATTCTGTGTGTCTCTTTTTTTTTTTTTTTTAGCACATATGTGTGTCTGTTCTTTGATACCTGAACCAAGACACCCAGGGATTGGATTTTTAGAAAAGGACATTTGCATCAGCTGATGTTTCGACTCAGGCTAAGCAAGTTCAACCTACACGGTAGTTATTTAAAAAAAACGTATATGAAAAGGGAACGTTCTTTTTTGCCCCCATTCTAGTCACACAACCTGAAGAATATTTCACAGAAGTTGTGTCATTGCCAGTTACAGAAACTGTGATGCCTGCGGAGCTCCTACCAATGAGATCAGGCATCATACCTCATCATATTTCACCTCCTCGCCCCTGTGGTTGCTTAACTGACCAGTCGAGTGGAAGAGCGTCCAGAGATTTCACAGCGAGACCACTTCTGAGAAATTGAACAACATTAAGCATGAGAGCAGCTCGCTGAGGCTCCGGTTTTAATAGAGACGGGCGTTTTAATTTATTTATTTTGCTGACGTTATTGTCTACACAGCAATAGATTAATGAGAAAGTCCCACATGTAACATCTTGTAAGAGACAGAAAAAGAAATGGCCGTGATGATCTGGAGCCTCGGCCTCATCAAACGAGTGCAGCCCACCTCTGCTCCGCGCCGTGCCGGGGCCGCTGTAGCAGACAGCTAGCTTGTTCAAAGGCAATTTTTTAATTGAATGCCAGCGAAGCAAGAAGAGAACTGGCCACTAATTAACGGCTGTCTTAATTGTCCTCATGACGAGTTTGTTTGGACATAATTTGCATAATTAACACCCAGTAATAAATCATTTAAAGGGGAATTGTCTGTCAGACAGCAGGGCAGGATGCAGTTCCTTTGTGCCAGGACGTTTTATCGCCAAAAACAGGGATCAGGGGCCGAAGACACTTTCAGCTGAGCTTTTCCATGAACCATCTTTTGTTAATGATCATAGGTCGAGACTGCATAGGAATTTTTACTATTTTATTATTTATTTTTAATTTATATTTATAAAATGAATTCATTGCATAAAAGCAACTTTCAGTGGTCTTCCCCAAAGAATCTAACCCTCTAATTTGACAACTTATTTAAATAAAATGTTTAACTCATATATTTCTGCATGGCTTCCAGAAGGCAGAGTGTTCCTTCAGGCAGCTGGGATGTACTGAGGATAAGCTGGGAAGATGACGAGTGACTGGATGGATGGATGGAATAAAAAGAGCGATGAAGGTTTCTCCGTTTCGGAGATTGAAGAGGCATGGAGATCTCCACCCCTGCATTCCTTCTCAACACTTCTCATTGTTCTCTCTAATTTATTGCATTTATTACCAAATCTCGGCCGTAGTGGGAAAAGTACTTTATTCTGATGACGTGTTTGACTGTGTTTCTTTCAATCCAAGTTTTTTCGATCCTAGCTGAAGATGACCATAGTTGTTTTGTCTGTGCTGTTTATCTGGACACAAGTGATCAATATAACTTGTAACAGAGGTGTGTACATGTATATAGTCATCATTTTTGTTATTATAAAAAAAAACATAATGGCATGTTGTACAGTCAGTAAATGACTTGTATTGTGTATGTTATGCAGTAGTGCAGTTTGACAAACAATACAAATACTTTTTATTAATTTGTGTCATTGTTTCTTTATTTTAGTCTCTCATTTCATGCTTGACTTCATTCTGTGTTTCAGTCAAAAGGAGTGTGATGTCTTGTTTGTGACTCCCACAATTTTTCTAGATTTGTATCAGTTTTTTATTTATAGATATAAATATATAGATATTATAGATTTTTTTATATATATATAAAATTATAGCTCTGCACCAGATCTAGAGGACAGCATCTCAGGAACGCCATGAGAATTGGCTTCAAATCTGGCACGAACATCCACTTGGACTCACTGATGACCTGATTAGATAAGAAGTTTCCCACATTACCAACAAGTTCTAATATCACAGAAAATGTTTGAATTTAGTATTTAAAGAAGTTTTTTTAATAGGATGTTAATTGTTTTAAAAAAAGTTCCTATCAGGTGAAATGTTTATAGGAGCTTGTTATTAGCGACGCAACAAAATAGTAACATATTTCTGAAGGAGCTTTAGATTGTCGCAAGTTGCACCCATGTTTAAAAAATTAACAGACTCAAGATTCTTTTGTCATTTCTTCAGTTATATGGAGAAAAAAAAAAGAAATGAAAGTGTCTCACCAGGCGTTGCAGGACATGAATAAATGTAAATCTGTAAAACGTGCACATCTAAATATGCATATTAAAAAACTAAGATACAAAGCTAGAACAGGTCAACGCGAACAAGCAGCAGCATACGAACGCTGTCGATTTAAAGTGAATTAAACAAAGGTTAGGGTGCTTTTGCTACATAGTGCATTGACAGAGGATATTTTTAGAGAAATTTGATTCTGTGAGCAAATGAGAAAAAAAAAATCACGCCAAAGACATGACCAGAATATTGCATGTCAGAAAACAAAATGAATCTGCCTGTGATGGTGGTCAAAGTTCAAGGTCGCTGTGACCTCTTAAGACATGTATTTGGCCATGATTCAAGAATTCATACCTTCATTATAACAAAATTCCACACAAAGGTCTAACAGGGTAGATGATGAAGTGATGACATTTGATGTCCAAAAGGTCAGCTTCACGGTGATATCAAAATGTCCTGCAAAAACACTTTAATCTTTCTCCAGCACCATTACTTCTTTCCCCCTTTCTCCTGGAAAGACGCAGCAGAGGCATCCGTGTGTAAAGGTTGTAGCATCTTTTGCAGCAACATCTGTATTTTTTTTTTTTTTTCCTGAAGAAATGGCGACAACTTATCAGAATTATGAACTGAATCCTCAGGGAGAACTGTCCACTCCGTCCACTCCTGAAGACAAAGCTTCAGTTGTCCAGTCCAGGGTTTTGTTGTTGTTTTTTTTAATTGATTTGGTCCCCATGGTGCCTATATGACTCCACCTTCTTCTCTTCCTGTTCCTGGATGGCATCCAGGATAGGGGAGAGCCTGCATCTCTGCCAGTCCACCATAAGCTCAATTCTGATACTGAGTTTCGGAGTATTACCTCCACCAAAAAGGTCGTGTTTTCCGTGGTGTTTTTCTGTCCGCCACATAAAAATGATGAGGCTGATTTTCACTGAACTTGGTGGAGTGGTGCATTGTGGGCCAAGGAACGCTAATTTTTCAATGCAGATTAAAAAGCGCCGCTTAAGGGCGACAGGTCACTTCCTCCTTACACTTCAATGTAGTGGGTCGTCCTGATCCATCTTAAATTTGGTTATAACCACCTTCAAAACTTGGTGGAGATGAGTTATTGTGATGGCTATTGAGTAGCTGTTTTTTGGTGGTACCATGGGGAGGTGGTTAATTTACCATAGAAGAAGAAAGAATGGTAGCTGAACTCTGCCTGGGAAATATAATTAGAGTCCAGGCCTGAAGACAAGCTCAATTTGAGTCATAGCGCCACCGAGTGTTTACAGTATATAATCCTGGATTAATAAACATCATTAGATTTACAACGAAATTTGTTGTCTTGACACATAGAACAGTATAATATGTAGTAAATTGTTTGTTCTCTAGTGTCACCTAGTGCAGGCAGGAAGTGACACTTGAGCTACACCATTCGTCTGTTCCTTTCGTCCATCAATTTTCTATACCACTTATCTCTTAAGGGTTGCGGGAGGGGGCTCTAGCCTATCCCAGCTGCCATTGGGCGAGAGGTGGGGTTCACCCTGGACAGGTCGCCAGTCCATCGCAGGGCCATCAGGAGCAATTGGTGGTTCAGTATCTTGCTCAAGGATACTTAGACATGGTCATCGGGGGAAGTGAGGCTCGAACCAGCGACCCTTTTGGTTGCTAGACAGCCACTCTACCTCTTAGCCACGCCGCCCCACTAGTCTGTTCCTTCATGCAAAGTCCAAATATTATCATGTTTCACCATCAGTCTTCTCTTTACTTTGTTATCACCAGATTACGAAGCACATTGTCTTGTGATAACAGTGTTTTGATTACAAGTTCATTTTATCACAAGATAACAACCAAATAATCTGCGCAGTTACTGCCTTTCTGGGCGTCCGTATATAAGCAATATTTTGGAGCGTCATAAACTTGAATCAAGGGATAGATGCATGCGTACTGAAATAAATGTGAGAGGTCCGAGATCACACCTTTGAAGTAGGATCTTAAGCAGCTAATTTTCTTATCATGCATACAGTAGATGCTCAGGGCGAGCACTGGCATCCAATAGATTTATTGAGTATTAACTCGTGCATTTCATTTTGTTCTAAACCTATTTATATTGCCAAAATTCTTTGTGGTAGGCCAGAGTTGGCTCATATGGCCTTGTCTACATGTGCAAGGTCCCATTTCCTGGAAAGAGGCAGATAAGCTCCGCTGCAGGACTAAAACAATACCTCTGTTAGAAAATCTTTCTAAATACAGAGTGGCTGACAAGCAATGATTCATAAATGAATGTGTGAATGAGTCATCAGCTTTTCAGATGACCACCTCAGAGGCTGTCTGGACTAAAAAGGTTTGTGTCTTCATTCAACCATCACGGTTCTACTGTTTCAGCTCTCTTGTATCTGTCTCGCTTTCATACACACGCTAACACACACACACACACACACACACACATACACACACTCACATCTCTCACAATTCAGCAACTGGCATTGTCCTGCCGAGAGATGTGTAATGGAAAAGATAAATGGAGGATAAAGCTAAGGTGACAGGGCCGAGCATGCATGCATGTGTATTTGCATGTGTGTGTGTGTGTGTGTTTGTGTGTGTGTGTGCGTATCACTCGCATGTGTGTACCACACAACAGACCAGCAAACCATCTGCTCATCTCCTCTTAATGAACAAAGCAAACAGCAGGAGTCAAGGCTGTCTCCAAATCTGGTGTCTCTTTATTGGTAAGCGCGCACACACACACACACACACACACACACACACACACACACACACACACACACACACATTTATATACACACATCTCTCTGCGCTGTTTAATCTGATTATCTTTGATTGAGAACAGGGGCAAAGCAACCTTTTTAGACCTTACTCCTACATCAGTGACAGAGAAGGTCTGAAACACAATTAGCAAGCTGTTCCCGAGCTCTGCTTTGCAGTCACATCTGACCACAGGCAACCAAATAGACCTAATGGGTGGGAACTAACCAATGGGAACTAACGCTCCACTGCATCCGTGGAGAATGAGGAAATGCAACACTATTAGACAGCTGTTCACCATATCTTTTCAAATGTACTTGGACATAACTTAAGCACTGGATCAATTGTTTAAGGAGCAACCGTAGCTGGAGATACACACTGATGATGAGAGTAAGACAAAGCGAGGCCTCTGGAAGGAAGTCTGGACTAGATGTGCGAGTAGAAGAAAAGAAAAAAAAAGCTGTTAATCTACACATCCTCCACAAGGCCCCGAGGATAACTGTTCCCACTTTGTCAGAAAGTCGGCCACGTGTCTGCAAGACATGAAACACTCCCTGTGGACTGTATATCCAACCCATAAACACACACACAAACACACACTGAGCAAATGGTTCTAGAGGAGCAGGTTTACAATCATACATGACCAGACAAGTGCTTTTGGGCCTCCAGTGGCTGTGAATAATCTGAGTGAAAACACAGGGGAATGATAGGAAGAAGGAGACTGGCCTTCATCTGGAGGATAAACTAGCTACAACATCAACCTGGGGGAACAGACCTCCCGGGGGATAAGTACGGGAAGCGCGCACAAAAAAATTTACTAGTGAAGGGTCATGGGTTGTGTGACGTCACAAAACCTCTCTGACTAATCTCTGAAGATTCCTCATGAAAGACATTTTAACCTTATTAGTGCATTATTGCAAAGACAACTTTAAAGTTGAAGTTTGGAGCTTTTGTTCTAGCAGACATCAAATGCTAGTGAGTCAATTTGCCCTCAATTTATTTGTGCCTGTTTAAAATTCTTTTTAGGGCTTCTTGTGTACTTGTTGCCTATGATGAATGTTACTTTCACATTAATACCAATCAGTATTAGTGTCATGCTGCTCTGTCAAAGGGAAATCTACTGGCCTTCGGGCATTTAAGGTCAGATTAAGTTTTTTTTAGTTCACAAAACACTGTTGGGGTTTCACAGGAAAAGCATTAATCTCCAAAACAATTGAAGTGTATGGTAACCAACATTAGAAGAAAATAAATAATAAACCTAATTTCCTGTGAAACTCCAAAAGTGTTTTGTGGTGCAAAAATCTTTACCCTGGCATTAGGGCGATGATGACTGAATTTTCGTTTTTGGGTGATCTATCCCTTTATGGCTGGTATTTGATGCTTGAAAGTACTCAGCAGCCTGCACTTATGTGGCTTTAAGTGTAGTAATGTACTTTGAAATGAACTGAACCTGAATCACGTTGTATCTAAGGCTTGAATAGGTATTTAGTAGCTGTCTCACAGCAAGAAGGTTCTGGGTTCGAGCCCCCGGCTCGAGCACAGGGTCTTTCTGTGTGGAGTCTCCATGTTCTCCCTGTCCCTGCGTGGGTTCTCTCTGGTACTCCACCTTCCTCCCACAGTCCAAAGACATCAAGAGAGGACGAGGCTGATTGATACTCTAAACTGACTGTAAGTGTGGTTGTGAGTGTGAATGGTTGTCTGTCTATGTGTTGGCCCTGCCATGGACTGTCGACCCCTCCAGGATGAGCCCCCTCACGCTTGAAGGCTGCTGGGATAGGCTCCAGCCCCCCCGCAAGACAAGCGGTAGAAAATGGAAGGATGGATGGATGGATGGAAGTTGATGGCAAGCTTTCTGCAGTCTATCGCTGAGTCAAATGCACAAATACTCCGAATCTTGAGCGTGTCCAGCACTTCAAAGAGCAACAGTGCCCTCTAGAGGCAGCTTTTGGGTGAACGCGTCTGACTGCGAAAGAATGAATTTTGGGCATATTGAGCTTCTGTACAATATCTCCTTTCTTTCCTCCTACCAAGCAGTAACAGCATGGATCCTCTGCCCAACTTCATCTCGGTGGTTCGGTGTTAGTTGCTGATTATTGTCTTACTATTGTCGCTTAACTCATCTGGACATCATGTTCACCACCACTGGTTCTCGGGGCCTCTGTAAGTATCCCGGGTCCAGCGTTGAGGCACAGCCGGTGTCCGGGCTGTCGCAGTTCCTCACACCTCTAATGTCATATAACGGCTACAGCTAGCTTAGCTAATTGATGTTAGCCTTGCCCTGTCATTCATTAACCCGTGGCTCTATTTACCAATTAAAACTGCATTTGGCTAATAAACAGATTCTATTTTACCTGTAACTGTATTCATTTGAGTCAGAAAAGGCGTCAAAGTGTTAAATATGGAAAATAGTGAACCAAGCAACATTGAAGTCTTACCTCATAAACAACTTAGCCGCCCCTTTCAACACAACGCTTACTTAAACACCTTAGTATACGTTGAGTAGCTCGTTCGAAGATCAGTGATATTGTGTGTGTGTGTGTGTGTGTGTGTGTGTGTGGTTTCAGACAAGGCTCCTCTGTCCAAGGGCCTCCTGTTGGTGCTCAATGGGCTGACAGTGATGCTGCTCCTACTGCCACAGTACCAGGAGCTGTTCGTGTACAATCTCCAGGCTGTCAGCCAGCAGCACCAGGTATGAGTGTGTGTGTGTGTGTGTGTGTGTGTGTGTGTGTGTGTGTGTGTCTTCACTTTTGAGTGTCTTCTGAGATTTTAGACAAGAATCTGGATAGCTGTGATGCTGCCTATATGGATGTGATCAAAGTCAGGACTCAGGGATGGAAGTGAGAGATTCGACAGGGAGGTTTTGTGATGTGGCCCCTCAAACAAGGTGCAATGCATTTGTGATTATTACTGTACTGAATGACATCACGGCGGTCATTAATAAAGGAAGTGCTACAGCCATCCCTGTGTATTATCTGTGTATAACTGATCTCTGTCACGCTGTAGGTGTGGAGGTTGCTGTGCGGCAGGCTGGTGTGTCTAGATCTGAAGAACTCCTTCTGTAGTAGCCTGCTCATCTATAACTTCAAAATATTTGAGAGGAGGTTCGGCACCAGGAAGTTTGCTGTAAGTACCAAAGTCATGCATGGATGATGAGCAGACTGGCGGGTGAATAGATGTTTGCGATGAACTACCAGATGGATTGAATGCCTTAAATTGCTGCTGACTGCTTCACACATTGAGCACCTTTTTGCATCCTTCTCCTCCTGTTGCTTTTAGAAAGAAAAGCACAATGTTAAGAAGTTTTGATTTTAGCACAACACACAGTTGTCATGTTTGCCCTTCATCTCGTTGCTAGTCTTTCCTGTTTGGCACCTGGTGTCTCTCGGCACTGACGGACTACCTGTTGGCACAGGCGTTTCAGTTTCTGTTTGACTTTGAAGTGGAGGAGCTGCCTGCTGGATTGTGAGTATCCCAGTCACATCAGCGGCTACAGTTCATGTTAAGATTTGCTAATGTGTGCGCCAAGGGAATCTACAGTATCTTTTTGTCACGTAAATGAACTTCCTGTAATTAAAGCTCGAGTCCTAAAAAGCCTGGTATTTAGGTGAAGTTGGTGTGACGCTAAGGAGTTGATATCAGCAGGGCCATAAAAAAAAAAAAAGATTCATAATGATAATGAAAATAACTAGGAACTAAGTGTTTACAAAGTGCTGGGATAGTGACAGGAAAGGCAAAAAGTAGGATCCTCAACAGAGAGCCAAAGAGGAGCAAGACAAGAAAGTCAGGTTGAAACGAAAGACCCAGAATTATGAAATATCATTTAACCAACGAAATAAAAGTAGAGCATATAAAAGACAAATAATAAAAGTAGAAGCAACACCACATAAAACCAGATGATGCAATAATAAGAATCGAAGAAATACAAAGACTAAAAGATAAAGACAAGACCACATTAAACAAATGGAAAAATTACCTTAGCAAATTACTTATCGAATGATTTGATTCTCTTCGGGCAGCAGGGTCCTGATGGCCAAAGTACAATCACATTTTTACTTAAACCTCAATTTTGCAGTGATCATAAAATGTGAGAGTGTGAGGATCAAAAGCCATTTGGACAGTGGTGTGTGTGTGTGTGTGTGTGTGTGTGTGTGTGTGTGTGTGTGTGTGTGTGTTTTAAAATACTCAAGACTGCAGACAGGCTCATCGGGGATCAACATTTCTGCTGTGCAGCATAGGGTCAGAACCAGACGAGATCAGAAAAGTCTCAACATGAATTCTAAACTGAACATTATCAAAGTGACTGAGTATGTCTGTGAATGTCTTGACACATTAAATATGTTGTGATGTTTTTGAATAAAGTAAGCCCAAAGCCCCAAATCCAGCTTTTCAGTCTTTAGATTGCCTGAAATCGACATGCTCTTGTTTTTGTTTTTCATTCTCTCCACTTCCTTTGCTGTCTCCATCACTTGTTTCACTTGTCTCTTTCTCCCGTCTCACAGGCTCGCTCCAGTCTTCTCTCTGTTTGTGCCTTTCTACCTGTCCATCCCCAGGATGCCAGTCACGCAAGTCCTGGGCCACATCACCATCACCAACAAGTCTCTGGTCTACATAGTTGGCCTGCAGGTACAATCCGTGCATCGCAAGTGTGGGCATGTACTGCATGTATCCTGCTTTCCAGTACAACTAATCTTCACTGTTTCTATCTCCTCTCTCATTCAGCTGTTGACTTCCAGCCCCTTCATGTGGCTCCTTGCACTCAGTGGACTTGTAAGTGGTAATATTTTGATAGTTCATTACACATCTGTAAAGGTGATCAGTTGTTAAAGCAACACACCAACTTTCTGGAAAACCCACTAAATTTACCAAGAAAATAGATACCCCTCTCTCCTCCATGCTGTCGCCGAGCCCGCCGGAGACCAGCTGGCTGCTAGTTAGCTTAGCACAATAAATGGGAATGCTTGGGAAGTGTTAGCATATCTCTGCCAAAAGTCATCTTGGATGGCCACTATGAGCTAACATTTCCCCTAAGTCATTTATTTCACAGTAATGTTGCATAATATTTTTTTTCTTCTTTAAATTTCAGTTGTGCGCATACACATAATATACTTATTATTTATTTATTTATTTGTCATGTGACTTTCAGATCTCAGGTGGACTGTACCACTCCAATGTTCTACGGTTGCAGAAGCTCCTCTTTGTGCCTTCCTGGGTGTCTCGTATTGGACGGTATACTCTGGAGCCCCTTTTCTCAAGTGAGTCCATGAGGAAGTAATCATATACACAAATACACAGTAAATGTTTGTTGTTGTTTACATTAAACACATTACCAGTTATTGAAAGAATCTTCATTTTCTTATTTTATAGAATAGTCAGCTCCTATAAATGAGATGACTACTCGACAATGTTTATGTTTGGATGTTGTCCTCCACAAAAGAGGCTAATCTTTGAAAAACGACTATCAATTAATCCATACTTTTTAACAAGAGTTAATCTGTAATATGGCGTGTTGTTTTGCTTATTGACTTAAACATCTATGTTCATAAAGGCTCCCAACCAACCAATGAGACACCCCTAGGGATGGGTGCCACGCTGGACATCCAGAGGCAACAAAGGATGGACCTGCTTGACCAGCAACTTCTGCTGGCTCAGTACAACGAGGCCAGGAGGAATGCCAGACACCAGCCGCAGGTAGACGGACACCCACACATGTGCAGGGGGTGTCCACTTACATGCGCTTGACTCTGTCCGCATATCTGTGTACAGGCTGGGTTGTTACAGTGGACCAGGTTGTTCCCCTCCCTTAGACACAGAGGACAGAACCGCCCCCCTGTGCAGCCCCATCCTCCGGCTCAGTCACAGCCTGCCACACAGGCGCCACTTTCGGACAACTCCCCTGTCGCAGAAGAACAGGTCAGCGTCCCTTCTTCTCGTTTCTGTTTGCACATCCTCAGTTTTTTTCATCACCTCCTTTCTTTGTATCTTCCTCCCATCTGAGAAAAGAGATGAGGGGGCACAAATAGAGAAATGAGAAGAGCCCTGTATATGACTCATCTTCTGAGATTTTTGGTTTATAATTGGAAGATAATCTTTTCTGATTTCTGACCTAAATACTAAGGACTGAGGAGCTTTATAGACAGACAGACTGCTAACCGCTAAGACTGCTAATATTCCCAGGTGATTATTTGTCTGTGGCTGATTCTCTCCATATCATTTATTTGTTTATGTTGTGTCCCTTAGGTTGCGAGGTTAGTTGAAATGGGCTTTTCCAGGATTGATGCACTGGAGGCCCTCAGAGCCTCAAACCATGACCTCAACATGGCAATTAACTTCCTCTTGCAGCACTGAGACAAAGCTCAGTGAGCAGAACAGAAGTGAAAGGAGAGAAAACAGGAAGAGAGAAGCAACCCAAGCTGAAGAACAGAAAACAAAAGAGTTGGAGGGAATGAAAGATGGTGACCGACAGAGATAAGGAGAAACTTGTACAGATAATCTGAAGGTTGTGTCACTGCTCCTGGAGGCAGCGTTCGGTTGACCCAACATGAACTGAGCCCAGCGGCTCACTGCTTACTGAAGAAGTGTGAAGCACAAAGTGGGAGGTGGTCAAAGCTTCCTGATGGCCATCACAGCGTGAAACAAGTGTCATTGCTCAAAGCAGATGAGTAGACCTCCAAGGGAGTTTGCTTAAAAATTTAACCAAACAGGGCAGAGCTTTCCTCATAGTTCCTATAAAAAGAGTCAGTCTCCAGAAGTAAAGCAGAACTGATGCTGAAGCACTCAAATCAGCTGAGATCCCGAACTCCCACCACGCGAATACCGACTTCTCTGTATGAATTACAGATTTATATTTTCCATTTTCATCTCCTGCTGCTCTACTTCCAAAAAAGTCCACAGCGTAACCAGTGATTCTAACTTTGATAACTGGTTGGAGACGGTGTATGATGATGTATGATGGTAACCAGAACACTGCACCAGATCTACTCATCTCACTGCGTAAAGATAATCCACTTTTTTCCCCCCCTTTTTAAAAAAAGATAAAAGTGAAAAGAGGAATGCAGCACATTTACACAGTCAAGAGGCCCAAAGGTCATAATTATAACATCAAAACAGATCCAAATACATCATAAAGTTTAACCAAAGTTCATACACTCACACGCACACGCACAAACAAACAAAAGAGGAAAGTGTAAAAGAAAATGTAAAAGTATGGAACATTTCCAACCACTGCTGTCAGTGTGAATACTAGGCCTTGGTTCCTTTTCTTCTTCAGTCCATATAAAAGCTCAGTGAAGCAGAGGTTAGTTTGTCTCTTAAGATGCCACTTCTTTTGCCCTCAAATTCAAAATATGACCGCATTAAAGTCCGTGTGTTTGAAGAAGCTTTTTTGAAAAAGCAACCCCACCTCAATCATTTTTTTTTTTGCGCGCGCGCATGTGTGTGTGAGAACTTCTGCCGTCTCCACTAAAATAAATAAGCATTCAAATGGAAACACAGTGACTAAAGAACATTATCTACATCACCACTTGTGACAGTGTTTCCTCAAGGTAGCAGGTCTCAACCTTTTCCTGTTTAGCTTGTTTGAACAAAGATACTCCGTGAGCCAAGCCTTTTTAAAAACCTGGCTTTGGTCCATTACACTTTATGAGTACATTGTTGGTGTCAGACTGGGTCGTTTGGCAGTTGGAAACAGGTTAGGTGGGCCATCTCAGGGTCTGTGAGGTTAATATTTCTGTTGATTTCAAGACACAGCACATCCACGAATGTAGAGAAGACCTTCCGAGGAGGTCATCTTTCACCCCCTTGACTGCACGTCACTTTCATTATCCTACACACACATAATCTTCACCGTTTTATTTATTCAGTCAGAACAACCTGTCTTTGACATCACACATCTATATTATAACAAGTCTTAAAAGTTTATTGATATTTATTATGCAATATGACGAGAAATGTATGGAGATTATGCACTATGCGTAGTGCCCGCCACCATATGTGTATATATGAGTTTAAGTGGAGAAATGCTGCAGCCACTATCTATTGATGTTAAAGATGGATACTAGTTTTGTATTTTGTGCATAATAACAATATTGATAATATATGGCGATGAGTTAAGTCCGTGGAGTTGTTTGTATGTGTTCATCAGAGTGATATAATAGTTCATAGATCTGATAAGGAAGTTGTTGCATGGACAACTTTATGATGAACTGAGTTGTTATGAATCATATTTGATATGTGAAATAAATCAACTTGCTGATTGAACTATTTTCTCAGTACATACAACATTAATTATGAACCTTTGAATTTATTTTATTGAAAATGACAAAAGACGGGGGGGGGGGCAGTTAAATGTCTGGTTTGTAAAGTGGTCAAAGTGGTACCGCTTCCAAGATGTTGATTTTTGCCTTTGGATCGCTGTCACAGGAAGTTTTTCTTCTCACATTACTTTTTGGTGACTTCGCCTAGCAAGAGTTAGCCACACATTTATATTGAGGCTAATGGCAACTGATACCAATATAGAAAGCATTCTTAACAACTCAAGCACACTTTCTGCTATAAATAATATTAATTTTAATAGTCTATGCAGTAATCCACAAATAACTTAGATTTGAGTTCAAATTTAATGAGCAAACACTTCCGGTTTCTCACTACCGAGGTTGGGAGCGCGAGCGAATGAGTTCAAGTGAAAGCGTAAACAAAGTTTTCGTTTGTTTGTTTTCATCTCAAATAAAAGTATTATGAGTATTCTTGAGGACACACCTGTATAAAGAAGACACGGAGTGCCACAAAAGTTTGTGCTTGGGAGTTTGTAAACATTTTCGGAAAGTTTTGCTGTTTGCCGTTTCTTAGCCGTTAGCCGTTAGCATAATGTAGCGGCTGGGTCTCCTGACTGCGGGAGGGTTGAAACGTCTACATGAGCTCAGGATACCTCTTGGTGAGTACTTAAAAGCAAACAAAAATACTTTTTTTGGAATGAATTCTAATTGTTACTTTTAATTTGACGTAAATATCAGATTAATTGAACTTCTTAAATTGGCATTTAGCCACAGGCTGAGGAGGAAATGACGATAAGATGAAGATTAAAAAAAGTGGTTGGTTCACCTCTACGTTTAATTAAAACTTGGTTGAGGAGTACTGTAATCAGAACATGATAATTAAATGTCTTCCTTTATTATATAGGATTATACTGAGTTGCCACCTATAAAGTTCTTTCTAAAATTGGTGCCTACTCTTGTGCAGTCATTGCCTTTAACCAAAACACATTGCCAAAAGCAAAAAAATAAAAATAAAATAAAATAATGAAACTAGCCGAAAAATGTTTTGAGAAGTACAACTTTATAATGAGAGAACGTTATTCTTATAGATTTAATGTAACGATAACCTAGCGGGCACTTGGAAGAGTGTCTGCCAAAGCGACGTGATGTCATCAGATCTGGTTCTGGATGAATTCCAAAGTCTAATCAGTTCCAATCCGCGCTCAGTTTAATTTCTGTTAGCCAACCAAATTTTTCAAAAATCCATCCTTAGCTTTTTAAGTTCATTTGCTAAACAGAGAACCAACACAGGGGATCACATGACCTCACCAACAGGTAAAAATATTCCATAATTCCTCTCGTGATAGTGGATCCTCTCATCCTTTCGAGAGCAGTCGTACTGCTGCTCTCCAACACACGATGGCAGTCTTTTCTTAAAATAGAAAATACTGTAGAATTCATTTATTTCAATGTGCAAAATCTGCCTTGATTTCTTCTGTTCAATAATGGGGGGGAATCACTCACCAGCCCCCCCCCCCCCCCGACCAGTATCAGAGCAATTATGATTTAAGCCAAAGACCAGTGTTTTTTTTTTCTCCGATTATTTTAAAATGATTGATTCTGGTACAACCCCCTATTTCAAAATCCCACTTGTGTAGAAGAAACAAATGCCAACAACTTTAACTTTTTAAATTATAATATTTTGTGTATGAAGTGGCTTTATTTGAAGAAATTCTATAAACATGACAAATAAAGATTAAAAGGAGTGAGACAAATCAAGTTCAAAGGTAATGAAGGGTTGCTTAAGTGCCAAGCCAGTGTACACTTAAAGATTAAAATCAGAAAATAGATTTTTTTTTTTTTTTTTAATTGAAAAAAGGATGGGAATAAGTCGGTGCTGTGGCACAGCTAAATCGTCTTGGGGTCCAAGAATGAATTGCAATCTTTTTTTTTTTTTTTTTTTGTTATTTTTGTTTTTCTTAACTTTTATATTAATGAATTATTTCATCAGTTAGTTTCTGGGATCATCATCAGGCAATATGACTGAAATACAGCCAACTCTGGACCAGACCAGACCATTGATCTACCGCTTGCATAAAACATTTTGTAAAGGTAATTGAATGTGGATTTGCTATTAAATTGACATACCTAAATAGGGAAGCCATTCCAGTGATTGATGGCATGATAAATGAGTGAGGTCAGCATATGGGTAAGGTCGCATAATTCAGTCATCATCCGCTATTCTATTGAAACAGTTAGAAATATTACCATGTTAGAATGTGAAATTGATGCACATAACATATGGGAGGGAAAGAATAATGTTACAACAGTATGGAAATTATTGCTTGCTTATCAAGGGATAATGTTTCTTTTTGACACTAGATGGAGATGCTGAGTCAAATCTGAGTTGTTTTTATTTCCAGTTCTTCTCTGCCACACCCACCTGCCCCGAATATTCCACAGAGCAGACAGCTCCAGCAGACAGTCTCGCTCCAGGGTGGCTGAATATCAATGTAGACAGATTATGCACATCTTTACGTCAAAGGATTTCCAAAGCATATGCTTTGCCCTGAAACATAATGGACAAATTGATATTTTTTGAGTAGAGAATATTTTTCATCTCTCACATGAGGCGCCTCTAATCTAATCTGAGTTTCCACAGACACTCGATAAAAAGCATTTTTACTTTACTGAGAGGTCTCCTGGGTTCACGGTGACACAACGCCATCTAGCCTCAGCTGACATGGAAGTCAGTCAAGCGGTGCCGTTTTTATTGGCAGCAGAATTGAAAAACAGCTTAAAGTAAAATGATTAATATGTGTCTTTGTGTTTCAGTGTTTAATTAAGGAAGAATGATGAAAGTAAAAAAAAAAAAAATCCTCTGACTACCAGCCTCATTAGAGAGATTCTTTCGTGAAATGCCCACTTCATGAGCAACATTAATCACGCCTCATTTGGGGGTGATGATTTACATTTTTGGAGCTTAAGGAGAACATTTTTGTCTCTATTTCAAAGTAAAATTTAAATTAAAAAAAGGGGGGAAAAAAAGGAAAGAGGAGTCGATTCATATAAATGTAATGTGGGAACTCCAAAATGGCCTCTATTTACTAAAACCTCTTTTTTTTTTCAGTGTGTAACAAACCATGCAACTTCTTCAACCCTAAATTTCAACTCAACCCTACAGAGCTTAAATGTCAGGAACCTATCATTCTGAATGTTTTGGACGAGAAGTGAAATGTCCACATCCAGTGATACAGAATATCAGAGCATAAACAGCTAAATGTTTCATTATATTCCCCAGGTAGCTACTAAGTTTGTCTGTCTGCTTTTACAGTAGGTGGTGGGCAGGTGTTGTATAGTTGGTCTGTCAGGGTTTTGCCAGCTGCATCTCGAAGCAATGAAAGTTGTGAGCGTGAACCAAAACATAAAAGCCCTAAACTTAAAGATGCTAAAATGCTCCATAGACCAGAGTTGGATGCTAGTTTTCTGTGGCTTCATCTCCATGAGACTTATTTCATACACAGTTATATGATTATTCAGTCTTAATGTCAACATATTTCTTTATGCAACTTTTTAGTTTGAAGCCAGCAGTATGATATTCCAGGTTGAGCATGTGAACTAATAACCTGGCATCAGAGTTAATCCCAAATGGAAGATGTTATTGTTTATGTTTCCGTGTGAGTCAAACACTTGCTGATGCTGTGCTGCTGGCATGTATGTCTCCCTTCGAACAGCCAGAGGCCAGCACCAGCTGCAACACCGTCTCCGCTATATTCCCTTGCCAGCTGTTACCATGGTGAGTGCATGCCGTTTTGTGGGGTTGCCATGGGGACCGTGTATTACAGCCTTCCTACTGCTCTCATCCTGTTTCTGCGTGATCATTTATTTGTCCTCTTTAAAAAAAAATGGCAGCACAGAGGAGTGCCCTCAGGGATCGCCTATTGCAGAACCCCGACCAGGTATTCCTGGCACTGTTTCGGAGGATGCCTGGAAAAAAAAAAAAAAAGAGAAGAAAAAATACCCCAGCTGACTTTCTTGCTGTGACTGTGCATGTTTGACAGAGAAATTATCACATGTATGAGAATATCTTAGAACAATGCCATCTCTTTTCCTGTGCCCTACTGAGCCATTGCTATATAAGGCAGGAATGCCAACGTCCTCCTACTTGTATGGTAATACAATCCAAGCTAGTGCACTTTGAGATAATGACATCATTTATTTGCTTGTGTCCTTCCAAACAGTCCAACAATCACAGTCTATGTCGTAGGGTATCTCGCCTTTGTATGTGTGCCTGCCCACATGTGTCTGCTGGTGTCAGTGTGTCACATGTGGGAATGTTTGCAGGCAGAGAACAAGCGGTAAATGCCATTGATGTTTTCTCTCCGTCATTTTCTGAGGAACTTCATACTTAATGGGGCACAACAATGTTTCCGCCCTCAGGACATTCTGGGGTTTGGTATTCACCTCCATTGTGCGCTGACTCCTATAAGCCTCTTGTGGTGTGTTTAGTCTGTGCTTGCTTCTGATGCGTCAAAAGGAGAGCAATTTACTATAATCATTAGGGTTTGGCTCAGTTCATTTTAGGAATTGTGGCTTTGTTCAACCGGTTTTTAATCTTTCAGTCATTATGACAACTGCTTGATGTGCAACTTGTTTTTTCCCCTTTGTGTTTTTGTATCTTTTTGTTTATTGTCATCATTCACAAGATCGGCGCCTGGATTTGCTTGTGCCCAATTAGAAACCCGCAATCTCACCAGACACTTATGTGGAAAACAACAATTTTCAACTCTAGAATCTAAAAAAAGTCACTCTCAACTCGAAAAGCAGCTTTGTTGGGAGGTAAACAGGTATCACTCTTAACGGTTAAAGGTCAGATCAATAGTTTTTCTTCCAGCTAGATAGCAAAATAGTATGTAGGTGCGTTTTTGATTGTTCACTACCTCAGACCCTGTTTTCTTTCCCTTAAATACCATGGTATCGGTCTCCACTGCCTCTCACATAATGTTATGTTATGACAGTGTTTCAATTCATTTCACCCAACATTATTTCATGTATTTCTGTCCTGTTTCCCTTGGAAATATGCCATGATAAACCAATAAGAACTATTAAAGTATTGCTTAACCTGGACCCTCACCATCAACTGTTCTTACGGTTCTCGCATTTATGCACAAAATTTGGAATGGGAGAAAAAAAGCATGTGGATAAAGATGTGCTTAATTGTTGAAGTGAATCCAGATTAAAATGGATGGAAAATCTTTCTCAAAAGTCTTTTTTTTTTCTGACACCATTATGTAAGATTTAATAACCCAAAACAAATTTATTTGAAGGACAATTATTTAGGGGAAGTAAATTGTCACCGGTGTCATCTGCTTTCTGGCAGACACTCTGACACACCACAGAGACTCACAGTAAAACTTAAATGTTCTCAAAGTTGACAGGGATAGAAACAGCCTTCTCTAAAGTATACCTTGCTCTTTGCTTGCCCCTATATAGCATTCACTACTCTCTCAAGAATCCCTCCGTGTCATTTGACCTTTAGCAAGGCTCATTTCCTCTGTAATTGCACACACGGTATGGCATGAATGCATTTTTCGTGCGACGTTGTGTTTATTTTTATACATCTGTTTATGCGTCCTCATATGTTTATATAAACAACTACATACTGCTGGTTACGGTGAAAGTGTTAGGCTGATGAAAGCTTTCTCTTCCGCTGACCCTCTGAGTGAATTTACTCACACACACACACACACACACACACGCGCGTGCGTGCGTGCGCACGCTCCAGCAGCTCCATTACATCCGGTCTAAAATGACTTCACTAAACACTTCCAACATTGTCCCGACTGTCCAAGTATCCAGCTGTCAGTGCATTTATCATGGAGACCTGGAGTGGATCCTGGTTGTCTCTGCACCGCAGCGGCAAGAAGTTTCCGTAACTTCATAGATGGCTGGAAGGTCTTTTTAGTAGAGCAATTCAGTGACCTTGAGAGTGTAACACACACGCAAATACAGACAAAACAAAGCATCCATTTGATGACACATGGCCAACATTTGGACAAAGAACTACAAAGTCACACAACACATTGCATGGAAAGCTTCTTCTTTCATTAAACAAGATCAGAATTAGTTCCAGAAAGCGCTGAAAAGCGATGATAATGTCTGAATAAGTTTGTTTTGGTTTTTGCTGCAGTTGGTGACCAGAGGTCATGCCATGGCGCTGTTAGAGTGTGTTCTCCATCATTAGTGTTGAAAAATAAGCTTAGTATAGGTCTGTTTAATATATTTTAACATTTTGACCACCAATTAAAGTTGTGTGTGTGTGCAGCTCATTTCTGTACTTTTATGTGTCTATGCACATGTTGTGCCACATGTATTTGCAGCAGGTTTCTATAATGGCTTGCATGAATTCACAGAGTGTTTCTGTAATGCTTGTTGTGTATGTTTGCAGTGCATTTCCGTGGAGTTTTTGTTTTGTGCAAATGTGCATGCCTTTAAGCTGCTGTGTGACTTTGCAACATGTTTTGTAGCTGCTGCCCCAGGGTCGACAAATTAATGAAGACATTTTCTTAATTTGCTTGCTTTTTGAGCTCTCTGGGCCACCATAGGCCAGTCCTCTGTCTACCCTCCCCTATTCTTACAGCTCTTTGCTAGCCTATTCTTGATTAATTGGGTAGGTCCCTTATTCTATACATCACAAGGCTTTCTAGGTAGTGCTATTTGGGCATCGTGTTAAAATTCACCGCATCATCTACTTCAGTCGTCCACATATCGATGAATGTATGCTCAGAGAAACTGATGTAACAATTCCTTGTCTTTTTACGACACAAAGTCTGGTTATGGGAAATAAGGGTGGACTATGGAATAGCTATATGCTACAGAGTCTTTTAAGTAGGGTCTCAAATCAGTAGGTCAAGCCTGTCAAACTGCACATAATCTCGCATGGTGAGGACTGAGGAGTGGAAACTTCAGCCCCTCCAGGGAAACATGGACTGATTGAAATGCTATTTGAACAGCAGCAAGAGCCAACCCTGTAGGAGCGAGGTACATCAGTGAGTGGTGAGCAGCAGACATGGCAGCAGACAAGTGAGTGGAGCTCTAACAGCTCCTGCCACAAAGCAAAGGATGCTTCAGATATATGTTGCAGCAGGAATAGCAAAGGCAGAGACTAACAGACTGAAGCAGCTGTCAGATTTTTTTTTTCATTTGTTCAATAAATAGTAAAAAAGGAGCAATAATGCCATAGGATTTTAATGGCATACCCAAACTCTTTCCTGCTCCCACTATTTGCAAGCGAGCAAGCAAGAATGCAATAAAACTCAACATCTTGCAGACACGTTTAGGTGGAGTCATTGTGAATCGATTGCTGTGACTAAAGCAATGCTGTGTACTGTACGAGACGTCAGTCGTGTCAGTAAATCCAATTTAACAACGTTCACTCGCTGCATTTTATGATGTTGTGCCTTAAAATGAACACTGAGCAAAAACACACTACAAGATCAAACTGTGAAATGTTTGCTGAGAAAGTGGAAATATTGCATCAAACCAGCTGTATGCACCTTCACCTCATCAGCACTGTTGACTCCAAGGAAGACTGCAAACATTTCAAATAGAGATTTTTGTATGAAAAATATCCCCTTCATGTCTGTTTGATCATTTGTGTAGAAACACACGATGTTCTTTCAGTCATGTTTAAACACAAAGGGACTGACTCCCCCTCCCCTTTTTAGTCTGTGCTGATTCACAACAGTCAGGAACCAGCCAGCTCTGGAAGCTTGTCTCCATGGAGACAAGGGTGGGAAGGAGAGTGATGATGTTGCTGGCAGAAAAAGCAGTCCCGAAATCAACTGTGTGTTTCAGTGTGAGCGTGTGTATAGATGAGTGGGTATACATGACATAAAAGGAGAGATTATGTTTTTTTATTTCCCTTCCCATAAACTGGAAGAGTTTTTTTTTTTTTTTTGTCTAGCAACATCTGCAAGGTAGTCGTGACCTGTCAAATGTGGGGAGAAAAACAGCTCATATTGAGAGGCAGTGCCATGTAACCACTGATTGATGGTACAGGTTGTGACAGGCAGAGCATGGAACCAGTTTCTTGTGACATGCATATTCTCACAGAAAAACAAAGACACATATCACAATTCAAGGTGAGCTGCCATTTTAAGCACAATAAAAACGACTCAAAGGATAAAGGCTCTGTCTTTCATCACCTTCAGTTAAAAACAATATTTGAAGAGTGTTGGGAAGGGTTTGACCATTTAACCTCAACTATTTACATATATCAGAAATGTTACATTTTTAAATTATGTTCTTGATGGTTTTTCTGTTTGATACTGACTGAAATGATGCAGTTGGTCACAGCGATATGAATATCAACCCTAGAAACCTGCCAAAACTACAGTGATGATAATGCCGTGGCACAATACAGATGATGAAACAAATATCAAATTCTGCCACTGTAAAACATTTTTTGTGGGCTGACGATGACCTACATTACAAAGAATGAGCTAAAAGCTTTGGATTCCATGGAGATGGCGTGGTGGTGATGGCAGCATCAGAAGTGGGAAGGGAGAGGAGGAGGTTGGTGTGTGCTGACATGGTCATTAGTAGCACAGGTAATGAGTGTTCTAGTGTTTTGATCTTCACCATACGACATGAAGTTAGAATCTTGGACATTCTATTTTGGACTTTTCTAGTAGCATTAACATGCACTCTTGTGTTTTCAGACCTTTTGTCAGGTCCTGTTTCATTTTTAAACGTACTCCGTGGTTTCGGTTTTCGACCTTTTTTTTTTTTTGTGGAGTGATTAACTTGTGTCTTGTTAATCAGTCTTCATCAGCACCAGCCTTGTTCATAGTGTTTCTCTTGCTACAGTTAACGCAGATATTATTCTAACAGCAGCTGCTTTCTGCTGTAACTCCATATAATAGCAACCTCTGCCGTTTACAGTAACTGACTCTCATACGTCTGATAGCTGTAATATTGGTTAACATGAACCATCTACATTTTTCTAGGATCGTTAACTGTAAGTACTACAGTGTACTGCAAGTGTTCTGGTTAGGCAGCGTTAGCCACCACATGAGCATGCTACAGTACATTTGAATTATTGCTTGACTAGCCATCATTTGATAAATGATTTCCATTCAGGGAGTCTGACTGTTAATTGTAGACAGGATAATATATTTGATTGTCATAATGTTGTGTAGAAACTGATGAGTTGATTTGAGAGTATTTGTTACAGTAAGGGAATCAAAATTGCCCCTGAATTCCAAGGGAAACAAATCTAGGCTGCACATTATTTTTCTAAATAGTGTAATCTTTAGCTTCTGCCTGTAACTGTTCACAGCATAAGAAATTGGCTTGAGGATTGTGTGTTTCTTGGTAAAATGAATCATGGGAGTTTTTCCACAGTGAAAAAATATTTCCCACCTCTGAGTTAGTGTCAACAGGCTCTGTACACTGATCGTAACTCCTTCTGACTGCAGCAGAAACAACACATTTTGTGTTCATGGGCATCAAGAATTTCACTTGCGTCGGTCTATAAAACAAAAACTATCATCTTTCAGTGCTCTGCAAATATCTGCGGCCATTTGTTCTCCGTAAAATAAAAGTAAAACATTTTATTAAGATAGCATCTTCAAAATGTAGCTTTTACAAAATATTAAAATACATGAAATATGGCAGGGAAAGGACATAAAAAAACATGCAAAGATGTAAGAGTCAAAGATATTAAAGATCCAAAATATTAAAAGACAGTGAGTTATGGTATAAGGTTAAAATGCAATTATTTTGATTTTTGTTGTGCCTTCATCCTCCAGTCTGCTAGACTAAACAGCACAAACTCCTTAGCCAAAGGGCTGCTGACGGAGAAAACGTAGCAGAGTAGGTTGTGATGATGTTCACCAAGACAACAATGGCTCTTGTTTTAGAGCTGCAGGGGAAGACGACTTCTAGTAGTCACATTTCTCAACACATTACTTCATAGAGATGTAGGGCCTCCGGGGAGAACAAATGACATTCCAATGAGCGGAATTAGGAAAGTCTAATATTTCTAAATTATACAAACCGAGAATTTCTAAGGGATATGACTTAACGGTACAGATCACTGTCTGCTTCTGATTTGATCCTTATTTTATCCTGTGAGATAAATCAATTTGCATCCTACCATCACCTCACTTACTCACCTCATACTCCTTTTGATTTTGCTCTCTTAGGAAAAAAAAGAACTTCTCCTTCCATCTTCTGGGAATGCCACTCCGACATCAATGGCCCATTTAAGCAGGTAAATGTAATTTCATGCTGTTTCAAATAAAGTTATGTCAGGCTTTAATGGTAGGTAATGGTGCTGAGTCACTGGTATAAGTTATCATCTGTTTCCCAGGATAGAATGGCACCATCCACATGTCGTCTTAATTCAATCATTCCATGACTCAGCAATCACAATTGTAGAGAACAAACCACAAAGGAGCATTGATTGTCAACATTAACAGCTAGCAGCACTGTGGCTATTCATAAGTCAGTCCAGCTGCAACACTGTAGACAATGCAACACTTCTAGTTCATAGCAATAATGATAATTTGGTTGTTTTTTTTCCTGCTTCAGTCTTATTGTCCTTCATGGTTTCATCCTCATAACCACTGTTAATTTCCTAAATATTTCGTGAAGTATTTTATGTAACACATCTTAACTCCGCAGATGTGAAGCATTGTTGGATGAACATGAAGATGACTAATTATCCCAAATCTGGGGCTAAATTTAAAGAAAAAACCTGAAGAGGAATCAAATGACTTTAAGTGTGTGCATCAGTACACTCACTTGCTGATTCATTTGACACACTGATTTAGAACTGAAATTTTAATCTAACTCAATGCAAACCAGTTTAACTCAACAGAACTCAAAAATTACAGCCTCCAAAATGCCATTCGTAATAAATCTATTTAATAAATGCTGAACAAAATAATGGGGAGAATTTATTGCATTTAATACTGTTGTAATATACTGTGTTAACTTTATAAAGTAAGTGAACTGTAGAGGACATAGGGCCATTTACTAGAGTATTAAAAGACGTGGAATCTGTTGAGCCTTGAAATGTTACATTAGTGATTATATTCATTTAGTTTGTAATTATTCCCGCGCTACCGGAACAAATGTGCTGTGGTTCACACCACGTGGAAATACTATTGCTTACTTAAAACTCTCATGTTCCAGGTGTTAATTTATGTATGTTGGCTAACATCCTGAGATGCAAGGCTAAAGAAAGATGAGCACCATTTCAAGTTGAAGTAGAGGAGAGATAAGCGCTTGAATTTAACCTTTACCATCTGCCATATTAACATAATTAACTACCTGAAGTGAGCAGTTACACACTCACCTGATACCCTCAAGAGAGACCTCGTGAGTTCTCCTTCAGTCCAGTTGACTGAGCTCACACATCAATCATGAGGAACAGGCTGATCACAAAATCACTTGTTTCTTATACTGTATTTTGTTGTATCTTGCAGTTTTTTTTTTTGTTGTTGTTTTTTTTAAAAGGGAGCATAGGATTCAAAATAAATGAAACTAGATGGCATTCAGAGAACACGTGCCTCGCTAAGACGACCTCAGCCAAACCCAATGTTAAAAAAGATACAATTTTTCCCCAACACTGAATAGATCTGCCCCAAAATTAAATGGGTCCTCCCCAGATTTGGTGAAAATCTGCTATATACTTTTTATGTAATCCTCCAAAGAGACAAACAGCACCAAAAAAAAAAAAACCCTTATATTCACATGACCGCCAAAGACATTTCCAAAAAGAGATTCCTTTGTTCCCTTTTTTTGGGAGCATATCTTCTATCATACTTGACAGGGAAAATCATTGCTGTTTTTCGAAACACTCAACATAAATTTGCGAGCGAATGCGTGTGTCTTTTTGCTTCCACTGTCATTACTTTTGCTTAGGGAGCGGCCATTTTATTGTGAAAGTAGCAATTTTCCTAAATCAGGGTAATTAAAGAGGGCAGTTTCTGTAGTAGCATCTTGACTGAGGAAAGCTGCTGTTTGCTGTTCTGTAAAGACTCCCGTCCTCTGCTTTTCCTGCCAGCTCCTGCACTCAGAGACTGGATTGACTGGAGAGATCAGCCCGACTCTGGACATTGCAGTGTCAGCAACAGCCAGGCAAGTGCAAGCATCGTGAGCACATCTTCCACCATTTAGTGCTCACTGTACTGTACCAAGCCAAAATTAAAAAAATACACCACTTTCTCTTGAAACTCTGACACACACACACAGAATGATGAATATTAATTTACAGTTATATCTACCATACATGGATGCAGTGTAGAGTCTGAATCAGCACCATAAAACGCCAAGTTGCCTCAGGAGGAAAAAACCAATCAAAATGCAACTTTTGCATGGTATGCATGCATCATAAATTGGAAAGCTCAGCACCAGGAACAATACACTGAATAATACAAAACAACAGTATTGATTTGCTTGCTTCGCCTATACCAATTAATTTTCACGTTCATTTGCTCAAGGATGATGTGTTTGTACGGGGGTTTCCATATTGACCGAGTGGATTAACTGTGATGAATTGTGTCAAATAAATGAAATGAATTTTGCAAAAGGGAAAAACATGAGGCTGAATGTTGAAAGGGAAAGATTCATAATGCTTCATCTTAATGAGTTTCTGCACGTAGAGTTTCAGTACAGTATGTAACTGTAAATAAACCATCACCGTACCGAAAAAATCTTTTTGCGTCCAATTTGTAGAAATTCCTTGCGTCATATTCCTTGAATATGCGTCATATCATGCATGCGTCAAGTGGCCTTGACCTTTGATCGGCTCTTCCTCAATTCAGAGTGGACATTTATTCCAAATTTGAAGAAATTAGTAATTATATATCACCCTACAAAGAATGGGATGGGTAATCTGAAAAAATAATTACTACAGCTCTCAGTTGTTGCCAGTGGAGAGGCATGAAATAATTAAAATGACTTTTACTTTGGAATTAAATATTTGCGTATACTTTGCAAATACAAAGGAGGAAAATGTTTTAACTTTTTAGTTTTTCTCAGTCGTGATTTATTCAGAAAAATAGAATAGAATATTAAAGCTATTGTTTGTATCATTTTTGGGGGGGGGGGGTGGTCTAAATGTGTGCCTGCATCTGCTGTGGAGAATCAGGGTGTGTATGTGTGTGTGTGTGTGTGTGTGTGTGTGTGTGCGCGTGCATGCGTTAGTAGCAGTTGGTAATACAAATGACTCTAGAACAAAATGGTCAGTAAAAATGGAGCCCTCCATCCCCATAGCTCCTTATCAGTCAGGGAGCACCTGTCCGGACTTGACCTGATTTACAATGGAAAGTAGGTCTGAATTTTACCCTCATTGTTGTCAGACCACCTGAAAAGGAGGACGCAGCTTAAAATGAGCCCCGACCTCGCCTCACAGATTGGTTGGAGTAAAAAAGGAACAATGTTTGAGTGCGTGTGTGTGGTCGTGTACCTCTGTCGTCAGCATGTGGACAGTTTTGTTAATCTGAGTGGCCATTTTGTCCCAATTTTTCCACTGAGCCACTTAGAGATTTGGCCTCTTAGCTGGAGTCAATGGAGGGTCTCTAATCTAGTCGGGAGATAAAGATGCAACTGTAAAGATTAATTACCTGCACCGGAACGGATGTTTATCCATCTGTTTGTAAGCAGGAAAACTCAAAAAGTTGTGGATGGAGTTTGAACAAATTTGATGTGATAAAAGTGTTGAGGTTGAGGAAAAATCAATCTAATTTTGGAAGTGATCAAGACTACATTTGGTCTGATGTCATGTTGGCTTGGCAGGTGTGTGCCTGCTATCCATCATCTGTCTGTAACGCATCTGGTCCCCTCCAAACCCTCATTAGCCAGCTCTGATGGGTATCTCCTGAGGTGTTCCCAGCTGGACGTCCATGGAAAACCTTCCTGGGGAGATGACCAGGAGACACCCTCATTAGGTGCCCACAACCAGCTCTCCTGGCTCCTTTGAATGCAGAGGAGAAGCAGCTCTACTTTGACACCCTCAGGGAGAACTGCGCTTTTCACCTCTTACTCTAAATACATCATTGGAAGTGAATGTATTAATCGTTTGTCATTGAAACAAATGCAGTGTCCGAGCATCTATTGTACCTAACCATGCAATTCTTTCTTTCTCTCTTCTTCCTAAAATGCTGCCAAACCTCAGGGTCAGCCTCTTTACCATTGGCACCCATTTGTATTCTACCAGTAGAATTCTGAGTTCATCTGATTTGGGGGCGTGGGGGGTTGGGGGTGGTTGGTTGGCTGGCTGTTCTTACCTGGACGAACAAGAGGAATATCTTTCTCCTCCAATATTTAGATGAGTCATCCATTATCCACGATGGTCAGTTTTATCAGACCAACACAGACGATGAATCCCTGGTGGCTTAGATAACAAAGCAGCAAGCCTCTAGTATTTCACTATGAGCAAATGGAATGATCTCTGATTCAAAATCCTGCGTTATTTGCTTTGTTAGGTGTTAAATATAAATTTTCATGTCCAGACTTGTGACTTGATGTATTATCTATAGACTACACTTAAACAAGAGTCGTGTTGGAGCTATTTGGGAGGAATTATGACCTCACTCGCTCGTGATTCTCGCATGATAATCATTTGTGTCAGTTTATAAAATGCGATTTGAAGTGAGATTCAAGTTACATCAGCTGCTATTTTGTGCACTAAAGGCCATTATCGAACTGATGGAGCATCTGTTGTTTTCTTGGAGGGAGCAGCATTCACCCTATGTGATGATTGATGTCTTGTGAAGGGGAGGGGGGTGCTTGATTTGTATGGAGCCCTCCTTTTCCTGAGACTGGGATGGGAACCCCCTGTAGATCTGTCTGTCAGGCCCTATCTGGCCTCTGCACACAGCACATTGATCAGAGGCGTTCGATCCCGGGGTAAGATGGATGTGAGAAGAGACTTGACTGCCGAGGTTTATAGGGTGGGTTTAGTCACAGTTTGAGTAGCAGACATGTCTGCGTTACTGATGCAGCAGAGATGTGTCAGAGGAGCAAATTTCACTAGAATTCTGCTGTTGTGTTGGATCTGAGTAGACCAGTGAAATCTGCTCTGTAGAAAAGTATGTTTTAAATTGCGTTTGTTAGATTGTATGTGTTCTAAGTGTCAGAAAGTAAACCACATTCCACTTTGGTCGGGAGTCCACACAGACACAGTTGGTTACGTGTTAGTCGGGTAGGGGGCATGTGTCATGTGCCTGCTTGGGTTGGTAAGGGAAATGACGATGTACAACTGGGATGAAAATGGGGGAAAGGCAACAACAACAACAACAAAAACATTAATTGCCACTCTTGTTTCTTTGCGTGGGGGGGGGGGGGCGTTCATTCATGAATCATTATCACTTTTTCATGCTCCTCTCCATCCTCTCTTATTGCCATTAAAGTGGGAGTGTTCTGAAAGTAAGTAATGAGAGCAAAATTAGATTTCTCTGCTTCACTTCATGTTTGGATCATCAAAGTGGCACTAATGGCAAACGCAGTCAAAAGATCACATTTTGATCTCATGACATGGTCTGGTCTTCTCCATAAGGACAAGACTTAGGCAATGACAGATCCAGCAAGACTGAGTGCACCATTTGTCAACTGCCGAATATCGTTTTCATCAGAAAATATAGATGTTACAGCTTGTGAATGCACCATCTCCGTAACGCATTCACATTTGGTAAAAATGTTCACTTGACCCAAACTGAGAAGTGATCTGCAAATTGCAGTTTTGACCATAACTCATTCATCCATCCATTGTCGTCTTCCGCTTATTCCTACACATCAAGGGTCGCAGGGGGGCTGGAGCCTATCCCAGCATCTACGGGCGAGAGGCGGGGTTCACCCTGGACAGGTCGCCAGTCCATCGCAGGGCCAACATACAGAGACGAACAACCATTCACACTCACATTCATACCTACAGTCAATTTAGAGTATCAATCAGCCTTGTCCCCAAATTGCATGTCTTTGGACGGTGGGAGGAAGCCGGAGTACCCGGAGAGAACCCACACAGGAACAGGGAGAACATGCAAACTCCACACAGAAAGATCCCGTGCCCGAGCCGGGACTCGAACCCGGAACCTTCTTGGTGTGAGGCCACAGTGCTAACCACTGCACCACTGTGCACCCCCATAACTCATTCATTCACACACTAATCATGACAATATCTCACACAAAAATGCCATGAAATAGTACCATAGAGATTTTTAATATCCAAAAGATAAAAGGTCACCTTCAGTATGAAAATACAGTGTTCTGCAGGAACACATTTCTGGCCATTACTCAATGCCCTCTCTATAATGACAGGAGAGAATAATGAAGAATTCCATTTAATCAAGTAACAGATGCAAGTCGGAGCTGGCTGGACTATTTGGCTGAGGCATACAACTCCAAGGCTGTAATGCTCTTTTATCTAATTATTATCATACAAAGGACATAGTGTAATCCATAGTATCCCCATTATTGCTGTCATTATCACTCTGTCCTGCTATATTGTACATATTAAACATTTGAGCAGCAGTTCTTCTCAGGTTATACTTGCCATCAGCCAATTAGAGCTTCATCAAATAATTAAGTGATATGATATGAACTGTAAACCCTCTAATAAGGATTAGACCACACCCACTACTCATGGATGACCACGGTGACTGATAGCTCGACTCATGTCCTCCTGTAGTACAGATAACCTTGAGATAACCTATAACCCTGACACTGATAACCCACCGTAGACTCCAAGCAAGACAAAACACACACATACACACACGGGCGGCATGGCTCAGGGTTGGAGTGGCCGTCTAGCAACCAAAGGGTCGCTGGTTCGATCCCCGACCCCGGTGACCATGTCAAAGTGTCCTTGAGCAAGATACTGAACCCATAATTGCTCCTGATGAGTAGGTTGGTGCCTTGCATGGTAGCCTCCACCATCAGTGTGTGAATGTGTGTGAGAATGGGTGAATGAGACGACACTGTAAAGCGCTTTGAGTACTGCTAAGGTAGAAAAGCGCTATATAAAATTGAGTCCATTTACCATTTACATTAATCTTTCTTTGAATGGTGAATGTTATCTTTCATCTACTTTATGGAACATGCTTTTTTTTTTTTTAAATAACGATACAATAAAATTAGAATTGCTACTCCTGGCTTTTACATCCCTTCTTTTATTATCCAGGATGTTTTGGTTTATTTGGAGAGGCAACAGCAGCCTATTAGATGGGAGGTTCAGCCAGGAGAGAAATACTCCTTTTGTTATGGAAATTCAATATCCTCACTAAATATAACACCCCCCCCCCCCCCCCCCCTTCTGAGGATTACAGCTGGAACTGTGAATGCACATTTATAACTTTGGTCAGCAGTTAGCATATCGCCACAAAGCAAGCCGATTAAGGGGTACATAAAGGATAAAGTTGAATGTTGTATCACTGTTATTTTACTGGGTAATTAAGTGTACACAGGCAATGAAAAGACACACAAAGTAGATGTTATCTGTCTTTTGGACCCATCATTGGCACTGACAGTTATATTTGCATTCACGAATTCTAACCCCAAAACAGCTATTTGAAACTATAAACATGTCAATTTTCAGACCCCACAGGTATAGTTTTGAGACTCCACGAATAAAAATTAGGCCACATTCAGTTACAGTTAACACATTTCATAGAGATAATTTAACGGATGTCAAATAAACAAACATGTTTGAGTAGTAAAAAGTAAAAACTTGTGACTGCTGTTTTCTTAGAGCAGATCTTTTAAATGGAAAAAACAGAAACGATGCTGTGACCCAATCATTCATTTCATTTCATGCACCAAAATCTTGCTGAAAATAGAAGTAGATATGGGTGATCTTAAATTCTTTGTGGTGTTTCTCAGTGCAAGGTGGGGGGGGTTTAATAAATCCTGGGGTGATGGAGCTGCCTCCCAGCCTAATCAATAATAACCACCGCTGGCACTGAGTCGCAGGAACCACACCCTGACGCACAGACACGCACACACAGATGCACGCACGCACACACGAGTGCACGTCCACTGTGAGCAACCATGAAATCAACCGTGTGCACTCATCCCAATCCTGCTACTGTACACACTTTGTCACGCGAAATGAAGTGAAGAGAACATTTCCTGCTGCAGATTAAAGTGTGAAGCAGTGTGTAATCCTCCTGCTCTCGCTCACTGTACATGGAGAAAGGTGGAGTGAAGAGACGATGATTGAGAGGAAGGTGATGGGCTTGACTAGATGATGACATTATATGCTGAACGATACTAAAGCCAGCTAGTAATCTGTTCACCTCAGCGTCACAGGAAAACTTTATCGGAGGCAGGTCGCGCTCCAAATTATGTCCTCTTGTTTCAAAATTTTGATCTTGTGTACATTGTGCATGTTTAACTAATCTCAGTTTCTTTTCTGCCATATTTTGCTATCATCAGCCTCATTTAGCAACAAGTAAAGATTGGAGGAATGATGACCTCAAGATCGTTGACATCTGATATTTATCGATGTTGATAATATCTGTGTTGAAAGAAGTTGGTATGAAACAAACATTTGTACCTGCACAAAAATATATGTAAACATTTTGAGTTTAAAAAGTAGCATTTTTCCCTTTTATTTTCCAAATATTTGGAAAAGCCTATAACATATGTTAACATGAATTTCTCAAGAAATGTTACATGGACCTTTGCGGACGTCTGCAGGGTGCCCCTCCAGTTTATTATGTAATATGTGGTCTGATTTCAGGCAGGACTTTGATTTGAGAGAAACTTAAGTAGAACACTTCATGTACAGTAAACAACAAAGCTAGTGGTAAGGGAAAAATAAACTGGGTTACAGCAAAGTCCTCGCAAGTCTTCTATTTCGCTTCTTTTTTTCTCTTCGTTTAATTAGATGTTTCCTTTTTTTTTTGCTACGGGACATGGTTGTGAATATTTACTCAGTTATCACATGCAAATACTCACATCATATCTTTGTTTCTGGTTGTCTCTCTTGGCCAAGGCTGTGCAGAAAACCACAGGAATTTCTCAATGGACCTCACCTATTTAAGCCGAGGACAGATTAAAAGTAAGAAGGGTTTGCATTAGGGAGAGGATGAATGAATCTGAAGTGATTATCTGTAATTAAATTTCATTTTGAAATTAAAAGAAAGAAAGAAATCCTCAACCAGACCTTTTAAGGACTTTGCCGTGTGAATCATATCTAGTCAAACTGACATTAATCTGTATGCTTCTTTTCGCTTCCACTGCCCAAATCCATCAGTGTAAGTTGCAGGATTTTAAGAGGTTTTTAGGTTAAATGTGAGGTTTTTGTCATGTTTTATTTGGGCAAAAATCCTATTCTGTTAAGCTTCTCAAATTTGTTACAATCCTTTACGGTATCATGTTGATTGAACGAGGGAGCTGGTTGTATATCAAACAGAGAAACCATCTTGTCAGTTTTTGCCTGAATCAATAACGGTTCTGACCGCTCAGCTTCCTTTGGGGAGATCCAGGTATGATCGTGGTGTGATGACAGCAAGACCACCGATTGGCTCCTGAAGGTGTTAGCATAGATGCTGCTGTAGCATCAGAGCCGGAATTTTATTTTTTTTAATTATTCGAAAGAAGAATATAAAACAGCACTGAAGTCTTCTCTAAATGGAAAATGTGTTTTCACATCTAATGTCTGTCTGTGGCAAATTTGAAGAAATTCCCTCTAGAATTGGACGTATATCTGCACATGAGGTGACCTTTACCTTGACCACCAAAATCTTTGCAATTCATCTTTGAGTCTTTGTGGATATTTGCATAAAATTTGAAGAAATTCCCTGAAGGGTATTCCAGAGAACTTGTGTCAAAATTGATGAGACAGAATTATGAAGGGTAGCTAATAAGTCACATTTTAAAGACTAACAACTAATTGTAAAAATAAGCGTTAGAGGCACCGCTTCTGGAAACAGTAAGCTGCAGGTCATCGTTGCACATCGATGATGTTGATGTTCATTTTTCGGCTAAAGTGGAAGCCACTTGAACATTTTTGCCAAAAATGAGCTGGCTGGAGTGAATCATGATTCCGCTTTTGCTTTTCTGCCTTTACGTCAGACAAAATCTGTCATTTTCTGGATATTTGAGCCTCTGATAATTGTTAAAGTCTTTGAATGATATCAGTAAACACCACACTGATGGCGTCCAGCGCCTGAGAAGAAAAGAGGGGCGGGATCTTCAGGGGTGCCCAGAATAAAGAACCTGTTGTTTAGAGGACATTTACAACAAACCATCTCGTCCTCATTTGTTCTTTGATTCTCACGACGCTCTTGTTTTTTTCCTTCCCATCCCTCCTTCCCATCTCCCATTTTCCCCTCTCTTCCCTCTAATCTCTTCCTCTGTGTGTCCCATTTTCTCTCCCCTCTCTCCTGTCCCTGTTGCTCTCCTCCTACCTGATTAGCTGGAGGTTTGATTGGAGGCGAGCTTGTTGAGGTTGGGAAGGCGTGGTCTCGCCGCCTGTCTTGTGTGAAGTCAGTTGAGTTGTCATGCCGACATGTTACTGGTTGGATGTGTGGATATTATCTGGTGTGCCCCCCCACTCCAACTATGAGTGCTTGTCCTTCTCTAGAGCTTCGATCCACCCAGCCAGTCAACCAGTTAGCCAGTGCTGGGTGCAGTTCTGTTCTGTTCCAGTTTCCAGTAAGCTGATCCTGCTGGCACAGGCTGGTGGAGAGACTTCCTTTTCTGGAAGGACCTGATGCATCGTGTTAATGATCCTCTCTCTCTCTGTCTCTCTCTGTCTGTCTGTCTGTCTGTCTGTCTCTCTCTCTCTCTCTCTCTCTGTACTGGCCTGTCAGAGATGTAGAGAGTCTCATTTCGCCTGTGAGGGGAGCAACAGCCGGCAGAAACTGACTCGATCACCCTCCCTTTCATCTCTGCTCTTTCTTACTAACACCAGTAACACCATTTCACACTCGTCCCTCATTTTCTCTTCAGCTCTCATTCCAACCCTCCCATTCTTCTTCTTTTTTTTGTATCTCTTTGTGCTGTTGGAGCCAGCCTCAAGTAGACACCTTCAGACATACATCTTCATTTTATCCTTCTTCCTTATATCAACATCCTCCTCCTCTTCATCCTCCTCCTCCGCTTCTATCTCTTTCTTTTCTCCTCCTGCCTCCACACCCTGCCTCTGAGTGCGCTGGAGAGAGTCACCAATTGCGCACGGCAGAGGCAGTGGGAGTGGACCTCGATGAGCGGGCTTGGAAGTGTGTGTTTGTGAAGAGGAGAGGAGGAGGAGGAGGAGGAGGAGGAGGAAGAAGGAGAGCATCAGCACAGTCCTCCCAGTCTCTCCTCCTCAATTCACACGTGCTCCCACTCTGCTTGGAACAATCCTTCTCTCCAATGGACATTTGTGCGTTTCACCAGTGAAGACAGCAGCTGCTGCCGTTCCACTCCAAAAGCTCCTACATGCTGGATTTTTAAGCGAGACGTGAGGAGAGGAGAGGAACAGGGGGAGATCTCTGAACATGAGTGAGGAAGCTAAGGAGAAAGCAGGCGGTGGAAAAGCAGCCCATCGCAAAAAGAAAGGCAAAAAGGTAGGAGAGAAGACAAGCTTTCTTTGTTTGTTCCCCCCAGTTGTTGCTTCGGCTTGTCAAAAGATGCTTTTGAATTAAAAATGAAAGAAAGACGAATGGTTTTGGATTGGAGGAGCGATTGGAGAAGTGTTTGTATTGGTTTTAAATAGATTCCAGTCTTTATTTCTTTGGTTGGTTTTAAGTGGAGCCTGTGGTTGTTTGTCTGTTGTGTTTTTACATTTTTTTCCATCTTCCACAAGCTCGCACATTGAGGTGAGCAATGTTTGTTTAGTCTCACCTGGAATGCTACCAAAGCCCGTTGACATTCCGTCTGTCAGCTGCCAGTTACAACACTCCTTATATCACAACTAGTCGGTCTAGTTGTTTTGCCCCAGGTGATTGGCTGCGGGAGCAGAGGTATGCAAAGTGGAGAGTGTGTATAATGTGAGGTAGGGGGATGTCCTCCAGGGTTTAGGGTGGGGGCAGCAGAATGCACGCACAGCAAAGGCATCTGTTGTGCTGTCAAACTCCTTCACAGCTGTGCGTGTGTGTGTGTGTGTGTGTGTGTGTGTGTGTGTGTGTGTGTGTGTGTGGTGTGTGTGTGTGTGTATATGCGTGTGTGCGCATCTAAGATACACACTTCACGCATTGCTGTCCTGTTGTTTTCCTCAGGAATTGTTACTATGGCTTTTTAATTGAAGCTGTTTGAAGCCTCTGAAACATGTTTTGACTCATGAAGTGGAATGTTGGTTTGTACGTGTGAGCTTGCACGCACATGCATACACTCCAACTGTTTGCGGTCCACCACTTAACACCCTGAGCCTGTCTTTCTTTGGTATAAAGGATACTGAAACACAGCTCTTACCTGCTCCTGCGCCTCAAATGCCCTTGTGTCAGGCTAGCCTACAGTAAGATAATGGTTTCTACCACGAATACACAACATTCTCACAAACTACACACAGTCACATACACAACAGAGCATTTTGGATAGGGTGAGCTTTGTTTGGGGTGGCCTTTGAGGTCAGAGATTTCTGGAACAGGGAAAGAACAGAGGCAGAGTTACACTAGATTGGAAGAATGTTTGTTACTGAGGAGAAAATGTATTATTTGCTTCCCATCAAATAATTTATTGGCACTCTGATATTGCCACCGTCGATCTGGTTTCCCAGAGACATCAACAGACAACTCTTTATGTTCACAGTATTTACTTCATCATTCAATATGTTTGAAATTCACAATCAGTGTGTTGTAGTGCGTGAGCATGAATAACGGCTAATTTGTACAAGAAAAGTGCAGTAAAGCATAATTTTTAATAATTTTATATATATATATATATACTTTTTTGCATTTTTTCCAGGTTGCTTTGGCAGAGGTACGTGCTCTCTGAGAGTATAATGATAACAATAAATATTTTCTTAAATACAAGAACATTTTTTTTAAACACATTGTACTGTTAAATTCAGTAAGCAAAGCCCAATGGTTATTTAAAGCTCTTTGCTCCTGATCTATTACCTCTTGTAACATTCAGGTCCTTTAAAGCCTGCATGATTGACAGTTACTAGAGGCACACAATGAATGGCAGCAGCAAGGAATTACATACAACCATCAGGCTTTATGCTTCCTGTCGCCAAAACTAAATTGAGGGTTAAAAAAAATGCTTGGATTTCAGAGTATTTCATGATATACATGTCTATTTGTTGATTTTGCTTATTTGTTGACCAAAGATCTTCTATAAGGTCATTTTCAGTGTTAAATTTGCCATTCAGCATATACTAAGTAATAATTAAGAGATCCTTGTCAAATATGCCTTGTTTTTATATATATATATATATATACACACACACACACACACACACACACACACACACACACACACACAAAAATGTTGTCAGTTTTATTACTCAAGTTTGTACCAGTGGCAGCCTTAAACTTCCAGTATCCATATGTATTATAGCAGCACATTATTAATTGTTTATGTTGTTTTCAAGTGGAACATCTCTCAGAGCAGCCCAATATTTTGAAGATCCACTTCCTCCCAGCATCAACTCCATCTCCCAGTGGATAAAGAGAAAGCGGTTTGGGTTACGTTCACCAGGAGGATTATGAGTAAAGGCATAAACTTCTCCATTTATGTATTTTCCCCAACAGCCTTGGCCCGTTATCACACCGGCTCCAGACTGCAGCCATGAAATGGCGCAGTAAAGTCATGCATATTCATGCTTTTTTTTTTTTTTTTTACGTATGTATCTTGTTTGTTTGCTTTGTGTGCACAGTGTATTTGAGTGTGTGTGTGTTTGTGTGTGTGTGTTTGTGTGTGTACGTGTGTCTGATTATGTGCACATGTGCACGCCAGGCAACTATGCCAGATGTGTTAATGAGTGCAGCCATGGCAACAAGTCCTGCTCTGAGTGAAAGATGTCGAGAGGTGAGCGTGAAGAGGGGGTGGACTGGTAAACTTGGTGGCCAGAGATAAAATATATTTTTCCTGATGCATCTGCTGCAACGGGTGAAGCTGAAGGATACGATCAAACATCTGTTGACTCAAGGTTCCAGATCCAGATCACCATGGAGGTCTAACGTTAACATCAAGGGTGTGTGTTTCGGTGGGTGTATTTGTTTCGTGTATGTGTCTGTGAGTGTGTGTGAGCGTGCATATTTAAGTGTAGCATAACTTGTGCATGTACATGTGTATTTGACAGTGACTTTGTGTAACACTTTGATGTTTCTCCAAATGCTCTAAGATCTCAGAGAGGCTTAATGATAAGGTTTTGATGTGGTGATAGAGATAATGAGGTTTACATAACACACACGCATAAACACACACATACACACTCTACACACTAAATGACATTTAATTGCATCACGACGTAGATGAATTTTTTTTATTTTTTTCAATATTTTAGCCGCCATATTAAAGCCTTTTATCAAATAGTTTTATGTATGCATGTGTCATTGGACATCTGGGTTGCTGGGTTTTAGTGCTGATCGTTTAACTGCTTAAATTGCACATTGAGCGAAAATAGAAGACAGAAATAAAATGTGCCGGAAAGATAAAAAAGACCCCTGAGGACTTGATATAGAAATATCTCACTATCCTTATAACTTAAACTAAGCTCAACTAAATCTCAGCGCTTCACAGAGGAGAATGTGTTAATAGTCAGATTAGGGAAAAAAATTGGAGTTGCTCTTTTGCAGTGACTTATGTAACTGTTCCATAGATTATATACTGTACTAGGGGTGTTATATGTTGGTACTGGCAATAACCGTGACATCTAAAAAATGGATTATTAATATCATGCTGGTGGATTTCTCTAAATAAATCGTCCCGTTGAAGTAGACATGATGTTATGTAAGAGATGCTTACACAAAACTACGTAAAACGCTTTAACTTTACACTCATATATGAGTAGCAATGGTAATTCTAACAAGAGAACCGAGCCAGGCATTTTGTTTAATTTGCTAAAAGTTCTGATCATATTACCCCATGAATGATATATTCACCTGTTACTCCTCTCAGTACACTTTACAGTAGACTTAAAAAAAAAAAACCCCTGATAGATTCAACATCACTTGCTGTTTTAGCTGGTGTTCTGTTCACTTAATATACCACAGAACTGCAAGATAACTAAAAGCAACAGAAAACAAAGAATTAATTAATTCAAATAAAGACAGATGACCTTTTCCTCATCTTTTCATTTTTCCCAGGACAGTAAACATCGGTCTTTTGTGTTGACTCTGTTGTTTTATGCCTAATGAGACAGCCGTCAGGCTCAGGCAGCTCTGTTCTTTGTCTTAGACGGGAAAAACCCTGCCAGAAACCGAGAGGCTCGCGTCTGGTGGACTGGTGAAATAAGCTGCTCTGTGACAGTGCCTTCAAAGAGAAACTGCACATCCCATCCCCCCGATAACAACAGGGCACTGGTGGTGAATGTGCTGATGGAAGATGAGATGTGTTTATATAAGTGTGTGTGTGTGTGTGTGTGTGTGTGTGTGTGTGTGTGTGTGTGAGAGAGAGAGAGTGTTAGAGAGAAAGCCAACAAAGTGCTGCTTTTGTTTTTCAGATTAGGTTAATGGACTTGGCACAGATCAAATCCTTAAGAGGGAAGGTTATGCTTTATGGGCTGCTGGGAGAGACTATATGGAGAAATGGTGTGTACTCAACCAAAACAAAATGCAGAAAATATTAAATGAAGATACAATGTGTACTTGTCTCATATGGAAATGATTGAAAATGACACGTGATGAAAATGAGCACTTATGCATTTTCACATATCCTGAAATGTGTGTTGAAAACCCACACAAACTCCACTGAATATATCACATCATATCCAGTAGGATTTCATTTTGTACTTCAATCATTCGACAAAAGATTGGAACACTCTATCTTATTGCAGTATATGCTTATTCGGTTTAAGGAAGTCAGAAAATGCTGTTTACCTGGAAGTGTTTTATTCAAACTATTGTCCTAACCAGTTTTATATTGGAATATTACCATCCATGTGAAAAGATTTGCACCATACAACCTTCACAAAGTGGGTGAATCAGAGTGTGTGTGCTCAATAATTTTAGTATGGCCAGAAGTTGTTACAAATTTGCATGCTTGTTTGCTTATTTTCAACGTGTTATGTTAACAAGTGTCAGTGGTTTCACCTGAATCGGCCCCCCGCACATCCCATCACAGAAAGCAAAAAAAAAAGAATATCGATATTGGTATCAGGCCACAAATATAAAAACGTGCAACCCCCATCAAACACCTCCTCAGCAATCCTTCTCTCTCTCTCTCTGGTTGCTGCATAGAGATAGTTGGACTTACATAAAGCTGCACATGTGCTGTATCAAATGCAGTGTGGAGGTGTCAGTAAGTGCACATGTATGCTCTCTGGGCAGCTCTATAAATGTATGCATGCATGTGAGTAGGCGGGTTATTCCTACTCCTTCTGTGTGGATGTGTGTGTGTGTGTTCATGGAGGTAGGCATCCCTGGCCACAGCTGTATGCCTGGGGAGAGGGCACAGGGGTTAGCCTGTGAGAGCTCCATCACTTTCTTCCTTTCCACTGAGGGAGGAAGGGAGAAAGGGAAGAGGTGAAGAAGAAGGAGAGGAGCGAAATAGATAGGGCCGACTGAAGACAGAGAAGTGAAGAGGTGTGAGCTGGGGAGTGGCAGGAGTGGATAGAGCGGAAGGGGAGAAAGATGTGTGAAGAAAGAGGAGCTTTGGGGAGTCTGACATGAGTGTTTGGCTCGCTGAAGCTGGTTTCCCTGCCGGCTGTTTAATCCAACAAGTCCTCCGACCCATACAGCTGTACAATATCAGTCATTCGCAGACATTTTTAGCATGGTCTGGTTAGGGTTAGGCATAAAGAAAAACTTTGTTAGAAAAAGATGTGAGCACCGGTGGTAGCAGCGACCATCAGAACCATTCTTCCAATTCTCCATATGGATTTTTCTCACCCTTTACTGTTGTTATGTGACTCTCTGGCTACAAGATGACATCTGTCACTTTTACATGATATTTCTGACTCATCTGGTTGTTCTTTTTGGGAATAGCCAGCTAGTTTAAACTTAAATAGGCTGATTTAATCACAATTCAGCTTTCTGGACACAAACCTGAGGCATACGCGTGTAGATTAGCAGGCTGTAGTATGAATGCAGTTATGCAGTAGACGTGAAAAAGTCACACTATGTTCTCCAGATAGAAATAGAGTGGCCATTGCTAACTAACAAGGCTGTTGAACCGACTCTAATCAACAAAAAGGCCCAGCAAGGGCTTGCCAATCTTCACTCTGTCTATCCTTCCCTCTAAAAAAATCATCTCTCCTCATCCCTCCTTCCATCAGCAAAAGCGACTGGAAGAAAAGCTTGAGCAAGTTCGTTTTTTTTTTTAATGTTCTGTTGGCGAGAAGAAATCAATACGTGTGAGCTCCGTGCAATTTAAAATGAGTTTCTCCCCCTGCAAGAACAGGCTGGAGCCAGTGTTTGACTCCTAGCTGCTATCAGAACGCTGTTTCAAAGCTCCATCTGTTAAATAAGAGGGAGCAGGATTCAGGGTGAACATGCAACTCCCACAGAACCAAACAGCATCCATTTTGGACATTTGTTGAAATCAAAGTACAGTATTAAGTTTCATATGAATATGATAGCTTCCTAATAAGAACTGTGTCATTTGAAAGCGTACAGGGAAAGGAAAAACCCCCAGTGATGGAGACAGGAGTTGTTTTTAGGGAGCTGTTATGCATTAATGTGTGCTCTCATATCCACTGTCTTCCTCTTTTGGCAGCTGCTGCCGCCTGAACCCCACAGCCTCCTCTGTTTCCCACAGCTCGGTCCGGAAGCCTCTTTATTTCTCGTTTGTGCTTTTTTTCCATCTGTCTTCCCCCTCTTTTCCTCTTCTCTTCAAATGGCTCCTCAGCATGCATCAGAAATGGCAAACAAGAAAAGAGAGTCATAGATAGAGTTGCAGTGTAAACCCCTTTTATCGAGTTTGGGATCCTCCTTAAGCCTCTCCTGGCTCAGTGTCGCCATGGCAACTGTTAAATGCAACAGAGCAGGATAACAAAAGCTTTTGTCTATAGCAAAAGCAATAAGAGTGGTTTATGCTCGATGAGTCGTCTGCCGACCTTGTTGTGACTGCCTGCGTCGTCTCACCTTATTTCTCAATCATTCAACATCTGTTTTTTTTGTTTTTTTGTTTTTTTTTAACTGTAGCTTTGCTCCATATGCCAACCATACAATCAGCTGGTTCATTTATAGTTCATACTTAAAATAGAAAATTCACAGAAGGAGCGGCTATTAATTGTTCGGTATGCAGAAATTAGCACCACAGACACAGATGTATGAGGTTTTAATAAGCCTGACAACATGATGTAATGAATATAGTACAACATCAAACTGTTATGTGAAAATCAACGCACAATGTATGATGTGCAGGCTGATTTTGTTTCATCACATTGCATGAACCCACTTCAGAAGCTACAACCTCAGACCAGCATCAGTTCAGCAGCTTTAAGATGCTAATGAAAGAAAATAGAACACTGTAATTTGTAATTAAAAGATCGGGAAATGGGTTCACATCCCTCACCGGCCTCAGGTGTTATCTGTTTGAATCATATGAACGGATGTATTGTGGGAACAGGAATACATCCACAGTGGAGCCAAGCCAGATGGCTCATCCCGGCTTCCTCCATGGGATGAAGAACGGAACCCTGCTAGTGAAGGATGAACGGTGTATTCCCAGTCGGAGGAGATGAAGGCAGCCGCTTTCTGTCTGTCTGTCTCTCTTTTTCTCTCTCTTTCTCTCTCTCTCTCTCTCTCTCAAAAAAGGTAAAAACCCTTCTGCTTGCTCTCAGCTTGGAGATGCACTTAGCAGCAGGATCTGGCTTCAGCTAAAATTCAAAATGTCTGACAGCTAAAGAACTGGTAATGTGTTCTGAAATGAGGAGATGATTGCCAATAAAGCACTATTCAGTGTAGGAAACCAGGTGAGGGAGACATCTGCATCTGCAAAAAGAAATTCAGAAAAAGTATTCATTTAACTTTTCATGGCAACTATTGAATTATATCCCATTGTAATGTTTTTTTTTCCCCCAGAAATTAAGTGGTGCGTTTTAACTTGAAAGATTCCCTTTCCCCCAGATGGTTCTTGTTGAAACCTTCCCCTGCTGCAAAAAAAGAATTTCTTTTTAGATCATTAGGTACCAATTGCTTTGAGTATTTAAAAATTGCATGAATTTTGCAATTGCCATCACCTCAACAGAGTATATACTTCCCTTACCATGAATTTATAGTTTTTTCCAGGATGTGTGGAGGATTTCTGCAGAGACAACCTTATCAGTGGGGCTCTGGGAACAGCCCATGGAAGAGGTTCTGGGGCTGTAAATGCTCCTCTTATTCTTATATTTCAGCTCAGGGATGACAGCAACATAATGTGTGCCTTGAAGCAACATCACCTTAGCCAGATGGTAGCGCTGGGAAAGAGGATGGGAAGAGGTGAGTAGTTAAGACGAGGCAGGGAAGGGATGACGGATTAGAGACAGAGTAAGACTGTGAGAAACCCATCTTTTAAAAGTGAGCAATGTGCAGCAGATCACAGCAGGTGAAAGCACACGGGACTGTGAGATGTTGAGCAAAAAAAAAAAGAGTAGGAGGAGAAGGAGCTGTAGGAGTATCAGAACGTATGCAAACGAATGCTCACATGTAACACCAAAAATAAACTCCCTAAAGGCGTGCAAGAGATCTACATTCCTTGGGGCTTCGATGACAGCGATGGTGTGCTTACAGGTTTCTCTATGACAGTTATGTAACTGCTGTGATAAAGCCATGACAAATGTTCAGGTTTACAAGAACAAAAATGTTCACCTCATCTCTTTTGTATCATGCTGCGCCACCCTCATCTGTTCCTCTCGCGAGCCAGAGATTCGGATTCAATTTCCTTGATATGGTTGTTGATAACTATATTTCTCACAAAATGTATAGAATGCCAGATAATTGGCCCTCAGACTTTCTCTGTGACCTGTTACCATGTCTGATGTTGCTAGCGAACCTAAATCATTCATTATTCTCTAGCAACATATTGAAAATCTTGATTTGCACCAATTCCTCTCCTCTCTCCAATACATCCACCCATTCTTCACATCATCGATTTTAATGAGGAGCCCACACTGTTTAAGTGCGCCCGCCACTTTCCAGCAATGCAGATCTGAATATGTCGTTGCGGTTCAACTGAACTCCTTGGTATCTGATGTCCACTGTGCAAACGGCGGTGATGTAATGAGCCAATAAATGAAAAAGTTGCAGGCTGCTGGGCCAGCCTACACCATCTTGTGCAAGATTCTTGAAGATTGTCGGGTCAGGAGAGAGTTATCTCTTCCAAAGCTAGGCACAAAGTAAGATCAAACTGAACAAGTCCAAGTCTGCTCACGTGGGTTCATGCAGTAAGACATAGTCCTTTTTCCATGGCGTACAGCAGGATTGTGCACAAGATTGCACCAGTTGACTGACGTGACCAATGTCCTCCACAGTGTAAGCATTTTGGAGCTGAGCCGTAGACTATGATGTCATACGTACATCTCCAGAAAGCTCACAGAATCACAGGTGTTGTCATTATCTGATAGCACCACACATATTTGATGCCAACTGGGAGGGGAAGCTTGTTCTATGAAGGAAACTGACTGTACTGTATATTCATTCTTAAATCTTTACATCTATTAACTGAAAGAGCTGAGCAGGCTTGCATTATTCCACTATCTGATCCTCATCTGCTGACCTACAAAAATCTGTTGTGTGTATGTTGAGAGTATTTTTTTAAAAGCTTCCAGGGTTGATGTTGTAGTATAGATGGATAACAGAACCCGAGAGGATATTATGGTTTTTGAAATGTATCTTTGATTAATGAGCTGACCGCAGACTGCTCTCCAGTCACTGTTGTTGTCTGAACTGTTTACAGGGCGCGCTAAACTGAGGTGTGAAATTAGCAGCGCTCCAGGCTTAGACGGTGCGTGTGGGATCTCTCCTATCTATCTGTCCACACATCCATCCATCCATCCGTTCATCCATGAGTGTGTCTTGCGGAATTCCCCCAGTGGTTCTGCATAAGGCTGCTGTGTGGGTTGCTAACACTCTCAAGCTCGGCTTTCCCTTTGGTCAGTGACGGTCCACACAAAGTGACAACCTCCAGCTGTGAGGGTGTGAGGTTGCTAATGAGATAGCCTCTGGACGTGTGTGTGTGTGCGTGCGCGTGCGTGTGCGCTCATGCACATTTGTTTTTTAATGGAACAAACTGGGCTCGAACCACGGAGGTCATCCCTCTGTGATCAGCCCCCATAGCAAACATAATATTACTGCAGAGACAAGCCACTTATTCAAATGTGTTCTGGTTAATACAAGTTGAGAGGGTGGATGTGGGCATTATTGTCAGATAGATGTGGGGATGATGTCCAGGAAGGAGCTTGGGAATGAGGGAGCAGGGCTCAGAGAGGAAGTCTTCCCCCACTTGAGTCATGAATAAATCAATGCTGAGATCTCCTTGCTGTCTAGCACAGCATGGGCCAGTATGCTTTCATAGTTATAGCGCTTCCCAGATGGCCTAGTTTACCCACAGAGGATAAGCCAAGTCATAATTTACCAGCTGAAGAGTCTTTATGATTGCTTCATCCATCATCAATTACCCAGCACAACAGAACACTCTTTAGGTATGCAAGGGAAATGAGTATCACCTGCAAGAGCAGCAGAAAAAAACAGTTAAAAGGAAGACAACTTAAAATGAGAAAGATCAACACTTAAAACTGATAAACAGAGAGGAGTCAAAGGTGATGACCAATATAAAAAGGCAACATTATATGTATCTGAAGCCCCCACGTAAAATCCAAAATACCCACCTAAAAATGACTGCTCCCTTTTATACAGTCGCTGAGGAAGGTGTTATGTAAAAGTGAGTGGGAAGACTAGATGAGAGCCAAAAAAAAAAGAAGTCAAAATTGCTTAAAAAATGCAGTCGTGTCTGCTCAGTACTGTACTGCACACCCGTAGAGACAGTAATGGAGTTGCGAGGGAACAAAGAGAAACCATTTCCTCCCTCAGTGTCATTGAACAATGGAGACATCCTCCTCGCTGGCCACCACAGGGAGGAATTGAGTGGTTCCTATGTGTCACTATGGCTGTGACTGATAATGCTGTTCATCATGGTGTGTGTATACGTGTGTGTGTGTGTGTGTGTGTGTGTGTGTGTGTGTGTGCATGCATGCATGCGTGTGTGTGTGTGTGTGTGTGCGTGCATGCATGCGTGTGTGTGTGTGCATGCATGCATGCGTGTGTGTGCGCGCATTTTCATGCATTTGTGGCAGAGGTGTGGACAGAATAATGAACATCTGACAGACATCATAAATGTAGTTTTCCCTCTTTTAATTTTGAAAATGTCATTATATTAAGTACTTGCTAGTAGAGACACCCTTGGAGAAAATTCCAAAACTTTATGAAAACATTCAAATGAGCAGTTCGGTTGAATGAAATTTGTCTTTATTTATTAGTCAGTGGAGCGCCTGTTCACACAAGTCAGGGACACAAAAGAGATTAGCTTCTCTGGGTCATGACGAAAGTCGTGAGGTCGCAGAGCAGAGGAGGGATTAGAGAGGATGGCCAGGGTCCTGTCATACATTTTGTTTTATTGTCACATATCAACAAAGCCAACACAGCTATTTTAAGCAATGAATCCCGTAGGCCAAGAAAACCTACGTAAATAAATCAGCCCAATATTAGATGGGTACCAGCCAGTGTCAATAGGCCCAATTTGGACAGATGACCCCGGACGCAACCTGCAGCATTCCAATGTCTTGGAAATATTTTAAAAATGCTTTTGAAGATTTGACTTGCTGAATGTTTTCAAACTTTGTGCAACAACCACTTCACAACAGTGCAAATTTCTTTGCAACGATCTAAAAGGTGTTCGTGGTGAGTCACTGCCATTTACTGGGACTAATACATCTGTTATATAAAGCTGCATTTCCCAGACACCTTTGTCCAAACATCCTCCTGCAAAATAGAAGGTGCTGAAAGGTACTAATACTTAAGATTACCTTGTTATAGGCGTTATTATTCATAGAAGTCTGTCGGCACAACATGAATGAGACGAATCACAGAGTCACTTCCCGTGCTGTGAGGAAACTAGCAAATGTGCTCTGCTGTGCATAAGATTAACACCGCTTGATTACATTCTTGTGAGTAAGACGTCGAGTTTAAGGCGTTTTCTTAAGCAGTGACTACAGGAGCATCCCCAGACTTCACCTGATTCATTCTTTCAGATGACAAGAATAATAAAAATTAAATTGCTGAATATTATCAGGGTATTACAGCCAAAAGGACACTCAGAGCAGCATATTTTATTGTCTATATATAATCTCTGAGAGATGCCACCCTTAATATTACTATCTTAATTCAATAATATTATATTATTCTGATTAACATCATTAATATAGCAGTGCTGCAGCATAAGGCCCTCCCTGTCAGTTTAAAAAAAAAAAAACTCCAATAGATTCAGAGAAAATATTTAATATCCTGACTGAAAGTGTCAGCTAATTGTCTGCTGTACTGGTAGAGTCACAGTTGGGATTGGATGAATACAGCATTTGTATCGACCCTGCATGGGCCTGTGACTGACTAATGCGCTGAGAAGAAATGTCGCCAACAGTGAGGTCGACAAGAGTCAAATGAAGTTAACACGACTTTGGCTCCAATTTGGAAATTAGCACCTAACTGAGTTTAGTCTTAAGATCCGCTTAACTGGGTTTAATAAATGACCGCAAAACCAGAATTTAAAGTGCTGCGTCTTTAGAGACGGCGACAGATAGATTCACTTTTTTGGTGTCTCCCATTGATGAAGTGTCCTCCTTAATTTGTAGTTAGATTAGTTTACTTGAGAATTTCTTTCTTTCTGTGAGGATTTTCTCCAGTGAGATCAGTGAAGAAGAATGATTCCTCATTTCAGCTGTTTCTTATTATTCCTCTGTAATACAAAGTAATTGGAGCTGTCAAACTGTTGATAATCTGCATTAGAGCGTATCCAAAAGCCACCACGGAACCTCAACGTTCAGAGGGATGATTAGAGACGGAGGGCATGTCAGTACAAGTCAGAAGAAACAACAAAAAATATCATTGATTTTGAAACTCAAAAACCAGTTTAGACAATAGGAAAGGAATAGAATTGATTCAGAAATTTAAGAGCTATGAAGACTTTGACGGGAGCAAGAACTAAGGCCCATATAAAAGTATATTGTGATTTAAAAAGTGGATTCCACCCTGAATTTCAGATCATCTGTTCAAAGTTAGTGGATGTTTCACCACCTTCAGTCGTTTTGAACAACCATCCGTGATATTTTCAAAGGTGCTCTCACACATTTGGATCAAAATGAATTTGATTAATTGTGGGTTTTTTTTCCCCGATCAGTCTGAGTTGGTGTCACACGACCCGAATTCAAGCCAATCAATTAAAAAAAAGCAATTTCATTTCAATCTCAGTTTCATAATGATAATAAACGTTTGAGTCTTTGACAAGAAACCTGCTGAAATCACGCCACTTAGTTTTTTTGACAGTATCAAACTTGTGTCATGATAACAACATCCAAGCCAAGCATTTACTTAAGAATTGTCTTTTTTGAAACAATTGATTTGTTACAATCTATGGTAGGGTAACTGCTAGTGTCACAAGTGTAATTTTACATACATTTTATGGTCCAAGAAAACCACATTGTTTTAGCAAGAAAGAGACAAATATTTTTTTCATAGCGTTGGAAGCAACATGCTCTCTGTACATTCACACTTCCTGGCTAGGTGAAAAAAAAACATTCTCCTCCGTCTGACCTCCTTTTCTCCAAACAGTCGCTGCCTCACGACACACCAGTCCTCCCCCCCCCCCCCTCTCCTCTTCACACTGTCAGTTGTCTTGTTTTCTCACAGCTGCCTCAGAATGATTCGAAGGAACTGTGAAAACCTGAAGGAGGATAGAATTTTTGACTAAGAAGCCTGGTAACAAACACACACATAGACATACAGTCTCCTCATCAAACTGTCATTTTCTGCCTACTAACTAGGTGGGAAACCCAGGAAATAGATGGGGGGGGGGGGGGATCCAGAATCTCGAAGAGACAGAAATGAATGAGCAAATGGCATCAGGAAGAATGACATCATGATGTGTGTGGGCTATCGCCTCTGTTTTTGTGGTGGAAATGTGTGTGTCACTATCATTTTTATGTCTATTGCCGCCTCTAGCATCACCGGCAGCCACTGTGTCCTGCATGTGGCATCTGGAACCTGCCTGCAAGCACACACTAACAACCCCCCCCCCCCCTGTGTGTGATATGGGTCAGGTGAAGCGGAGGGTGTTTCCCTCTTTTGATGACGAAACATTTTGCTGTCCCTGTCTGTGCTCACCTCCTCTGTTTGGCTCAGCCACTGACAACAGGACATACTACAGAGGCTAGTGTTTGCCTTTAGGTATTGAAAGTATACTTTTACTTGGTGTTGGAAGGATAAGTAGTAAGGTGTCACTTGGAGTTATGGAAAACAAAAAGATAACTATTAGCTCCTTACCCTTCCTTATCATATTGGGATAAAAAAACAGTGATCATTTCCAAGCAAAAAACAAAAGCACCCAGCCACCCCATTTCTTTGTGAGAGCCAGCATTGCTTTCATTGCGCTTAGAACAGAAAGATTCAGTGAATGTCCGCTACAGCTGCTAGTAACAGCACTGTATAAAGTACAGAACCTTTAATTTGTATATATCTGCAAGTGAGGCAGCATGAAATCAAGAATGATACAGAATAAATTAGCTCAGGGACGTTCAAACTTCAACAAAAGTTCAGTTTAATCTGATGTGTGGTCACTTATGGGCAGTTGTAATGTCATTGGTTGCTGCAGAGCTGTAACGGTTTGCGTGGTCTTTGACAGCAAAAACATTCTCTTTTTATGACTGCAGAGTTTAACAAACACTGTCTCTGTGTTTATAACAGTTGAAAATACACTTTGTGGAAGCATAACAATTTCTTCACTGTAGTAGAACAATTTATCATCACCTGTCTAGGTCCATTTCAGGGTTTTGGGGGGGGTGGGGGTTCCAGCTGAGCCCAAAATATGTTTTAGATAGGTGAATGGAGGACAGTTGGAGACATAAAGAGAAACACTGTTCTTCCAAAAAGAGTCTGTAATGGCTTAAACATGGATTTAAATCACTGGCGGCACAGTCACAAACTGCTTAAATATGCCAGACGCTGCTGTGCCTGACAGATTTCTTTCTTCTGCTTTTTTTTGGTCTTTCTCAAAGTATAAATATAGAAAGCAAACAGACAGGAGGCATCAGGTGTGCACTGAGATGGCCTACTCTGATTTTTTTGCATATAAATAACACTTTCATTTCAGGGGATGTGAAAATGTCTGGACTGGAGTCTGTGAAATGCCAGTCGGAGGAGAAATGATTTCTCTTCCCGTGTGAGGAGCTATTCACGGCACCGTTTGTCTGTTCTTGTTTCCATGGAGAGGTGAGGAGGATCCTGACGACTGTCTGTGGTCACTGGCTTTGTCATACATGCTGACAGCCACCACCACTTACCTTTACAACCCCTCTGAGGTGGGTGCTTCAAATTAACATCACTAATTAAACACGTTAGACTAATTCCACATCACATCCAGTTCCAATAATCGTCATAAATACAGATTTGTATGCTTTCAAACTAATGAACACAGTAAAAATCTGTCTGCTTAAGCCCCTTTCAAACTAGCCAAAAAACATAGAAACAAGTTTAATTGGCACGGATGGGAACATAAAACCTGGGTGAATGCAGTACCATAAGGATCCAACAGTCTACTTGTGCACTTCCAATGAGAAAGGGACAGTCAGCTTTTTCTAGCAGTTATAGCCAGCAAAACCCTGCACGTAGACTGGTATGCGCAGTGGCAAAAGGGTTTTTAGTTCCAGGGCAATATGATGCCACCACAGATTTCCCACCAGCAAACACATCTTAATGTCCCCACTGCGTACAATAGACCCTCATTTTGATCTAAATTATGACAGCAATACCCCCCTGTTGCATTCTTCCTGTTGTTCTCACACACAATGGCATCGGCCGGCTCTATTGTCTGTTAGGTTGTGTCCTCCTTTTCAGTACTGAGAGGCTCATTTGTTGATCTCCTAACTGGATTAGCACTTGTCTGATTAACTGCCTGTAACCCCTGCTGTCACTTGTAGCTGGAGAGGTTGACGGGGGCTTCATGTACACTCCCACTGCGCTGTCTTCGCTCGGTTCATGGCCCCGCGATATACTTTCCCTCTTTGAACCCGGTGCTCTTGTGGGCAATGTCACAGGCAGTCAGGATTAACTGAAGATGCAAAGAGTTGAAAAGGTGAGATCAAAAGCAGAGTCATGCAGAATGTTTAGATTTGAATGTTTTGGTTTTTTTAAATATACATTTATATATGTATCAGAGATTTTCTGGAAGCCTTTCCAGTGGCTAGGCACACAAGGCTAGGATTTTACTAATTATAATACACTGCTAATCTATTTATCTACCAGTTGGATAGGTCAATGTCTATCTAAGTGAAGGTGAGGTCAAGTTTGACAGGATCCATGTGCTTTCCTTTTCCACCTTGCTAATGAAGGGAAGCACTTTTGCAATGAGCTGGTTAACCAAGATGCGTAAGCCTTTTTCTATCGCTCTCAGGCTACAGTCACACTTTTTACTTGTGTTTTTTAGCCATACTAACATCATGGCTCTTTGGCAGTGTTTGTATATCTCTCTTGTCTTGTCCATCTGTGCCACATACAGTTTCATCTTTATCGCCCAGTCAAATGTTTGGGTATTTTGTGTTTTTTATACATACAGGGCTGTCAGCATTGACACATTAATCGTGATGCAATAGAAATCGGGGCATAGTACACTATTTTTGTCAATCACATTTAATCTTGTGCTATTGTGGCCCATTTTATTCATCCTTAGTTGGCTACCCAAGCCAGAAGCCACAGCAGGGTCCCACTTACTACTGTTGACAAAAAGAAAAGGAGGGATTGTTAGTTTGCTCTGCGCGGTGTCACTGTGGTGATTTATGAATTTTTTAAAAAGCACCGCTGGACTTTTGAATGGCTTATGTAACTTTAAAAACTACCAGACTAAGCAAACGTACTGCACTGTGCGTCTTGTGTCAGTTACTTCGATTAAAAATTCTTCACGTCTGAATGCCAACTTACACTTGCAATTAAAAATTGTGATTCACTATTTAAATTTAGAGATGAATCACAGTTGATAAACTAATCATTTTTAAGCCTGAATTCGATATCATATATTGATATACTTGTGGGTGATATAGGCAATTAGTTATAGATTATATAGATTCAGTCTTCCAGGATCAATACCTCATAAGCTAAACATTGTTAAAACACAATCGCTCTCTGTTCTGCTGCTTCTAGACACCATTATTTTACCTCAGGCTCTGCCACCTTTAACAGTGATTTAATGAATTAAAGTGCCATGAAATTTGGTGCATACATTCATGTCCTCTCCTGGATGGACTGTAATAACTTTGGTTCATTAATCCTCTGTCTGACTTATCACCTTTGAATATTTGAAGGTGAAATTAAGAATTCAGTCATTACCCCCCCCCCCCCAAAAAAAACAGAACAAAACTTGCATCATTCTCAGCCATTCTGCATTTTAGTAGCAGATGCAACGAGCACACACGGCAAACATTACATCAGCGTAACATCAGAATATTAGCATTCTCACTGTGAGCATGTTTAGCTGTAAGCATCACTGTGCAGCCTCGCCGAGCCGCTAGCATCAATGTAGACTCTCAGTCTGGGTCCTTATTAAACAACACGCTGTCAGTGGAGATGAATGAGGCTTGACAGACAATATTCACCATCCCCCATATAAAGTGCTTCTTCTGATTGCAGCATTTTTAGGGCAATATTTTAGTGTTATATAAACAACCGTGAAGTCCTTGATAGAGGAACCTGGCCCTGGGGGATGCAGAGTTTCCCCTTTGACCCCTCACCTTTTCATCTTGGCCCCGGATTGAGTCGCCATGACAGGTTGAACTCAAGGGATGAAAAGGTGAGGACACAATATGAAAGGGTTGAAGGATGCGAGTCACAGTTGTGAGACGGCAAGATACATGCATGGATGCACAATTTAAGCCAGCCAGCGCTGCAGTTGGGTGACAGCCATCGTGTGGGGACATGACCAAAGCGGGTGGGGGAGTACTTTGTGTATCTGGTCTTTGCTGCAATACTCCCCATGCTATCCAATCAGTCTGGCGGTCTACTGGAGTGACATTTCAGGAAATTTCCACTGATGTGGGTCTGGGGCCCCAGCTGTCAAGACAGAGCAGGAGCGATGAGTTGGGTGGGGTGAAATGAGTCGCAGAGAGAATCAGACCAGCGTTGGATGCAGCTTATCAAACTTGGCGAGGTCTCACAGCTTTATGGCTTTCGGATGACAGTGTTGATACCTCCTCTCTGTCCCCTTGTGTTATTGCTTTCAGTGATGGAACGAACGATAGGCTCCCTGCGATGTTGTCAACATAAGACTTATCTGGCACGGTGACCTTGGTTTTTTTTTTTTTAAATGAGATAAATGATGCTTTCGGCCGTGCATTTATGAAACCACATCTTGAGATAGTGGGAGTGGTTGTAGCGGCATTTCAATAAGTGTTATTTTGTATTTGAGAGCTTCAGATCAGGATGCTATATGTCTTTTTTCTTAGTTTATACTTGGTATGGGTGTGAATAATCGATTACTCGCTGTTATGAGTAAAATCACTGAGTTAATGAGGAAACACTTTTTTTTAACATCTCTTCAGGATCAGTTACTTTTAAAAATCTAGTGCTGTGATCTTGCCTTCTAAATAAAAGGAGCAATGCTTCTTTATTATTATTGCTATGTCAGAGCTATCCTTGAACCCCCCCCAGGCCACTATGACATTGTATACCCTGGTCTCTCCACTCTTTTTTTTAATTACTGCCCTGTCATCTTGCTTGCACGTTGCTCCAATATAGAACCTGCAATTGATAAACTCTGCCCTTCTTCAGGTTTGCCATTGAAGAGTAACCTGTGCACACATGTGGCATATGTTCGCCTATTTTTAAGTTGACCGACTCATCAGTAAATGCCTCTGACATGTTTGTCATGACTTTTGCATCCCTTGTGTGTCACTGTTCCCTGTGTTCTAATAATAGATTTCGAGGAATCGATCCTCCTTCGAGTAATTCAGGCGATTACTCGAGCTGAGAAAACATTATTGGCACCCATCCCCAGGTTCAAATTTTCCTGCTTTGCGAATGCAGACACTTTTACTCATACATGCTCACATAATCTATGCCACAACAATTTTTTGTTCATCTCTGCTACAGGTGGCAGTAAACCCAGAAGTGATCTCATGCCCTTGTCTGGGTCCCTACCCCAGTGTTGAGAACCACTGATTTAAAGCATGGAATAGCAATGTGGTGTAACACTCTCCGACTTTGTAAGGTGGTTAGTGAGAGGACTTGACATTTACACCACCTCTCCGTCGCCCCGCTGTGTGTCAAGGATCCAGACTGTCCGCTGAGTGTGTATGTGGTGCGTATGGTGATCCGTGCAAAGGTGTGAGAAAGATGAGATGAATGAATGCCTGCCACCCGGGCTTTGTATGTGCAGTATGTACGCCTGCACATGTAGTTAAGAGAGAATGCTGCTCTGCCCTCACTGTGCAAACCTAATTATCTGATTTACATCCACTTAAATTTCCATCTCCAGATTCTCTCAAATTTTCAGATACTTCACCAGGTGGCATTTTGTCTCATTTCCCAATATTAAACTTGAATGTGTAGCAGTGCTAAGTTTCCATTGCCAAGAACCAGTTACACGCTGCTCTCTGACAGGAGGTTTTCTCCTTCCCAGTGACTGAAAATGACGCTTGATGTGCTGTTACTACTGGAGCAATCCAGACCAGTTCTAGGGTGCAGCCTTTATTCCATTCTGCACCATACAGGTGTATTTTCAAAGGGCACTTGCTTGGAAAGGATTAATTTGATCAGTGGAAATGGACTGAAAGCAGAACAGTGGCTGAATGGAATCTAAAACTAGACTCAAAGAGTATTTCCCCTGTTTGGAATGCAACTAAAGCCACTGATGTTAGTTAGAAAATTTCTAATTGCTTTGAGGAAGCTGTGTAAGTGCAACAATTTCTATATTGGACTTACATTTGTTTTGTACCGCTCCAACATTCATCTACTCTCACGTAATCAGACGTCCATCCATTGTGGGAGAGATGTCTGGCTCAACCTGTCCTCATTTAAGCAAGTAAGAAACATTGGGGGGGGTTGCTATTAACAGAAATAACCCATCACGAAAGTCTTTGGCCATGTGTGGCAATTTAAGTGTTTAGAGTGCTTCCTGCTAGCTCGTGGATCATTTTTGTGTCACGTAGCGAGGGCGAATTTTAAAAAAGAAGCTTGCGCAAATAAGGGGCGGAGTTTGCTGACTGAAATAATTATCTGATGGCAAGATTATACTGTCAATTCTATTAAATGAGGCCAACATGCATATCACGCATTGGCACTTGGAAATGTCATGGAAGGTAAACTAGATTTTAAATATTTAGACATCTATTAGGATCTCAGCTCATCAGGACTTAGCGGGTTTATCGAAGCTACTTCAGTAAAGCTAAACATCGTCTCTGAAATGCTCTTCAAACACATTAAGACTGTGAAGTATATTTAAGAACCTTCAAACCTCATTCTGTAGATTCAGGAATCTTAACACAAGATATCCAGTATTACATTATGATTATGCTCCATTATGTGGATCAATCACACCATGACAGATCTATACTAGCTTCATGCTCAAGTTTTAAACTGAGCTAACATTGCGGAACTGCTTTCAGATATTTTTGTTCTCTCCGGTCAAACTGAACTTTGGGGTTCTCTGAGTCCAGTAGCACAAGTAGTAGTTTTGTGTTTGTGCATGCGTATGTGTGTGGGATGATACTTTGATATTGTGCTGTTGTGGTGACTGAGCGAGAGGCTCCCCAGGCGCAGCACTTCTTGGCACATCTCTCTGATCCCATCATGACGGGGAAACTCGACACTGGGGAGGATATTCGGCTGCCCAGCAGCTCAGGCTGCACAAACACACAGCTCCCTCAATGCTGGTAACAGACTCTACCAACACACCCCCTGCGCTTTGTCAACTCAACACACACACAAACCCACATCATCTATTAAATGCTCAAATGTTTAAAAAGGACGCGGGATATTTACAGTAAGTTCTCGCCGAAATAAGACACACATAAAGTCACTCACATGAATGTGTGTACATATACACACCCCTGCCCCCAGGACTGCACGAAGCCTCTCATTGCCCAGCCGATTGTGAAATGATTGGCACAGAGAATGCATTACACCAGCACATTCAGGCATATGGCACGTAGACCCACTGATGGGCACGCACATATGGTGCTGGTTGCTTCTGCTGCGTCGCATGGGACGAAGGAGCTGCACTCGCCTTTGATCAGACTCCAAATCACAGAGAAGAGCACACAGAGTACAGCCTAAAGAAACTCTAACTGTTTCAGTTGCATCATTTTGACTCATTATTGGAAACAGAAAAAGCAATCACAACAAACAAACAGGAGGCAACTCACTTCATTTTGTAATGTGTGAAGCTGCACCACTTAACATAAAATCAACACAATACTGCAGTCTCTTTACAGAGCAGCAGGAAATGACATGCTGTTACATAACGGTCTTGTCTTGAACTCTCACATAGCATGTAACAAAAAATTCCTGGTTGTCTCATGGATAACAAAAACTTTTGTGAGCATGTAGAGAGAGATATATATTTTGAGGCCACAAGATAGATAACCTGTTCAGTCAAATCAGGTCATGAGACATACCTACATACCTTGTTCCCTCAAGGGGATTTTTCAGGCCACGAGGTATAAGGTTTTGCCTCAATTTAGTTTTTTTTTTTAACATTCTTTAACAAGTTATATCTTGTGGCAACAAACTCTTTAAGTTAAGTAAACAAGTCATAGCTCGTTTTTTTTCTTTTTCCTCCCATTTCTGCGCCCACAAAAAACCCCCAAAACATTCCACTCCGGAGCTCCATATGAAATCAGCTGATTTCAGTCCATTAACATTTACTCAGGTTTGTATTTGGAAGTTTGTGTTTGTCTACACACCAGGTGTATTTTGGATATTTGTGATCGAAAAGAACATTTTTAAGCAAAAAGGAGTGGCTATTAGCAAATTGTTCTCTTACATTTGAGAGATTTCTCAGTCTTTATTCCATTTATAGTTTTAATCGAAATGGGACTATATAAATTAATAAGGAGAATGTCTGTGGCTATTATGCCAAAACCCATGGCTCTATCATCCAGTTAAAACCTGAATTGTTTATCTGTGGTTCTATAGCAGGTTCAGCTCTCATTTAGCTTCCTGTGTTTTCAGAATATCCAAGCGTGTCGCCCGCCACAGCACTGGAGTATTCAGACTGCCGTTGTTCAAGGGAAGGCATTATCATAGGAATCACCCACACTGGTGACAAGCCATTTCCCAGTTTGTAGGCTGAATGTAGAGTCTGTGATTGGCTGGCGTGACATGTCATTCGGCCTAAATTAATTATGCAGACGATGTAACACAACAGAGGAGGAACCCAACCCATTTCAGGGTCTGTTTACCATATTTTTTTAAAACTTGGTTGGACTGAGGTCATAAAGCGTTAATGTGTCAGTAATATTACTAACATATAGTTTAGTAGGATATAAACATGAGTGGAGGCTTAAACCCATCCATCAACAGCTCAGTCTTCCGTTTGATTTCCTGGCTGAAGACATCTACAAGCTGAATTCAACTCCTAGTCATAGTGATTGACCATACAGGAGGAATATATGTCTGTGTTATCTCTCACGCCACCTAGTGCATACAGGAAGTAGTCCTTACATCAAAATGCACACATTGGTCTGCTGTATCCAAATATTATCAGGATTCATGTTCTCTCCCTCTATGGAACAGCCCCACCCTATGTAGGGGAGTGAGGGCCCACTAATTTCTGCTCGCAGCTTTAATTAAAGCCTGAGAATCAAAGTGCCAGGGGCAAGAAGTTCGCCTTGGCCGAGGTATGAGCTTTCTGAGTGCCTTATAGTTGTTTATGTTTCCTGTTTCCTATTTGAATACAATCGGGAAAATCATCTTTTATTAATACCCAAAATGCATCTCTGCACTCGACCACAAATCATTTACAACACATTTCTAGGAAAGCCTAATGTAATTGGACTTACTGTGTATCAGCAGCAGAGTGTTGGGATTAGATAGCATGCATCCAAAAAAAAAAGTGGTGCGTAAGTGAAATAAAACGGAAAGTTTGCTTCCCTGAAGCGTTCAGACATCCAGCCAGGACTAGCAATTATGCCTCTGTGATTCTGTAAACTTGGATGAGTTTCTTTTAAAGCTGGTCGTCTGTATTTATTTTGCAGTTGTGAAATGACTTATTTCAGTACATCGGGCCGATGTAAAACAACCTGTAAGTGAAGACACTGGGCGTGACTGCGAGGTTGTGTAATACTGTTTCCAACGGACCATGAAATTGTTTATTCTTCTGCTGCCATTTCTCTGTAAAACAGAAAATGGATCACTTCCCCCACTGAACAGCCGTCGCAGTCAGACCGTTGCTTGTTTCAGCCAAGAAATGAACTCCCCATTGATTACCGGAAATTCATAATCAACACGCAACTGGGTCTTGTTATTTGGTATTCCACTGAAGTTACTGATATAACCTGGAGATATTTGTTGACCTATTAAAAGTCATTGATCACATGCCCTAAGTCCATCCATCCATCCATTTTCTATACCGCCTGTCCGTTGAGGGTGACAGGGGGGCTGGAGCCTACATGCCCTAAGTGCCTTTTGTTTTTTTTTATTGATCCAGTTTTTTAGTTTGAATATGATGTGAGCAATTTTTCTAGTATTTTCACATCGTTGTCAAGTCAAAAGAGGCCTTTAAACAACATCAGCAATGGGATTTATTTCACAGTTTAATGTTTATATTGGTGCTTTAACCATAATAGTGTTAGTCCATGAAAATCTAGTTGGTTTAAAATTTGTTAAAATGATGTTTATTTCAAAATGGCTGCCATAACTCAGTTTCAACCAAAACAGTAGCTTGACTTAGATTTGTATTGTTGTCATTTATTTCCACATTTTGGGGAGGAAGAAGCCCACAGAAATTGTTGTTGAGTCTCTAAAGAGAACATATTTATATTTTCTCATGCAGTAATCTAATGATAAACTGCGTTTCTTGCAGTTGTCATTACAACTTGATATCTATGGATTACGTTTTTTTTTTCTTACACGAGGTGTTTCAAATGTCACAAAGATCATTTGACACAAGTAAATCGATATTTATATGCTCTCAAGTGTTTTCTTGAATTATCTGTTGCACAAAACTTCAGAATAAATTGGTGGAGGATTCGCTAGTTAGATTACCATGAAACACTATGATCTGAAAGTCCTCTTCTTCCATGGAGCCTCCAGTTTCAGCCCCTGGGGGGGGGGGGGGGCTTAGCACAGCTGACACCCCCACGCTCAACACAGGCCAGGGAACAGTAATGTCAATGCTTTCAGCTGCTGGCTCTGGTACAGTTCAATTTGTAGTTAACACTTGATGAACTTTAGGAGAGTTAGTGGGAAGGCTGTAAAGACTTCATTTATATTTCCTGCATTTTGGTGAATTTTATCACATGTGAATCATAAACTAATGAGGCAGCATCTGCTTCGTACAGTGAACCGTTATGAACCTCCAATAAAGCCTAAGGTAGGCTCCAAAATATTAAAGAGGGAGGTGACGCAAGGGCAAACATTTATTAAACACTAAATAACTAAATGAAAGTTAAAAATCACATCTATATTAAACTACTAACTAGTATAACGGTATCTAATGAATACACAGAATGCAATTGAATTTATGTGATTTAAATCATCCAATATTTCACAACACAACAAAACACACACAACACAGTATAAGAGATGTGTCCTAAATTGAAAGTAAAACTTGGCACTATTACTAAAGAGGTAATAAGAATAATTACAAGTCATTGAATAATGATGAGGTTTGGCTGAAGTAATCTCTTAGCTGTTACAATTTAGAGAACTTATAAGTTACAACTAACTCAGTTGTTACAGCTTTTTTGCCTCCAAGATATTGGAATGCAGGTTTTTAATGCTTTAAAATTTGACCGTTTTTTTTTAAAGTCATGTAAAACCTTCAATCAATTATTCGATAAGGTTCAGCATTACCTCTTCTGATATGTTATAGAAACTGACATACATCATTTCACGTGTGAAGTCCACTTCCTCCCAAACTGCTGCGACTGTTTGCTTGTTTTCACTGTTTATCGTATTTTTCTGGCGCTGGTGATGAGAAGGTGGCTGGGAGATTACGCAGGTACTCCAAAGCAGCTAAACTGTACCGTCAACTGTCAACACTACAGTTTTACAAGCATGTTTGAGTTGGAAGCTGGTTCTCGTCCGTTATCATCGTAGGATCTTCTGTATTTTCACCAACACACCGATTGATTAATTCATACAGCGGCTTTATGACCCACATACATTTTTGTGAATGCATGCGTGAGGATGGAGGAACTGTAGATGACCACTGACCTCCCTGTCTCCATGCCTCCCCCAGCAGTCACTCAGCTGTTAAAGACCCTAGCTCAAAGCTTTTAGCACACACTGCCTGCCTACTTGTGTGTGTGTGTGTGTGTGTGTGTGTGTGTGTGTGTGTGTGTGTGTGTGTGTGTGTGTTTACATTACCTCCTCCACTGTCTGTCTGCCCCTCTGTGGGGAAACGATGGAAGGACATTCTGGTCTGGTTTGTCGGGAGTTGTGACACACATTTAGGTAGGTTATCAGTAGCGAACTGGGTTAAAGCACATGTCTCGTGGTGCATTTGCCTCGTCTGGAGGGGAAACATGAGAATGATTTAAACGACTGAGTAAAAGAAGGGGGTGAACAACGGATAGCAAAGGAGAGAAGAGAAGTAGTGGGACAGATATTGTGTGTGCGTGTGTGTGTGTGTGTGTGTGTGTGTGTGTGTGTGTGTCTGGTTCAGCCTCGGTGGACTTGAAATGATTAAAAACAAAAGTATTTTGCCTTCAGCTGTGGCCTTAATGCATCTAAATCTATCCATCCAAAATGAATAAAACTAATACTTGATGATGAATGTATTTTTTATTTTTTCCTCCCACTGCTGTTGTATTCCAGTTTCCATTCTTCTTCTGAACATCCAATACAATGAGGTAATTTCTTCAGATTAGGTTCAAGTGTTGACTCGGACTCGAGGATGAATTTTCAAGAGTTTGGTGGTCAATGTCAGTGTGACTGCAGTGCTAGTTTCCAAAAAGCTGTTTTGCAGGTAGACGTTTCTGAGAGTAAACAGAAATCAACTAACAAAGTGTGAATAGGGATAAAGTCCATTCGTAGATCATTAGTTCAGATGAATGATTAGGTATTATAGGGTGCTTGAGTTTAAATCCTCTTTGGGGTCATTAGCTACAATTATGATCTTGTATTTTTTTACTTATTGAATTTTTTTTAACCCTGCTAAATATGTAATGTGATCACAGGTGAGTTTTTAGTAGGATAATTCAAAGATTAAAGAAAAGGATTTTTGATGAAATTTGATCAAAAGATTGGTAGTATTACAAGTGATTAACATTTGGAGGTGATATGGATTACATTTCATAACCTGGATCCTGCTAATTCCTCCAGCCTTTGGCAGGATAAGGCTATTAGCGGAATGTCTCTGAACATGTCACAGACAAATTTCAATCAAACAGCAACGAAGCTGTTAGGTGGAGGCGTTCATTCTGGTCTCTATCCAGATTTTTCTTCCATCCCCTTTCTCCTTTTTGTCTTTTATTCTGCATACTGTGGTTTTATGATGTGGTATTTCAAACTCAGTTCCCTCCATCACATTGAAACACTTCCCTCGAGGGTGATGTGTAGGTGTAGTAGGGGAGGCTCTCTGTGTGGGTGGATCTATTTCCCATCAGTCTATCCCGCTATTTGACCTTTTCATACTCCTCCTCCTCTACCTTCTTTTTTATTTTTCCTGGAGGCTTTTGTAGTCCAGTCAGAGTAGACAAATATTTCTCCACACTTGGTTAACTCCGGAGAGGGTAAAGGATTGCGAAGTGTTGCACAGTAGCTACAATATAACTAGAAACCTCTACCCAGATGTTGGATTTCTGTTTTACACAAATACAGTGGTGCACCAGCAGGCTTTTCCTGTGAAAAGAAAGCTTAATCTGAGTAAGTGTGGCTGGAATTTGAGGTATGAACAGCTTCAATGTGAGCTGATATCAAGAAAATTGAGACTCTTTAAGTGGATTCAGGTTGAGATTTATTCATGTGTGAACATACTTGGCAAACATTCCCACATTCTTGGTCTTAACGTTTTTAATTCAGCAGAAAAAAAGACAATTCAGTTTTGCTTTAGTTTCTAATTATGACTCTTTCTGGTGAACTTTTTCAGTTTTAGGATTGTTGATGCTGATGAGCACTAGAGGGCAGCAGAATACAAAGCATGGGAACAATTGAATTGCACCACAGAGGAGAGATGGAAAGGATGGGGCCTCTTGTAATGTGTGCTGTTTGATGGCACATGTGCAGTTTGCCTGAATAAAATAAAACCAACTAAAACGGCTCCTTCCAGCAGATAAAGTTCAAGAACTTTATCAAACGTCTGGTAAAAAGGAGTATCAGTGTAATTGACCTCGCAATGACCCATCAACCTTTAAACCTCCAGATGCTGTCTTTGTCATCGGAGACACACTGTTGTGGCTGCAGAGGTCAAAGGGTCAATGAAATTGATGCTGAGAGTGGTAATGTTGCACCCATGGGACTTTTAGAAGCAGAAGTCTGGGAGCACGGACCACAGATACTTTTTAGAGGATGAAAAATGGAGTCAGAAACTTCAACACTGCCATTATTATGCAGACAAAACATAAATTCGGTATTTCTTAAATTATTATTATTTCTTACATTTCTGAAACACTGTTAATTGGTTCAATTTACTGTAACTAATGCTACGAGAGTACTATTACTACCATTCCTGATCAGGTTAAAAATCCTTTATTGTGTCATAAGTCTATGAGCTTAAACTCAAAGGTGACTTCAGCGAGGTGTTCTGTGTAATTTAAAAGATCTCAGAATGGCCATGTGACAGTCACATGATCAAAACACAGGCCTTCGAAGAGGGACACCGCGCACATTTGAAAAGTACATAAGAAACACAGGTAAAATCTGCAACACAGCCTGTCAGTTGTCTACAAATACAAGGCAGCGTTGACGTTCTCAGTAGGACCTGTTAGTCACAAAATGTCATTCTTCCATCACAATATAAATTTCAAAAGCTGAACTCATCTCTGCTGCAACTTCTTATCTATCCAGATTAATTGCTTGATTCTTTGAATGATCGTTCCATCTTCTTCAATTTCCCCCAAATCCCAGGATGATTTTCTTTGGCTTGGACCTGATGTGAGAAATGATAATTTGATTAGTGTTACAACTTCACTAAATAAAATAGCCTCCTTATATGGTATATTTCCTAATTTACCCCAGCCATCCCAGCCTGTCGCTGGCTTTATGTATATGGCAAAGTGCCTGGAAAATGGTGGAAAAGATCCAATAGTCATCAAAGTTCACCTGCCAACTCTGCTCCCTTGTAGTAGTTGGGATTTTTTTTTTTTTTCGTTTCTGCAAAATAGTGTTATTTGACACAAACCTTGGCAGGGGTTTTTACTACAAATGTGGCGGAGTGAGGATCTCCTGTTGGCTATAAATGGAGTTTTATCATTCTGGTTCAACTGGCAGCTTTTAATGTTGGTTTTTGTATTTACTGAAGTATTTTACTGCCATAGAATTTTATTTCTTGTATTTAGTGCAAGTGTATTCCTCTTCATTCCTCCTTAATTGCACATTTCTCCATGTGTAAAGGGGTTTTCAGGCTGGGTTTGTTTATCATGTGCACACATGCCCTGTCCTCTCCATGTGCACCACCCCCTCTCTCCCTGTCTCTCTCTCTCTCTCTGTCTCTGTCTCTCTCTCTCTCTCTCTCTCTCTCTCTCTCTAGATCCCCTTCTTCTTGCCTCTCCACGCTCCTTATCCATCCATCCTGTCCTCGCTGAAGCTACCCTATTGGTCCTCACCTAGCAACCAAATGATAATTTGGCATAATGTGACACCCCCTGATACATGATGGGGGCTGCAAGTCAGCTGCCCCCCCACCCCACCTCTTGATGCTGGTGGCTGCTGGTGTTTGGGGTTGAAAAGAAAGAAAAATGAAACGGGGAGGATGAATACATTTGGAGGAGGAGAAAAGAGAATTTCACGCTCACATCATTACATGCCTGGTGTCCACCGGCGAAACCTGTCATGTGTCCCCCGAGGGTTGTTGCTATCTTTCTCTGACACCAGTCAGCGATCATCTCCTTTCTCACCCTCAGCTTTTCTCCATATGGTTGCCATTTTCTTCTAGACAAATATTCATACATGCGTTTTGTGGAAAAGAGACAGGCATATGATGAGGCAGCCTCTCGGTATTGACCGGCTCCTGCACAGGCGCCTCTGACATGCGGGCGAAAGACACACAAAGATGGCGGCTGCGTGCTCTGTCTGTCTCCACACTGCCATGTCTGACGTGAGCACGGTGGTTGTGAAGGACATCCTAAACAGGACGACTGGTGTTGCTTTTTTTTTTCCCTCCCTCCTTCTCTCTATCTCCTCAGTTGCAGAAAATCAGACAGACTTTTTCCTCCCTTTCTCTCTAGATCCTCACTCCCTCCTCCCCCTCTTTTCAACAAAGACCCAAGTGATTTGGTGAAACAAAAGCTCCCCTGGTCCTGTTTGACCTCTCCATCACCATGTCAGTGAACCCAGATGGTGGGATGATCACTCTGAGGTTAGGGAAGCACAGGGCAAGGATGGGAAATGGCCATTTATTCCTCCTATCGGTTCATTCATTCATTTATGAATGCTTGTATTATTTATCGCCTGGGAAGCTTGATTTTTGTTTCAGTTAGAGATTCATGTATTTATTTATTGATTGATTTCAGGTATGAGCAGTTGAGCATCATAAATACTGACATGAATCAGTCAAACAGTTGCTATTGAATACTTTTAGCCAGCTTTTCTCCAGTGTGTCATGTATGTGTAAGTGATATAAGAGTTTCCAAAAGTTTATTTTTTCAAACACAAAAATGAGGTATAATTTCAAATAAATGAGAACAAGTTTGACCCTAAATTCTAAAAAGTAGTATAAAATTTGTGGTATTGGTAGAAGACACAATGTGTCGCTAATATTATTTCATGCCTTTAAAAAAAACGTACAGGATCCGTTTTGACTCCTGGAGGACTACAAGTACATAGTTGTCATGACGACAACACCATATACCAATTTGTGTGGCTTTTTTGTCATTGATGACAGAACATACTTTATTTGGGTTTTGGAATGTTGAATGGACAAAAGAAGCCAAAAAAAATGTAATTTTGACCTCTGGATCATTGCAACAAGCATTTTTCAAATTAAAAGATTTTGTCACAGTCATGATAACAGTCATTCAAACTGCTGATCTCTCCAACTGTGTCACTCTCACACACCTGCATGGCGAAGCACCGGGTGAGCAGCCGGTACCAGACGAGAGAGAGAAGCATTTAGGGAGGATGGACTGAAACAGAGCGTGGTTGCCACAGTAACCACTCCCCTCGCACCCTCCCTCCATTCTCCCTCTCTTTCTCTTTATCACTCCTCCCTCCCTCCACCTCTTTGCTGGTGATGCTCGTGTCTCTTTTTTCCTCTCCATCCGGTTTGTCCTCACCTCTCCTGGACGCGCTCCTCTCACACTGCCAGCGGATGAAACACGAGGAGGAGGAGGAGGAGGAAGAAGAGGAGACAAGGAGAAGTCACTTCCATCTTTTACATTACTTTAAAAGAAAGAAAAGAGGGAACAGACCTAAGCAGAGCAACAGCCTAACAGACAGGACACACAGGATATAAACATAAAAGAAAGCCTACTCTTCTCCATTCTCCTTTTCAAGGAGGGCATTTTTCTTCCCTTTCCCCCCCTTTCCTTTTCTACCCCGATTTTTTCCTCTGAGATCCCGGTTTTGTCAATCACAGCCCCTGAACTTCTCTGGGATTTCAGGTGAGGCACGCGTGTGCACTGAGTGGTGCTTCATCTGTTTTTTTTTTTTGGTTTTTTTGGTATTTTTTGTATAACCTATCATGGCTCACGCGGCCTCCCAACTGAAGAAGAATCGGGGGGAAGTGGATGTGAATGCGTTAGAGGACGAGAAGGAGAAGCGGAGGAAGAGCAGGAGAGCAACGTCCCGGGAACAAAAGAGAAAGGTAACAGAGGAGGGTTGGCCGGCTGGTGGCTTCATCTGCTCCGCTCCACTAGCATCACTGGAGCGTGACTCTCTCCCAACGTGTGTGTATATGTGTGTGTGTTCATCATCTCTACATCTCCCACAGCTTGACTATCAAATTCAGCTTGGCACGCACAAAATGAATCAAGACACACGTGGATCCTCAGTTCTGACCTGAGATCCGTCCGTTCAAAAGCATCTCTAACCTTGTATATATGTGAAATGGTGTTTCTTGGTAGGAATGTGAGGAATTTGTTAGCTACACATCTGTAGCAGATATGAATGTTTTGTTTCCTCCCCTGTCTGCCTGTCCTTACATGGCTATGACACTCTGGGATCCTCTTAAATATTTGCACATGCTGCCTTGTCATATTAAATGGCTTATGAGGGGGGCAGGTGTTCTGATCATCCTGGTGAGAGTTAGAAATGGCTTCCCTGAGGAGCGCTCCACAACTTAACTCACACAAATAAGATGAATGGAGTTCTGAAGAGGTCATTTGTGCCTTGTTTAATAATAAATAAATAAAAAACAGCAAAGAGCCAAAAAAATATGAAGCTGTTGCGAACATTTGCGTGTTTTGGGGGTTTTCCCTCGTTTGTGTGTGTGCGTGCGTGCGTGCGTGTGTGTGTGTGTGCATGTGCATGCGTGTGCATGGATGCGCAGACAGCCATGTATAATGCATACACGACTGATTTATTGATGACAAAGCTTTTCATATGATGGAGGGGGAACTGGAATGCACGTGGGTCTCCCTCCTCTTCCGCCTCTCTAACATGTCAAATAGAGATGCTCGTGTTTGAACCTTACCTCCTGATCTCAGGGAACAATAAGAGTTTTCTTGTTCTATAGTTATTTATTCAAATATCTATCTCAGCTATTGTAGAGTTTAGTGAAAACATCCAGGGGTGGTGTTCAGCGTAAGCGAGGAGATTTGACCGTGAGATATCTATTCAGTAACAATGACATTTACTGTACTGTGTGCCCATGGGTGTTCGGTTTTGAATTATGCTGCTGGCAACGTTATTTGACCTGCGAAGGAGACCGAACTATCATCGTCAAATCCTTTCCAAACTGAAAAAAAAATTCATGAGGTCAAGTACATTTATGTGTATTTTTTTCATTTCTGCACAGTGGAACATGTTCAAAATCGGTATATACGCATGAACATTGTTGAGCTCCCTGGTGTTTGCGTGTAAAGAAATAGGCTTGCGTGTGAAACTGATGTGTGTCCAAGAATTTGAGGTGTATAGGTGCTTTTAAAGTTCTAAAAAAGGGTATAGAGAGCAGATTAATGACTGGGCTGCGCATAATTCCATCCCAAGATTGGACACATTCTCTTGCATCCTTCCCTCAGTCCTCCCCCTCTTCTATTCTTGTGCCCTTGTCAAAACTAAATCAAACATTAAAATCAAGACTAATTTGTATGTCAGTTGCTGTTCAGTTCAAATATGTGTTTGTCCCCCTAGTTTGCCTTCCAGTGCTCGCTGTGTCCTGTAATACATGAGAGGTGTCAAAGACAGAGATTAATGACCAAAAGACACATGCAGGAAAACATTCAAGAGATAAAAATTCTCTACAGTAACATGGCAACAATAAATGGAAGGAACTCAGGACGCCTAATATTTCATACCTCATCATTATAAGGTAACCAATCATTTAATGTCACATTTTCCATGACCCACAGGTTCAGTCATTCCTCAAATTGTCATTTATAAGTTTCTTTACAAGTACGCCAACTGTTACTGCATTCATTTTTTATGTGCTTATGCTCTAAATCCCCTCAATACAGCTTTGTTGCAGTGAGGACATTGCATGCATTCTGTACAATTTGTTGTCTGACAAGTTTGCAGAACATGCATTGTGAATTACAGTTGTTGGTTTTTTTTTCATAACTTTACAAAGAAACACCCACACTGCCTCTCTTGCCCATTTAAACTTGAAAAATGTCTGAAAAACCTGTGGCATTTTGGTAAATAACCTATCAAGTGTTCCACAAAACCCTAAGGATTTAGAAGAATTGTCAACTTTCACTTAAACCGTGATTTCTCCATCTCTGTGTAGAATGGAATTATGAAATAAAAAACAAAAGAATACGTACACATTTGTCTTCTTTTAAACATGACTTTCTTGACATTTTTTAAAAGTCCATAAAGTGATGCTAAAATTACACTGACATTGCATCACAACTTGAGCGCTACAACCTCCTTTTTTTTGTTGTTGTTTTCTTTACGGTGGTGGGTAGCCAGTGTTGGCGGCACAGTGGTGCAGTGGTTAGCACTGTGGCCTCACAGCAAGAAGGTTCCGGGTTCGAGTCACGGCTCGGGCATGGGATCTTTCTGTGTGGAGTCTGCATGTTCTCCCTGTGTCTGCGTGGGTTCCACAGTCCCACAGTCCAAAGACATCAAGAGGGGACGAGGCTGATTGATACTCTAAATTGACCGTAGGTGTGACTGTCAGTGTGAATGGTTGTCTGTCTCTATGTGTTGGCCCTGCTATGGACTGGCGACCTGTCCAGGGTGAACCCCGCCTCTCACCCGAAAGCCACTGGGATAGGCTCCAGCCCCCCCTGCAACCCTTAACAGGAATAAGCAGAAGAAAATGGATGGATGGATGGTAACCAGTGTTAAAGTGCATTGCTACCACATTCAGTTCTTTTTATTGACTTTAATTTGATTATTTGAATAATACACATTAATTTGAAGGTCTCTTTATCTGCTGATGATTCATCAGGATCAATATTTATCATGGATACCAAAATAGAATGACGATTGATTGGAATAAGGAGTCGTCAAGTCCAATCAATGGATGAAGAAACTCGTTCTGTCTTAAAAATCTCCTGCTTCTTTCCCTCCATTATTTAACTCCAAAGTTTTTATATTTATCTCCTTGATGCAATAATAAAATGTTGTGGCTGTGCGGTGCACATTTTTTGCAACAAGGTGCTCGAAGCCACTGTTTTCTCAGCTCTAGAGACGTTACATTTTGTTGTTGTGGAGAAGATACTGAACTCTTTTAGGAGACACTTTTTAATTGCAGACCTCATATTGCTACGGTGATTTCCTCTAGCTGTCAGGCAGGTGTGTGCACGTATGCATGTATGCTGCACGAAAATTCTGAGCACCACAGTTAATGTATAAATTGTAAATGTGCTCTTGGGATTGAACCTGGAATTCGCTACATGACACTTATCTGCCGGATTACTGGGCAGGCTGTGATTATCATAAAGATGCAGTTCTTGTTTTCCTGCATGACTTAAAGTAATACTTCACCCAAAAAGTGTTTTTTGCCTTTCAAGTGCTTACAAATATGTATCATGAGTGTATTTACTCTCACCCGTATCACTATGACTCCAGAATGTAGAACGAGCCAGCCAGGTTTAATTAGCTTGAAGCGAATGAGGACTGATGACTACAAACTGTTCAAAAATTTCAGTTTGCAAACTTTGTTGGGTTTTTTTGTAGTAAGGTAGTGTAGGTAAATGTATGTTGCTGGATCTCTCTGCAGTCTGGAGTCACAAACAACAGGTTGAGGAAAAAATATCTTGGTGAGCTTGAGACACCTATTTATGAAAGGCAAAGTATACTTTTAGTGTGAAGTATCGCTTTAACTATAGCAGACTATTCCTATATGGTAACTGATATGTAGTGATGTCATCACCTTTGTGAATGTGACAATATCATTGTAAGTGACTGTGAATAAGCAGAAATGGACTGAGAAACTGCATGTGAGGAAGAGTTTGAGACGAGGCCTGCTGCTTTTATCAGACACCACTCAGTTCAGCACGGGCCTAATGGAGTCCAGAGTGTCTGGGGAGAGATCAGCTCGGTTTGTGAGTTTGTGTCATCTAGAAAGAAGCACAGAGGGAGATAAAGTTCCTTGCATTAGCACCCTCGAAACTGCGGGATGTTAACTTTCGGGACAGGGAAGAGAGAACACCTCTTAAGTTTATCACTGAAGATGTGAGTGCTGTTGGTGGACGCTCCACAGTGATCATCTGGGAAACCCCTGTCACACTGTTACATAAAATCTCTGAGCTGCTTTTTAGTTCTAATGACATTATCTAGAGCCAGGAGCCTCAATGGATTCCCTGACAGAGAGAGAGAGAGAGAGAGGGAGACAGAGAGGCATGGTTTCCTTGCAGTGGCCCACTTTTACACATCGTTCCGGTACACAGGATGTGCGTTGGTACAGCACCTATTGTTTTCTCTCGTAGGGCTTATATGGGTCACACTTTGCTTGTACTGGTTCATCCTAAACTCCAATCAGAGTCATTATCATCTTCCGAAGAAATTTGTCTGCTATGACTGCGTGTATTTTATTGAAAGCTTCTTCCGAGGTCATCGTCATCATCACCGTTGATTAGACATCTGGTTCTGTATGCTAGTAGGGAGGAATCTAGAGTAAAGTCAGGCTTAGGAATGACTGCTTAGGGCAAATAGCAGTGTTGAAATTGGATGTCAGCCCTGTGGTGCCTTCAGAGTAAGCCTGTGGCAACAAGGCGAGCGTCTTGTTGGCCCAAAGAGGAAAAATAAACTGTGGGGAATGGAGTCATCAGGCTTCAAGCAGGCAGGCGGGAACAAAATATCTGTGTATATTTTAATAGATTTCTCTCCTATTATTATTGTTTTTCTGTCCTCTCTGATTTGGCTGGAACCAAACCGGCACGCAAGCGGCATCCCTCCTCCTTCCCCTCACCTTCCCTCACCTCCTCCCCACCAGCTCATAAAAGATGGAGGTTAATGAATTCGGCGCTCATGCATGCCTCAGCTAATTGCATTGGCATTGGGAACTCCTCCCAGTATTACAAAATGTTTTCACCACCAAGATGGCCACCAGCTGGACGGTGGCTTTGAGGAAGCTGCCAAGCTTCTCTTTTGGAAGTAATGACAACTGATTATCTGATATTGAATTTTATTCACTCTGTGGGAATATGTGATTTAGTTAGATCAGATCATTCTTTTAAGAAGCAGTTTTTGTAGGGTTTGGATGTTTGCGTGAACACGTGTGAGCGTTAATCCCAGAGGGGCTGTAGCGACTGTCATCAGTGAGAATAGCTTCTGGGGGTCAATGTCCACTCATGAAAATGAACTGAACACACACACTTACACACACAGAGAATGAAAGATTTATTGTAAACACATTTTGTCTGTTGTCTTTTCTGATATTTTACATTTACCAAAAGGCTCATTTATGCCAAAAGCAGGTTTTGTTCCATTTTCTTTTTAATTAGATACAATGACGTTGCTCACTACTGGCTCACAATCTAACTGTAAAACAACCTTCATTGTAACATTCTGCAGCATTTTCCTGCAGTCGTTTTCAGAAAAAAGATTTTTGAAGAAAGTGAATAAACAGTTTCACGCCAGTCCAATCAGGAGAGTTCCCCCCCAAAAAAATACTGTCAGTAAAAGCAGAACGTAGGCGTCATGCTTGAAATGACCACGACCTCTTTACACCCGCACATGACATGGTGGTGAAACGACGTCTGTTCAGGTGACATGCCAGCAGCACCATATCAACCTCCACCTGAACAACAGTACTACACTTCATTGCGTGACATTGTTGAACCTGGGAATTTGTGTCTAGTGTTAAAAAAAACAACTTTATTTACATGGACCTTTGATGGACCAATGATTGATTTTTTTTTTCCCAAGCAAATTTTCAACATTTTCTCTACCATGACCAGGATTTGCCACTTTTTAAAAAATCATTTGTGGCAGAAAAAGAAGGATCTTCATGTTAAGACAACCAATAATGTCTTCGTTCTAGCAGGAGCCAGTCAGAGCTCTCTTCATTCAAAACAAATATCTAATCCATGAATATGAAACATTTCCAGCTTTTCTAACATAATTTCCATTTAAAAGAAGTATTAAGATATGTACAGCACCCAAGATTGTCACAAGTACTGAGTAACCAAATTGTGACCCTATATCATGCATTCTCATCCAAACACGCATCATAATACAGTACAAGTTCATCAGTCCATTTGAATCCACACTCTTATTTCACATGGCCCAAAAACGTGCAGAATCCCCCGATGAGCGACACAGCGTCCTAACTCCACGTTACGCTGCTATTGTTCTACATTAGCTTCAGTCTCTAAGGGGAAATGAGAGTGTGTAATAAGGATTGTTCTAATTATTGATCCACCACTTCAAGGGTCCTCACCAGTGCTTCCAGTGGGGGATGGTGCGTCTGTGGTGATGGGATTTCTTAGAGGAGCCTTCGAAACTGGAAACCAGCACATGTGGGGATTTGTTTGT